>NC_088111.1:18907651-19507681 GCF_036370855.1 Dromaius novaehollandiae | reverse complement strand
AAATTTGTGTTGCAAAAACTAAACCATGTAATACTACAAAAATCCGACAAAAAAAAAAAAAAAAAAAAAAAAAAAAAAAAAGATAAAGGAGAGAGAGAAGTCATGCAAACAACCTGCACTGGAGTTACTTGCAGATCCACTCTAGAAAACCTGAGGAGTCCACCTGCCCTTCTGGTTTATGACTTACAATAGAACTATAGTTTTAGGCAACTGTCAACATTGGTTTATCTTTATATTTATTACTAGCATCATCTTTACTGAAATCTCAGTCGCAAGGGTTTGGGCCATATCCTAGACTACAGTTAATCCCTTCTTATTCTTCCTACATGAATGTCTGCTTCCCCACACTTGTTCTCTATTCATTTATGTACCTAATTCCCTTTGCGCAGTTCAATTCAACTTGACTTTGGTAATTTTCACACTAAATTTACGATCTTTGATTCCCAAGGTGAAATTGCCCTTGGATCCCCTTTTCCATTTTTTATATTTATATGCTCCTACAAGTGATTACTTCTTCACCATGATCTGGAACCCTCCTAGGCATCTCCTTCCCCATGGAGACAGGCAAACAAGTGTCCAGCAAGTAGAAAGGCTATAGAAACAAAACGGACAATTTGGAAAGCAAGTGGACTTAAGACAGAACACTGGAGAGAACTGCTGGATGTTGCATTTGAATTTGCAGCTCAATGGGACAAGCAGATTTCTCTCTGTGGTCCAAACCTCAAACTCCTAGGAAAAGGCAGCTTGAACACCTGCTGCAAGCTTCACATAGCCAGAGCCCTGCTACCAAGGCACCAGTCCCTGCCACAACTAGGCTAGAGGTGGAACTGAAGCTTGTGCTCCCACTCTTACCTTGCAGCAAGTGGAAAACACAATCCTGCCAAGCTGGAACTCCATCTTATGCCCCATTTGAATAACCATTGTTAAGCTTAGTCTGAGCATGGCACGTGAGTAGACAAAAAAAACCCCCACTCTTATTCCCCTACCATGAGCAGATCACCAAGCTGCAGTTCTCCCTTGGGCCATACTGCTACTCCTACAGGATAAAGAGTGACACTGGGAGACCCTGAAGGACTCCAGACCAGAATATATGAGGACAGAATGTGCATTGACTTACCGAAGTACCACACTGAGATGCAAACCCGATCTTAGCTTCTTGCAGATTTACTGTGAAGAGTACATTTTCTCAATGTCCCAAGGAGCGTGATTAAAATACATATCAAAGCCTTGCTGGGTCAGTGGGTTTTGATCAGATCCCAATGTTTTTTGTTAATATTCAGAGTTACATTACCATCCCAGGGAGATGAAGAATAGGAGCTATTTCATTTCTCTGACAATATTAAACATAATGAATAGTCTTGCTATCATCTCACATTCTTCACGAATTCTGACCACAGACCGATCTCCTGTTGGTAATGGAAATGTCAGTTTGATTCATCTGCTCACCAACAAACCTTACCAAATAATTTCCAGCATAAAGTAAGCCATCCAAAAACATTCATTTGGAAACAAGCCAGAATCAACATTCATTGTAGATAAGTTTTTATCATTGTTTAGGTTTATACCATTTCAGCAAGCTTTTCTACTTGCTTTCTTTTTAGTAATGCCTCCAGCAGAGCAGGAGAGTAAATCAGATCATAGGACTTCTGCTAATCTGCAAATCTGAAATTACAGTTGGGAGACTCAATTTATTATTATACAACTGGATGACAACAGCAAAGGTGCCCTTTCTGCAGTGCCAGAGGTCTTATCCATGATGATCTAGGCCTTTAATCAGTGTGGGAGAATACAGATTATAATGTAGCAGTGGAAAAATTTTCACTATTAGGACAGTTAAGTACTGGAACAGGCTGCCCAGAGCCACTGTGCAATCTCCACCTTTGGAGGTTTTCACAATGAACCTAGATGAATCCCTGAGCAATTTGGTGTGATCTCCTAGCTGCCTGTGCTTGAGTAGATTGGACTAGAGACCTCCCGAGGTCCCCTCCAACCTCAGTAACACTGATTTTGTGATTCTACCATATGCTGTACTGACTTGAGCTTGGTTTGCTTTTCCAAAAGGTCATTTTTATGCCAATTCTAGCATCATGTATAGCTTCTTATAAGTTTAAGTGTTGAACGTATTAATGTTGATATATTTTGCATTAATTTTTCATCTGAATTCTTTATACTGTCAAAAAAAAATCACTGAAATATTTTGCATAACAAAGATACTCTGTTGCTACTATGCAACAAGCTAAAAGTTAGCTTGATGATATTCATCAAGCCCTGATATTCAACCTGACATATATTAAATGGATCAAAACTGAATATCTGATAAATTTTAAAAGTATATGTATTTGTGGCTCCCACACAGGTAAGATTTTGCCTACAGTACTTAACAGTGTGATAAGAAATATACAAAATAATCATCAATGAAATTTATACAGATCTTGGGGACAGGAAAATAAAAAACAGAAGATAAAAAGCAATCTGGATTGCACAGAAAGTTTTGCACCAACAAACAGGGAATGTCAATACTAGTACATATAAAGTAAGACTTCTAAGAGCCAAAGATGCAGGATGGGAACAAAGGACTTTTTTCTTGGAAAGGTGCAGCTCTGAGGAAGTTTTAATGATGCAACAGTAGACAGCTGGCTTAACATGAGTTCCCTGTTCAGCATTGTCTCATTTTAGACTTTCACCAAATGACAACACTTTCCTTTTAAAGAACTACAGGGAGATCAATGGAGATCCATAAACAAGGTAACTCAGCTAAGAGGACAGAGATATACTGTTTCTACGTGGCAGCAGTGCCCGCAGCTAGACCATGTTCAGTTCTGACGTCCACAAATCAAGAGTAGAAGATTCAGAGAAGAATCGTGCAAATCACCAAAGGATTGGCAAGAGCACGCTACAGCTGGACAGGGACATGCTATTGGACAGGGATGCTCCACAGTGTTCCCTGGTGCTGGTCTCTGAGCACTGTGGCCACACCTGGAGTAGCATCACAAGCTCAACTTTTCTAAGAGCACACAAACTCAAGGAAACCCACGTGCTATCAGGTGATGTGTTTTCCCCCCGTCAAGCAGTAATGCTCATAAACCAAAGGAATGAGACAACATAGCAATAACATTAGAAATTATTTCAGCATCCTCCTCTTCCTGCATTGACTTAATGTTTGCTAATACTTAGCATCAAAGTCCTCTTTGGCATCCTAAGTGTACCAAGCACAACTATATGCATGTTCACTGAGAGCCTTCTATCCAAGACACCAGATACACACACACGGGAACTGCTATGCAGTAGCCTAACAATAAGAACATAACAATAGTTGCACTGGATCAGATATAGAGTCCACCTAGCCCAGTATCCTGCCTCTAGGTGGGGACAAAAGCCAAGTGTTTAGAAGAAAGCACAAGAATTTGGAAACATGTGATGTTTCCCACTAAGGCTCCTCCTACCTTCAAATATTTTTGGCTTATAGACTACCTAAGCCACAAGTTTTCATGGATTTAGTGATTTTCAGTATCTCCCTCTTTTTGTTGGGTGTGCCCATGAAGCTGAGTTAATTTTTAGCAGCTCTGAACATCTTGTGGCAAATGTGTCCACTGCTCAACTACCCGCTATGTAAATAGCCAACTCTTGTTTTGAATCTGGTTCCTAGCACTTTTGTTTGGTGTCCACTACCTCCCCTATTGGAAGAGACAGTGAACCAACCAATCTCTCTCCACCCTCCCCAGGCCAGTCATGAATTTGTAGATTCCCCATTATCCTCTCCTTCCCTTAAAAATATTTTTTGCTAGATTGAAGAATGCAGACTTGTTTACTCTTTTCTCATCTGGGAACAGTTTCATGTTTTTGGTCATTCCTGTTTCCCCTCCTTGAACCATCTCCAGCTCTCCTGTATCCTTTTTGAGCGAAGGAGACCAGACAAGGACGTGGCGAGTAAGAAGACAGTGAGCCACAAGTGTAGAGGGGCACCATGGTGTTCTCTGTTATGTTCCCCTGGTCTTCCCTAGTGACTCCGGATGTTATTTCCTCTTTGGCTGCTCCCAAGCACTGTGTGGATGTTTTCATCGAACTGCCTGTTATAGCCCCCACAGTAGCTCAGGGCTGGATGGAAACAGTCAGCTCAGAGCCCAGTGTTTCACATGTAAAGCTAGGACTGTTTTTCCCCCACAAGCATCGTTTTTCATTTATCTACAGTGAATTTCATTGGCCCGCTTATTGCCCAGTCCCTCTGCATCATGTGGTCCTTCCGCAGTTCTTCACAGCCGACCTCATCCTTCAACCCTGAGTAGCTCAGTATCACCAACAAACTTTCTCACCTCCTTCTCCCACCCCATTCCAGGGCACCCACAAACGTGTTGAACAGGGCAAGTCCTAAACAGCTCCTGGGCACTCTCTGGTGAGCTCTCTCCACTGCGAGAACTGGCTGCTTCCCTCTCCTCTCTGAGCACTACCATCTACCACTGTCTTATGAGAGGATCACCCTTTTTCCCTGAAGCTGCCTCATTTACCTGGAAGCCTTTGATGATGATATTGTCACAAGCCTTTTGCAAACCCAAGATGGCTGTATTGCCTCTATCACCCTTACCTATGTTGCTGCTGATTCCTTCAAAGAAGTCAACCACTCTTAGGAGACAGGACTTTGCTTTACAAGTCATCCGATTTTTCCCAGATACGTCATATTTCCTTGGATGTCCATTAATTCTGTTTTTCAGTAGCGTTTCTGCTAACTTGCTGGTACATGTGTCAGATTTAGTGGCCTGCAATTCTGTGGATCTCCCTGTAGTTCTTTAAAAGGAAAATGTTGTCTTCTTGTGGATGTCTTTGACTCTCTTCCTTAGGATTATAGAATACTTAAGGTTGGTAGGGACCTCGGGTGGTCATCTAGTCCAACCTCCTACTCCAAACTGAGTCATCTGTGAGATCAGACCAGGTTGCTCAGGGCTTCATTCAGTCTTATTTTGAAAATCTCCCAGGATTGAGACTGCACATCATCTCTGGCTAACTCGTTCCAAAGTTCAACTGTCCTCATAGTGAAAAAGTTTTTCATATCTAGCTGAAACCTCTCATTTTGATTTATGCCTTTATGTCCCTTATCCTCCTGCCATGCTCCACAGTGAAGAGCCTGGCTCCATCCTCTTACTAACCTCCTTTTAGGTACTGGAAGGCTGCTGATAGGTCCTCCCCAAAGCTCTCTCTTCTGCATGCTGAAGAAGCCTATTTCCTCAGCCTCTTCTCACAGGGCAAGACTGCAGTGAACTCATTCTGGTTTGTCAATGTCCTTCCTCCACTGGGGAGCCTCAAAACTGAATGCAGTAGTCTAGATGTGGTCTAACAAGTTCTGAGTCTTCTTCCTCAGCTGAATCAGACTTGCTTCTTTGTAGACAAGATTGCTCAACAATACTTCTTAAAGCTGTTAATGTGCTACCCCTGGGTTATCCCCAAGTTCCTCCAGGTCAGCTGTTCTGGACTCAAGAGTCTAAGAATACCAATTTGCTTACCCCAGGTACACACAGACCACTCTTGCACAGAAAGGACACTTACATGTATGACACTCTACCCCTTCTGTTCTGCCTTCATTTCTCTCTCTGAACAAGTGAGAGGGTGGGTCCTGAGTAGGAGCCTTTTTCTCAGTGATGCAACTACCTCGTCTCTATCGTTGTCCCTGAGCCCAAAGACTAAAGGGCCTTCAAGCCTACTCTGACTTTCCCCCACACTCCCACAAGAGCCAAACTTCTCCTTATCTCACCTGCTCACTCTGTCACAAAGCTCTAACCCTATTCCCACCTCTCGACCCTCAGCTGGGCCTCCTCTTAACCAGATCCTGCCCCGATTGGATTGCTCACTTTGCAAGTCCTAGATAGCAAACTCCTGCACATGGAAAGGGCTGGCTCAGCCTCTTTGCTAGCAAACAAATGCAGGTTTAGAAGGCGTATCTAGTGGCTCCAGGACACATTTTTGAATTCAGTAGCAATACAAATTTTCTCTCTAGGACACAGTGCTCAGCAGTGTTGCCTGGTTCCATCACAAACAGTATGCATGAAAAAAGAGTGGACTAGGAGAAAACTAAAATGATTTCCTTCATATGATCATCTGGGATGGGAAGATGATCTATGCTACAGATTATCTCTAGCAAGTACATAAGTGGGTTGAGATGTGACAGACTCCCACTGTAGGTTTGTGCAGTGAGCACTGGTGACAATCTACAACTTACAGGTGATGTCTGAGACAATCAGAAGGTTCATCATAGCAAATGATAGTCACCTAATACTGTAATGATGTCAAGGTAGGGAAACTAAGTGCCTTTTATAAGGTAAAAAAAGGTGTGTGTTTGCAGGAGGAGGCCAGGAAAATCTTTGATGAATGGGAGCACAAAGCCATGAATAACAGGGACGAACAGCACAATCAGTGTTTTACACTTGCTAAGCCATGCTTGCAAGCAAGCAGCGATGACAGTCCTCAATGTCTCATCTCATTTTAGTGTGCTGACTCACTTTCCTGCCAACCACTCTGTATACTCCATAAAGCTGCTGTACTGGTGCTGCCTGAATCCTCATCATCTTTGAGCATGCTCCTTGCTCTGGATGAAGGTTCCTTCTCCAGCTTGTTACAACAGAAGAGCTTATTCTGGCTGCTGTTTCATGAACATCTCTGCTATTAGGCAGAAAAGGAGAAGTTTTAGTGACAAGAATAAAAGGGCCCAAATGCTCCCACTCCATTCTCTTTAGTGCAGCGGTCATCTCTTCTCCCAGGTACAGCGCATCCCTTGGATAGAAGATCAGTATCCTCAGAAACTTTCAACAGTCAGAGCAGCTTCTTGTCTTCCTCTACCCCTTATTTCTACCACACTTGCTTTCCATAAGAGCCTGTAACCAACTCCTGTTTCAGTTCCACCTATACTGATTGGGATACAATTTGGAGATAAGCCCAAGCCATAGGGCTCAGCTAGGCTCACATGCTCAGGAGGCAGCAGCTGAGCACTGGGCTCCTCCTGGCCCTTACAATGGCTCTGCAATGCAGTCTCCAAATCCAAAACTTGAAACCAAGAAGTCCTGTTTAGCACTGTATCTGCCTGCCTCCTCCAGGACCAGGAGACTTTAAAATAGCAACTGGCTTCTTTGCTGAGCAGAGACCTCGCTATTTCTGAGTTTCTTTAACTTTCTCTGACATTCACCTCCTAAACATGCTTACTCCAGCATGATGGGACTTTCAAAAAAATCACCAGGAAACTCCTTTTCCAGTAAGATACAAATCAGCTAAGGAATATAGACAACCAAACACTGAAACAACAGATCAGATCTGAGTATGAGGAAACAGTCGAATATAAGTCAATTTTATCTATTTAAGGTCTTGCCTTAGGTTTACGATTCCCTGAATGCCCTTCCTCTTGGCAAAACACAGGATCTATGCACACTGACATTTTTAGAAGTCCAAAGAGCAATAGAGCAGTGACACACTAAGAATTTATGAGACAAGTTGATTTTAGTCACACAATGAAAAAACAGACCTTGAGGGAATGAGAAGCTAAAGGCAGCACCTTACTGTGGTCTTGCTATGTAATTGGGGACAGTCTCCCCCCCCCCCCCCCCCCCCAAAAAAAAAAAAAAAAAGGAAACAGCATAGTTGGGGAAAGCTGCTAGCAGATCACAAGGTAGTGATTTTCTTCTCTTAATAAGAGCCAAAGCAGTGAGCTGTGGGTGGAGGACTATGCAGTGTTGGAAGTTATAGCCCAGGATGGGAAGCTCCTATCTTAGAGATCATTGGGACGAACAGTCCTCTCCTTCAATGTGAAGCTAAGAAAGAGAATAGCTGGATCAAAGGGTCTGTATCCGTTGTTTCACATTTTTCACTAATTTCTAGGTCAATAAGAAAGAAGTTGCAATTTTCAAATTATTCTTTCTATTCCTAGATCTCAACACTCCAGCAGCACTTCATAGGATCCTGAACCAGGGTGACTGGAGCTGATGCTGTTAGACAAGGAAGGAAAATTGATCTCTTCCCAGCAAGATTTAGAGGCCAGTAAGACAGGAAATTACTCCAGCTGGGCATTCTGTCCCCATCTCTCAGCTATTCCTGCAGCTAGGAGATTCACTCTATAATTGCTTTCTTAGTCCACATTTTATCCTCAGCTGACAGAATTCCATTAGGGTGATACAAGCTGTATGATAAAGGGATGTTTGTGTCTCACATGGGCTGTAAGTCATTTCTCAGCAAACAAGAATCCAGCAAATAGTCACAGAAATGGGCAAAGACACCCCGGAGCCAGGAGCCCTCCTCCTCTTGCTCTAACAGAATTAACCTCCATTTTTGCAGCATTTTTGAATGTATGTTAATCAAATGGACAGATGTGCAGCACCAGCACCCCTAGAAATGAGCACCCAATGCAAAAAGGAGCCACTGTGTTGTGATCACGGCTGAGGAGCTGGTAAACAGTGACCGCACAGGTCACACAGCAGAGTAGGTATGGGTAACAGTATGAAATGAATCTCGTGTTTTAATACATCTAAACACATACAGCTAAAGAGCAAAACAGGTTGGTCACACCTGCAAGACAAAGCACCATGAGTCTGAACAGGACTTGGGACCATTTTGGAGGACAAGAGAAGCAACCTTCTAAGCAGAATGGTGCAGCTGAAAGAGACATGATGAAAAAGCCAAACGAATTTAAAAGAAAGGTGCATCAAATACAGTAGTGTGCACGTTAACAGTATGTATAGCACTAGTGAAGCCATTTCTAGGCAGTGTGTTAAGCTCTAGAATCCATATTTTTTAAATATTGGAAAGGATTCAGCCACTGCAGTGTCTCTTGTCAAGAGAGTGGCTCCTGCTAGAACTCAGCCTCCTGTATCAGCAACCAAGAACACAGAGACCAGCCCAAGGCACCCCTATACAGTGTGCCTGCTCACACCAGTGCTGGCTTGGATTCGAGCCACCTGCTGTATTTCCCAGGCCAGCACAGAGCTGCACCCAACAGCGAGGTTAACCCTCTAAACAAAAAACAGTTGGCAGGCTAAGAGCAATGAAAAGCTACTTCCCCACCTCAGCAATCATGTATCATCTCCAGGTGGAGTGGCCCCCGGTTTCAAGCCATGCTTTGGGATCAGTTTGGGCCAGAAAAAGCAGACTAGCAACATGTTTAGAAGTAGCAGTGGGAAGGAATTTTGGACAGGGACTTCTCCATTCCTGGTCTCCTCAGGCTGATGGGGTACACCTGTCTCACAATAACCTCTAAAGTTGCAGATACTCTTGCAACAAGCTTAAGCTTCTCCTTATTCCCAGGTTCAAACTGCAAGAGCAGAGAAATCAACAACATACATGGAGCAGACGTGCTCCCACCACCCATTCCTACTACAGGGAGAAGATAAAGAATGAAAAGTTGGAAGATGAACAAAACATAGACTATTATTAATGGTAAATCCACCTCATTTCACCACAGAATATTTCATGGAGTATAACCGCTTGTCTCCTCTTTCTCAGTTGGTCTATACCACAGAGCAGGAAGACAAATGTTTCTGGATTTCGTTGTAGAGGTAGAAACAATTGTCTGAATCAAAAGGAAAGTAGGTTTCCTCCCCTGCATGAGCCAGAACTGAGATGTCAATACAGCACTTTGTATTTGCTCCTCCCTGACTTAGCAGTGAGCTTTTCCTGGTACTGTAAGAGAGTTTAAAGACCCACCATTCAACCTCCCCCACCCATTGCTCTCATCCTCATAACATCGCTGAGAGTGACCACCATCTCTGGTCATTCCAGTGTGGACACAGCAGGAGATGTTCAGAATGCACCGTTACCTGGTACTTCAGGATCATGTCTGATCTCACAAGGCCCAAGCATCCATTCGCACTGCCAGGTTCCTGCAGGTATTACAAATTTGGCATGCATCCCTGAAATGACAGGATTGAACACTACTGTGGGGAATGACTAACACCCCAGGATCTTGGCAAAAGCCCAGTAGGACTAAGAAATTTTATAGAAAACAGCATCAACTGAGCAGGATGCTGAGGTTCAATTTAATGTCCAAGTTCTGACAGCCTGGGAACAGGTGAAAACTGAGTCAGTTGAACTTTGCTACCTTATGTAGCTCCTCAGCAAAACAGCTTTTATAGGGTCATCCTCAAAGAGCAGCAGGGTACAGCCTTAGGATCTTCCCTACGGAGAAAACAGCAGAGGAAGTACAGAAGCATGTGACACAACATCTAATTGACATCACAGACCTTAGAGTTCTGCAAATCCTCTCTGGGCTCATTAACAGAGGAATTTCCATGCTTTCTGTGCTGCACTGTTACACTGTTTTCATCACTTTCTCCATCCACAAAGTGGTGCTTCTCACCAGGAACTGCTATTTTAATTCTACTGGCTTAAGCCACAGAAAGGCAAAAATTGAAAACTGAAGTTTTAGGGCATCCCACACACCCTGGTTCTCCAATTCCACCGTGAAGACAGATAAAAATACCTTTATAAAGATCCTTTTAAAAATCAAAAGTATGCAGCATGAGATGTGGTCCTTTGCCAGTTATTTCTTTATCCTCTGCCCTTCTCACTATCCTAGTGAGATAAACTCACTCCTGTTATTTTGATTTAACCCCTTTAAAGCAAGGCACTAGAGATAAAGGTGGACAACTACAAGAATGTTGTTGAGTGGCCCAGAAATTGAACCGGGCTAAACCTGAAGCTTAATCATTTACTTCAAAGGCTTAAGCAAGAAGTCATATTAATCCTTCTTTTTCCTTTGTCATGCTTTTGGCAATGTCAAATGACATGTGACTGCTGCCTGAGGATTATTCTTACTGAAACAGTGCCTGACATTGACTGGACTGCTCTGTGGGAATTTTTCTTGATTGCACGTTTACTTTTTCTCTATTTCCTCCTGTAAATACTAGTCTGACATGAATTTACTTGTGACTAAGTATTGGTAAGTGTGATAGAGTGAAAAATGGAATAGAATTTGATTTTTCCTCTGATTCACTAGGGAAATAAGTCTAGTATCCACAGAGTAGTATGTTTGAGAGTATAGGGATGAATAGGACACTTAATTATCTGTAGTTATATAAAGGGTCATTACATTTCAGATCTGATTAGGAAGGCAGAAGCTGACATCTCCTACCCTACAGAGATTAATGAAGCATTATCTAAACATCATGCTACTCTCAGTGTATGACTGACTAGATTCAAGGACTTCATTAGGCCTTGCCTTAGTGACATGTCATCCCAGAGCAGACTGAAGGCTGGCAAACCCTTCTTTCAGACAGACACACCGCAGGGGAGAATGTTCCACAACTTAACCATTTTTGACAGTATTTTAAAAAGACTTTCATGGTCTCTTCACGGTATGGCAATTGTGAGGTGTCTCTTGAATGGGTAAAAGGAGCTGCTGTTCCTCTGAGCTCCCAGAGGTTATGAGAAGGTACAAGCCAACACACTTGCATGCCAGGCCAGCTGCACTACCTACGGATTGCTGGAGGCGGAAGGCATGAAGCTGGCTGCAGTTCCCAACTGACAAGAGAAGAAACATTAGTGGTAGAAAAGCAGACACAGGCAGAGCTGTGCCCTGTGACTAACTGGATGGTGCAGTGCACAGAGGGAATGAAGTGACCAGCCATCTCCCTCTAACTGTCAGTTCAGAGCTCCTGAGTGAATTAGCCTGGGCAGTAAAAGCTGCCCTAGTCTCTACTTTTGTCAGGTCTTCCTGTCACAGGTCATGAGGGTTGGACCATGAACATACCTTGACAAGGCCACCTGTTAATTCAGTTTCTGAAGACCATCCACATTATCCTCTATTGAAGAAAGGGCTTGATGGTGATGCAGCAGAGACGGGCAGAGGTCACTTGCAGCCTTAAAATACTTCTCATCTGAAGGTCACAGCCTTGTTTCAGGACCCATTTGAGAACAACCATGTACTTTGCATCAGTTTACAAAACCTGGAGATATCTCACAGCACTAGGACTGGAAAAACATTAGGAGTCTATCCCATAAGATGTGAGATGCTCTGGATTCAATCAGATGCAGAGAACAGAGAAAGTCCTCTCTTCCCCTCATACCTTTTCTGGATCCATAAGAAGGGTGCTGTTCTGTACCAGGATGGACATGATGAGTTTCCCCAGATCCATTTCTCTCCAGGTTCAATGCAATTTTCTCAGAAAAAGAGACAGTATGACAAGCCACCTCCTCACCTACAGATACTGTATTTGTCAAATTTGTGATTCTGCCTTAAAAGTCTTTCTATAGCCCCTCTTCTTCCAAGCACATGCTTTTATATCTGTTGTTAGCCCTTTCAATAGCTTTCCATTCAGCTCCTCCTCCTTTTCTCTTTGGAGCTGTATCTAACAGCTATCTGGTTTGGAGCAAAAATTAAAGCTTGGTTCTTGATAGAGTTACACTGGTAACTGCACGGAGGGAGACAGTTCCTTGAACAGCAGAAGGGTTCTTTTTGCCAGTGCTGTTTGGGAAGAAGCTTTAAACAGAGTAAGATATACTCACATACACTTGAGGTTTCTTGCTGGCTGTTAGGTAAACCTCAGAACAAGATTTACCTTTTTGCCTACCTAGAATATGACAATCCTTATTTTGATTCAACCAACCTCTGCCAATATTCTTCAGAGAAGTCTCACACATGCATTATTCGAATTTCACCTTATCATGATGGGTTGCACTTTCTATTCTAGAAAGCCTGGCAATGAAACTACTAGCAGTTGAAGAGGTTCCACATATTTAATAATTAGCACAAATGCCACCTATGGCAAAGAGGCACATTCATTCAGCTAGCAATTTATAGAAAACTAAGCTCTTAAAGCTTTGTAGAAGTGTATTTTACTTTATCTTTCAGTTTAACAGGAGAGCATTTGTCATGCTAATAACTAGAATACCAATAATTCAATTCCATAACTTTTATTGATATTATAAAGAAATATACATCTACTTTACTTTAGAAGTAAAAAGTGTTTTGTGTTTAGTAGAAAATAAATTTTGCTGCTTCATCAGTGCACAGGAATCTGGGAAATGCATTGCTATTTTGGGTCTTTACACCTTAAAGGGCAACAGCTACAAAGCACACTTTTTTATAAGCAAATATACAAGATATTGCACTCCTGATGTAGTACAGAAAGGCAAGCAGTAGTTTTGGCTGCTCTGTCAGGAGCTGCAATAGTGTATCTCTTTCACATCTAAAAGCATTCACTGATTTCAGTGTTTTCACTTCTCTCTGAAAACAGGGAGCTCTAAATGGGAAAGGAAGAACCTTTTCTATGAAAGAGACTTATAGGTTGTTACTGCTGACAAGTTTTCAGCGAAAAGGAAACTTGCATAGCTACAAATCCTGCAACATGATTATTTGGTAAAAGTTTTCAGTTATCTGACTACACATTCAGGTTATTTTGTGTTTTTAAAATGCAGTTAACCCATGACCACCTACTAGTTAAAATGCATTTTATGTTTCTCAAAGAGGATGATCTGTTGCTGGCAATAGATCTTGTTGGTGCAGCACAGTGGTAAGTCCTCCTTGTTCACATAACCATGTGCAGGTAAAATAGGAAAGGAGAGCATTGCTCTATAGCAGGAGGACTCTGAAGAATGCAGAGAGTGCCAGTGGATAGGGCTTCAGACAAAGCACATTTTTGTTTTTTCAGGATAGTGAAATAATGAGAGAAATCATTATTTCACTGTAAAAAGTAACAACAGTGACAACAGAAACTTACTTATCAAACCTTGATAAACCTACTTTCTGTTCTCCCTTTTCTAAAGGCAATCACCATACTTCTGCTTGCCCAACAGAAACTCTTCAAATGTCAGAAATAATGTCAGTTCCTGGAGAGAGCCAGGGCATGAAAAGGTAGAGTGGTGGCTCAAACAGAGATATAAAGAATATTTCTCCTAATAAGCACATTTTCCAAATAACTGTTTACAGGCTACTTGAATGGAAACACAGCAGACATATCCTTCTAGTGGGGAGCTTTGTCATCAACCAGCTAGCACTTAGGAATTAAAGCTTGAGAAATACTCTGAAAGACATCTTGCTATGATCATCCCGCTTCATCCAAATTCTCGGTGCTTGGCAGGAACAGGCATCAGTAAGCAATAAGGTTGGTATTCATTTGCATTCCTTTCTCCCTGGATCTTCAATTAAGGGAGGGGAAAAAATTCAGGCAGTAGAGATGATGACAATAACAAAAATCAAACAACAAACCCAGAAAACTATGTTCATCCTTTAAAATTCATTACTGAAGAAAATTTCCTGTAGTGAATAAAACTTCCTCTCATAAGACAGGAGGAGGCTCAGCAGTAGCAAGCAGGAAATATCTTCCATTCAGATGATACACATCTTGGAGAACTAGATGGCAAGTATCTAGGGCTGGATATATTCATGACTATCCGATCGCAAGCCCTTGTTATCTTTTCCTCCTCAGTAGTCCTTTATCGCACATGCAGGTTTTTGGACGTAAAGCTGTTAAGGAAAATTAAGTTCCATTTTATCTGTATCTGTATTAATAGTGAAGTCACAGACTAAAAAGAGGAAGAAACATGCCCATTTCTCTTTCCACCCCAGAGAGAAAGCTAAGCTACTCTTCAGTAATGTGTCTCAGTGAAAGTGAGTGGTACCTAGTTCTCCTTTATAGATGGAGGAATCTGAGAGAGCCAGGATATGAAACAGCATCCAATTGAATCAGGATAAGGAGGTAAATGCATAATCTGTTAATCCATTTCTAATTAGAGGCTGAAAAGCATTTGTGGACATTACATACCAGTTTCTGTCCTGCAATGGACAGCACATAGGCTCAGAAAGGCATCAGAAGCTAAATCAGACAGGTCACATGGAAAGCAACTGTGGCAGAATGACACTGTGGTTCCCTTTTAAATCAGAGTGCACTATCACTTGCTGTTTCTTGTGGACCACCTTCTCAGCCACATTTTCATGAAATATCTTACATTAGTGATTTCAAAGACCAGATCTGGCTAATTCATCATGGGTTTGGGATTATTTTTTAGGGAATAGGATGGATATGAAAACATAATAAAGGAAGATAAAGGATGTGGCAACAGGGTGGAGAGAAAACCAATATTTGAACTCAATGCTGGCAAAATACTGCCCTTTTTCAAAAGAGAGGATGACCAGACTGAGAAGAAAAATAAAGAAAATCTTTTTCCTTATGAGAACAGTCTCATGGAATCTTTCCTATGGAACCTGCTCTGAATTCCATGTTGACCCTGATCTGAGCAGGAGGTTGGACCAGAGACCTCCTGAGGTTCCTTTCAACACAAATCATTCTATGATCCTGTATTAGCCACTCTAGCAGTGGTATCAGTAAGTGCTACAGAGGAGACACTGGACAGATGAAAACAGATAATCCTCATCTGATGACTTCAAAGTGACAAATGAGGCCTGACCCACTTTTAACTGAGCAAAAAGGTATGCTGTCTCCTTAATGCTTGGACAAGAGATGTGACAGCAATGACAGCTATTCTTCACTGGATGTCTGCAGGGTATGTCTACACTGCAACTCAAGATGTCATTACAGCATGCACAGAGCTGCTTTTAGGAGAGTTTTAACAGCGCTAGTGCTAATGTACTAATAACTTTGAAGCTATATTTGCACAGGCAATGGCATTTCAAATCCTTCTCCTACAGCACTGTTATTAAAAGCCATCGAGTAATTTCTCTAACACTTTCTAGAGAAACTAATTGGAGAAAGTGTCACACTCAAGGGAGAAAACCAATCATGAATATACTGGCTTGTCTGAGAATTCATAATGTAAATTACTCAGAATAGCTCCCTAAACACAATGAATGACTGGGATTCTTCAAGGATATAAATAATACATTGTGTTTCCCCCCAGGGTATGGAGGGGAAGTGCTATCTTCTAAATGATCACGTTGTAAGAGAAAAGACCAACCAGAAAGATAGCTGTAGAGATAATGTCAATGTTTTGTTTTCCCTAGTTTCACTTTTTGTGATTTTGGGTTTGCCTCAGCTAACTAATGATGCACTGAGCCTACTAAGCGGAAAACTATCTTTGGACCCATACAATTATACCAGTTTTCAGTTTCTCTTAAATCAGTTTCTATCCCAAGGACATCTTTGTATGTGCTGATAAAAACTACAGGTACATTCCATAGAGGTCCTTGATTTTTATCATCCACTTTCAGATTTAGATATGGAAAAAAGAAAAAAAAAATCCAAGTATGATATCCCAGGTTTGCCCTCCTCTGACAGAAAAAAATATAGCTGAAAATATAAAAGGTACAAGTCTCCCCACTTTTCACAGTTCAGGTCCATAACAATGCCTGTTATCCAGACTGTCTCTGCAAAAAATGAGCAAAAAAAAAAATTGTAAATAACAGAACTAACCTGGATCAGCTGTAACCTGCTTCTTTTTGGTGTTTGTGACAATTTGATTTTCATTCATCATTCGTACATCCTGATCCTCCACATGATTGCTGGAAAGATTAAAATCAGTTCAATGGCCAAAACTCAGTATCATGAAAAGTCATGAGAGTCATGGGAAACAATACCAAATATGTTATTTAGGTCTATGAGGCTAAACAAATTCACAAAGCACAGCCACATTACATGAGACTATTGAAAAGGTAGGGCATTCTATCCACATCTACTTGAAGTATTTCTTCATAGTCTTAATTAGTGTCATAGGTACACATTCAAATATAAATATTGCATTCACTCTACAATCTTCTGGCCTGCACACACAGCTTGAGTCAAATTAACCAAAGCTAGATTTTAAATCAATGCTGTACAATGAGAGAGCAAATCCCTGTGTGGAACTTAACGCTGTTTTGTAATATTGATATAGCATTATTTCAGAGTTTTCTGAACTAAACAAAATCCATCCACAATGACTAGTTTTGTTTGCAAGCTACTGCAGAATCTTAATTTCTTTATGGGAAGGAACCAATAATTTCAAAATTCAATTAAACAAATTACCGAAAAAAGTGAGCTGGATTGAAAGCTAAAGAAAACATCACTAACAACATCTGCCTTTCACAGAGACAAAAACAAAACAGCCATGCCTTTGGAAAATAAAAAGTGTATTTTTCTTTTCTCTATAATTACTGCAAGCCATAGCTTTCTTTTCTTGGAGAAAAATGTAATATGTCTCAAAATGTCAAACTGAAGCAGGAGAATCGATATTGAAGTAAATAAGGATTTATCTCATTGATAATATCAAATTCAAGTCCAGAGTTCATTAATATTGCATAGTGACGTGCCAAAGAGAATATGCCAAAATCAGAAGTAATAAAGTATGAAAAGAAGCAAGAACATCCCTTAAAAAGCAAGAACATCCCTTAAAAAGCAAGAACATCCCTTAAAAAGCAAGAACATCCCTTAAAAAGCAAGAACATCCCTTAAAAAGCAAGAACATCATCCAGCAAGTAGCAAGAGGTTTGTCTTCTATTGCCAAACCACTCTTATACATTAGTTGGGTACCATATGAAGAAAAGGAATAGAAGATTAAAAAGCAGGCTAAGACAGACCAAGAAAACTCCTGCACAGGAAGTACAGAAGGGAAGAGACTCGGCATATTCTTGACTGGAAAACAGATCA
Source organism: Dromaius novaehollandiae (assembly GCF_036370855.1). Classification (NCBI taxonomy): domain Eukaryota; kingdom Metazoa; phylum Chordata; class Aves; order Casuariiformes; family Dromaiidae; genus Dromaius; species Dromaius novaehollandiae. The sequence goes on along the minus strand of NC_088111.1, from coordinate 19,490,138 downwards.
TGCAACATGGGCAATACAAAAGGGATACACTTCTTAAAACTAAATCCAAGGCTACTTGTCTTATAAATGTGTCCAAAGGAAATTGTGATTGCTTTGCATTTACACAAAAGAGAAAGATCTGCAATTACAGCTGGAGCTTCTCTCCTTCCAACAAAAGAGCTTCAACTCATACAAAGGTGTTAAGCTGAAGAAATAAACATTTATTTCCCCTCCTCACTGTCGTCTCCCAATGAGCATTTTCTTAAAACGCTGGTTTCTTCAAGACATTTTCATTTCAGTAACTTTTTCATTTGAAAATGTGTTTACTTGCAAAATTTACCAGGACAACACAGCCATTTGTACAAAAACATAAGTCTACTACAATACATCCAAGCAATAATCATTTATTCCAACATCTGACAGTACCAGTGGCAAAAAGCCAATGCTTTTGAAAAACAAGGGAAACACCAGAGTAGGTAGATGTAAATCTCTGTTCTGAATCAGCTTACATTCCCTCCAGGATTCTTAACTTATTTCTAAATATTTTAATATGCTTGTGAATAAAAAAAATATGCCCCCTTTGAATGCAAAGCTGTAACTTCTTTTCAAATGATGTATGTACACAATGTCATTCTTGTTAACTGTTCTCTATATGAGAAAATGTTTATTTTTATAAGCCTTCAAATTTTTCAATTTTCAATCTCATTCAAAATAAATTCTTCTCTCAATTTTTATTTTCCTTCTTAGGGACAGGTTTTTAAGACTCTATCAGTCCTGACATTCTAAATGTTTTGTAAGTGTATTTTTCACTGTATTTTCTATGAATTTATGAGATTGCCAACTTAAATGTTTGAAAGGGTCCTTCCATAGAACTCAACTCATTTCTCATTCAAAGTGCTCATTATTTTACAATGTTCAACTAATTCTACCAGACTTTTGATTTCTTAAATAGCACCTATTTCAAATCGGAGGACTATTTTTGATGTTTGGTTGCATTAGCTTCCTAATCTTTTATAATGTAGAACCACTGGGGTTTATTCTTTCTTCTCTAAGGAAGCTTAACCTCTTTATTTTGTATTTATTATCAAAGGCTGCCATGAAAACATATGAATCAAGAATCCTACTAAACGCTAAATAATGCCTAGAAATAAAGCTGGTTACTTGGTCCCAATGATTAAAAATGATTGACCATTTGCCATTAAGTGAGGTGGAGTATAGTTCAGAAGATAATTTTCTATAGCAACACACATATTGCTGATTTTAGTCACAAGAAAACGTTCTTTTTTTTAAAAAATGAGATTGTTTATTCCAGTAAAGATCCACTCACATACCTAATAACAGTCCTCTTCTCCTGATGGCAAATCTTCTGATCATCTGTAAAGAGAATGGTATGATACGGGACCACCGGATCACAGGTGGGTAGGATACCCGATACTACATGGTTCACCATCTCCAGGATTCCATTGTACACAAGCAAGTCATCCACAAGAAGCTAAAGATAATAAACAGATTAAAAAAAAAATCTAGGAATCAACTTGCTCAAGGAAATAAAAAACAAACAAACCCAAACAGTATCTAAATAAGCATTGCTTTCAGTCTTCTCAATCACTTAACTAGAAATCATTTTGCCCAATTTGTGAAACAAGTTCAGTCATTAGTTTAGCTTTCTTTCTTTAAAATTGCCATTTCTCTCCATTAGCCAGTGATGTTTTTTTCTTTTTTTCCTCCAGTTTCTCTCTCCTCACTGTTTCAAATGAAGTATCCAAGTAGGGAATTAAAATGTATTTCATTGTTTTACATAAATGACATTTTATTGACTGGAATGAAATCACTTAAATCTTGAAATGAATGAATCACACCTTACTTCAGCTGTCTAAAAGGTGGGTAAGTAGCTTAAACTAGTCTTCTAGGCCTGTTCTATAGTCAGCGGAGAAAGGAAAGCAATATCCTAAGACAATTATCTAAGGAAGATCCGATAAACTGTTCTCTCCTTGGACACGAAAGGCAGCACAGAAGACCAACACAGAGTAGTAATTTTAGCATCAAAATGCAGAATTGGGCGAGATGAATCCCATCCTTAGAGATTATATAGATTCACACTTTAGTAATCTGTGAAAATAAATACAGAACTCTCCGCAAACTCAGTTGCCAAAACTGCATTCAAAAATTACTTACACCGAATTCCTTCACACCTCTCTGAGGTGTTTTGGCATAATTCCACAACTTGATCATTGACACAGTAGTAGGCACATCAAAAATAACATACACCCTATTCACCTGTAAAGAAGAAGAATTCATTTATATTTAAGAGCACAAATCCCCCAAAGAAAAGAAATTCTAGCATATGATCCATCAAAACTGGACTGTATTTAAATAGATATAGCTAGAGGACAGATAACTGAACTTAAATCCTTAGCATCAGCTATCATCTCTGTTGATAATTCTCAGATGTTGTTTCTAACCCAGACCTGTCCTCTCAAAATTACATATAGCCCATCAAAGGTAGACATCTACATCTGAGCTTGTCATCCTGGACTCCTAGTCAACTGGGGAAAGATGTTTTTAACGAGCATTTCATCAACCAAATACAGACATGTGCATCAGGGTGAGACAAACTGGTGTGTGCGCATATCTATACCCATATATATACACACACACACACACACACACACACACACACACACACACACACACACACCCCGAATCCATCTTTCTACAACCCCTGACTTTTAAAGCTTTTTACTTTCAGGGAAATTATTGGTTTCTTATATCCTAATCTTTTTTCTCAGACACTACTGTTAATACTATGATTTAATCCTTTGATTCTTGAAAAACAACACTGTATTTGTATTAAATCATGGTGCATTTTCTGCACTGAAGAAAGAACTAGATGGGATCAACTGAACTGTTTATATCTGTGACTCTCCAAAAAACGATGTGGGTTCAAGTCTCAGTAGCAACTGTTTTTAGTCTCACAGAAAATGCTGATGGAAAATAGATTCAAACAAATAAAGAAAAAGACAATCAGAAACAGGATAACAAAGAATTCAAAACATACAACCACCATACATTTGCAAAAGACAAAACCACTGAGAATTAGAAAGGAACAGAAAGGCTATCATATAGTATTTTCTTAGAGCGTTTTTAGCTTTCCAAAATAGCAAATGGTAACTTTGTTTTCTAAGCCACTGGAACGTTTCAAAACAGCCTAGTAATGAGGACTTAAGTACACACAAGATTTTGCGCATCATCCTAACTACAGAGGATAACGGTTAATATGCTGCTTGCTTAGGCCATTTGTATTTCCTGGCTTTACAATCAAGCCTTGAAAGAAAAAGAAAACCATTACGTGGATCTACAAAAGGTATCATCTACTAGAGTTTAAAGATGGAAAGGATCATTTAGTCACTTACTCTTCCCTCCTGGCATATCACATTTTATCCATTTACCCCTTTAATACTAATATTTTGTGTTCATCTCTCGGTGTTAGACATAATGCCACCTTCCAGAAAACAGTATGTGCCTGTGCTAGAACTCCAGTTACTGTTATTTTCCTTTTGCCAAAATGAAATAGCCTCTGCAAGCATGTATTTTATGCAGAGATTAGCACATAGCAGATGTACGAACTCAGATGGTTGTCAAGTCAATCATTCACAACGTTATAATAACACCTGAGCATCCTATCAAGTTGTGTACCAGCATTCAAGATGCAGGATTTGGACACTAGGAGCCTCAAGCATTACAAAGACTATTACCTTCTACTTCCCTAAGAAATGCATGTGGTCAGTAGTCCCAAGTATGCATACAAGCTTTATCTTATCTATATCCACTGTATTGCAGCATCTATTGGTATTTGAATTAATTTTCAAATTTGAATTAATTAAATTACCAGAAACAAAGAATTAAAACTGTAACTTCTGAAGTAGAGATATTCCCAACACAGTAAGTTATAATATATCACACCTAAGATTTGCATTTTGTTACCTTAGAAATCCATCTTCTTCTAGGAAATAAATACTTGTTAAAAATTCCCAGAGGTCAGTACAGGAGTGTCCTCTCCCAAAACTTAAAGTCAGAACTCATCTAAGTTTATCTACTTATCCTTATTCGATGTCCAGTGCCCTGTATTTTAAACATGTTGCTTCTAAAAGGGCTGAATTGCTTGGGGCCTTAGGATATGAAATACTGTCATCTCTCATTTATGAATTAGAATTCAAGCTCGATAATGAGATAAAAACTCTCACTGTTGGAACATTTGTTGCTCTTTTAAAAAGCAATTGAAGATCTCAGCCCAATCCCATTTAAACAGGCATCTAATGCACAAAACACCTGTATTAAACTCTTTTGCCAGTAACTATGAAAGCAACTGAAAAAAACACTGACTATCACTACAAATCATTCTGCTGTGGCAATACGGAGATACAAGGAGGTTATAAAGCTCGAAGTCCAAACAGCCGCTCTCTGTGCCATGGAGAGAAACTGGAACAGAAAGAATTTCTGAAAGGTATTCAATATTGTTTGCTAATATCAAATTTAACTAAAAATTAGGAAGGCCTTCCCTTCCCTTTAGATTTCTAGCTACCTCTATGCACATCACTAAAATGAAATGAAAAAGGAAAAATGTAGGTAGACATGCATACCACACCAGGAAGAACTGGTGCAAGCCACATATGTCTGCCATCAGTTGTGTCATTTACTCCATCAATGAGTTTGTCTGGAGTACGGATGTCTCCAGACACATCCTCTAAAATGTTGACACTATCTGGAAAAGCAGCAATATCTGAAACAAAACTTTAAGCTTAAATAATTGCAGAGAACATTTCAGAAATACCATATTTAAAAATTCATGTTTGCTCTTCTAGATTCCATGAGCAAGTATTCTCCTTTACAGTAGTAAAATTGTAAAATACTCCAAACTAGTAGTCAAGGAATTTGGGGATCCATTTCTATAAGCAGGACAATTCTTACAGATTCTGGCACTCAATATTATTTTTAAAATGTTAAGAAATTAAGTAGATTCATTTATTTTAAAGTAAGTATCTAAGACTTCATCAACAAAGTTCGCTTATCAAGGATGAGAGCTTCCTACATTTTTTTTGGTGACGAAGGCCCATTTTTAGCATGAGCTAGCAAAAACTCCTCCTATGAAATATATCCCAAGGAGAATATCCCTGTAGGAAACAGGCATCAGTCTGACTAGGTTTTGCTGTGTTCCTTGAGATTTGTGATATATATTAAAAAAAGTCGCAATAACTGTCTATCTAGTAAGTCCTTCAATCAGTTCTTTGAGAGGGAAAAAATAAACCTTCTACTGAACAGGCTTTCTAGATAACTAGACTTTCTCCTGATGAGAGATGCCTATGCTAAAAACACATCTGTGTTAAAGATGCACAGAGGAGTGTGGATGGATGGCAACATCTTCAGAATTATAAACCCCTAGTCATCCAGTTTGAGGGACGTTAATATCCTCTTGTCCTGCTTTCCAAGAGGCCTGCAAGTATTTCTGAAGAATTTAAGGAATAATGCAGTGATGCCTCAACTGTTTAAGAAAAGCTTGCTGTAGACTCAGTAGCTGAATCATCATTAGTGCTGTATTAGCACTGCATTAATACAGATGTCCTCTTTTTGGGCCCCTAACATATCCAAGCAATGTTACTGTAGATACAAGAAACAAAATCGTTCAAAACTAGCTCAGGTAGCTTTACTTGCAATTGCATTATACTGTAAAGATGCACTATTTAAGTTAAAGATCCCCTGCTCCTAAAGACAATCTATTGCCACTTTCCAATTTCAAAGTACTTCTCCTTCACAGCTCTATTTTTTCCAAGTTCATCATGCATCAGGGAAAATATAAATAAAAACACTGCTCAGAAAAGAGTCTTTACCTTTTTCATTGCAACTTCTATATATTAGTCAATGAAGATCCTTAGAGATATATAATTCATGCAGCATCCACATTTTTTATCCTTTTTAGCTGGCTAAGAAACTGTTTCTTCCATGGGATCGAACTACCTAATTATATACTTGGATATGAAGCTTTCAGCTCTTGAGAGACTTTAGCTGGTACAGAGCACTGAAGTATAACTCTTCAGTAACCCTGATCATTATGACTCTTTCAGACATATCCTTCATTCCCTCTATTGGTTTCCCAGGGAACTTGAATCAAATTCAAAGTCTCGACCCTTATCTTTGAGACTTGGGCCAGGTGCCTGGAATAGCCTAAAGCTCCAGAACAAGAGTTATGAAAAATTTGTTTCCTGTGGTACAATGAAAGATTCCATGAGAGAGAGAAATCTTATTTCTGTTGAAAATAATGTTTTTTCAGGTGACCCTGAGACTCCCGTAGGGAGTCAAGGACCACAGACCCATCATCACCTGCTCTAAATATAACCTGAAAATTTTCTTTTTGCCTGGCATAAGACAAATGCATAGGAATAGATATTAGCACATATGAATTCCAAAATAAAAGTACCTTGCTATATATACTTTCCTCTCTGGAAAGAGGAAAAAATATGCAACAATTATTATTAGTGCTGTTTAACAATCAACTGAAAGACATCGTGTAATGCCTGTATAAGAATCTAAAAACAAGAGATGGTGGAAACTCAGCAGTTTTTCTTGATTCAAATGTACTGAGATGTCTCTCAGTCTCACAGGTGGTTTCTTATAGTGGATTTTCTACTACAAAGTGGTAGTAGAAGGTGCAATGTGCCATGAGGTGGAGGAACGCACCTCCCCTAAGAGCATTAATCTGGTAAAGTTGCTTTGATGAAATAACTTTTCGCTAGTCAGTGCCAAACAGTCAGCTTGAGAAAAGCACATAAGCCAGTCTACTTGGCTGAAAGCATGAGGCTCATCAGCTTACAGGTTCAGCAGAAAAGACCAGAATTAGAGATGACTGAACCTCTTTGAAGCAGCTGGGAGCAACACTTACTTCTTCTTACTCATGAATCTTTTATGGTCAGAAGTGGAGGCCTTAGCTACCAACAGCAGCGAAGTCTGAGCTTTGGCTCAGGGGTGAAGCTGCTGCACTGTAAGCCCTGGAATAGTAAGGGCCTTTTCACAAGCGGAACAGGCAAAACAGCTGGATAACTGAGGCAGTAAACACAAAGTAAGAGGCATCTCTCAGATACTTATTTTTTCCATTTGGTGCTGCTACTTTGAATTCTGGATCAAAGCCAAGGCATGGGATCAAATAAAAATGAAAACCACGATCAACTGAAATTCTCCACAGCCAAGAAAACAAACAACAAAAAAAGCCCCAAAATCCAAAGAACTGAGCTCAATCTTTTCTTATGAATCTGGAGCTCATCAAAATTTCTGGTCCTTCTACATCATGGAAGAAAAGGATGGTGATAGCAGAAGGGACCATATCCTTCTTTAGCCTTCCCTTCTCCAACCTTGCTCTCAGAACATCCCATAGCTGGAAAAGAAATAGCAGAGCAAAAGGGTCTAGAGAAACTGCTTTGTTGATACATCTCATTCCAATAAGAAATGTTATGGACTATATAGAATACATTAAAATGCATGAAAATAAATATCATCCCTGAAATACAGAGAAATCCAAGCAAAGTAATCACACAGGGTTTCATTGGCAATTCTGAGTATGTAGCAAGTGATATCATGACAGTCTGCCAGAGAGCAAACTGTGTGTCTGAAAGGAATCGAGGCTCTTAGCCTGTAGAAGGATACTGTTTTCAGTTAGCAAGATTTGGTCTCCATGTTCATTAAACAATTCTAGTCCATTCAAACCAATGTAGTATGGATCACCCCAACTTGTCAGAAGCTGAAACTGGAAAACAACTAACAAACAGCTATTAAGGAAAATTTTGATTCTGATATTTTGTCCTAACAGAATATTTAATTTGCAGTTTCCAATGTTATTCTGCAGCCCATTTATGTATACACTGTGATTAATGGGTTTAGCTGACTGTAAGCTCACACACTAGCACATCATACATATTTCTATACTCTGAATTAATGGAGAGAATCTTGTTGTATTCTTTTAATAACCCCAATATTTGATTATTTTCTTAATGACTGGGCGACCTAAGTACACACCTTGGAGAAAAAAAGAATTTACCAATTAAACTATCTCCATTCACATAGTCTACAATTTCATTTCCTCAATCTGTGAGACTTTTTTTTTTATTGCTGCAGATCACACATAGCAATTAACTGTGTCACCAAATTCATAATTCAGAAATGCACAGCACAGACATTCTCATCTGCAGTTTAGGAGAGGATTCTGATGCTAGAAGAACTAGTTAGCTAAATGTCTAGGTAGGCTACATATATTTATAACAGAGATTCACAGCTTAAGAGGCCAGAGAAGTTTGAATGTGGTCACTCCGTTTTGCAGAATAAAGGAGTTGAGCTGAATGGATCCAAGATGTGCCATGCATTTTGGCCTCAAGGCTAGAGAATGGCCGCTTGCCCATTTTCTTCACAACTGCAGATACAGCCTGACAGATTAGTCAGATCTCCTTGACAGACACAGAATTTTGTTTCATCCAGTATTTCCTATTCAAAACCAAAAATTTGTGATTGAACTGCAGAAAAAACATTTAGGAAAAAAATCCAATTAGTCTTCGTTTCCAGCAGTAACCACTACCTAATTTTTTCTTAAAAATATATAAAAGAAACATTAGTAGGGGTAGATATGGTAGGGGTAGAGTATGCATCCATCAGGAATATTTTTTAGCCCCTAAAAAAAAAAAGCAACTTAAACCCTGAAGGGGGGAATTTCCCTTCTAATACTCACAGCATTCAGTATTACAATTCTGAATGTTCTTAATGCCCAATCAGTCTCAATCCTTCCTTGTCTGAAGTGACATCTTGTGGCAAAAAGCTCCATTATCTAATTATGCTGTGCTTGGAAACAATAAAATGTTGTTCACTTCTACCTTACTATATCTTAAACTTCATTGAATAAATTTTCTTTTAAGATGAGAAGTCTGCCATTTCTATCACTGAAAATATACACACACACACACACCTTGCAGTTGATGGAGCTAGATAAGAACATATATATGTTCTTCTGTAAGATGAAGAAGAAATTAATTTTATAGTTTTATATCCTAGCTTCTTATACGCTCCACTTAGTAACACCACAGCCCCTACATTGCCTTCTTATATTCCCTGAATATACATTTGCCTGGTTTTGACTTACCTAGGTGGTAACTGGCCAGCTAATATGCCTAAAGTGAATGGCAGAAAACATAATGATGCAATTTGTGCTGCAGACCTTTCTCTAATGGGAGCATTCATTTACATCTCCTCTACCAGCCAATGATTTTCATGAAACTGGCAGAGATCTGGTATCGCTGAGACCTCATTGTCTCCATAAAACTAATGGGTTTAAAAAGGGCTGTCAAATAGATGTGGCAATTTACTGTGGCATGACAGTAAATGTGATCAAAAAAGGTTGTGATTATTTAGGAAAACATAAGTTTAAAAAGCCACAAGCAAAATGGAAAAGAGATAATATAGTTCTGCTCCACCCAACCTTAAAGATATTAAATGAGACAAATTTCAAAGAAGGGCAAAGCAGAATGTTCAAAGGTATGCAAAAATACAAAGACCACTTCTGGCTTAGACGGTCTCTGAATGGCACTGCTAGGGACTAACAAGGTATTCTGAATGTTACATGTTTTTCATATTCTTATATTCTTCCATAGGCATTAATTGCTAGGCACTGCTAGATACTGCGCTAATGTGCTAGTTCCACCCTGGATGGATTACAAAAGGCAGAAAAGAAAGCTACTAGAGTATCTAAAGACATCTTATACATTTATATATTATATATTCCATTTATTTCTTCTTAATTTGTATTTAATGATACCATTCTCATATTCTTGGTGTCTTGCTCACTTTCTCAAAACACCAGAAACTGTTGGATTCAAAAGGGTCAGGATTCATAACTGCAGTACCTAATTCCAAGGTACTATATATAATAAAACAAGGAAGAAAATAACAGAGAAGGATACAACCACATGGCATTAACGGTGCTTCATAGTCCATACTAGCTCGTTCCATTCTCTTTGAACCAGTCCTGCAAAAAAATAACCAAGACAAAATCCAGTTTCTTGATGCACTCTTGGCTCATTGAGAAAAAAAACAGAATAAAACCAAACAAAAAACTAAACCAATCTACAATAAACCCCAGATTATGGAGCAGACTGTCCTCTGATCTCAGGAAGCCTTGGAAGCAGTATGCAATTTAAAAATGCAATGAAACATTTTGCTCTGAGTACTTCATATTTTCATCCAGGTGCTTCATATAGATTTGCTTCAATGGAAAACAGTTCCTCTTAACTGTTTAATATTCTTTTGTGTGGTTTTTATAGTAAAACATACTTCTTTACCTCCTATGTGCTCTAGCAATCAGCTGGGGCTGCAGGTAGTCAACAAAGAGAATTTCTTGAGCAAAATCAAAGTGGCAGTTGCCCGGTCCCTTACGGATAAGAAAGCCCTCCAGTGGGGAGATGCTGCGACCATCCAGCGAAACATGGACTACCTTAGCCTTATTAAAAAGAAAAAATGCAGCAAAATAAAATAGATCCAATGCAATCACATTCATTTCATAAGTTGAAAGAAACATTTCAGTAATTTTGTTGTATTTATTTCATTCTTCTATTACACATCATTCGCAAAAGAAAGCATAAACCAACAGATAGTGGTTGCAGCCCAGAGCATGCAATTCAGAGCATCATCACTGACACTGACTGAACTGGTAAGATTAACAAGGACAAAAGGCGCTGGGATTTGGAGGGGGGAAGAGAGGGGAGGCTTCTTCAATTACTGGATCTTTACTAGATCCCAACAAACTGAAGCTCCCTGAGCCTGCAGCAGCATGCACAACAGAATGGAGGGATTCAGCTTTAAATTCAGCACATGTCCCCAGGGTGTATTTGTGGAGATGGTTAGAGCTACTTTATCATGTACCTGAATGCATTGCTAGATCAGGTCACAATGCTCAGCACTTTAAGAAATCACATAACATGGTGGTCTCATTTGTGAGAGGCTCTTTTGTGTCTCCGTTGCCTTTGTAGAAAGGCTGCTATCAATCAGTTCCATTCGTCTTTGTGGCAGGTGGCACTTGGACTTTTCTAGGATCATGCAATCTCATCTACCAAGCAGCACTGGTATGTAACATAAGGGCATATGAATAAAGGAGAGGTACCCATTCCAGGCAAAAAGGCTGAGCCCTGTCCATACCATAGATGCATGTGTGTCTGAAGATTAAACTAAATAATTCAGGCACACTTACTCAGAAGATGAAGGAGTTCTGGCCCCTTCACCCTCTCCAATTAGCACCATCTGGTGCTCTGTGCATGATCTCAGTCAAACAACAGTTGCAATCATGCAGCAATTGTCATTGCATCTTCCCCTGAAATATGTTAAATGTGACTTAGTTAATCACAAGCAGCACATACTGCACTGAGTATGCACTACTGGTTAAGGAAAGAATATTACCTGTAAAATAAAACAAGATGCTATTATAATTATGATTAAAGAATGCTGATTAATGGACTGAATCAGAATGGATTCACTTAGTTAACAAAAGACTTAATTTAGTCTAAAAGTAAAGTGAGTCAGTTTTCTAATCTTTTGATTTTATACTGGTATGTATATATGATAATTTGAGGCCAATTTAGTTTTGTATGCAAATATTTTATTTTCATCATCAATTGTTAGGATTTCTATTAATAAAATATAAGCAATATGTACAGTTGCTTTAATTTCCATTTCAGATGTCAGTCTGAGAAGAACTTAAAAACCTCAGGGTTTTCTCTAAAGCCCATATATTATCAGTTACCTGACAGTCACAACAGTTTTCATATTTTTTGCCATTTGTATACTATTTTTTAATTCAATTATAATTTTATTAAGTTACACAAGCAATAACCTAAAATCAAATCTTAAAAAAAAAATGCTTTTTTTCTTTTAAACATAGACATTTCTCCATTTGAGAAAAGCAGGTACTAGACTAGAAGTGGTGTCCGTTCCAGTTCCATAAGAGCATGAAGATTAAAGGAGGGAATGTTTGTAAGAATACCAAGTAGGGGAAAATAACTATTTCTAGTTTCATCTTTACTAAGCTTGGAAGCAAAGAAAGGAAACATTTTTACATTAGAAACTGTTCTGCAAGCCGCTTTCCAGTTGAATCAGACTGCCAAGCTGGGACAGGAAGTGCAAATCCACTGAAATGTGCTTTAGTTTAGGGAACAGGTATTAAATGGGAGGTCTAGAGACTTGAGATGAAATCTCACCTATCACATCACAGCTGCTTACATTTATGTCTGCCTTATAGCCCTCATTTCTTAGCAATTTTCATCAGCTGAGAAGGTGCTCAACCATCAAACATAGCATTTTACTCATCACATAACAAAGCTCTCACAAGGTAATTTTTCATACAGCTGGAAATAGCATACAAGCCTTCATTTTGACAGTTCATTGCCATTACCCTCTCGCACTAAACCTATAAATAGAATCCGCCAATCTACAGCTGCCTAGCAAATCATTACACTATTACATCCGGGGACTGTGGCTTAGAAGGAGCAATACTTCAAGAAACAGCTGTCCTGACACCTCACGGTTTACAGTCTCAGGCATCTTCACTGTGACCCAGCAGAAATTTGGCCTCTTCCCTTTTGCAGAAAATGTATTTCATCCATGCTTTTAACAGCTTGCAGGTATGAAGCCCTCATTTAAGGTGTACCTGCTAACTGCTATGGGACTTACAGGTGTGCCACCTGCATGCATATTTTAATTGACTCACCTCTTTTTATTTAGCAAAGTAAAACTGCGAAAATATACCTTTTTTTCCTTTTTTGTTTGGCCTCCAAAGACCAAATTCTGTATTAGATATTAGGGACTTGGTTATTTCTTTTTCTTCTCTAATAGTAGTTGAGTCATGTACAGGGAATTGATTTGGTTTGAATCGCACCAACTTTTAAAATTCATTTTCAGACTTTTCTCCCCTGTTCTGCCTCACAGCAGCTTTGGCTCACAATGGTAGTGAAAACATTCTACACTGCCACTCAAAAATGGTGATTCATGTGGCTTTTTTACCCCACAGAATCACAGAGAGATTTAGGTTGGAAGGGACTTCTGCAGGTCTCCAGTCTCACCTCCTGCTCAGCGTAGGGCAGACCGCAAAGTTAAATCAGGTTGCTCTGGGCTTCGTCCGGTTGAGTTTTGAAAGTCTTCGAGGATAGAGGTGTGACCACCTCTCTGGGCACTGTCCCAGGGCTGCACCACTCTCACAGGGAAGAGTCCTTTCTTTATGGCCAACCATATTAATTATGTGACAGATTTAGCTAAAAAACCCAACCCTTGCTGTCATACTGAGGCTATGCTTAAAAGGTGAGTCAACATGCTCCTGAACCCTCTCGTATGTCAAAAGCGTAGGGTTAATGCAATGTATTATGAAATCTAGTGTGAAATTTGGAAGTCTATAGATCTACTGAAGCTTAAATGCGACATCTCATACCCTAGAACTGTGGGAGTCTTTGGCCAGTACTGTCACTCTGCAACACACCATGGTGATGTTAAAAGATGCCAGGGCTCAGTTTTGGAGAGGGAATACTTCCCATCGGTGTTCATATGAAGGTGATCTTCGAAGGTAAACTTACACAGAGAAGCAGTTCTACACCTCTGCCATTATCTTGCCCAATCCTATGAAGGATCCAAGCCTCCAGCTTCAATTCTAGAGATCTTTTTCAGAGCTCTACTGATTCTTTTTGGCTTGTCTTTCTCTAGCTTCACATGTATTAAAATTTTTCTTCTGAACCACTGACTCAGTTTGGAAGTCAAGAATGCATAGGTTATGTTTCCAAATCTTTCCCTTCATATGTGGATTTATAAGCTTTCTGTGTAGTGAAAAGCAACTATTTTATCATTTTCATTACAACTGCACATGTGTTTTCTGAGAACAAAAACAGGGAAACGAGCGATGGTCAAACTCAGAGTGCTACCTGGATGCAGCACATGCTCTCCAAGAGGTGTCGGCTGACAGTTAACACCAAGAATTCAGTTAAATATAAAAAAATATATATAAAAATTTTGACGCAAGCAGTAAGAAAAAAGAAGGGAAGTAGCCTGTTATATTATTTTAGCCAAACAATTTTACCCAACTTGTTTGATGTCGACTTTTCCAAACAAATACTAGAGTTCTAGAGACTCTTCCTGCTTCTTGAAGGAGACAGTATTGATTGACTGGGCTCAAGACAATCCACATATGTCAGTCAAGTATGACATTGCTAGCAGTAGCTGTTTTCTGTTGAACTGACTAGCAAGTACATAAGTTCAACATACCATAAACTTCACGCTAGAGTGTACTTAAAAATGGAAACCAAGTTTATAAATTGTATGGCACAGCCATATAAATAGAGCCTTAGATTTCATGATGCAAGTTCAGAGAAATTGCATAATACTCCTTGTTTTATAAAGGCAGACCAAATCTCTAATTAACTGTAAGATGTTAAATAAACAGTTTTACAACATTTATAGTCAGTGTCCCAAATAGCAGATTAAAGACATTATTCCTCCTTGCACAACAGTGAGAGTTGTAAGACTCATTTGGTCTACTTTAGGCTGAATATCTATATGAAGCAATGACCCAAAATACTTGAGGCTTTCCTGAAAGGTAATGCTCATTGTCATTTTGTAAAGTGACAGACTTAAGAAAACCAAGGTGCTCAGAAACAATTAATTCCTCCCAGGTCAGAAAAAAGTTCACACACAGATACTGCTTTCTATGACTTTTCTCCCACAGAAAATCTGTTTAGATATGTCCCCTGCTCTATCATGCCCTGTGCTGCTGGAAATAAAGAATCCATATTGTAGGCCTAGATACTGAAAGGATACCACTTTAGCATCATATATCTTGAAAATAGTATGTGCTATTGTACGTGTCTCTTGGAAAAATCAGCTGTGAAAATTTCTTTAAACAATCTCTGGCTTTTTCCCCCCCTAAATTTGCTGTTTCTGAAGACAGAAACACATTACACCTGCCACAAAACTCAGACTCAGACAATCTAGAAAGATTTATGGTGTTCCATTAAGATAGCTACATTCATTTATCACAGTACCAATTTTCCAATGCACTGCTGTACATTTTTGCTGGCTCCTTTTCTTTTACTTACCCCTCTATAGGTATCCTCTGGAGATTTATTATAGTTCCAAAAGCGAAGCCCTGCAATACTTTCAATTTTATCAAAATGGATGGTGAACAGATGATCTTCTCCAAAAGAGAAGGGAATAAGCCACATATGGTCATCCTCAACTGTGATATTAGTCCCATCTATTAACCTGTAAAGAGAAAAATCCATTAGCTGCAAAAAGGAAAAGCTTGTTTTTCCTCAGGAAAAACAGGTGCCAAAATTTTTCTAATTTCCACTTGTAGCTTTATTATGTCTCTGTGCACTCAGCTAAAAAGCACAGTAAACATCAAAAATAATATGTGATCATCTAATTAAAGATAGGGAGGGAGGAAAGACACAGCATTTCCTGGAGTTGGATATGTTTGAGATAAAAACAGAAAAATCCTCGAGTTTTGCTTACATGAACAAAGGCAGGCAGAGGAAAGCCCTGCCACATTTGCATGACAGCTGAAGGTAAAAGGCTTAGGCTCAGAAGCCATACAACTTACCAATACAGCTCCACACCTAAGCTAACACACCTGCCACTCTGCAGCATACTACTATGCTAACGCAACTATACTGACTCCAACAAGGAGCTGGATGGCAGCTGGACAGCTGCTGGAAAGCTCAGAGAAGAAGCAAAGTTTGGTCTCATCCTTTTGCGTGTGCAGTTAGGCATATTCTCCCCCCCACGCTTCACAATGCCCCCTTGTAAGGGCACAGATTTTGGGCTGACTAGAGAAATTTAATTACATCATTTCCTCGTTTTGGAATTCTGACCTTGTATCTCCTACCACAAACTAGGGACACACAAACACAGGGTAAAGGAGAATACGAACTCATTGCCTCACTGTACTTACTTTGTACACTGCCCTGTGTACACAGAAGCAAGAGTGCCAGACTTGGCATTCCTTAAAAAAGTAGATTTGATTAATGACCCTTTCACAGAGGAATTGATGGGGGAGCCCATGAGAGAAGATATAATCCTTGATTTGGTCTGCAAGAGCATCCAGGATCTACTCAAAATGCTACAGTTAAAGAGCACTGTAGAGTACTCAAACTCAACATGCTTGCAGGAGCAGCAAAAGCCAGAAAAGCCCCTACTGCTTCTGTTCAAAAAAGGATCTTAAGCAAAAATAATGAAGCATGTTTAAAAAAAATTTATAGGAGCAACAAAATAAAGTCATTACTCACAGCAAATAATAATATTAAGGGACATCATGTTGCAAGCACAGAACAAATGTATAACACTTAGTAAGAAAGACTTCAGAAAGAGGGAGGACTTGAAAAATGAATCCACCCTCCTAGCTTAGTGGCAGGATGAAGAAAGTTATTGGAAGTCATCTTTCAACAGAAGTCATGATCAAACAAGAAAATAAAAAGGATCATAAACTCTGGAAGGCTAAATGCATACATAAATGCAAACTTCAAAAATGACTTAATAACAGAGGATGGGCAAGGTGGCAAGTTGGATGATAATTTGTAGTGAGCGTTCTTCAGAGGAACTGGGGAACTACAGACAAGTAAGCTTGACATCTGTATTAGTCAAATTAGCAGAAATTGTAATAAGGAACAGAGTTAGTGTATATGTGGATAAATACAGTATTTTAAGGAAGACTCAAAGACTGAAAAAAGAAGGCCTACGTCACAAGCCTATTAGCAGACCATAAACATGCTGGAAGATGGGATTAGAATTGAAAAAGCACTTGCAAATGGAGATATGACCCGCAAAAAACAGGATGCAGCTTCAGTAACAATGCCAAGTCCTTCCCAAAGCTATATCCTATGATTTTTATACTGTTACCATTTAGTAACTACAAGGTAATTTGAGGAAACATACATGTCAATGAATAAAGCTTCAATGAAAACGGGGGGGGGGGGGGGGGGGAGCAAAAGCTGCAGAATTGCCAAAAGTGAGAATGCCACCATGTAATTCCCTAAGAAATTGTTGCCTTTTTCTAACTTGAAATTTTTCCTTGAAATCCTGGATAAGTTTCACTGTGTATGCATAGATACATCCTACAGCGGGGAGACATTTCTGCTTGGAAAGTCCTGAGCAGAGATACCAATCAGGCATGTTACCATCTCCAAAGTCAAAGACCATCTTTTGGAAACATCACCTTCATGTTTCTACAAGCTGCGCCTGGGTAGCTTGTGAAATCTAAGAGTGAGCAGCGATGGTATAAAAATCATGTTTGCATTAACATATGTTAACCATGATATAAAGCTTATATAATCTTATCACTATAAATTTGATGTAAAATGTAAAATCTAAGAATTGATAAAAATCTAAAACTGCTGGTTGATGAGAATATCTAGCAGACTGTCACTGAAACAGCAGGCACAAGGCAAAAAATTACAGAAAACGTTTAGACATTCCAACTCCTGCTACTTACTTTTCTAATGTTCTGGAATCTCCCATATACTCTGGAAGATCATTTAAGTCCTGGGGTGAAGCAGAAATCTGTTCTGTAGTTATTTTTAATGCTTGACCATTCTTTCCTATCACTTCAAGTCCAGTCAGTCCAAGGTAATGAGAGTCTCCCCAGGTCATGGTAAAATTCAGCTGTAGGCCTACATAAAAGAATATACATACATACTTATCAGTTTACAGTAAGGGGCCATGACTCCAAACTTGAATAAGCGTGAAGCAGAAGACACTTCCATAGTTACACAGCAGTCAAAAAACTCAAAGCCTGAACATGAAAGGTCTGAAATTTGTTAAAAATAATCTAAGATGGCAGGAAATCTGGACTCCTCAAAGACTTGAGTGCAAATGTTTGGCAAAACAGAACAGCAATGTGAAATTGCTACTTATAAGTCCATGTCTCCATCAACCACTTGGAACACTGCTCTGCACATCATAGGTCAAGAGTTCCATGTTCTCATGAATTATTCTAAGTCGCTATTTTACTATTTGTTTAGTGATTACATAATTTTTTTTTAAAAGAACTAATTGCTTTTTTTGCCTTTTTCCAAGATGCAGCAGTTTTCAAAGTCTCCCTGTTCATAGATGCTACAAACTCTTCCTCTAAAAGAAGCAGATATCTGGCTTAGACTCCCCTTCATTCTCTTCCCTCTCCGACTCAGCCAGCTGATCACCTTGCTCCTGGCTGACTGAGCGCTTCCTCCCACGTAACCCTTTCCCAGTGCCTCCAGACTTCCCTCCTCACAGATAGCTCTGCCAGGCATCTGCCACTTCGCTAATCCACTTTCATTGCCACAGGTTTGATTTTCTTCATCTCTAGTGAATTCTCGCCCCCTTCCCTCCTCTTTCACACCTACTGCTCTTGCAGCCTTTGCCACTTTTCTGTAAGCTACCTGATACTCACACTCCTCTACCCTCATACCTCGCTTCCTGCTGCTTCATCATCTCCTCTGATTTTGTCAAGGATCGTGCAAAAGTACAACTCTAGCCCAAACTATCCTTTATGTGCCAAGTTGATTCTGTCCCCTACTTCATTATGCGTATCATTTTAGGAGATTATTAAATGGTTTATTCATGCCTTTATGCTGCAACATTCTTGGCGAGACTGCTTAGCTTGCATCTCTGTCTTCTTTCTGTAGGGAGCTATTTTATCCTCTACTCAACGAAGATGCTATTCTCACTGCAGGATGTTCCCTTTCCCATTTGCAGAGCTAGCAAGAGCAAAGTAAGTGGGGTGAGCTCCAGCCATCTGACACTGGCTTTGAAGGGAGAAGACCATCATTTACAGTAAATAGGATATGGGGCAAGGGTGAAGGAGCACATGAGAGAGAGATGTTCGCTGGCTTTGTTTTCCCTCAAGGGCCCACATCTCTTATCCATCACATTGTGACAGAAAACAAGCCAGAGAAGATCACATAATGATTCTAATGATCTAACAGCAGCCAACGATGACTTGAAGGGCAGCTACAAACATGATGGTACCCAACTTTCTTGGTAAAGGCAAACAGTAAAAAAGGGCAACAGCCACAAACTGAAGTGTGGGATGTTCAGAGTAGATGTTAGGAAAAAGACATCCCTCCCCCCCCACTCCCCCAAAGTTAGCACAACTCTACAGCAGGTCACCAAAGAGATGGGGAATCTCAATCATTGAGGATTTTCAAGGCATGGCTACACAAAGCCACAGCCTCCCTGATCTTGTGCTGGCAACAGCTCTGCTCTGAGCCCACAGCCAGACCAGAGACCTCCAGTGTCCCTTCCACCAATGTCTCCATGATTCTGTGACAATACGACAAGAAAGAACTGAACAGACTCTAGTAGTTATGGGATCAGGTAGCAAGAAACCGTGAGTGTCATAGGACGGAGCATAATTAACAAGTCTTCTAAATTGCACAGTGGGAAGTGTCTTGTCACAATAAATACACAAAGTCTAGCTAGAATCAGTTTTCCAAGCACAAAGTAAGGACAAGTCCAGCAGTCAAGAGACTGAAAGTTACAAATTACTTTTTTCTCTCCAATTTCTCATTTGATAGGTCCATCTCTACTTTGGAAGCACAACTCATTGCTTTTTATTCTAAGGGCTGACATTACCCTCACACAGTCTTTCCCATTTCTTTCCCTTCAGATAGCAAATTCATTAATTTGCATATTTGTAACTAATTTGCACTAGAAGTCACATTACAGCTACAGCTCTGACCTCAAAAAGAACGGCCAGAGCACAGTGAAATACTGTAGTATCTACCTGGCCTGTCACAGGAGGATGATTCCTCTCTTCTCACTCTTAACTCATGAGAAACCTAAGGCTGTTGCCATTAGGAGGGTTTTCTACCGCCACTAGCGGCTCTTTTGGAACTGCTCACCCTACAGCCACTCTCCAGGCTTTGATCTACTAGTGCACATATTGTCCAACTGATTACTGTTTTCTATGCACTTTCTAACCTGCTTAATAATTTCTCTCTACATAAGCATGTATGTAAGCCCCAACAATTAGAAATATATGTATTTTGTTTAAATAACTTTGTATTTTGTACTTCAGTACTTCCCGGTCCACATGTCTACCTCCATATAATACCACAGTATCTTCTGTAAATCTCTGCTAGACCTTTAGTGGGCTACCAACATCCTATGTGTTTGTCACTACGCAACTCCAGATCAAGCATATTATCAAATGTCTCGTTACTTAGTTTGTGCAATAACAGTAATTAAACAATACACTTAAGCAGTTGCATGACAAATTTTAGGATTATGCAGAACCAGAGAAGACCTACTGTACCTTAAGTTTAATTATTCTCTTCTGCAAGCTAAGCCACTATACAGCCTCATTTAAATCCAGCCTCTCATAAATCCTAAATGACTAGATCTCTTAAAGAACACCAACTTGTAGGTAAGCCAAGAAAAGAAATGTGGTTTAGTAATGCATTTAACTTACTATCTTCATGTCAGAACTGGACACATGGAAGCATTTTAATGGGACAGTATTGCTTACACTAGTGAAAAGCAGCGATGATGATGAGCCTGCATCTCCAGAAAATAAATAGGAAAGAAAAATCATATAGACAGAAGATTACAAGTGTATCTTCAGGTCCAGCTATTTCATGTCTTACTAAAAAAATACAATTAATATTTACAGCTATGACAAGCGATATTCCATTCCAATCAGCTTTGATGAAAATCCATCACTGTAAATGAAAAATATTTTTCACTTCATACATCACAAAACCCCCCAGATAACCAGGTCTGAAAATGCCTAAAGAAGCACCAGTAGTCAGGATGCACTGGGGTGGGGGGTTTGCCTGTGTGTGTGTGTGTGTGTGTGTGTGTGTGTGTGTCTGTGTGTGTGTGAAATCTAGCATTAAAGCTACTAAGCCATACAGGCCAATTACCTGTACATACTGGTAGCAATTTCCACAAGACTAAGTGTCGATGTACACATAAATTCAGCCGAGTTTTAAGATTTCTTTAGCATTTACAAGGACACTAAGAAATACATAGTTCATTTAGCTGAAAAGTTTGGAGCTATGGCTACACGGGTATTAGATACTATTTCCAAGGCCACTGCTAAGTCTGAACGTATGTACTATACAAATTGCAATCATGCAAGAGTGATCTCATTCAAAAATAGAGTATATTTTCAAACAGACTAAGGGAAAAGATAGGGTCAAGCAGCTATCTGTGCAAGGTTTAGTGTTCATATTGTCATGCTGAAGCCTTCACAAAATTACAAAATGATGTAGGGTGGAAGGGCACTCTGGAGCTCTCTAGTCTAATCTCCTGCTCAGAGAGTCTCTATTAGATCAGGTCACTCAGGAGCTTGCCCAGTGCAAGGTAACATCTCCAAGGATGGAGATCTCAAAGCCTCTGTGGGCCCCTGTTCCAGTGT
Organism: Dromaius novaehollandiae; assembly: GCF_036370855.1. NCBI lineage: Eukaryota > Metazoa > Chordata > Aves > Casuariiformes > Dromaiidae > Dromaius > Dromaius novaehollandiae. Next base: position 19,468,705 of record NC_088111.1, on the reverse strand, counting down.
TTGACAAAGCTCATGGTGCAAAAGCTTTTCCTTGTATCTAGTTGGAAAGTCTTGTGTTCCACCTTGTGTCTACTGCCTCTTATCCTGTCCCTGGGCACCTCTGAGAAGAGTCTGGCTCCATCCTTTCTACATACTCCTCTTAGGCAGCTGTAGACAGCTCCCCCTTCCTCTTTCCTTCTCCAGGACGAACAAACCCAGCTCTCTCAAGCACTTCTCACACACAAGGCACTCCAGCTGCCTGACCACCTTGGTGACCCTCCACTGCCTCGCTCCAATATGTCGATGCCTTGCTTGTCCTATGGCAGCCCCAAACTGGACACAGTATCCCAAATGCAGCCTCATGAATGCCAAATATAAGAGAAGAATTCCTCCTCTCGCCCTGTTAGCTACACTCTTGCTCATACAGCCCAGGAGGCAACTAGCCTTCTTTACTGCAACGCCAAACAGCTGACTGTTCTTCAACTTGTGGTCCACCAGAACCTCAGGCCCTTATCATCCACTTATCCCATCTCTCACCAGTTTGGCTGTAAGAAGACTATGGGAGATTGTGTCAAGGGCCTTGCTAAAGTCAAAGTAAACTGTTGGTAAATTTGGGTTGGTCAGGTATGATTTCCCCTTGGCATCATGGCTGGCAGCAGGGTTAAAGATGGAAAGTACCTACAACAGGTTAAAGTATACAAACCCTCAGTGAATCCACAAACAATCTACCTGTGGTATAAAATCTCTGGAGGTACTGTGAACACCAACACTCATGTGGCTCTAGCACCCATAGCTGTTCAAATTAAAGAGCATCACTTAGCTCTCTCAGATCTTCTAAAAAAGCATCTCGACATCAGAAGTCTCAGATGAGAGAGGCAATACTGATCCTAGACCTTCCACAGTTCTCAGTCATATTCCAAAGAAGCAGCATTAAGAGGGCTCTCACTCCAGGTCTGTGCACCCACTCCCTTCCCCCCAGCATAATGAGAACAACAAACAAGATATGCAGGCAGGACAGGGAAAGTAGAAGTCAAAGTGATTCCCACAAAGACAAACTGTAGATAGCTTCTTGTTTTTGTGCAAGGTCATTTACAAAGATAGTCTCTTGTAGGCAATTAACGGCATTATTTTTCTGTGTAAGAAACTGAATTGAAGTTCCTATTGTGTTTCGTAAGATATGGAAAGCTTCCCCTATGTCTAGCTACCTTCTTATACAGAATTCAGTAGGAATCAGGACCTCTTTGTCTAGTAGAGAGAATACAGTGCAATCAGCTGATTAAGAGCACCTTGTCAGTATGTAAGACTGATCTGCTGAGCTCTGAATAATATTCTTACTTTCTTTTTCACTCACTTTAAGAAATGGGAAGAGGGAGACGCATCTTAGCAAGTTCATAGATATGCTGAATAAACCACATTTGTGTGTATTTTCAGCAGGCACATCACAGGCTGCCGAAAGGTTCATGGGCCTGGCATAAAGCCATTTGCTCCTGCACTGGCCAAAGGACCAAGAACTGGTACTGAAAGTATTGGGCCACCCAGACCTTGACTGAAACTTTCACTGGGGAAAGTCATGAAAAGTAATTTCAAGGCACATAGGCAGTTGTTTTGGTACAGAATACATCCATATTGAGAGTATCTGATCAGTGTAACCCTCTGGTGTACATTTACTGGAGTGTTTCTAGGGTCAACCTGACTTGAGAAATTCAGTCAGTCCACATGAATACACAAAACACAGGATTGAGAAGGAGTTACCAGGTAATGGACACAGCTATCACAAATCCAGTTCAGGGAGCAGGCAACTGACTAGAGTTAATTTTCTGAAATTAAATGCCAATTGTTACGATACAATATTCTGAATACCATAGTAAACAAAGCTGTTACCTTAAAAGTGCAATTACTCATTTTGTTATTCCAGACCTGACATCTGTCACTAAGTTGCGTAGAACTCTGACAAATCAGATACTCCTTGATAACACATCTGAAATATGGTAGGTAAGGGGAATCAAAGAACTTACACTTTCCAGTAAATATCCCTGGTTCCTTGGGTGTAAATTCAGAGAAAGGGTCTGACACAACTACCTGCTCTTGAACCTAAAAAGTAAATCAACAGGTACAATGAATATTCATATCTTCTATAAATATACATTACAGACAAACTGCTTAAAAATGATATTAATATGCAGAAGGCTAGACATAAAAAAAATTCCCACCCTGCCACAGATTATTCATGATTTTGATTTGATAGATTAAATAATGAAACAGGACTACTGCAGCAGAGAAAGGCTGTCCTGGGAACAATAGAAAATACCCCCAAAATGTAGAAGACTATGTAGATCCACAGAGAGTCAAGGCTATTTGTGTGGTGTTTTTTTGGTTTTTTTTTTGGTTTGGTTTGGTTTGGTTTTTTTTGGTTAGTGCATGTAGGAGAATGCACTAACATACAGGGGGCTAACTCTTGGCTGCAGTGACCACGAGACAGTGGAAATCATGATCCCAAGAAGAGGGAGCAGGGCAAAAAGCAGGATCACAACCCTTGACTTTAAGAAAGCAGACTTTGGCCTCTTCAGGGATCGGCTTAGAATAATCACATGGAATACAGCTCTAGAAGAAAGAATGGTCCAAGAAAGCTGGTTCATATTCAAGGATCACCTTCTCCAAGCTCAAGAATGGTCCACCGCAGTGAGGAAATTGAGCAAAGGCAGTAGGGCGCCTGCATGGATGAACAAGGAGCTCCTGTCAAAAACTCGGACATAAAAGGGAAATATACAGAAGGTAGAAGCAGGGATAGATAACCTGGGAAGAACAGACACATTGCCTGAACATGCAGGGACAGGGCTAGGATAGCCAAAGCTTATGCAGAATTTAATCTAAAAGAAGGGCTAAAAGAAGGGCTTCTATAAGTACATCAGTAGCAAAACTAACGCTAGGGGAAACGTAGGCCCTCTGCTGAATGGCACAGAGCTGAAGCACTCGTTGCCTTCTCTGCCTCAGTCTTTACTGGTAAGACTGGCCTTGTAGAATCCCAGGTCCTGGAGACCAGGGAGAAATTTCTGGAAAAAGGAAGACTTTCCCTTCACCAGGAAGGAACAGGTTAGAGAATACTTAAGCAAACTGAACACAAGTCCACAGGCCCTGATGGGATACACCCACGAGTGCTGAGGGAGCTGGTGGATGTCATTGCAAGGCCACTCTCAATCATCTTTGAAAGGTCATGGCAGTCACGAGAGGTGCTTGAGGACTGGAAGAAAACAAGTTTCACTCCAGTCTTCAAAAAGGGCAAGAAGGAGGACACAGGAAACTACAGGCCAGGCAGTCTCACCTTGATCCCTGTGACTCACTATGTGTGCCCAGTGACAAGACTAGAGGCAATAGGCACAAACTGAAACAGGAAGTGTTTCTGAAACTGAAACTGTGGTTCAGGAAGTTCTGTCTGAATATAAGGGGCGGGGGGGGGAAGACTGTTTGACTGTGAAGGTGACTGAGCACTGGAACAGGTTGCCCAGAGAGGTTGTGGAGTCTCCATCTGGGTAGACACTGTCTGGACAGAGTCCTGGGCAAACTGCTCTAGGTGACCCTGCCTGAGCAGGGGGGTTGGACTAGATGATCTCCAGAGGTCCCTTCCAACCTCAACTGTTCTGTGATTGTTAAGAGGGACACTCCCTAGCGTAGGCTGCCTATTTTTGAAGGGACTCAGATTGTTAAGCTGCTCTTATTTATCTGCAAAGCTGTCATTAGCAAGTGATAACATGTTGTATCAGCAACATGTTGCAAATATGCTGCAGATTCAAGAAGTTTGGAATGAAGGGAAGACCTCAGAATGTGCCACCACAAACTTTTCTCTAGATTTGGGGGGGTGGGGTGGGGAGCAGAAGAAATGAACAAATCTATGCAAGAGCTTGCATTTGTTTTTTCACAATACTAACTGATAATTAACTAAGAAAATTAGGGTTGCCAAGGAATATGTTTTTTCCCTCATGGATGAAAGAACTGATGATATTCATCTTTGCCCAATTTGAAATGGTGATACTTTTGAGAAGTAACCACAATAATAACTGATGACAGCATGGGACAAAAAATTAAAGCCTTTTGCCTCCAGCAGCACTCCATATCTAGTTCATGTCTATTTTATGTTTCTGAACAGAGCTGGAGCCAAAGTAATGTCTCAAAGATCTAGTAAAATTATCTAAATTGTGCAATACACAAGACGACAAGATCTCTGCATTTCCAAAGACAAAGACTTCCTCAAAGCTCTTAAATAAGCTAACCTGCTATGAGGTAAGAGGGAAACTCCTTACTTGACTAAATTGCTTAATAAATAGGAATAAACTGTTGGTTTTGACAGGTATCTGGTCTGGGGCCTATGCTATTCAACGTAATGATCCAGTAAGGGGATAACTCGAAGACAAAATTGGCTGATCATACCAAGGTAATTAGGGTAGTAAAGACAAAGGTCAACTGCAAAGGTTTGCCTGAGGATTTCATTTCACTGAGTGAGGGTGATAAAACAGCAAATTAAGTTCATTCTAGATAAATATAAAAATGCTGCACATGAGGAAAACAATTCTCATTTTACATATACAGTAAAAGGCTACAGAGTAATAGAAGATTAGAATGTAATCTCAGCATTATTACAGGTGGATCTACAAAAACATGAGCTCAATCTTCATTAGCAGTCAAAAAAACCCAAACAAATAGAAATTTAGGAGTCTAGACCCATTCTCTATAGTTTCATTCATCATTAGAGGTGAACTCGCTGTGATTCAGAGTACACCAAATAGATCTATGTTGTGCCTAAGAAATATAAAATTTGTCAATGCTTTTCTTTTACCAATGTATTAAATCTCTACAGTAGAACCACTGAGATCCCTGGACCTTACACGTTTATACCCCAGGCTGCAACATACTTCAGGCAGCAGAACAAGTGTCCTTGTGATGATTAAGTAGGTGAAACTGAACAAAAACTGTACACTGCAATAAACTCACACAGGTAACACACAAAAGATGGAAAAACTCAACTGCTGTTGAGGCTACCTTTCTAACAGAACAGTGGCTCCATCCTTGATCTCTCATTCCTTTTTCCTCAATAACAAATTAAAGAGCAACTTTCAAAGAACAGCCTAGGAATTAAAATTTGTAACTCTACTGAATACCAAAACCCATGGATATAACAAAGCTCCTGGTTTTACAGAGCACAGTATAACGCCCTCCCTTGCAGGCCATAAGGTAGCTTGATGCAGGTGGTTTATCACCTCTTTTCTCCTTCCTCTTCCTTTCTTGGTCACTAAAATCCCTCCATTCCACTGGTATCTACTATCTTATTTCAGAAGTGGTCTCATTTGCACTATTCCAAGTAAGAGTTACTACTTCTGTTCATGAACACTGCCCTCCCTATGTACTTAGATCCCTATGACTAGGACAGAATACCACCAGAGGACAGGAGTTACTGGAAAAGAATGAAAGAGCAGAAAGTATTACTATGGCTCTACATGTGGCCATAGCACCTTCCACATGAGGAATGACTGAAAAGCAGAACTGATCATTCTACAAAAAGGAGACTTGGAGCAGTTGTAACAGAGGCATGTAAACCTCTTGTGTGGCTTAGAGAAGCGAATAGGGAATAATTGTTCAGTCCCCTTCAACGTAAGACCTGGAGGCCATTAAATGAACCTAGAGATATTAGGTTCAAAACAAACGGAAATATGTGCTTCTTCACACTACGCAAGTTAAGCTAGGAAACTTACCATAGAGTATTGAAGGTCATAAAAGCGCATATGGGTTCAAAAAGCTAGTAGACCAATTAATGAAATAAAAATCTATCAAAGAATACTAAACACAAAGGCCAAGTCAAAAAGTCTTGAGACACAAATTCCTAGTGGCTGTGAGAGTATTCCAGAGAAACACCACCGCACGCTTTGCTTGCCTTGTTCTTTCTCCCCAAGCAGTCACAGTTGGCCACAGTTAGAGCTGGGAGAGGTGGATTAGCTATGGGTCTGGCCTGGTATAAAAATTGACACATTAAGGATTACTGAAGTCATGGGAAGGGAGATCAAAGAGATGAGCAGTGATAATATTGAGAAGGATGCGAGACATTTCTTTAAGAAATTTTGAAGAGTTCTGTAGTAACACACTATCTCCATCCACTGAACACGCTATGGGGAGAAAGGGTAACTGAACAGGCAGATTGTTCTACCCAAACCCAAGACCAGTGGTCTGAATGACAACGGGGAAGGCAAACAATCTAGTATATTTATATCATTCTCATGGCATAAGCATTCAACTACAAAACCCTGATGGTACTAGCAAATACAGAATGACAGGAAAATCAGTGGCTCAATTACAGTAACATGGTTAATTCCGTTCCTGACACGGCACATTTCAGAGTGAGAAAAGGTGTAAAAGTATCACAGATGAACAGCAGAATAAGAGGCAGAGTCTCTGAGTAACGACTGAACATTGCAGGTCTAGGCTTCTGCAATGGATGAAGTACAGTGAATGCTCACAACTAACAACTGATCAAGAATAGCCAGGTGAACTTCAATTTGTGTTCATGAAATCCTAAACTGCACAGAGTGTCTGACCGGTCTAGGATACTGCGAGCAAAGATGACACCAGAATTCTTGGTGCCAAAGTGTTAATTAGCACTGGCAAAGTCAAAGGGTTAGAGTTACTGATTCATAATCTTAATAGTGATATAAAATTTCTATGTCACAATGTTTCCCTTTGTCCTATAAGCCACCAGGGGCAAAGGACAAGACAGAACGGGCAAGCTTGATAGCAGCACAAGGCTCATTAGGAACCATATATGACTGGGAACTCCTGAGCTGAAGCACTAGAATTTGTATTGATTCAGCTTTCGATCTCCTCACAGATTTGCAAGTATGACTGCATCACCTAGAAAAAGATGTCACCACTGGAAGAAGAGTAGGCACTCAGTAAGATTCTGAGAAGGTAAAAAACTTTGATGGCAACTGGACCAAGGATTGCCCCATACCTTTCCTGAGCAGAAAGTCTTGCAGGATCTTTGCTCTGATGCTGGACTGGCTCAACTGGTATGACACAATACTGCAGTTGGTAGAAATACAGCCTTCCTCTAGTAACCTACTGTATGGGTTAGTAAGGAGGATTTTTATGCTGCAAAGTGGACACAGACCTGCGGGAAGGCTAGTCAAAAAGGGAAAGAGAAAAAAAATGAGAAGGGGCAGGGAACAGAAATGTGCTACATCCCAATGGATGCTGAGAAGCAAGATAATGCCTGATTCTTCTCACCTCAGATACTTAACTAGTGGGGGAAGGAATAAGCAAGATTACACCCTCCCTATGAAAAATAGTCTTGAGTGATAGAGAGCACAGTTACTCATTACATGAATTGCTGTATGGCAGAAAATAAAAGTTTTGGTAAAATCACTGACAGCAGCATAAACTTTCAGGTGTATCTGAATCAAAAAGTAAATAATAAGAAAATAAGAAAAAATATATATGTTCACACATACATATGTACATGTACATACATATGTATATGTATCTACATATACATGTGTGTGTACGTATATTTATTTAAAATTCAGTATAGTCTTCCATGTACTCTTATAAATGAACCAGAGAGAACAAAACTTGGAGAACCATTTGAGCTTAAAAAAAAATATTCCCTTAATTATTAGTTTGGTGATCTTCAAAATGGACAGACAGCTGTATCAGTTTCAGTTTTACTGCATCATGGGAGTTAGTGCCTCCTACTTTCATGATGTTTCAGAAATACATTAGAGAGATTTCTGAACACAGAGATCCTACCTTTTGATCCGCTGTTCTTAACCCTGCCTGTGTAAAAGGCCTTTCATCTCCCTCCCCATCAGCAGTTGTTGGCCTCTTTAGCTCTTCTTCGTATCTCAAAGAACAGGCACTTTCAATCTCTCCATCATATGTCTCATCATAGCAGTATATAGCTTCAAGAATATCATCATCAGTAGTGAACAATATAGTATCCCCAAAGTGCTCTGGAGCTGAAAGCAACATACAAGATTAAATGTAGAAACTACATAAAGATTATATATAATGTTACAGAAATCCAATCTGGTTGCTAAGACAGTGCTAAAAATAAAAATTAGCTCTCTATGCTATTTAATTTCACAATGTCATTAGAGAATGCATTAGTGGATTTTACATTACATTTTGAAACTAAAAGGATTAAATACTATAAAAAGCACCAACTTGGTTTGAAGTGGAAGATGATAGCAAACAAGCTAAAGGTATTTGCTTATATTGTGCTGCTGTTTCCACAAAGAAAATGAGGAATGATATCATACCTCCAGACAAGGTTCCTGAAGCTTTTGCGATTTCTCCTTTAAAGATGCATTGTTCGTCTAACCCCATTACAATGTCTTTCACACCTCTGAAAGAGTGTATGCGAGATTTATTATAATTCCAAATCCTAATCATAGCTACTTGACAGGGATTCACAAAGTCAATAAAGATAAAGTGACGTTTTCCAGGGGTAAATGGCGCTAGCCAGAGATGCATATCATCCTGCGTCCGATTTACCCCATCAATTAGGTTGGTTATTACTCTGGGATCTTTGCCATAAGCTGGTAAAATATTTATATCAGGTGGTTCAGCTGTTATTTTTGAAATCTGAACAGGCTCTCCTTTAGAACTGAAAACTTCAATTCCATTAAGACCAACATAATGCCTGTCTCCCCATGTTGTTTGAATGTCTATCACTAAGCGCTGCCCGTAAGGCAAAACAGGGATTTTGAAATCACTTCCATCATCTGCCTCCATAGAATTTTCTTCTTCTTGCCTTCTTGGTAGTGTTTGTAGTCCATCTTTTCTCATTAGCTGATATTCTCCAAGTTGGTTGATTTTCTGCTGATGGAGAAACTCATCAAAGATATCCCCTTGAAAATCCATATTAGAGATTCGGCCACGATGAGAATAATTAAACTTTACTAAGGAGTTCCAGGACTCCTGAAGAGTATGTTCTTGTTCACTGTGCCATCTTGCTCTAGAGGTTGCTACGCCCTTGGTAGAGAAGTCTTCATCTGAAAACATCACATAAATATTTAATGCATAGACAGGACTGGAAACAAACCACCATAATGCAAACTTTCTAAAGATATGTTTGTCATATTCATGTTCCATCACTACTAAATTCTGTTGTCACTTTTATATTGCTTCTCAATCACAAAGGCTACATGTCACAATTTGCATCCTTCATTTAGACTTAAAGAAAACCATCATTTTCAAATATTGAAAAGTACATGCCAATATAAAAAATGCAACCAAGTTTAAGACTGAGAATTCTTGACTCCAAAAATTCATCATTAGTGAGCTTCATAATTTAAGGTCTTGGGCAAAACCCTTAAAAGATCTAAAGCTTCTACAGGAAATGCTCATTGATAACTACATCCTACCTGCCTCTGCTACAGCCTGCATTCCACATTAAATTTGGAAGATGACAGTCTACTATTTTACTTTTATGTCCACTTTATCAGAAGTTTCTTGCACATACGTCACATATTAAATACAGATCAAAAAAGCAAGCATTAAAATTCACTCTTCCCCACTACTTTCACACATCTTTCTAGCTGTGGTAACTGTAGTCTTTTCTTCTTAAAATAGGTATTATTTTTTTCAGCATAAACATAAGAAAAATCGCAGAGGATACAAGTAAATGCTATAATGCTTCTGGGACAGAAGGCATAAATATTCGGTAAGACAGAAGCTTTTAGACAGTTTCACCTCGTATTATTTCAGCAAGCAGAACTTCCACTCAACCTTTGTTGGGTGGTAATGTCTGGATGCCTAACTTTTTAAAGCGATTAGATGGCTAGCAAAAAGTAAATCCGTGTCAATTAACAGACTGTACTTGCATGAAGCAGTGGTCTACTAGATGATCCACGGATTTTGTCCAAACAACAATAGTTTTTGGGTGGGTGTCACATTAGTTTAAACCACCTGTTTGCATTTATGCAGAAATCTCAATGATCAAGATTTGCAGAAGTTCTCAAGTACTAATGGCTACAGAGACACAGTCAGAAAGAGCTGAACTAGGGAGGTTTTTGAAGTATTATGGAGAAAGGGTAGTCTTTCTTGTCAAAAGAGGCTGAAATGAGATGAGAAATTCCAGTGGAAGGGGTTGGACAGGTTTGGCACCAGCAGAAAGAAACTGACTTACTTGTACAGCTAGTGGACAAAGACATGACTCCTCTGCAGGGTACATGTGGATGGAAATTGGAACTCTATACATGTAACATTTTAAGATAACCTCAAAATACTGTAGGAATTTTATGCTTGGCAGTATCGATCAGGTATTTTCTGTATAGCAGGTTAACTTTTATTTTTATGGTTAGTGTCTCTAAATTTCAAATATGTCTGTCTTTGAGTTTAAAAAAAAAATGGAAGTTTAAGCTGTCATTAGTGTATTTAGTATTTACAGATAGAAAGAATTGACTTGTGACCCTAAGGAAGTCTTAAGCTTTACATCACAATGTTACAAATCCAATAGCTACCTCCCTCCAAAAATACCCCGCCTAAATGCCTCCTTATTGCATATGAGCATGTAGGATACTGCTGAGTAACCTTGAAGAAACCGCTTGACTGTCCATTTCCACTTCCTACCCTGTGTCTGCGCACGCTGTCCTGCCCGTATCTTCGAAGCGCCAGTTGCCTTTCACTACCATCAGTGAAATGTTCGTGGTTGGGGAATGGGGAAGAAGAATATCTAGATAAGACTATGCAACAAGTAATATCAATGAACTAAAACAATTATTTTTTGTTTCTGTTGTATCTGTGAGGATTTTGCACTGCTTTCCTCCTCTGAATGCATGATTTCTGTGAAGTGTACTCTCTTACATGTTTTTAAAACCCTATATATAAATACAGCACAGAAAAAGTGATAGTCTTAGTGAAAATCTTCAGTCAGCTGAAGTTATAGATTGTACCAACTTATCAGAAACTGTTTCTTTCTCCCTCCACTGAGGGTTTTTTGTTTGTTTGTTTTTAACAACCTTATTCAAAGCAAGAAATGCAATTGAAAGCCCCTCAAAATGATGGCTGGAAAGATACTAACTATGAAGCACACTACAGTGGGCCCGTGGGGGGGGAAAAAAAAAAAACAAAAAAAAACAAACTACTGCTAAGGAGACCTTGAGCTGGGCAAGGTCATTTTCATAAATTCAGCATCAGATCCACATAATTGCAGGTCCTCTTCCCTTCAGCTTTTGTCACTGTCTTTGGCAGGCATAGAACCCTACACAAGGTGTTACTGTCTATGTCACTGATGGGTAAGTGCTCTGAACTCCTCCTCTTTACCTCGCTGCCACTCGTGCCACCAACTCACCTCACTTTTCCTACCATTTACTGCAATTTGTGTTGTCATCGTCCTCCTGCACAAGATCTCTCTTTTTCATACAGGGTCCCTCAATCACAGCAGCCTAAGCCACTGCATCTGTATTAGCAATCCTCTTAACTTCTGAGTGCTACTCAAGTAAAATTGGAGGACTGCAACACAGAAGAAAAGGAGGCAAGGAAAGACATTCATGAAAGAAAGGTAACAAAAGGATTGAAAAGAAGGAGAGAGGAAGAAGAACTATGCAGGAGAGAGGTACCTCAAAGAAAGGGAAGAGAGAAAGAAATTACTAGCTACATTCCCTTTGCTTCTGTCACTTGCAGTAAGATACTTCAACTCTGCATCCTAAATGCAGGAGTCCAGACTACTGAAATCCTACCTCCCTGCTGAAAAGTAAAGGGACTGTGGCAGGTACAGACTGATTTGGTCTGATTCTTATGAAATACATAAAATTAATTTTCATTCTGTGTATACAAAAATCAGTGTGTTACTCTAATCCTACTAATAGGTAGGACATTAACATGAGTATTAACAGACACAATTTAATAACCTGCCTAAAGCTTTTGCCTCCATAATTCACAGTCAAGTATTCTGAAAGCATTGGCCTGGGACTAATCTGATTGCTTATGCTGATTTTTTTTTTTTTTTTAAACTTAAATTAGTGGAGGAGTTCCATAAAATCAGTATCATCCTAGTATTACATTAATATTGAAAAGAACTAAATAGAATAATTTTGCTGACTTTTGACACTAATCTCATGCAAAAAAACCCCCCAAAGAATAGCTCAAGTAATAAAGCATAAAACCATTACTAGCAAACATAATTTTATGGGAAATCGGTCTTATCAAATACTTTATTAGCTGTATTTCTTAGTCAAATGAGGCTTGTTGATTGTGGCATCTGTCAATCCTGACGGCTAGGTAAGAGACCTAAATCAGAACGCCTAGAGAAGGGAAGTCACAACTGGGAAGAGAATACTAGGTCACCGCTGGGCAGAGTCTGTAGATGAGGCAGACTGGTGGCATTGGAACAACAGTAAGTACTGGCCAATTCTACAGACTGATCTGGATCATTTTGTAAACTGGTTCATGCAAACAGGATCTGGCTCTTGCATTTCTGTAGAGCAGAAACAATGGTTTGAAGGATACAGGCTTCCATGGATTAATAAGTCTCTCAGGGGTAGTTCAGAGTAAATGCAGAACCTACAAGGACTAAGAAAAAGAACTGACAAGGAGAACTATGTCTAAGATGCCAAAGTGAAGCAATAAACTGAGAATGCCCAAAGCAACTAAAAATAATTAAATGGGAAAAGGCTCTTAAAGAAAAGTGATGAGAGGCCCAAATATTTTCCCCACTTTTCAGCAAGAGTGATGATGTACAAAGAAGATAATGGTAAAGTATCTAATGGGAATGCAGTGGGGGTAAATACCTTAGAGGAGCACAGCGGAAGCAAAGTATGCTCTCCTTGAGACCACCCTGGGGAGGCTGCTTCATTTCTATCCCAAAACAATCAGGGAGCAGATAATAACAAAGATCTTCAACAAAACTGTCAATGATGTGTTTTCTTCACATAAATGAAGAAAGCAAATGTACTACCAAATAATTACAGACCCAGTGGCCAGATTTTACTTCCGTACAATGTCCCTGAGTGGATATTAAAGCAAATGGTTATCAAGAATAGAAATACATGCCTATTGCAGTAAAATGCAAAATAATATTGTCCCAATAGACTGCTTGAAGATTAACTTTTAGCTTTGTTTTTGGAATCATTGGGAAAGATGCAATGTTCCTAATCTGTGACTAACAGTCATTTAAAATGAAGGACAACTGAGATAAGAATAAAGATTTTAAAGCAGATGGGTAACTACGTAAAAGAGGGATATGATTTGTATGCATAGGCTGGAGATTAAAGCCTGGCCATTCCCCACCCCCTACTCCTTCTCAGGGAACAGGAAATACAAACTGGCAGAAAACATGCCTATTTCAGAGAACTTCAGTCATTTGTAAGTCACTTTCTTATTCAAATCACTGTCCATACGTACAGTCACAGGGTATACTCACAAAACCTCCCAGATCCTCACAAATCCTCACAATTTACCTGGGGAAGAGGCTAAATAAATAATTACCATTTTAAAATATCAAAGCTTGAAAACATGAGGACGAGCAAGTGAAGTATTTGACATCCACTGGCATTCTACAGCTTTGAAGCACTTCCATAGGACTGATTTTCAATAGCAGGCTAACGCGTTTTTAACTTACGTACGCTACATTAAGGAGCAACAACAGGAGAAACGGAGCTCTGAAAGGAAAGCAGAGGGTATCTTGGCAGTAGAGGTCAATGGCAGAAGGCTTACAGGTATCTGGCATTACTTTCAGTGCCTAAAATTTATTGTTTATATTACAGCCACAGGAAGGAAGAGGGATATTCCTGCAATAAACTCTGCATGTATGGAAAGACTATCCCACTTGCAGACATTCCTAGCCTTGCACATGCCTGAAGGGATTGTAAGATGGATGCTACTCAGAGAGTCCAGAACTAATGACACCTCAAACGTGCGCTCCCTGCGGGCCTAGGAGGGTGTCTTGAATCACCAAACTCCACATCCCACCAGCAACACATACTGTACGATTTCTTTTGTAACTATACTGAACTACATCTTGGGACGACACTAGGAAAACAATCAAACAACAAACCTCACCACAAATCCTTTCTTCTACCTCTGTTGTGCTAAACCCAGCTCTAATTGTTCTAGTTATAAACAGCAGTCACATTTCCTTGCTGCAATCATGCACTTCATCTCCCAGCTCATTCTAAAGCTCTCTTCTGTATCTGTTCCACATTGTAATCAGCTTTCCTGAACATGGATGATCAGAACTGCAAAGCTGTTCAACTGAAGTCTCAGGAGTGCCTGTCTTGAGATGTTAACATTTCCGTAACTCTAACAGAAATGCCTCTGCTGATACATCCTCCAAGTACATTGCTATATTCATGTCTGCATGTCACTAGCATTTCATACGCAGTCTGCGATCAACTAATCAGCTAAGATCCTTCTTTTCCTCAGTCATTTGCAATTGATTATTCAGCTTACAATTTAATTTTGTTATTAGTCCCCAAATGACCTTGCAACCAGTACTACTGAATTGCATTCCACTTCTATTACTGCAGTCCTCAAGTACATCCTTCTGTGCAATTTTGCAACCCTCTTAACTCATAATATGCCAATTTATGTTATTTGCAAATTTTAATCAGCATTAGTTCCATCAGCATTTTCTTTGCACATTGAAGCAGTTATTGAACAAGTGTATGGTTTTTATAGCAACATTAACTCAAGCCAAGTAGGCATGTACATGGAATTTCTAATTTCCGTTTTTCTTGTTAGTCTTCATTTAAAGACCAAACACATGCTGTGAAGTTGTACCAGGGCTTGTGCAGCCTCCCCGTTGTCACATATTGCTATTGGGAAACTGCAGTTCCCTTAGCCCCATACCAATTAAAATCCACCATTCTTAGGGAAACACTTAAAACTGTTTCCCTGTTGTTAATGCTCACTCAGCTCCACTTTGGAGATAGCTTTACCCTGCACAGTACAGTACAAATAGAACAAAAGTAGCTACGTGGCATGCTATTTTGCCAGGAACACACACATTTGGGGAGTTTTATTTTCAATTTTTCCGTAAAAGTCTGAAGCACCAGATGACTAAACTTGCTCTGAGCAAAAGTAGAGGAAGGACATCACAACTAGAGCCCTGATAACCCTCAGGTGATAGTTTACACTAGTACTCTGAAATCATTACCATTTTAACACTGAACGGAAATTACTACAGTGGGACTTGCTCACAGTTTCTGTAATACCAAAAAGTCTTTAAACTAACAGAGGTAGCGTAAAATGTGTGAAACCGCAAACGCAGGTTTTGCTGAATGGATGGGCAAAGGTGAGATGGTATTTATCCTATTTAAGCCATTTCTTTTTGTTCTTTGAGGCGTGATTTCTGATATACTTATAAAATGCTGTTTTCCCCATACAGAGCAGCAAGAGAAGGAAATTCAAGTATTTTAAGTTTAGTAAAGAACTATTCTCCTCACCTTTGTCTGATAACCTTATACAGTACCTGCCATGGAATTTCAACCGGCATTCCTGCATCTCAGCATCTTCCTGTTTCTTCAGACTGTATTTTTAATGAAAACTTCCAAATACTATGTACAACATGCTACACTTTCATGGATATTGTTCTGATGGTTAATTATGCTACATCTACACCTAAAACTTGTGTGTATTTTTGTAACCTCTTCTTCCAATTTTCTGGGCCTTGTTTCGCCTTTTTCTGCCAGATGTTGCTTATTTTGAGACAAGTCATCCAATCCTAAAGAGCTACAGAGTGTCAAAGATTACCTTAAATAGCCTCCAAAAGAGAGTGACACATGGCTTGAAACTGAAAAATTGGGAATAAAAATACACTCTGATCAACTGAAATAAAAAAAAATTTTGGTTAAAGGCTAGAGAAAGTTCAACTTGTGGGTATCAAATTCTATTTTAGTGTTATTTAAAGTTATTGAACACGGATGCATTACCCACACCCAGAAATTTCTTAGCCACGGATTGCTGGAAGTTGGTAGAAAGCAGCAAGTACCACCAGAACTTGCCCAGTTCTCCAGCTCTTCCCTCAGGACACTTTTGGACACTGCCAGAGGCAGAACATGGCTACACAGACCTAGGTCCCCCATCTCCAACAAGATGCTGCCAAAGTTGAACAGGTTTGGAGAAGGATGACAAAGATAATCAAAAGCAAGGAGCAGCTTCCACATGAATAATAATTACATTGACTAGAACTCTTCATACACAAGCAGAAATGTCTGAGGGGGAGATATGAAAAAGGTACGTAAAGTCACGAGCAGAAAAGGAAAAAAACAAGGCCAATTTTCCAATCATTCCAAGTAAGCATCAGGGCTATAGAATAAATCTCACAGGTGACAGGGCCAACACAAACAAAAGACAATTCTTCACCCAACAGGTGGTTAAACTGGGGAATTCTCTGGGTTCAAAAACTGACTGCACTGTTTTGTGAAAGAAAAAGAAAAAAAAGAACGTCTGTCGAGGCCTACTGAATGGAAAGACCCCACCTCCGATTTAGCAAGTCCCTAAGCCACACACAGTGGTAGGCTGGGACAGCTTATGGAGAAAGTACTACTTGCTTGCCCTGTTCTTATTCTGGTCCCCAGTCATCCCTTACTGACTACTTTTGGAGAAAGGATGCTGAGCTAATGGTATTTTAGCAGTGGCTCATGACTGACACTGATGGAGCTTTGCTCTCTCCCAGGAGGGCCATCCATATGCATATCATAAGAAAGTAAGAATTACACAAAATACATAGCATACGCAGCAAAGTTTGTGTTGCTGTAAGATCTCTTACTGTTTTGTTTCTATAGTCTTTAATTTTAGCATGCACCAAAACAAAGGTTAAAAGAGAATATAATCCAGTAAGAGAAGCTTTACATGCTATATTGTGATTTGGTCAAATCTTCCACTTTTAATGTACAGAAATCATTAACACTGCTTGTCACAGACCCTCAATTAAACTATATATTCTATGTGCTCCGATTATAAGTAGGTTTCAATTCCTTAACATAAGGCAAAAATCTGATTAAAGGATTTATAAAATAAAATATATCTCAGAATGGAATGAATGGCATTGAAACAAAGAAATGAGAGATTTAGGCCTACCAAATATAGAGCTGTGTGACACGGCTCAGGGATTGGCCTGGAAACTTGCACAAGCCACTTCTACCACAGAGAGAAGGCTGAGAATAAGATAAGCTTGGTTAAAACATTGAGATCAATGGCAAAAAATAATGTCTTCTATTTGTTCTCTTCTGTGAGGTATACACCAGGGCAAAACTGCAAACAGCTGGGAAACTGCAGAGCCCTCTCTCACCTAGGCAGTCAAATTCTAAAAAAGAAAAACCAAAAACACCACCTGTTTCTGCTTATAAAACAAAATAAGGGATTAAAAACAGCAATTTCAAAAGTCAGATTTGAGAGTATACAACCTGTAACTGCTTATATTATTCCATCTTTTCTGGATTTCACACCATGGAGAAAACAACCACCACACTGTAAGAAACTTTTTGATGAAGTGAAAATGTTGCATGCTTTTGCCTTGAATAGCTAGGGCCAGGGTCACAGTCGGACAAATCTCTCCTCAAAAGAGTTGCCCTTTTAGTCTCATCTTTAAATACTATTAAACAAAACTCACACCTGTGGGGTTAAGTCTCTTGCTTCTGCCAAGATGCCTAGCCTGACATGCAGGCATTCAAGAAAGGAAAAACACGCACTTTGTTACAGGCTTGTTTTTTTTAAAGTACACGTGGTGTTCATCAACAGTGATAGAGCAACACATCAGGACTGCCAAGAGAGGCAATCTTCTAAGGCAGTATTAAAAACAGGAGCACTGTGCTCAGGCTCCATGAGCAAGACAATTTGAGAGAGCTTAGTCCTCAATGAAAAACAGCCAAACAGGTAAGGGCTGCCTTAATAGTTACGCTGCAACTGATCTGCTGGGGAAAAAAAAAGAAAAAAAAAATCCACTTTTGCTTATATTTAGTATAACGTTTCTCTGTCTCTAGCCTAAAATGTCTTTGCCCAAAATTTCTTATTCTAAGGTTCCCATGAGATAGCAGGTTGTACTGCTTCCTAAACAAAACTTGTAAATTTGCAGCGTACTAGGCCACACAATTTTCAGATTAAGAAATCCATTAGCTTGGATAGCTGCATCTTATTTCCCTGTATTGTGCAGACAAAAGTTAGAGAGATGCATAAAGAAGGTGAAAGAGAAGCAAGAGTAGAAATTGCAGTAAGCAGCCAACATTCCCATTGCAAGAGACACAAACCTACTACACAAGGGAAAACTGTAAATTTAACTCACTACCTCAAGGCCACATTCTTCCTCAATCTTTCTGCAGATTTTCATTGATATTAGCAAATATTTTGCTGTCTGCAGGACTGTCACTTTATAGAACATAATTAAAGACCAAAATTGAGTCGTCAATCTTCTCCAAATAAATTTAAAGATACTAATTCAGAATGTAAATTTTTCGGGGGGCAGGGGGAAGTGCTTCACATCATGTGTAGGACATACAGAAAGACTCTGAGTATTGTAGTATAAATCAGAACCACATAATCTCACTACCTGTACTTCCAGAAATGGAAAACATGCAAAAAGTGCTTGCAGTGAGGTTGCTATTGTGAGCTCTTACCTTTAAGTGCTGAATCACACTCTGCATTTACAGTGCTTAACCCCTCCTTTCTTCCATATCTGACACTTCTCCTTCCACTCACAGGATACTCTAGGTTGCAGCAATGTTTGTTAGAAAGCTGCTCCAAAATGACCAAGCCACCACTGCCATCTTTTCTGGTTAGCACTGGTGACCTCTCATCTCTGTTCGCGTTTTTACTGCCAGATCGTCCCAATTCATTTCTCTGACCTTTGACATCCTCATTAGTCAGATCTGAGAAATTTTTCATGATTCCATCTGACTGTGTTTGAAATCTCAACCCTAAACAATGTTCTGTAGCAAGCCAGGAAGGCTTCTGCTTACTGGAAATACCTTGATTAGTCTCTGTTACTTGGGACGGTGACTGTAACCAAGAAGGAAGAGCACCTGTAGATTCAGATAATTTTCTTCCCGTTAGTTTTTCTATTTCGTCACTCAAAGTAAGTTCTTCATCAGATGGGATATGATCCGTAACTGTTGATACTGTTGCATCGTCTTTAGTATCTTTCATACAAACATGAGATGGTAACACTTTTAGATCATCCTCTAACTCAGTCAAGTTTTCCTTCATAAAACTGATTGAGTTCATCTTACCCTCAAGGTGATTTTCCTCTGGCAGAGGCTTCCAGTATAGCAAAGAATTGTTTGGCTGTAGGTATTTTAAATATAGGTCCTCTTTATTGTCTGTGACTGCAGCTGTACTTACTTCTTTCCTTTCATTTGAAGAATGTGCAGTGACACTTTGTCTGTGATGTGCAAGGTCAATTGTAGTGCTACAATCAGCGATGAGATCTCCAGAGCCTCTCTCTAATTCACCATCAAATACCAGGCTTTCATCAACATATAGCTTCACTTTCTTTGCTCCTACATCAAGGTCCTGCAGAAACAAAAGTATGAAATTTTCCATTATGCTGTTCAAACATTAAATAGCACTGTTCTGAAATTCTGACATCTGAACATTTAATCAATATACAGATGAAAACCATTAAAAGCTCATATCAATAACATGCTTTTATCTGCTTACTAATGAAAAGTTCAAAAAAGTTGGAAACACTATGGAATATTTAAGATTTTATTAAAGGACCCTCCTAGACACTAGTGTGAACCATTCTGGCAGCCACCTAGGAAATAAAGGCTTAAATACTTAGAAAAGCTTGAGCAAAGAAGCCAAGCTTAAGTATAATGGCATTTCATCAGGAAGTATATTCCAGAGGCATAGTTTGGTACAGCATCTTTAAGACTTACCACTGTCATGACACATAAGGTATAGAGTGAGCAGTCACCCAGATCAAAGCCAGTAGAGTTAAAGAGTTACAGAAATACAGGCCTGGAAAGAATATCAGAAAAAAATCATCCAGCCCATCTCCTTGCTCTGAAGAAAGAAAATACACTATACCATTGCAAAGAAATACCTCAATCTATTTTTCCACAGTTTTTGAATAATAAGATTCTGTCATCTACCTCAATAGGCTATTCCAATGCTTAACTAGCCTTTTAAGTTGAAGGCCTTTACCTCAAACACAACTCTACCATTCACAACTTAATCTCTTTTGTTCTGTTTCTGTGGCACCCACTGAAACCCAATTTCTTCATTCCATTAAAGCTGGAATTTATTCTCTTTACCATCTAACTTTCCCTCCCTCTTAAAGAAAAAACTAGTATCTCCAAAGAAAAGATAACAGATCAGACAAAATCCATCTCCTTTCTGCTATCTCAATTTCTGTAATGTGTTCATCACATGGAGTCTTTAAAAACTTTCTTCTTTCCATATTTTCATAGAAATTGAGGTTTCTTGTACTGAGTAAGCTTCAGCTTCATTCTTCACGGTCATCTCCTGGAAGTCAGCTCTCCTTGAATACTGATTTAGTTTCCTCCACTCTCAGCCTTCCAAACCATTTTCTCCTTCACTTTCAAGTACAAATGTGTTCACATGCCTCTAGCTATTCTTTCCTACATGCACTCTGAGCCAGTCTTTACAGCTCCCATTCTACTACTTTCCAAATAGTAACATGTATGAGGGGTATTAAGACAAACCAGTCAAACCTAGACAACAGAGACAGACTGAACTGGAGCAGGCATTGAAAACAGACGATGGCTTAGAACCACCACCTATTCACAAACTACCAGTAAAGGAGCTAATGAAAATCTCACGCACCAAAATTCTGAGCATGCTCAGGCTCAAGGAGGAAAAATATGAATAGATTCCAGGGACTTCAAGAATAAAACATGCAGAACTCCACTTTTTCATACCCCCCTACCCTGTTCTTAGCTTACAGTTGCTTAGCAGCAAGAGGTGAGGAGGAAAGGTTGAAAGAATAGCCTGTCGCAGTACTACTGCATAACTCCCTTCCAGCACAGGGAGGTTGGAAAATTCCCCTTCTTTGTAGGGCAGCTTCTTGATGAAACTGCTCTGAAAAGCTGCTCGGAGAGTTCTTCCATCAACTACTCAATGAGAGTAGTTCCATCAAGAAGCTTACTCTCATGAGTAGCTTCATCAAAAAGCCACCCTCCAAACCAGTATTCGAGACTTATCCAAGGCAGTTATTTTCCTCCCAGAACAGTAATTAGAATGACATGATTTCTCGGAAGAGCAAGCAGATATATCAACATCAGTGAACACTGAAAGATTTTGTAAAAATAGTTCTACAGTTTCTCTTGGCATTCCTTCTTGGCTTGCACCTTCAGCCCTCAAAGAGGGCCTGCTGGGAAACTGCTTTCCTATCAAGTGGCAGAGACAGCATTTCTTGTCACCCAACAGGGCTATTTAGTTTCGTGAATGAGGGGCAAAGCTTGAAGCCAGAGGCACTTTTCCAAGAATTACACTTGGACAGAGGACTTGAAGTTTCCTCTGCCTCACTTCTCCTCACAGGAGAGGGGGAAAAAAGAAGGAATAGAAAAATAAGTCAAGAGATAGAAAAAAAGTTCTCATATAAACTTAACTCTGCTGGAAATTCGCTAGTGTGAACAAAGCTCCAACTTAGCCAGGAACTGATGAACTGCAGCCCTACAGACAGTGCACCATAGCCCAAGGCTGAAGAAAATCTCCAACTGTAGTCAACGAGCATGAACGTACCCACAGGATGAACAAGCATATGAGCAATAACTTGAAGGAGAAAATCATCCAACTAGACAGAAAATAATAATTCCATGCATGAATGTTATAATTCCATTCACAGATTTGTGAAGATATACAACAGGCATTATATTGGACCTTATGAAAGGGCCTTTAACAGCATCAAGTAACGATGCAACTTCAAGGATGTAGCAAGTTCTTGCAGAAAGCCTGACTATTTCAGACAAACTTGAAGTACTGGGTATCCATTCTTACTCTTGATCTGTTTGTGCACACTAAAAAGTGACCTCCTTTTTCACAAACCTCATTTGAAGCAAATGAAGATAGAATGAAGCATTCTATGAGACCTTCCTTGTAATGCACTGAATCAATACATCTACGATAATGAGGTGATCTGAATTCTATAGTTCTTTTCAGACATTGTTTTTCTGCTCTGAGGCTCAAGTTCTGAAACTCAAACATTTTCAACAATCCAGAAGTAATGGCCTGAATTAATTTTTTTACATTTTTTTTTTGCAAAAAATCCTTAAGAATTACTTGGGCACCTCTCACTTACATTGCTTTTGAGGGAGAGGAGGAGGCTTCAAATAATTAGAATGGTTAAAAAAACCCTCAAAGTAATATGGGTCTGGACTTACATTAGCAGGGAGAGATAATTCTATTTTTGTTTTTTTACACTTCTCAGGTAAAAATTCCTCATGACAAATTATAGAATTAGGCAGAACTGCTTTGTATTACTTTTTCACATTAAGGATAATGAACCATTTATTTAATCAGTGTAGACTGCTGCACTACTACTGAAATCCATGGGATTATACTCCTAATGGATTTTACAGCTTGTCTCATAGCAGTTCGTTTAAAAAAATAAAAATTAAAAAAAAACCCACAGTGCCTTGAAACATGGAAATACATGTACCTATATTTCCTACGTTACATTCAGTACATTTGCCAACAAATCATAACATTACCTCCAAAACCAGCAGTCCCTTTCACATCCTCTAATTATGATGGAACATTCTGTAGCCCACATTTTAATAGAAAAACATTATTCAGCTTCCAGAAAATAAACATAAATCATGTTATAGTACATTTGCTTAAGCTGTTGCGTCCATAGCCCTTTCCATACGTATGAATTAACGTATGTGCTTATATAAAAACATGTCTGAGAGCAAAATCAAGAGGATAAAGCATCTTATCTGTAATCCAGAACAGAAAATCCTCTTTGATCCAGTACCTGGGATTTTTTTTCCCTTAACATCACAGTGCACAAATGAGAATAATTTCCACAGTGAAGTTCAAATACACAAAGGGGTGACCATCTGCCATGAGATATCTCTCTTGTAATACTAGACTATTTGTTTTATTATGCACTTGTAATGAGTATACTTTGGAATTAAAGCAACAAAACCAAAATTGAGCGACAGTCAGCCTAATTATACATATATATGTATACACACACAAGAAATCAAACAAGTATTTCTTTATATTCTGATAAAACGTCCCGAAGAGAGTTCTGAACATTAAGATGCACTTACCTTTGTATCTCTATTTCTCACTATAGTAAAGGATTAACTGACACAACATGCAAGCCTTTTGTTAGCTCTTGAGAACTGTAATAGCTCTGAAAGAGAACGCTATCTGTGCCTGTGAAAACATTAACACTTGCACTGCTACCACTTTTAATCAATAC
Organism: Dromaius novaehollandiae; assembly: GCF_036370855.1. NCBI lineage: Eukaryota > Metazoa > Chordata > Aves > Casuariiformes > Dromaiidae > Dromaius > Dromaius novaehollandiae. The sequence continues at coordinate 19,445,349 of NC_088111.1, read as the reverse complement.
AAAAGCAAAATTCTATAGCAAACAAGGAAAATTCCTACCTCCCCTTCTATTAGAGAAACGGTACCTATTTTTATTTCATACTTTTGGAAATAAGATCAAGCTGAGTTTCCCAAGACAAGACAAAGCATACATACAGAGGAGTTGAGAATAGATTACTTACACTAAAAGTTGTTGTGTTGTAATTCCAAATCTTGATCTTAGATATACCAAAGTCACGTGACCGGGTAGGATTGCGGATAACAAAGTAAAGCTGAATGGGCGGATAGAAAGGGCACATCCAAAGGAAGCTTTCCTTCACAGTCTAAAAACACATACAAGCAGACTCACTTAATCATCAAAATATTCTGCTTTAGAAGAAAGAGTAATTTGCCCTCCCCCCTCTCACCAAGTAAACCAATCAGAAAAGTAACCACTTGATAAAGCCTACTAAGTTAAAAGCAAAACCTTAACCTCATTTTTGAACAGTAAATCCAACTCTCCTGCCTGCCAGTAAGACAGCCCACAACAGCCAGACAATTAGATAAAGGTCAGCTGCTTGCTGTCCCAGTGAGGTATCTGCATGCTCACCAATGACACACAGTCTGCCATGCTTTGTAACTGCAGGGTCAAAGTAAGCCCACTTTATTTTAATCATATTAATCAGCTTTGCAGGCTCTGATGAGGATCACTGAGCACAATGGACATTGTGTAATCCTTTTTCAATTTATAAGAGTGCTTACACTTCCATTTTACCCTCTACAGAATACAGGAATCTGTAGAATTTTATTTCGCTGCCTCTATTTTAATTAGCCTATACACACAACTAATTTCAATTACAGACCTATTACTTACAGATATACAGAAGTCTAAGCCAGAAGTTTTCTAAGACATGACAAACTTCAGATATGAATTTTACAGACAATTGACAATCAAGACAACTTAAAGCACAAACATGTGCCTAACTCTTGGCGTTGTTTTTAAGTGCTGTCTTTACACATTCAGAAACCGAGTTTTCACAACCACAAACTAAAAAACATCTCAAATATTGAAAGACTATACTTATTGCAGCTGGGAAAGAAACAACTTGTTTCAAAATTGAAAAGGAAAAGGGTGAAGGTTCTTTGGGGACACAGAAAGGTTGGGCTTTGTGCAGATACACATACAGATAAGTGACTGAAAGGGACAGGAACAGAAATGACAGAAAAATGTTCCATGAAAGAGACAGGAGTTACCTATAGTATGAAGCTCCTCAAAAACCCAGAAGGTTATTTACCAGTAATTGCACAACTCTGGGATTCGAAGACAACATACATACTCTCAGTTGTGGGTCTGTCCTATGACTAAAGGCTTCATGTTTGTGTGCACGTTTGTGTGCATGTGCACAAGAGCTGCAACATCTACAGATGTGCAATCATAGATTACTATCCCTCATGTTTGGTGGAGCATATTGGCATATGGCAGACATTCAGAGTTCCCTCTTAAATGCTGAATATTAACATTCTTGATGTGAAATGCTACCTCGAGACAGAGATAAAGGAGGGCACAAAGCGTACCGGCAGACAAACATCTCAAAGATCCAACACTAGCAGATAAGTTACCTCCCTTTTTGTTTTCAAGGGCAGACAGTACATATATTCGTACAGTGGGTATACAAAGTCAACATTTTTCCACATCATTTTGCTTGGAAGTGGGTTTTTCAGTTCTTCCTGAAAACAGCAACTGCAGAACTTTCTTATCAAATACTTTAGATGTATGTTTGATGAGAGTGAGGACAGAGCTCCACCTGTCTGCTTCAGAGATACCAGGAACAGAACAACTTCTCAGAAGGTAATTTATCTAGACCAAGCTCCTGATGGTTGAGGATGTCCCTCCCTAGAGGCCTCCCAAATAGCTCTGGGAGATGGATGTTGCTTTGAATGTCAGTTTTGGACATGAAAAGCCAAAGAAGTACCCAGAGGGTTTAGTCCTTTGAATATAAAATAAAGGGGGGGGGGGGGGGAAGAGAGAGAGAGAGAGAGACAGACAGACAGATACTTAACATTAAAGAAGTGACAGACAGCCCTCAAAGCAGCGTGAGCCCAACTTTCTGCTCAAAGCAGGGTCAACTTCAAAGCCAAATCTTGTTTCTCAAGTCATATTATGAACAAGAATGTTAAAGAAAAAATAATTTGCCAACAGCAGAAGACCATCTACTGAGTGACCCATCTCCAGACTTCTCAAGTCAGGACCTGATGTCCTAGAAAAGGACATAGAGGTTCTTGTTTGTCTGGAATCCCATCTCTCCAGATTATCTGAGACAGAGCCAGAGGTGCCTTCACCAAAGGGCATCAGAGTCAGTACCAAAATGGAGTCTGCAATTTATGCTTCTGTCCAGTACCTCTGTAAAGTTGCACATCCTCCTCCAAACAACAGAAGACATACCAGTCCTAGGCTAATTCTTGTGATGACAGCACCTATGGAAATGGTCTTGTTTTATCAGTGAAAGTAAGTGCTCAGGACTTAAGGTAATCAAACTCACAGGTATTACGGTCTCTGGCATCATTTCAAAGATCTGACACCAGAAATTCAAATCACTATCTACAAGGGAGGAAGCAATCTTCTTAAGAGTCTGCAAGGATGGAAAAAAAAAAAAAATCCCTGATCTTCAATAAGAGTATGTCTATACTCAAGTACAAACATACACTTAAATGATCAAAGATGTGTTTTATCAATGGCAAAGTGGCTTTTCCACAAAGCAAGTTTTTATGTTAATAGTGTCCCTTTTGCTGAAAATATTATTTGCTTGGAGATTCACTTATTTGATGTTCTATCTACTGCACCCAAAAGCTTTCCTCTATAATCTGAAATGTATACAATCTGGAAACATTACTTTAACTTCTGAAGAGAACTGTAGTACACTTATCGCATATCCATAACCTGCTCCAAGACTATTTTCTCTGTCCAAATTACATCTTCTCTGATGCAATACCTTTCTAGTTTCAAGATAAGAGACTACATCACAGCAAATCAAAGGAATATATTAATCTATGAAATATGTTCACATATCCCATTATTCTTAAAGTAATGAGATTTTATATGAGAAATGCTGTGGATAACGGTTTTATAATGGATTTATAATTATATTGCTATATAATTTATAGTTATCTAGAAAGTCTGTGAATCATTACTAGCTCTCAGTAAAAATGTCACCCATCAGAGAGCACGGCCTATAAATAAGAATGGGTATTTACAACACCCAAACTACAATTTCCAGGAGACAATAAGATGTTTCAAGTCAAAAATATTTGTCTGGAAATAACAATCCATACTGAGTATTAACTAAATCTCAAAATATTCTGTACATGTCCTCTATTTTCACTCACCCTACAGGTAGAAAATTATCACCAGTGCAAAGTGAGTTATAATTTATATTTTCAAAAGATTAAGTCATTTAGTATCCTCACCCACTTTTTACTAGGATTCAAGCTCTGAAATATGGACACTTTTGAATACTCTGCTTTATTGACTGGTTGAAGGACATGCAGCAAATCCGTGGCACAGACCTGGATGAAATCCTGGCTGTGCAAAGGGCTGTAGAAATTTACTAATGTCTTCAGTAGCATCAGGATTTCATCCCAGCTCTCCCAAGTCCAGGGTCTTTAGTATACAAGCACCTTATGTCTCCTCATCATGCTATCTCACAGAGAAGCCACACAGCCTTTTTCTTCTGTCATGTTCTGTCATTTTGCTTAGCCCCTTGTTCGACAATATCCACATACTCACCCATCCTTATCCTTCCAGGGTCCTTCCCAAGATAAAAGGGTAACAAGGGGACAAGGGAAAAGAAACATAGCTCCCTCCTAAATGTAATTAAATTCATATTAAACAACTGGAACAATAAGTTAATAGTGAGACTCACGTACCTTCAAGAATTACTTCAAAAAGTACAAGAATTATTTAAATTTATCAGCAGACATACCGTAAAAAGTGAAGTTCCCTGTCCTTAACATTCTGTGATCTTGTTCTACAGATATTACAATTATATTCCAGAACTTTAAAAACTGAATGTGCTCCTTCAACAAAGATATCACAATGCATATACATAAAGGAGGCAGAGTTAATGCTGCATCCTTCCAGCTGCCCAGTTACATAAATCAGACCAATTACTCAAATTAATCCAGTTCTGCTCTAAAACAGAATTCTAACTGAATACAGTCATTTTGTCCAGGAAGCTCTGTTTGTGTGAATAATAAATATTTGTAATTTTAAAATTATCAGATAGCTGTCATGCAATCCATGCTAAAAATGCAATCATGTTTATATTAAAAAAAAAAGCAATAGAGTATTAAATAAATATTATAGAGAAAAGGTTTTCACATCCAGAAATAAACTAGCTTACATTTAATTTCTTATTGACCAAGTGGCACAAGTCCCCTGGGTAGTCAGTATTTCGAATATCCACATCATGAGGAGAGACAAATATCTTATCGTTACATAAATCGAAGAACTCCACCTCTCTCAAGCCCACATGTACTGGATTTCCCCAGTTAGAAAGAAGTTCCATAGTCACATAGATGGCATCCGGAATTTCCACACTAGGTGTTGTCTGGACCTAAATGAAATATTACGGTAAAATACATAGAAATGACAAAACAAAGCCTACAACAACTGTAATGTTGAACAATCAGAAGCAAAAAGCTTGCAGACTCAAGGATATCCTGATAATATTCACTTTGAATCATTCTGCACTCTACTAGTTCTGCCCCATATCAACTAAGAAGCCTATGCAGAGTAAGAGAACCAAACTTTTCACCCTCTTGGATTCCAGTCCACTCCAAAGCCTAAAGAACAAACAGCTCTGTTCTTTGTCTTATTCATTCACCATTCTGATGAACAAAGGAAGTACAATGCTCTGCTATACAAATGATGCATGAACTGCGATTACAAACTGTACCATAAAACTTAAGGGCATGAGTCAAAATAGAGGCACAAGCAATCTAAATTCTGGCATTTTCCAGCTTTTAAGTAATTGACCTCTCAAACAATGTTTATTAAATAAATATTTTTCTTGGCAATTCATGCATCTGCATATCTAAGATATACCAGCCAAACAGTTTTGACTCATAAATTCATGTAAAAATTCAAACAATGTTTTTAAGCCAGCACAGATAACTATATTTGATGTTTTGCCTCCCACAGCATCTGAGAGCACGAAGGGCAGAGACAGCTAGATATCTTTTGTGCCTCTTGCAAATATGCACTCCGATAGGACCAGACTACCAGGACAGCACAGTAGGAGAAGGAATTTGAGTAGACAAGATATCTCAGAGTAAGTGCTGCTGATCTGTGCTTTCCTTTCCTCTTCAGATCACCTGAAGAGGGTGATCTGAAGCTAATAAAGGACCTCACTCTTGCTGACTAACTAGTAATCTGTTTGTTTAAAGATGGATAAACTAGGAGGTTTTACTGAAAGCATGAATTAACTAAGAGTCCTACACCAAAATAGATTTTAGAAACAGGTATATGGGATGTTTATGGCCAAGTCATCTGAAACACATTAGAGCTCAGGTAAACAGAAGTATGTTCTTATTCAAAATAGAAACAAATTTCTGAAATTGCTTTCTTAGTAGAGAGAGTCAAAGCTATTGGTAAAGAGCTCAGATGCATTTCTAAGTAGTTTTTATGTTACAAGTACAAAGCGCTTTTGTATTGTAACAGACATACAAAAATTTAGCTTCCTTGACTCTTAAGGATGAAAATTAGGAAATTAAAACATTTCAACAGAATATAGAATAAATGGGATACATGAATTTCTACAATAACTGTACAGAATAAATACTTTTAAGAGGGTCACTTTTAGGCTTGTTTAACTGGGGCCTGTATGGATCTGAATTTATCATGACTTTCACCATGCCCATAGGGGAAACAGAAATCACGTTGTGAAAGCATCCGAGGGAGCTATCTGACACCGAAACGCAATCCTCAAAAGGAGGAAGAGCAACCTAAATGAGAGGAAAACATCAGTGAGGTCTTCAAGAGGCCCCATTATGACAAGGGAGAAAAATATTTGTTCTATTAAAGAGGTTGTTATGCAGATACAGCTGACACTAATTGTGGACTAGAGATGTCCTTTATGTTCCCTTCTACATCAGAAAGGCACTTTAGTTAAGCAGCCCAAGGGGGTCCCTACTTATAAGGGAAAAAGATCACTCAATATTATCAAAACAAAAATACATTGAGAAGTTATCAGTTATCATGCTCATTCACACAAACCCTCTCTCTCGCTGTGGAACCTGCTTCAGATTTTTCATCAGGTAGAAATATATCCTTGTCACAGGCAGAACAGCTCTCAATCTCCTGAAGAACTTTCAGGAGTTTCTTCTGTTGCCTGAAACACACATGTTCTTTAAGTTTTATGTCTTCATAATTCATTATATTTAAGAAACAGTTTTGTCAGTGTGAAAGTAAAGAGAAGACAGGATGAACCCACACACACCAGGCACCCCCAGGCAGAACGGCAACTGTCTCAGCATCCCATCTTAGATGCACAGAGTCTGCTTAAGAGGTTGGGCTTCAGTTCTCTGCTACACCTCAGGTGGTCTGAGAAGGTAATGCAAAGGCATACATAGAGGGAGATGATGGCAGTTCCCAAATTCACAGCCACTGGCACAAGGCTAGAGCCTTCTCTGTATTTTTGCCCCTGCTTGTATGAAGTCTCCTACATCTGAAGACAATCAGGTGCAGTCAAGGTCAATACTGAAGTCTCCCCCGCAAAAGGATGCTATCTTTAAAAATATATACCTGCTTCCAAAAAGACTTATCCTTTCAACAGCTTTTGTGACTGCAGTCGTTGTCTGACTTTTTTCTGATGGTTCAGCCATTGCAGAAACAAAAACAGATGAAACAGGAAGTGTCTACATAAGAAAAATGAACATTGTTCATTCATGTTTTTCTCTACATACACAAAATGAGTATTAGCCTGCATCTCTGGAATAAATGAGAGTTTGGGCCCAGCTCTGGCATCAGCTAACCTTAGCTAACCTGCAACTCTGTACTGACTTAAGCACTTTTCATAGAATTTGTCTTCATTTGTAATGAAAGCCGAGACTGGAGTTTGAACTCCTACATGCAAGAAAAGTAACATAAAAGAATTCCCAATGACTGTTAAAAGTATATATGTTATGTCTGAAGTCTCATTTTGTACATGTGGTGGGACTCCGAGTTGGCCAAAACTTTAGCGAGGGTATGCATAGGCTTTCTCCTTCCCCCAAAAACACCGTAACAGCTTTTAAATCCCCTTGCCCCAAAGTTGTTTTATTTAATAAAAATCTAGATTTGTTGACTTCATAAATAGAGAGGTGGCATAGTGACCAGGTCAGACAAAACATTAAAGAGAAGTATAAACAAGTGTCTGCTTGCTTACCACACCCTTGCTGGAGAATCCCTGCCTTCCAGTTCGGTCTTAATTTTATGAGCTGCAGTAAATTGTTTAAAGTCCCCTCCAGCCCATAAAGAGGTTTACTTTCCATCCTCAGAGAAGCCCAGTTCTTGTGTTGTGCCTACTCCTCTTATTAATCCTGTGGTTCTTACAATGCTATGTGCTCTTTCTCTGCCTGCACCCCACCTTTTAGGTATCCCCTGCTCCCTCTGTTATTTTTCCTAAACAAGACAGGAAACTTCATGCAGCAAACAGCTAGTCAGACAAGGAACGGCAGTCCTTCTGTTCCCTACAGCATTTCCATTTCTATAGTTTTTGAAAATTAAGAGAATTTCACAATGCTTAGAAATGAATTACTTTTTAAACATTCATCATTCTACATTGTTATACATTTAAATACCAAAGGCCAGGTTTTCAACAGGCTTTAATTGTTACTAAGGCGAACTAAATTACTTTTGGCTGGTCAGTTAGGTCAGCTTTATGTCTGAGAGTTCACTCTGGCATCAGTATAACAAAAGTCTCTCTTTTAAATATTACTTAATTACTTTTCATTTAAGCACAACAATATTAGTCACAATATTAGCAGGAAATTATGTTATTTGAGAACATTGCATGGAAATCATTCTATCTCAATCATGAAACTATGGATATCTCAAAAGTAAGAGGAACAGACTGAAAAAGTTGACCTAAGAAATGTTGACAACAGCATATGCAAAGTACTACCTATAGTAAATAAACTTTTTATGCTTCAGTCCTAACCAAAGCTCCCTAGAAAATTAGCATCACCTCAGAGACAAAAGTAGATACATATTCATAAAGTACTATCTCCCAACCTCAGGGAACCTCATCTTAGGCTGAAGAAGTCAGTCATTTTGGAAACTCTCAGAATTCAAATAAGCAACTCTGAGAGCATCCTATAAAAATGAGGCTCACAAACATCAAATGGGATACAGACTTTGAATCCACGAACACTACGCAAAACAGAGAATCCAAAGCAGATTAGACAAAGAAGCTTCATAAGTTTCAAATTATGCTCGAATTTCTTTATGTCCTTTATTTCTGTTAAAATAACTGAATTATTGGTTATGCACAGGAAGTTTAGCCATGATTGTGAGTACAAACCTCCTGATTATTTGACTTCACAAGTAAGAATAGTCTGCTCCAAATCTGAAGGGAATGAAGAGGTTTTTGCCGATTCCGTTGTTTGCTGGAGGAATTCCCAATTGCTTTTAAACATGGGTATTGGAGATAAGAGATGTACACGCAGAGTTAGGTGCAGACAACCTATGCTAGCTCCCCCTCACTAAAAGCCAGAAGCGTACATGACAGCTCTGCTCCAGAAGCAAAACATGTATTAACAGGGAACTGTGCCCATATTAATGAGTTCTGTAGGAAGGTAGAATTTATTGGCATTGGCATCACACATCATCTTAAGAAGCTTCCAGAATGAAAAAAGCTAAAAGCACAGATAAGGCGGGGTGTGCAGCTGTGCACTTGACTGTACAGACATATCATGTGACTGGTCTGTCAGTTGTTCACTGATCCCTGAAATCAAGAGAGCGCTGTGGGATGATATCCTGAGGAAGCAGATTAAAAAAAAAACACCCTATGTTAGAATAATTCAAATTCAGTTAGAGTTGAGAGACATCACCGTTCACTCTTACATAGTCCTAATATACAAAAGACTGTATTCATGTTTAAGGAAAAAGCCTTTTTTGCTACATGAACAAATGTCCTTTCTCTGTATTTTGCCATACCTTTTCATGGCTTGCAGAAACTGACTGCCTTTGCAAATCTTTCTGCAATACTTCATTTTCAATTTGCATAGCTTTAATAACAGCAGAAACGGAGGGCTCAGGATCCTTCTCACACTCATTCTTCCGAGTGGCTGAGAGCGGTCTTTCCGGCCGACTTAATGGTCCTGCCACCAAAAGAAGCAAGGAATATCCATTAGTCCCGCTGTACGAGTACAGCACGTTACAACAGCGTATATTTGAAACATAGAGTTCGACTACTAACAGAGGGCTTAGCTAATCATCTGTAAACAGCCCAAGCAAGACTGAATTGCTTCAATTTGGTTTTACACTAGAATTCCAGGTCACATCCACCCTAGACAACAGCTGAAACAGCATCATAAGAAAAAGAAAATTAGCAAGTGAGAAACATGGGATTTTTATACTTTAAAATGCTTATGTATTTGTTTTGTTCAGGTATTTAATGGAAATTACTTATAAAAAATTTGTTGAAAAGAAGTATATACAGATTCAGCACACCAGACTTTTTCACTTAAATTATGGATATTCAGCTATTTGGGAGAAATCCCAAGAACAGCAAAACCAGGGGAGTCAGAAGTTGCTATCTGTAAAGCAAAATAGATGAACTTTATCACGGAAGCAGCCATAATCATCCCAGTCTTCCCACACACATCCAAGAGAAATAGAAACATCACAGGCTGGAAACATTTTTTTTTAAAAAAAGGAATACAATTGAACAATAGAGGATCTAAGACTTAATTTAGAGAAGTGCAATTGTATTCAAGGACCTCAAAGTCAAGGGAATAAGAGAGACTCATTGTACAGACATTAAACTCAAGAGAAAATGTTAAACAGATTGATATGAAAGCATGCTTATAATGCTGCAGTGAGATCAAGTAAGCAAGAGAGTAAACTGCTGGTGGATACAAATAACAGGAAGTCAGTTAAAACTGAATTAAGATTTGGGTGCATTCACCCTTAGCCCTATGTCATCTTCAATCATAAACAGACACTTCCGACATGCATTAGTCATCTTTGCAAATCCAGGGACAGAACAAAGTCCTTTTTATTTTTCTGTACTACACTACCCCCTGTGAAAGAAAATTAATTTAAGGATTTAAAATGATAGTTGGACAGAAACAGTTCTAACAAGCACTGTTAAAACCTGGGAAAAAAAAAAGAAAAAGCTACACCCATCTTTGGAAAGTGGTCAAAGCAAGCACCTGCTCAGACAGCGGTGAGAGAGTCCCAGGAGCTAAAAAGTGATTTTTTTTCTGAAGGCAAAGAGAATTAGCTTCTTTTCCTCAGTCTGGTTAAGGCTTTCTTTCAGTTAAGAAGCTATTATTTTGATCTTTCAAAAACAATAACATCTTACTTTCTTGGGACACATCTGGGTTTTATTTTCTTGAAAACCATTGTTAAGTCCTCAGTGTTACCTCAGCCCCATCATAACTTAAGTTCACCATACTTGTTCAATTAAAGGCTATGCTAAATTGAAAACTGCAATCCTTATTCCAGACCCTAAATTTGAAGTTCTTTTTTTAAAAACAAACAAACAAAAAAAACCAGGTAAAGCCCACACCTTAGCAGCAAGTTTCTAGAATAAGCAGCAGTGCCTTCAAAATGGTGTTTTCCAGTTCAGAAAAAAAAAATCCAACATTTTCCAGTATTATAGCAGATACTGGCATATCTGCCCAGCACTAGAGATCAATTTGCACTGTTCAAGGTGTAATTTAAACACAGTCCCAGCCTCAAGCTCAGCCAACCTTGGTAGTGCCACAGGCAAATACAGCAATCAGATCACCTTTTCAACTGAGGCAAAAAGATGTCCATGCTGAGCCAGCCAGAGCACAGGCAAGTTTGTGGGAAACAGCGGAGCACAAAGAATTGGACGGTTCAGCAGAGTTACAGCACAGTATGTTCTAGATGCACATGATGCTAAATTTTGACTGCATGTCACTACTTCAGTATATGTAAAAGGTGACACTAGCACCACTCGCTGCTCTGACCAAGTTTGCTTCACAGTGTCTGTCTTTGCATTCATTTGTTATCCATTTCCTTAGAGCAGAAACAGAGGTAGTTTTTGTGTGCTGTGGGAAAACCGTATGCCTGTCTTGCTCTAAGTGTTTTGTGTTAAAACCTTCCACCTAAGTGCCAATTGTTAATTTTGAGAAGAGATACCTCTGCTAGTACCAAAGAGAATAGGTCTCTAATCGGGAAGCAGAAAATAGAGCAAGCATAAGACTGAAAGGGAGAAGAAAAAGTCTTATGCTGTGGGTGCAAAAGGAGAAGGGAGATTAAGAGGCAGGAAGATTAAAACATACAGGCTCTGGACTTTCACACAGTGCTACTAAGTCAGAACTCTTGAGGTGGTACAGAAAAAAAAGTGGACAACAAATAAGAAAAATCTCATGATGACAAATGCATGAAGAAATTAGACCTGAGCCAGAGGGAAAAAAAGCATGAAAACTCTGCTTATTGACATTATATATTTTTATTTCTTACTCAAGCAAGTTTTTTCCTGTCTTTCCTGCTGCAAGGACTCAGCAGAGAGTGGTCGAGTTATTTCATTTTTTACCACGATTGGTCTGACGGGAATGTACATTTCAGCATTATCTTTCCTTTTTGCAGAGAAAGCTCGTACTGGCTTCACATCTGCAAGATAATAAAGGAACAGAAATAATCAAATGCAGAGATATTTAGGAGCAGTCAACTAGGGAAAACATATTGGACCTTAAAAACTAAAGTTTTCCCACTTTAATTATACTGGCACAGTTAAAGTGACAGCCTCCACCTTCCTTTCCTTTTATTGACACTTCCATTAATGTAAAAGTACATACACATGGCTTGCACTGACTCAGTGAAACAAAATATATCATTATAAAATACATTACACCAATATATCTCTGTCTGCAGCAGACATTTACCTGCATTACTGTCAATAAACATAGAAACAGAACAAGGAGCCCTGAGTCACTTATTAACGTAGTTAGGCCAAAATAAATTCTTAAAACAGACTAAAATTTAATCTTACTTAAAAATGTCAAAGGATAGAGGGTTGCCTAGTAGAGTTTGTAATAGAGTACTCTTTTATTTGAGAATATTAAGACCTCCATTGCTTGCATCACAGCTTTGATACTTCTCTCTGGAGAAAAATCACATACTGTCTAAAGATCTTGGCCCAAATTGCTGAAGTGATAGCAGCAGACAATGCACTGGGAACATCTGGGAGCTGCCAGAATAGACACGGGGGCACCGAATGAAAGCTTGCCATGTGAGATTCCCCTAACATCCTCCTCTTCACCATTGTCTGGTTCTGTAGCTCTTACCCTGTTACATGGATAGAAGCCTTCCAGCAGTGAAGGTGACGTGCAAAGGCTGAGCCAAACTTCACTCAGATCACCTTAGATTGAGCAAGTCCAAGCAGCCTGATACTCTTCTCAGGACAGCGACAGGAGAGAAAGGAAATCAAAATCCTCCGACGACTCCCAGAACTAAGGATCTCGTCCCATTCTGCACCAACAAATTTCACCTGCTAGTTTATATATAGCAAAATGAAGATATGCCCCTCTCTCCCTCAAGGGTGTAAAACACCCTGGGGCAGGCTCAAGACTCACAGGACCCACTACTACTAAGGACTCACCGGCAAGGCACCAGGATGTGGCTGCAGCAGAGCTGTGTATCAAGATATGCTGAGAAAAGCTCCCTCTGCTCTCCCCTTCTGCTGTCCTCAGCTGAGGTGGGGTGTGCTCACTGCTGCTCCATCCCTTGCTCCTATCACTGCTTCTGCCACCCCTCCCCTTCACACCCCACATCTCTGGGGTAGTGAGAACACTCCTCCAATCTATTCATTCAGAGACAGTTTCCTCTTAACTTGAGCTATTAACTATGAATGGATTAAAAAAAGAGAGAGAGAGAAAGAAAGAAAGAAAAGAACGTACCTAAAAAGAGATGCAGAGGGAATTTTGAGAAGTACTCAATGCAGGTCAAGTCTCAGATCTGTCCTTTGATTGAGCTCTCTACCTTTAACGAGCTAAACACCTTTCAGATCCAGTGACTGATTCAGGGCTTGGACATTGAGGTCTCCAAAGGAGAACGCAGGACCTAACAAAAAGTCTGGGTCATACAGCCAGATAGATACGCTTTCTCAAATCAGCATATCCTTGAACAGGGATGAACAGCACATGCCATGATAACAGGCAATCAGCACCCAGGATGTGAAATGGAAGAAGCTGAGACTGGGATGGTTCAGCCTCCTAGATTACTAATAAGCAAATAAAAGTAATCTAAAAATACATATTAAGAAATACACTGTTGAAAAAAATCTCAAGACAGGCTGAGAATCCTGGTTCAAGAGTATCTAGGTCTGATGATGCAAGCAGGTTAAACAGGGCTGTATATGGTCTTACTTCACAAAAAAAAAATCCTTAAGATGCTGCTGAAAGGACATTAGTCAGTCTCCCAAATCAGTAGATCTGAACAACAGATTTGCTGAAAAGTATAAAAAGCTCAAGAGAGTGCAGAGCAACCAGAACAAACAGTGAATTCCCTATCCTTTTCTCAGATTGAAAATAGGCTAACAAATGAAGAGATTTTGAAAAGAAAAATAGGTGAGAATGGAGGAGCTGAAATGTTGGCAGAAGTTTTAGCCAGCATTGCTAGAGAGTGCTATTTTTTTCCTATTGCAGTAGAAAAACATTTGTGCTACAGAAACTAATGAGATTGCTATAGAAGAGATGACAAAAAAAGACTTTTAGTGGAAAACCATGATTTTGAATCACTGCAAAAAGCAGCTGAGGAGAACTGAGGTACATAGTGTGCTCATTCTTATATACTCCTGCAAGTAGTACACAAGGAGACAAACCAGGAGCTTGAGATACAGGTTCTACTAAAGCAAGAATTCACAAGGACACACTCATTTCATTGCATGTGCTGCTAACACTTGAAAAAGATCTAAAGCTCTCCTAAAAATATCCACAATTAATTCATGGAAGTGCCATGTCTTGTGTTGTACAAGGTAGCCTGTTCAGACTGGATGATACAGCTATTCCTTCTGGCTTATGTGACTGTATGAGAGCTGGAGATAAAGCCTGAGCGCCAGAAGCACTCTAAAGTGCTTCTGCCTTCTATATTCAGGGGCAGCATTTATTTATCAAAACGCCAAAGTATCTTCCTGTGTGTTACTTCCAATACTATATAATATTGATACCAGTTTCAATCCCCCTGAAAGGCTCTGAGAATGCAGGTTTCAGGTCCAACATAGAAAGAAGCATGAAACTGGTGTTACTGTAACCTTGACACAAAGGCTAGTCTTCTTAGCCTTAACTGAAAAGCTGAAGTAGCTGTCAGCACCGAGAAGCTACATATCCCTACAGCTTCAATGGTCTTTCCGTTAGCAAACAGAATAGCAAAACCCAGGGTGCAGCTCTCACGACGCAAGAGAGCATCCCTACCAGATCAGACCAAGTAATCCTCTATGCCAAGATTTCATCTCTGAAAATAACCAGCAGTGGATGCACAGGGAGGAATATGGCATGTATAGTGCAGTTCTTTACCAGGTATAATCTGATTCTGGCAGTCAGTAGTTAAGGAACATCTGAACTGAAGTAGATATTTAACCCATAACATAAAATGAACCTGCTCCCTATTAATTTATTTGTTTAATCTGTTAGCAAGCCCAGTAATACACTGGCCTCCAGAATATTCCAAAGCAGTGATTTTTTTCACGTTTGTTTACACATTACTTAAGACAAATTATACGATGTTTATCCATATATGTACACACTTAAAGCAGTACCTGTGACTATAACTATTTATAGGTCTGACATAGGCCCTGAGACTATGAGAGGCAGGTTGATCCTGATAATATATTAACTCATAAATATATTTCAAGAAGAACTATTTCAGTAAGGATACACAACAAAAGAACCCCCACACACATCCAAAAGCTTAGTCTGAGATATAGTGTAGAGAACCAGCAGAGTCCATGTTATCTGGGAAGGAATGGAGACAACCAGGGGTGTGCCGCCCTCAAAAAGATGCAAGAGTATTATTACCCCTGTGTGAGATCTATCCAGCACCAGATTGTGGACATTACTTTTAAAGGAACTGCTACAGGTCTATACCATAATTCAAAATACCAGCATTCTCAAAGAATTAGTACAATACTGTAGAAGAAATTGCCTAATACACAGAGACTTACTACTTTGGTCCTGCTTGAACTCCAACACAATAAGTGGACCAGAACCAAGGCCAGAGCATCTCCCAGCCTCCTGACGTTCAGGAGCTCCCTTCTGCAACGATTTACCGCTATGCAATTGAAGGCCTCCAAAGCTTGCAACTGTTTCCTCCGTAGGAGACGACTCTGGAAACACATCCTCTTCAACAGAGTCATAATCATCACTGAAAGAGTTCTCATTCACCCTTTTCTCTTCTATACTGAGTTGCAAGCTTCTTCTCAGATCCTGGTACAATTCAAACAGATTTGTCAAGAAAGCTCAAACATGTCTTTTAAAACACAATAACACAGCTGCCTCTTCTTCCCCCAGGAGGAAGAAGTATCTTCTCATAAATTCAGAGCCACAATCCAGATAAAAATATTTACATTCCTATGCCACATCTTCACCCCTCTGGTGGGGAGCTGTAAAGGAAAGTCATCCTACATCCCCTTTGTTCCTTCTCAGAGTGCTTGCAGAAAAAAAAATGGAGATCAAGAAATTTGTATGCGCAAAACCAACTTCGGGAATAAGTTACAAACAGGAGGTAAGTAATGGAGAGAGTGAGGATATATTTATCTTCCACTTTTACACAGTTAGCAAGCCAAACAATTTGGTAGTCTATTTGAAGACTAATTGCAATCTAGATTTTCCAAACACCTTCCTCAAACAATAAAGCTAATGTAACAGCAGCTTCTTAATAAGTAATTGAATAGATGATCATACTTCTGTCTTGCACACATCTGTAGTTGAAAAAGCAGTAGAAGAGACTTGTGGTCTAATGAACTACCAGTTTCCATACAGTTTAATTGGATACATCGTAACATATTTTTATGCAAAAGTTAATCTACTCTGAAATTTTGAAAAAACTGCCCTGCCTCCCTAAGCATATGCCACAAACAGCATAAATGATGCTGGAGAGCCTTTTGATTTTATGAATATAAAACAAAAAGACCATATACATCTAAAATGCTTTTTTTTTTTTTTTTCCTCTCCTTACTTTCACTGGTATTAGGGTAAGCAAACTCTACGAGTAAGATGAAAGCTTGAAGCTATCTTAGGTACAAACAAACCATGATAGTGTATGTTCAGCTCACAATGAAAGCTTCAAACTACTCTCCTGGTATAGATTACACTGATTAGGAAAGCCTCATTGACAGAAATATATTACAAAGAGTAGGCAAACTTAGGTTCAAAAGAAAGTCTATAAGCCACCTGAATCTGTACATTAAGCATGTCTTCCCATCAAGCAAGACTAGTATTTCTGAGTATTTGACACAATTGAACTTTCTCTTGCCTTGTCTTGCTTAAGTCTGAAACCTGATGACACCTATGCTGTAACAAGACATTCAAGAAAACGCCTCAGCACTTCAGGAAAACTGAAAGCATTTATCTGGGATACAAAGAAAAGTTTTGGTGGTTTAAATTATTAGCTTACTGCTTACATATAATTATAAATATCAGTGTTAACAAGTTACTGTTTTGTAGAGGAAAAAAAAATCCTAAGCTCAAAAGTGACATAGGAAAGGTAGAAAGAAGCAGCAAGAATGGTTTTTTTTTTTTTTTTTTTTTTAAACACCCCCAGCTGAAAATACAAAGACATGTAGCACATCTACGCTCCAACAATGCACTAGAACTGTACACACCTGTGTAACTGGAAGAGATAAGTATAAAGACACTGAGAAAAATCTTAAGTCATGTTTACCGAGAGATTCAAAAGCTTTCATAATGTGACTTGTTTACTCAAATCTTCTGTTATAGGAGATTTGAAGCCAGAACTCCTAATACTAACTCTCCTATCTTAAACACTGTCACATTACCTCCTGCTGTGAACATAGTCAGCCTAGTAACTGCTGTACTGAAAACAGGCTGAAAACAGGCGAGGACACAAAGGAGAGCCAGATCGTCATAGGTCTACTTGACTGCTCATTTAGGCAACAGTGGATTTAGTAGCTAATACAACTATCTTTTAGATGTACCACCTCAAAAACATTCCTTCAGAATCACAGAACCCTGACTGGTGAAAATTATTTCAAGATTTAAAGTGTAAATCACTCTCAAACAGCTGGGTAGATGTTCCAAAATAATGAAATAAAAGTTATACAAAGATACATGCAAACAAAGACATCGTAAGTCACGGGATTCAACAACAGGACAGGCTGTAGGAGAAATTAGCCAAATCTATAGTTAACTATGCTTATAAAAACTTCATTTTCTCAAAAACCTTTCCTCAAAGGAGTAATATTCATGGTACTAATAGATCCATCCATATCCCTAGAACTTTATATCAAAATCAGGGACAAAACTGGCAAAACAAAGTTACAAGCTACTCTCAGCCTTGTAGCATGCAGGCGATTACAGTGTTAATATTAATTTTACGCAGAAGATGCTCAGACAGACAACAACAACAGAAGACACCTGCTTAAGAGCATACACAGCTTTTAGTATGACTTCCTAATACATTATAATCCCATTTTTAGTTGTTTTTTGAGGCAGTCATACTTCAGCTCTTTGGTCTGAGATTTTTCAGACATCCTGTCTATTTCAAACTAATATTTTGAGGGAGCATGAAGAAGAGTACAACAAACTAAATCAAGCAATTAAAATTGGTAGCAAAGTTAACACTGACAATTTTGTTCTTGGTGGTTTAGAGCAGAAGCTTGAAATTCAGCAAAAAAATAACCCTGGAATCCAAAAGGTATCTTTTGCTGTCACACTGAAAAGCATTTAAGTCCCTTCAAATTTCAAGTACTGAGAAGAAAAAAATATATAGATAGATAGATAGTATTTCCTTCTGCATAAAGCTATGTTTGACCCTGTGCAATTTAAATTCCGTGACTTGGTTTACTTTGACAAAACCATCTGTTAAAAGTTGTCTCCAGCAAATGAAGCTTGCTGATCTCCCCACTTCTGGGAGTAGAGCTAGGGAGCAAGCAGAGATGACAGGAGTCAAAGGGTAGTGATCAGCGAATGAGAACAAGAGAAGGGTTTCAGATTAGTTTTCATTGGGAAGCCTTGAAAAGCAAAGGACAGGGTTTGCCTGAAACTATGCATGAAATCTGGAACCTTCATAAGCCTGAAAACTGGATGTTTTGTTTGAAATCACCATGCCAAGCTTCTGCAAAGTCTGATCATCAAATTATGTAGTAAGAAGAAAAAAAAAAAAAAAAAAGAAAAAGAAAAAACACACACTGCCCCATACCTTTATGTCTTCAATAGTTAGTAATATTTTTTCCTTTTTACCATCACTGCAAAGTTGTGTAACGGAGTTCAGGGTTGAGTCTTTAAAGTTACTGGATGGACTGATACTGGAAGAAACGAAATTCTGGAACAAAAAAATTAAGAGATTTACTGTACTTTTAATTGCAGATCACCAACTGTAGAACTGAAAGGGAAAACAAAAAACAATGTGGAAATTACTTTTACAGCTTCTAAAACACTATGTGGGCTTTACTTCCAAGAGAGAAAAAGCATCTAAAGAAGTGATTAGAGAAAATTTCAGTTAAATGTGAAACACGACAAAAACGAATTTAAAAGGAAGCCAAGTTTCAGATTATTTTCAGGTTATATATTCTACAAGCAACTGATTTTATGTAAAGACCACATTGTACAAGTGATTCTAATCCCTTTAATCCCCGGCAGTGCCTTAAGAGCCTTCATATCCTCATTTTCTTCTTTAACAAAGCAAGTACATACACTATGTAAAGCATGTACATACACTGTGATAAATGTAGGGTAGTGACTATTCCAAACCCAACAGTGTCTGTTATCCATCACACATAAGGTCCAGCTAGAGCTAGTATCATGGAGTGTTCTTTATTATCAGTGGAATGGTTCTATGGCATTAGGTCTTGAAAGTCTGTGATTTCTATGGAAATAAGACTTGTACAGTCACACTGGCTGTCCCTTTGTAAACCCATCCCTTCCTTATAGCCTTCAAAACTGTTTCAGCTATATCTGACAAAGGGTAAAATTTGCAAAATTAAGGACATATATAGCTAAAAATCATGTGTATGTATCCCTTGGATTAAGTGGATGAAGAACCTCTGAGGTTTAATCAGCTTTACAGAAGTGCAAACTAGGAAAATATGCTTGGCAAGTTTGCTTGACATAAGTGGTATCAGCTGTAGACAGTTTCATATATAGACAGAAAGGCTGTACTGATGTCATTCATTGGTTAGGCAGAAAAACAGTCAATTTTTTTTTTTTTTTTTTTTTTTTAAAGACAGGACATCTGTGAAGTATGCTAGAACTAACTGCAATTAGTAACCAAATGGAAGGCTAAACTGTCAAACAGCACGGTCGTATCAATACAATAACCACCTTTGATGGAAAACAACTTTATTGCTTATAGTGTATGTGTATATATATATATATATATATATATACACACATGTGTATGTATACAAGTGTATATATGTGTTATAGTGTATGTGTATATATATATTTTAAATTTTACCATACATATATATGGTTTATTTTACTATATATATATATATATATGATAAAATTTAAATTTTTACCTCAACTTGTTAGGTAAAACCATGACGTGCAGCAATTTCAGCCTAACTATTCAAAAAACTAGCCTAAGAATATAACAACTGTTAGCTAAGCTTTCTCTAACCTGAGTCAAGAGTGATGTCCATGTGGATCACCACTAAATGAACCGAAAGACTCTCCTTTAAAGAGATACCTTGGTTCTGTCTGAGAAAATATTCTACTGCTATAAACTAAAACTTAAGATGTTTTAGTGTTGCTGACAGATTAGATTTCTAAACATTTACTTTCTTTCCATTTTGCTCCTTCTTTATGACATCTCATCAATGTCGAATCCTCTAGTGAAAGTGCTATTACATAATGGGTTTGCATGCACTAGCCAAGACTGATAACTGGGCCCATTCAATATTTCCATTGCCATTACTACGAACAACAAAAGGCAACAGCGAATTGTACCTGGGAGTAACAGAGAGGATCATCATCATTTGTCTCCATGTTCATGCTTTCATAAGGTTCAAAATCCTCAGAGTACTCAGAAGGAGGTTTAATGCAGAGTTTAGATCCACTTTCTGTTTTAATCTCAACAGCTTTCTGTAAAAAGAAACATTTAAAGAAACTGGGCTTTGTTCCGTTAACAGCACACAAAGGATAATCATTATGTTTTACAGAACAATGTCTATGTACTATAAAGGAACCAGAAAAACTACTTAAAGTAATTACAATTTTTGGAAGATGTGTTACTTGTGTGTAATGTATTGGGGGCACATGGAAATGTTGTGCCACAAATATTCAAACTCAGATTGATTTGCCCTTGAGAATGTCATAGACATGGCTATGAAGGTAGTTCAAATTACTGTTTTACTTCATAACTAGGATGCAGGCAAAGCGTATGCACCACCAGTTACTGACACATGGCTACTGAGGGATAACCCATGAAGATCTGAGAAATCTCACCTTTCTATGCCATACTACTTCAGTATTCCAAGAGAAATAGAAAGCAGGAAGTCCATATGCCTCTCCCAGGGAGCAAACTTATCTGCAAGTAACTGTTTTGCCACTTTTGAATTCTTGTGCAAAGATACACATTCCATTCTAGACAACCCCTCCACAGAGATCACTTACAGGAAAGTCTCAGAACTCAATGATGGGAATACAGTTTTATGAAAGGCAACTTATGATCTGGGAATTTCCACAATGACACCAAACTTAGTTATCAGCTGTTCATACACTCCTCTATCATTTTGTAACTGTCAGGAACAGAGATGTCCCAGAGAGGAGATGCTAAGGCATTTGCTAGTAGAACACGTTCTGTCAGTAAGTCTACCTTCTGGCCTTGTGGCATACCTTAGCACAGCCTGAAATCAAAATTGCTGGGTCCTTTGGCTATCCAAAAAAAGCCATTGGGAAATTGCTGGGAAAGTTCTGTTTGTTACAGGGACATCAGTCAAGTCAAATGAATGCAAGAACAGGGCTCTCCTCATTTGAAATGTATATAGCAGTACCTTCCATTTCAAGAGAGGGGAAAAAACAGAAGGGAACAAAACAAGACACCAGTAAGTCTGGTTAGGTGGCTGGTTAAGACTAATTCCATGGCAAACTCAAGTAGTGGTTTGAGGGCGAGTTTACAAGGTGACCATGTCTGGGTAAAGGCTGTCACGGGGGCACCACTATCAAGTTCTGGATCTCTTCCACCCTTGTTAGAACACCAGGAAGGTCCTGCTCATGGTCAGATAGAATAGCAAGCTACTGGCTAAAATAGTGCACCTACAAAGGCAGGGAACACTAAGTTCAGGTCTCAGGAAGAGGCAAGACCTCTCACTGAAAAGCTGTCAGTGCTGCCAGATAGAAACAGAAGGACCTTCCATAGGATGAATATTAAATTACAACCGGACGTACCTCACTTGGACATTAAGGTTTACCATTATTCCAAACAGTTAAAGTTAGCTGCCTCTGTATTATCTCTGGTGGCAATCCAGGATACTTAGACCAGAAGCCCCACAGGAACAGCAACATCTTGCAGAATACCACAGTGACAGTCTAGTCTATTTAGGCAGGTAAATTTAGGTAGCTGAATTTCTCTAGCTGTGGATGAAAAAAGTCTTCTGACAGGGAACTAGTAAGCTCAGTCTGCCATAAAGTACCATTCTGAATCTATTCTGTGAAATGGAGGGCTTGAAGATCTAGATGGAGGAAGACATCCAGAAACAGCAAAGCATTCTATAGCACTGAGAAGAATGTAGATCTTACACCACGCTGAATACTTCTTGCACCCATAACAGAATTAGCAAATATTGCATGAAAGCTACATTTAAAAAAAAAACACAAACACAAACCACACAAACGAGAACAATGCAACCTGCTGTCTAGCACCACCTGCAGCTTACTCAGTGATTGCACATTCCTTAGCTAAATAATTCTAGCTGTACATCTAGCTACTATAACTCCACTATACTCCCATCCAATCGGATTCAAGACTTCAGATATCACCCTAAGCTAGTTTCAAGTAGTAGCTAGTTTGAGGTAGTACAGGTACCTATAGCTGGCTAACTTTCCAGTGCAGTCAGAGGAGATACCTTCTTCTTTGTTTGGCTCTTGTGATTAGAATGACGTAGCTTATGACTAGCAAACGAGGTCTGACAGGTCAGTATGCAAGCAGATACCTACTGAGAGAAACAGCCTGGAAAATGAATCCAAATAAGTAGCAAAGGTTATAAATAAAGTAACACAGCCTAAAAACTTGAATTTGCAGTATTTGCTGAAAGAAAAGAAAACCTGCATGAGATGAACCCTTGACCTTCAGTCATCCGAGCACAAACTGGCCATTCAGCCAAGACCATTGCTAATCAAGTAGGGTAATTGTCTGGGTCACAGACGCTCCACTTGTTCAAAATACACGCTTGTTCTGTTAAATGAATCATCTTCCTTGACTTGTTAGATCAGATCCTGCCTTAAGCCAAAAGAAAAGATGACAGATTTCTCCACTGATCCAAGAACTATGAAGCTAATGGCCTCAAATTTCTTACAGACAAGGAATTTTTACTACTTCTATGCGTTTTCCTCTGTTCTGATATACAGTAATTTCTCACCAGTTACAACTCAAGCTATGCAGATCACACCTATGTGTCCCCTTAACAGTATTGCAGGGCAGAGAAATGCAGCAACAAGCAGGGATAGATCTCCAAGATGAGGTTTTCCATCCTTGCACTAGAGAGATTAAGCGTGCCAGCAGAGATGTCAAGCAGCAGCTATTCTGCTGGAGAATAGTAAGCCAATCAATCACTTCAAGGCTACAGAAGTTTCTGTAACAGATGCCACTGAATCCAGACTTTTTCAAGGAGATCTTCTGCCTCTTTGGACTTCAAAGCAGACAAAATATTGGTTAGGGTATTTATTCATGTTGGCACTCAGTACCCAAGACCAGATCAACACCAAGCCTCCATGAGAAATCAGCCCAAGGCATATGAACTGCCTGTTATTTACCAATTGTAACCATTTCCCCACAAAATGATTTCCAACCTAAGCCTTACCTGAAGCCATCCTTTGCGCTTTGTTTTGCTTGGTGCAGTCTGTATGCTCCATTCCCGCAACTCCCTCTCTTCTAGGTGGGCTGCTGTTCCAGAATTTCAAGACAAGAATTACAAGACAGAAAACAGAAATAGAATATTTGACAATATACACCCTACTCAGAGTTTTTACATAAATATTTTTTAAACAGTCCTCAGTTCCCCAGCTGAGGAGAGAAACATCCATCATTCATATTGGAATAGCATTAACAACTAACTGAAAAGGCTCCCTGCTTCAGTCACCAGCTAGTCCTGTGTTAGTAGCAGGAGTTCTGAAGCTCTTTGGGAATAGTCACCACCATGTATGCTCATGAAAATAAACTGCTTAAAGCTATGTTTGCACGAAAAAAACATTTTCATATCAGCGTATGTGCAGCTCACCATACAGAAAGATGTTCTAGAATAGGTGTGTACATCATTCTAATTCCTAGCTGGGTAGAATTTAAGCTGTCTTA
Organism: Dromaius novaehollandiae; assembly: GCF_036370855.1. Lineage (NCBI taxonomy): Eukaryota > Metazoa > Chordata > Aves > Casuariiformes > Dromaiidae > Dromaius > Dromaius novaehollandiae. The sequence goes on along the minus strand of NC_088111.1, from coordinate 19,421,469 downwards.
GAAAACTATTAGAGCCCAGAACACTTAGGGCAGACTGATAGAGCAAGCCCAAGACCATCTTAATGAACAACAGATGTTATGCTAGGTTTACACAGGATTTTTGCATACTTACTCTTGAATTAGGAAAACATACTAGGGAATCAGCAGATTAAATAGAATGTATTAGATATTTAACATACTGCGCAGAGAAGTGTTCTTTGTGAAAAAGTCATGAATGAAGGACAAATAGTCATTTTCCTCCTTTTTTAAGTCAAGAAACATTTGGTGGCAGAACTTCTGTGAAAATTCTCTGCGTATTGTTAAGCAGAACAGATGGTCCCTGTGCTGGCAAAGGTCCCAACTTACAGTGGAGCAATGAATTTCAGAGACAACACTTTGAAACACAGACAAGTATCCTGCAGGTCACAGGGCATGTACCTTTTTTTTTTTTCCTCCTTTCAATGGCGCAAGGACATCAGCAAGACTCTCAATACCATCCTAAATAAAGGTATCATTTCCCATGTCCAAGACAGATTTACAGCTTCCATTCCTTTTCAGGGGAAAAAAATAGCCGATGCAAAACCTTTTTTCTTTAAACCATAATTTAATGGTCACATTAAGCCAGCAGAAACTGGCACTACCAACAAAAGCAGCAGTCTTCCTACCAAGGTCATAGAATCACAGAAAGATTTAACCTGGAAGGGACCTCTGGAGGTCACCTAGTCCAACATCCCATTCAAAGCAGGGATTACTTCAAAATTAGATCAGGTTGCTCATTCGAACTCCCAATGTCTTTTTTTTTTTTGGTTGTTGTTTTGGACAAGCATACTCCTACCTGTGCAATGAACTGTTCAGAGAATTGATACAGGCAAGTTTTAACTGAGGAAAAAATAAAAAGAAAGATTACTTTTAATCACAATCAGCTGTCCAATTTGGTGCACCATGTGAATGCACAAACACTGGTACAAGGACTTGGGAGAGAGCAGGCAGAGGGGAGGACCATTTTTTATGGCAACAGTGTTGGCTTAATGCCAATTTAGAGTGATCATACAGCTACAGCACAGATGAACAACAGCTTCTTCTATAGCTTCAGCATAGAGCATCTTCCTCTTGCCCGAAGAGGTCTAAAACAGGACAAAGAAAAGAGGGGAGAGGAAGTGGACTGTGCCAGGGAAGAAAATGTCTTGTGTCTTGCTTGATAAAACAGCCTCCTCCAATGACAGCTCCTACTGCTCCACAGGCCGCTCAGAATTAGCTCCAGAAATATTTTGCAGTCATCAGCATTGGTGTTGAATGCTATGGGGCTCTTTTGGCACTGAGAGTGAACTGTCCAGAACTGGAAGTGTCTTTAAATTTTACTTCCTAAGCAACTCCTCTCTTTAAACAACTGCCCAGAAGACCACTCATGGATGGTGTGAATATAAATAAAAGGGGACACACTGGGACTCAAATACTGTTGAGTATTTGGTTCTCAGAATCATTTGAATATTTTATTATGGATTCACATGATCTGGTCACTCTAAGCCACTAAGGACAGTAGTTCAAACTCCAAGCAAAGTAGATGTAACTTAGCTAGTCGCCTGTGCTGTAAACTTGCTTCAGAATAACAACATCCTTTCCGTAGGATGGAAATCCTACTGTAGGGCTTTGAACACCAAACATTTCCTGTTTTGCTGCACAAACTAGGTCAACTGGTGCTATTCCCTTCCAACCTTTAGAAAGTTTGAGCTGACAGCGTCCATTCCATTAGTGAAGAACTAAGTTATCAAAATATTTGTCATAATGAAGGAGACCCCATGCTACCCTTAAGCCACATCTTTGTAACCACACATTCGCTGGGAGTGCATAGTTGTTTGTGAAATTATGTCTGGGTTATGCACCCAAAGAAATCACTATGTACCCAGAGACCGGTATCACCACCTTACACATCATAAACCCATCGTTTAATTTAACTCATTTATTAGGCCTAAGCATATTTTAACTATTGTGGATTATTCCAAGAAGTTTGTTCATCACTTCATTATAGCCCTCATGAATTACTCCAACAACAGATCTGATAGGGAACACAGACAAAATAGCATGGACAAAAATATTTATGATAATACTTTCAGGAACCACAAAGAGGGTGGCCATCCTGTTTTATAAAGTATGACACAATCCTGACACTTCAGAGAAGACTAATCCTATAGATGGATGCTTTAGAAGTAATAAATGACACAATAACTCCCAGAGGAGATAGATAGGGAAGAAAATTCAGTGCTGTATCTCAGCTAGAAAACATTTCTGTAAGTAAAACCATATTCTATCATCGAGAGATGCCTAGAAATGAAATGGTGTACAAAACTGCTAAGGTACTACACCAAGGCAAGACATTTGTACAAATCACCATTGACTGCCACTCTAGGCTCTAGCAATAAAATAAAATGAAAGAAACAAAATAACAGAATGATGATTTGGTTGATATCCTTCACTACAGCTCTACATGTTTAAAATAACACTATCAGACAGCTAAAGTGCACCAAAACACTAAGTTCCTCTCCAGTGGAAATAATGCTACTGTCTATAACTCAACGGAAGTACAGCAGGGATCACAGACTCCCACTGAAGTCATTAAAGGAACAGTAGCACAGGTCTCAAACAGAAACTCAGTATTCTACCCAAACTGAATCGAGTAACAACAAGTGATCATAAAAATCTGGGGAAGCTTAGAGCTGGCAGCTGCACAACAGAACTTGGGAGAGGAAGTTACTCTTGACAAGAGTTCTATTACAGCTCCTGCCGCAATGGTCTTCCAAACTGTTTGGATCACAAAAGTCAAAAAGCTTGTTTTACACCCTCTTTAGCTACCTGATGGTCTAGCATCTCAGTATGACAGAGGCATACAATTTCCTTCTTTTTCAATATTCAAGAACACCATCTTTGCTGCATCATTACACAAAAAAGATGACTGCTGTGTAGCAATGGCTGAAAGTATGTGGAGGACTGGAGAGAAACTAAAAAAAGAGACATGGAGAAAGTAAGACCAATTTCAGAGCACTCAGTAGAACATGGCTAATCCTGAACACTCTTAAACTTGAAAACAAATAGCATGAGTCTAATGTAGCAGCGGGGATGGGGGGAGAAACACAGAGGTTGCAGTCATGGTCACAACATTGGCTGAAAGAAGTTAGTATTGTTAAAATTAATTTCCAATATTGTTGAGATTAATACACTTTCAATCATATTAAACACTCTTCTATAACATTTTTAACTCATTGTCTTCAATATTAAGTGAAAATAAAGCTCAAGTAGGTACTGCTTCTATGCAGATGGTGCCTGCTAAGAGGTTATAGCAAGTGTGCAGCAAGGTTGGTAAACTGCTTTACACAGAGATTTAACAAAATAAACTTCTTAATAAGCTAAATGATTAGAACATCACTAAGATCACATTTTATAACTTCACACAAGCAAAAGTATTCCTGATATTACACTGTTCTCTGTTGTGAGAGACAGACTTAAACTAGAAATAAGATACACATTTTAAATAAAACCAGCTAATCACTAGAACAATAAACAAGAAAAAGGTAGATTTTTCCTACTTCAAATATTTAAATAAAGTTTACATGTCTCTTTAAGAGGACTATTATAGCTTAAACAAAACTTATGAGCCTAATGCACCCATTATTGGATACAACTTGGTTACTGTCTATGCTGCACAGGAAACCAGACTAGATTACATTGGTGTCCTTCAGATTTTAAAAACCTATCAATAGTGTTATGCCCCAGACAAAGCTATATAATTATTTTATACTGGCAACACGTACACATCTCTATCTTCTAGTTTCAGGTATAATGGTTTAACAAATGGAAGAGCAGTGAATTTAAACTTTGGAATTCGTTAGGGATCAACTGAGCAACAAACAGCATGTCACAGAGACTACTTGTCACACACAAGCAACTTAAGTACTTTGATGAAGGGGTCTCATGGAGTTTTATTTCACCAGCCTCAGATGCTGCTGTGTCACTATCACAGCCTGACTCATTAGGCCTAACCAGTAGCCTCACCAACCAGATTACAGCTCTGCTGAGAAAGCATTTAAAATAGTTTGTAGTGGAGCGCAACCCCCCTCCAGCCCCCGCCCCCACCCCCCCATATCTCAGGCCCCAGCTGACTGCAGATAACTGACAGTGCTCAGTGCTGACCAGAAGGAACTAGGCGATACTGGCTGCAACTGGTGAGGCCAGAAATGGGCATGAGGTCAGCAAAAAGGGGTATATTTTCCCCCAACATGGCATGAGGTCAGCAAAAACAGTACATCTCTGCACCAAATATTGTATGACCATGAGTCAAACTCCATGCCCATAAACAGTGCTGCAGCCTAGAGCCCACTGAGCTCTCCTGCACAGTAGCAGGCTGCGTGGTGGTGAATCTCCCCTTGAGTTGGGACACCCCTCAAGGTTACTCTCCTGGAGTTAAGAGAGCCTCTGACAAGAAACCGTTGGAGCGGTAAGAAACCGAGACTCAGGCAATAACGAATGTGCAGTAAGATTCGCTTGTTATGACTACACTGCATAGCCATCTTCAATAAATCTGTTTGCAATAAACCCAGAGATAATAATACCATAATACATAACTCCCCCCACCCCCCCGCAACACAGTTCTAGACTACCATCTCTGTAAAACTCTTATGAAACTCACCACTTGTCCTGGCAGTCCTTGCTTCAGTTTTAAGGTAGCCTTGTGAGTTGAATTTTTTGGGATAACTTCTCAGCTCTGAATTAGCTCCATTCAAATACAGACAAAATCCTTGTTCTAACTGCTCCAGTCTGATTTGTATAGGGTCTTTTCTTTTTAATTGTCTCAGTATCCTAACATAGAAAGGATAATAACTCATCCATATGCATTGCTTATACAGGTGGTCATATTAGCAATTATTACACAAGCACAGTATCACAAAGCAGAAAAATATGTTCATAGTTTGAATAATAAAAGTGTTTCTGAATACAGCTTCCAGGACCGAGCTTTTTTAAACATGTCACACAGTGTCAGTACTTAAATTTGACCAAGCATCTATGAAGACTGTTTCTGTTGCTTCTAATTTCACATTTTTCCACTTGAAATATAGTGCACAAAATTTCTGTCTGAGAACTATTGAGAGGTTTTTTTTTTAATTAAAAAGAGCTTAAAAGTGGTTGAGCTTCTCTCAAGAATAAAACATAAAAGAAAAATATTGCTATTTGTGTTTTGAAACTTATGGGGAAAAACTCCCAGTCAACAGTAATGTTAGAAATAACAGTAATGTTAGAAATAACAGTAATGTTAGAAATAACAGTAATGTTAGAAATAACAGTAATGTTAGAAATAACAGTAATGTTAGAAATAACAGTAATGTTAGAAATAACAGAAAAGTCTGGTAAAAAAATAAAATAAACAAGGACTTTTTTTTTTGAATGGCGCAGAAGAGATCAACCAATACTAAGCTAAGTTAAATGCCTTTAAACCTATTGGGATAGAAACTCATAAAAACCCTGAACATAACACAAGTTACAGCTATTCTCAACTGTGCACAAACTGACACGGCTACTGAGCATTTTCAGTTTTTCCAAAAACTTTTTGGCACCAGAAAGACACTATATTTCACCAAACTACCAATTATGAAAATAATCTAATTCTTAATTCTGTGTTATAAAGTAGACACTGCAATCAGTAAGTCACCAATACCTAAGATTTAGTGAAGGCTCTAAAACTGCCTGCGGATGAATTTTTTCTTGTTTTTATTTTTGGTGAAATAAATAAGTAACTACAAGACTGTAACATACAACTGGTTTAAAAGAAAAAGAGGTAAAAAGGTCAGAAAAATCTTCAGAAGACATATGGGATTGGAATTTCATCTCTCTGAACTTTCTGGCAACAGAACCGTACAATTCATCAACTTCAGTTCAGAGGAACGGACAGGCAGTTTCCACAAAAGATTCTTACTACCCTTTTGGACAAATTCAGTCATCATCAACAGAGCATCATACGTGGGCCAGGAGCATGTTTTCTTCTGTTACCATTCATTATAAGCTGTAATTATTTTCTTCCTGTGAATTGCTTTACTATTGTCAGTCATTGTATATTCCAAGGCCAGACCTGCCTGTGAAGTCATTTAGCTGGAGGAATCAGCTGAGAGAACAGGCTTCTTCAGGTTCTCTCACAGAAAAACAAGGCTGAAGTTCCTTCAACAACACTCTTTACCCAAGGCCTAACGCGCTGTCCTAACCAGGAAAATAGTAACTGAATTCTCCTAACGCATATTAGTAGTTCTTAGCCATTTATCATTCTTATTCAAAATTATCTCAAAACTCAACATACATTTACAAATGCCAAAAATAAAGACTAGCTCCCTGATATCCAAGAGCCACTCTTCCTTCTGTATTACGTTGTTACAGGGAATGAGGTTTCAGTGGTTAACATTAGCAGAATCTGAACTTTTATCTATTACAAACTCCACCCCCTTGCCCCAGTGGACCAGATTATCAGGATTAACATTGTATCAATTTCAACATTGAACCTCAGTATTACAGTTCAACCCCCACAGTTAACATTGTAACAGTCTCAACATATACTTAATACGAACTTCACACTGTGTTCCTGAAAAACACATAACCAGAAGGGCAGGCAGCGACCCCTCTCTTCCCCATCACCTTCCCACCTGACAAGAGCTCTCTGGGGTCCCCTCAGCCTTTCTGTTTCCTGCTGTTTCACACTGGCCCCCTTCCCTTCTACATGAGTGCACCACTTGCACTGCAACAACACAAACTCCCAAACTGCCAATACGAGAATTATCAAGGCTTCTTCTGTAGTCTCAAATACATACTCCAGTCCCAGGCCACACCAGGTGCAGGTGCAGCTGCATGTTCCACCAATTCCTGTCACAGGCAAAACAGTCCTGGTTTTTTTTCCCCCCCTCAATTTAAATTTACTGCCAATTAACACCAGCTTCTGATCACTGATTCGAGTACTGGGAAACACAATCAAACACTTACCACCTTCCCTCCTCCTCCTCCAGGCTCAGCTTCAGCCCAATACCTACCTCCCCATTCCAAGTCTCGGCTCCCCTTGTTTTCACCACAGGTGACACTCAGCCCATCCGAATTTCTTCAGTGAGGTGACGGGCAGCCCAAGAGGTTGGGGTCACGTGGGTAAGGATTTCTGCCTGCACCTTCTCACTTTTTCTTGGTTCCCCCCCACACACACACACACACTCCATGCTTCTCCCTGGTTTTCCTCTCTGCTCCACCATGGGTCGCCCAGGGGCCACAGTATCTTCTAGGCTGTACTTGCCCCCGCATGGGTCACCCACGGGCCGCAATCCCTTCAGGAGCGCCCCGGCTCCGGCATGAGCCGCCTTCCCCCAGCGCACGTGTCCAGCCGCGTCCTCAGCAGCCCCCGCCCGCTCTTCGCGGCGGCTCTTTCAGAACTCCCTCCGCGGGGGGGGGAGCGGGCTCCTCTGATTGGCTGGCGTTTTGGCGCGCAAGGGGCAGTTTCCACCGGTTCCGAGCGGCTGGAACAGGCTGTGACCGGCCCAGGGCAGCTCCCCGCCGCCTACAACGCGGGCAGCCCTGCACCACCGCTACCCAAACTTGTCGTTTCTGCCCTGGCAGCGTGCCTCTTCCGAAAGGCACCTCAGTTCACAGAAATTGTCTGCTCTTTTAATACAATCGTGGCTGTTGTAGTATTTTGAAGCTTTTGACCAAAATCATTAAGTTTGTTACAGGATCTGACAGAAAATGTTACGGCTTGTGGTACAGGAGGGAATGCAGAGAGGAAGTTCTGTGGATCTTTCTGAATTAATCTATGAAACCTTACCTAAGATACAACGGTTCCCACCTCCTCAAGCGGGAAAGTTGATACAAACATATACAGAAGTCAGTAAAAGTTGACTCAAAGATTTGCAAGAGCAACCTAGATGTCATTATCTCCAATCTTAGTAGAACCTGACTTGGGAAATTTTGCAGCTTTTGGATGCAATTTTCTGTATTTCTGAAAACACAAAAACCCTGCTTCATAACAATATTCTCACACACTGTGAGGTGTCAGTTATTCCTGACCCCAGAGCCTCATACGCTCTATAAACAAAAGCCTTTTGAGTAAGTAATGGCAATAAGTAATTTTATGTGGTTTTTTATGATACTGAAGAAATACTGTGGTCTTTAAAAATAAAGCTTTGATTTGTACCTTAGCAAATACAAGGAAGTAAAGAAAATCATCTGAATGCTTTAAGACAAATCAAACCAGACTTTGCATCACAACCAAGTTTTTAAACTAATAATTCACAACAGCTGATATTAGACACTATATTGCATAGTATACAACAGACATTATACACTCAACAATGGTAGCAGTCCTGTATCTTACCGGTTTCTTTGCTGAAGGGATATTAAATACTCATCATGTTTTTCATCAAAATAAGTCACCATGTCCTTAATATAAAGCTGAAACAAGAGAATGTAATTGTCACACTTAAGTACAAAAATGATTTAGAAAAGACTGTTAGTGTGTTTCCACCCAAGTAAGGACGAATGCTATAAAACTGAAAAGAGCAACTTCTTCAACAGAGTGTAAAACAGCATAATGAATGGTTTTCTTGAAGAACAGAGGAAGCGTTACTTATTTTTCAGAACCCTTCACAATGCAATAAATAGCTTTAAATGATAGAAAAGGAAGGCACGTACTATGAGGAATTTATAATCCAAGGACTAACAAGAAATTTAGTTCTGGGAACAACTTGAAAGGGTCAGTTAGGTGCTAAAGCATTACCATACTTTTGGAGAACATAATTTCAAATTACAGGCTGTTTCTAAAGCCCAACTGTAGGATGATTTTCCTGAACTACTACCACCTGTATGGTCAGCTGAACATAGAGCTTACTCACTTCAGAGTTTATATACAATTAAAGCATTTAGTTAAAGAATTTACCTTGCTTGCCTTTCAGGAAATATGTGTTCTTCCCTGGAATTCCCACTGAGTATTCTCGGGTTGTTGCTGAAAGTTCTGGTTAACTAGGTCCCATCTTATACACTGAGGAGTTTGAACTTGTCCCAAAATATTTTAAGTAGTTCTGTAACAAAAAAAAAAAAAAGAAAGAAAAAAAAGTCTACTACCAGTTGCACAGCATCTCTACCAAAATACCCCCCTGTTCTTCTTGTTCCCTCACCGAGACAGCGCAGTGGCGGGGCTGAACGCGCAGGTCTCCCCACACGGCCCCGGGAGTCCGGCCACACACTGCCACCGCTCCCTCTGCAGATACCGGGCTCTGGAGGAACTCCCGCAGGAGGCCTCTCCGCGGCCCGCCCCAGGCGGCGGCCCCCACAGCGACTCGGCAGGGGACCACGCCGAGAGGAGGAAAAGGAGGCCAGGCCAGGTCACCGAAACCCACCGCCCGGCCCGGGCCCCTCAGCCCCTGCTACCCCGTTTGTGCGTTTCCTTGGTTACTGTCGCAGGTGGAACGTCACTTCCGGCGCGCCGGGCCCCTGCCCGGAAGCGGCGGCCGGGATGGAGGCTCTGTGGGCGCTGCTGGACGAGGTAGCCCTGGAGGGCCTGGACGGCATCACGCCGGGCGCGCTGTGGCATCGCCTGGGCGCCCGCACGCCGCCCTTCCCGCTGCCCCTGGAGGCCGCCACGCGGCAGCTCCTGTGGGCTGCGCTCAGCGCCCAGCCCGGCATCAGCTTCTACTTGCTGCCGCGAGCGCGACCGCCGCTCCGCCTGCACGACCGGTGAGGGCTGCGGCCGTCCCCCGGGCCCCGCGGCCGCCCCCGCCCCGGCCCGGGTCCCCGCCCCGGCCCGGGCCCCCTCCCCGGTGGGGCCCGGCCGCCAGTCTCGGAGGGGCTAGTGCTTCTCGCCCGGCCGCAGCCAGCTCCTGCGTCTCGGAGCCGCGCGCCGCCCTGCTCCCCTTCCCCTCGGGCAGAGCAGCCCAGCCCGCTGCTGCCGCAGGAGGCTTGGGGAGGGCTTGTTTCTTTTGGACCCGGGAAGTCCAAGACTGGCCTCCAGCCTCCGCGGAGGCTGCCTGCGCCACTGGGCACCTGGACAGCTCCTCCGTTGGAGCTACACGGGTTCCCTGGGGGAAGGCTTGAGCAGTCACTGGGTGACAGGAAGCGAGACTGAGGGTAGTTTTCTAGTCTGCTACTTGGGAGATCTGGGTGAGAGTCCTGGTTGGGTTTCTGTTCCAAAGACTATTCATTTGCCACGGAGGTGCAAGCAGAATGTATCTGTCCAAATTCAAAAGGACAGATGTGCCTGTTGTTTTCCTTTCCTATAAACCAGTATTTATGTATGTTTCTTTTCCTCCAACTGCTTCAATATTCTTAAAGCTTAGAAGAGCAAGTAATGTACTTTCTACTTCCTCACTACCTTGTATGCTCTGCATGCTGATGAGGTCTGGTGTTATTTGGAGGGTGTAACCCTAACTTCACAGTTTGCCAATTTTGAGGTTTCAGAAGATTTTAATTTTATTTTTTTCAACATACTTGATGGTAGCACCAAATTCCTGTTACCTGGTTAAATGTTGGCTCTGTTTTTACTTCAGATATGAAGAAATAGACCTTGAAACTGGAATACTGGAGACAAAAAGAGATCCCGTTCCTTTAGATGATATTTATCCAGTCCACATGATTTTGGATAATAAAGACGGCATACAAGGTTCTTGCCAGTATTTTAAAGAGAGAGTAAATATTACTGATCAAATAAGGACGAAGGATTTGCAGCCTTGTTATACTTACACAGAAGCTGTTGAAAAGTGAGTAAAATTTTGATAGGCATTTAATGACTTTCAATTAAATTTTAAAAATTCAGTCCTTTCACTGTGTTCAAATAACTGTCTTAGAGTCATCCTTCAGTCAGCTTTTAAATTACTGTAAGGTTTTTGTGACTACTTTTTTCCTAATTGCCACATTAGATAATTTTTATTTCTCTATCTGTGCTGCACTAGTGCTTTCCCTCAAGATGTAATCTATTCACCTCTAATATTTTTGTCAGAGGAGTGCAGATACTGAATGTTTCTCATTATTATAATGCTGCTAAAACGTAACTGCAGTCACATTTCACAGTTACATGAACTATTGGATGTTTACTTCAGAAGGGAGAAATTTTTCAATAAAAAAAGTTACGTATTGGCAGAAAAGCAAAAACCAAACAGGTTAAGGCTAGTTAAACATTCATACACCTCTGTTGCTGGAAGTAGACACTTTATGTTTGACAAAGAAATAACTGCAGGGATCTGAAAGATGCTTGATGGCCTCTCAATACATTAATTCAATTGGTGAAGGTGCCAGTTATGGAAAATCTTTATGAGCTTGAACTGCTAGTTATGTGAATAGTCTGTGTCCAGCTGCATGGACTAAAACAAATACTTTGTCTGACTTAGCATCTCTGTGGCTATTTTTCATTTTAACAACTGAAAACTCTAAATGTAGATTTTTAAATTTCAGCATTTCTCAAATTACTTTGAAGCTTACATGCCACTCATTTTCTTTCAGATTGCGTGTTGCCTTGGTCCTGTCTGTACAATAGTCTATGTGATCCTGTAATGTATACATTAACAAATAGGTTGTTTGGAGTAAAATACTATTAAACAAGCTGCTTAGGAACCTATCAACATTTGCTACAAACATGTCACTGTTACAGTATTTGGGGAGTTTGTAGGCTAAATTCTATGCAGTGGCTAAATGTATTCCTTTGCTGTCTGTTTTGTGTGTCACAAAACAGCTTATTTATTTATTTTTTACTCAGTCCACTCAACACTTTAAAGCAAAGTGTTGTGCTGATATAGAGAAATGAAATGAGAAATCAGAGCAGCTTTCACAATACAAGTAGTAAGCCGTTTATCCTTAGTAGAAACTGATGTTTGCTATTTACTGAGACTTCATTAAGACATGGTTGAAAACAGGAAGAAATCAGGAAAATTTTAGTTGGAGATGAGTAGGGAATTTAACAAACAATGTTTTGATGTTCTAGTTCAGCATTAATACTATATTTTGCCTGGGTTTCACTTAAACATTTTGGGCATTGGTGGATACTGTGGATAGTCACTGAAAGAGAGCACTTCTGATCTTTAGCTCGGTTTGTGCTGATTAAATCAAGAATGGCCTTGGGTGGGGGAGGAAGAGGTTAATATCCCTGGGTTTATGGATTTAAATTTATTTTCTTACTTTTCATTCTGTTTCGTAGATGGGGAGAGAAACTAGTCATTGTTGCTTCCCAAGACCAGCGTTACAGAGCTTTAATAGGCTGGGAGGGCGATCCTGACTTAAAACTCCCTGACTTCTCCTACTGCATATTGGAGCGTTTAGGTCGTGCTAGGTGGCAAGGAGAGCTTCAGAGGGACCTTCACAGTGGAGCTTTCAAGTAAGTTCAGGTTTTATTATGTAGACTAAATTGAAGCTAATACTTTCCACTGATTACCTATAAAGTTCTGCCCAGTTAAGAATTCTGTGTATTGAGTGAAACTCCTATCTATATCAGGAGTGTCTCATCCTTACTGACAGGAGCACTTTGGTTCTTGGAGCCTGTGTTACTAGAGGTGTTGGTCTCTTCCTTGAGGTCTTAAAATTCCCTGATACTTTCTCACGAAACCACAGGTGGTCTATTAGGTCAGTACACAGGTTTCTGGTTTGGGGAAGTTCTCTCTAAATCACTTTCTTTAAATTTCAGCTGGAGGGGGATTTTCCTTTCCTTTTGTAAACTGCTGAGTAAGCAAGTTATTCTGCCCAAGTTGTGAAGAGATGCCTGGCTTTGTCCCCTCTGTTTGGTTGCAAGCCAAAGGTATTCTGGTTAATGGTTGCCCTGTGGGACACGTTTCCCTGTATCACTTGAATGGGAGCCTGAGTAACCAGCTCCCAAACTAGACATTGTATTTTGTTGTGGAGGAGCACGACACAACCTGTTAGGGAACTTTTGGTTTTGTATGGCAATGCTGCAGTGCATCAGCACCCCTGCTAAGGATTCACTGCTTCTGGGGATGAAATATATGTGGCTTTTAAACTACACTGGCATTATTGTTGGCTATGGCCCAGCTGCTCTGGTCAAGGATCTCAGCCTCCAGAACCACTAAGAAGCGCTCGCAGCCAAGTTGTTCTGGGCCCCTGCTCTGGCCCTAGCATGCCTGTTCCAGCCCTACATCAACTGCACCTCTGTGCTTCCTCTCTCTACCCAAACAGACACCATTGGAAGGTGTCTTAGCTAACTAAAGTGACAGGAAAAAAATAAACTTTTTGTGGATGTTTTTTGCCAGTTCAGTGGCTTGAGTCGGCTCACCAAGGAGTGAGATGAGTATCAGAGCTAACACAAGGGGGACAGTGGTTGTAGTGCAGCCAGGAGCTAGGAAGAGAGGAGGGGGAAGGAGGGCCTGGTGGGACAATATTGGTTCTCATCAAACCATTTCATTAGGCTGTGGTTTTGTGTGGAGACCAAAGGTTAAGATCAGAGGCACATCTCTCTGCTTAGCTGGATTAAACAAATCGGAAAGTCGTAATTAGGACATAACTTCTGAAGATTCTGAAGAACCTAGACCAGATAACACACTACAGTAGTTCTCCTATCAGTCAGGAGCTATGGAGGGTATGTAGCGTAAGAACTAAGACCAAACAGTAATATTTTCCTTTTACTAGAATCCTGATTATGTGGAGACAGAGGATAAAATAGCTTGTCTGGAAAACAAAAGAGGAAAAGAATGGAGGAAGTTAAAAACAAGACTAATCACCAGTGTTCTTCAGAATAGGATTTTAATCCGAGATCTCCAAGTCCCAGCATTCATGTATATCAACTAGTCTCTTGAAACTGTATTAGCTGCCTCTCAGCACTGGTTCGAAGGGGATGACTGGTTGCTACTGTTGTTCACTGAAGTGGTAAAAGGCTTTTCTGTTCACATACAAGTTCTTATCCTACTAATAAAATATGTTAGGCTGTTTATTTCACTTGCTCTTTTCCTTCTTTATTTTTCAAATATAGGGTTAGAATATGAGACTAGAAATACATATATAAAAAGCAAGCAACAAGAAAACTGCAGAAGTTGGAAAATGTCGGAACAAATGTCACCCATGCAACTATATTTTATCCCTCTTTACTTGTGTATTTTTATATATTATTTAATAACACAATCACTTTCATTTTTTACAGGATCCCTGCTATATTCATAGACTCATAGAGGTTGGAGGAGACCTTTGGAGACTGTCTAGTCCAACCTTACTGCTCAAAGCAGGGTCAACTAGAGCAGGTAGCTCAGGACCTTGACCGGTTGTGTTTTGAGTATCTCCAAGGATGGAGACTCCAGAACCACTTTGGACAACTTGTTGCAGTGTTCACCCACCTTTGCAGTGAAATAGTTCTCTTTAAAAAAAGCTGAATATCCTGTATCTCAATTTGTGTGCATCACCTCTATTACTTTCACTAGATATAATGGAGAAGAGTCTGGCTCTGTCCTCTTTACCCCTTCCCATCAGGTGTTTATTCATGTTGATAAGATCCCTTCTGAGCCTTCTTTTCTCCATGCTAAACAATCTGCCTCTCAGTTTCTCCTAGTATGTCAATGCTCGCATCCTTTAATCATCTTAGTGGCCCTTTGCTGGACATTCAATACACATGCAAAGTGTTTGCCAAACCGACAGTTATTCAGCACAAATTGTTCTTGTCATTGCATGTGTGATTTGGGGTTTATTAGCTGCTACCAAAACATTTCACTGAAAACAAAACTGTTAAGACTGGTAGGGTCTTGTTTACTTATTTTTATAGAGTCAGTTTGTTAAGAATAGCCGTCTGTTTTATTTTTTTCGTAGAGCTTAAGATAAAAAGTTACTGGTCCTGCCTGACTTCCTGAATACAATGCAATTGTTTATTTAGCTTAAGAAGGGAAGGCTAAGAGGAGATCTTATATTCAACAACCTAATGGGAGGATGTGGAGGGGACAGAGCCAGACTTTTCTCAGAGGTGCGTAGGGACGGAATGAAAGGCAACAGACAGAAATTGGGACACAAGAAACTTAAATAGATATAGCGATTTTTTTCTCCCCCATGAGGGTGGTCAAATATTGGAACAGGGACCCAGAGAGGTTGTGACATTTCCATCCTTGGGGATATTCAGACCTCAGCTAAACAAGACCCTGACCTTGCTCTACCTGGACCTGCTTTGAGCAGGGGGTTGGACTAGAGACCCCCATAGATCTATTTTTAACCAACATGATTCCGTGATTCTAAGTCTAAGTGCATTATAGAAGGCTAGAGGCTTTAAAGGATGTCAGTTCTCTCACAACTGAATACAATGCAGAGAACAGAAGGAATTAAGCTACTACTTGTGCTCAATGTTGCTTGAATCAGAGGGAATTTATTATACAAGTGATGCCCAGGTCATCACAGCCAGCGTCCTGTGTTTTCTGTTTCAAAGGACAAGAGGCAAAATACCCAAATCATACTGTAAATTCTCTGCAGAAATAGGCACTTCCTTAATGCTGTGGGAAAATCAGAAATTGAGAGGCACTCACTTCTGCGCATTGATTATCCATAAGCAGTGTTTAAAATCACTGCCAAATCTCCTGCTCTAAAGGAATAAATTAAGCTTTTCATGTATTGTATACTAAAGCTTGTTTTCCAGTACATAGTTCAGAGGAAAGCTATAAAAATGTATTTCTCGAGTATTTTCCAGAGCACTGTATTGGGTTCTGTATTCTATTTGCAGTCTTATCAATATGGTAGGCACAGAGGTAAGTCATTTCCCTACCGTTGCTATGGCAGAAATCTAGGTCATAATGCCTTGAATTGTGTGCCTAAAAATAGGGTTCCTACTTAATAGCTGCTCTGAAAAGCTTGTTTTTAAGTGGCTTGTTTATCATCACGTAAAAACTTATTTTGAAAGAAAGAATAGCTTCGAGTTTACAAGGCTTTGTCCAGCTCTACCTAGAAGACTGTTTATTGTGTAATTTTTGTCCTCCCTTCTGAAACAAATGAAGCTAAATTCATGAATGAATTTACTCTCTCTATATAAAGGCATTTGTCTTGTTCAACGAACAGGAAATAAATGAAAGTAATAGAAAATGCTTTGTAGAGTGAATAAAGTTCACAAGCTATCTCAATTTTGGCACTTCCTAGTTTTGAGAATGTCACCTTGAAAGTTAAAAGAACATGTGTCACTAAGACCATAGATAATTTAGATAAAGGGTGTTGGAATACCAGGTCATTAGAATATTTTTGCAGAATCTCCTATTACTATGGATATCTTGCCATCTTTTCTTTAGAGTGGATGCTGGAAAAATTCATTATCACAGAAGAGTATTGGACAGAAATGGTCTCATAACAATGCAGTCCCATGTCATAAGACTACCAAGCGGAGCACAGCAACACTCCATTCTTTTGCTTCTGACTCGCTTTCATGTTGATAGGTATGTGCCACTCAGATGTTTATAATATCTCCAGCGTAGACTGTGACCTTTTAGTATGATGAAAGGTTGCCCTCATGTCACAGAACCATCAAATTCCCTGGTATTGACTCTTGATTTCTGTATTAACTCCTTTTCCAGATGCTGGACAATAAAAGCTTCCCTTTCTTTCAGCTGTAAATAATAGGGTATGCCGGTGTCTGTCACCTGGCTACATAAGCCTTACTCTTGTAGCTTTAATCATTCTGTTACTTTTGAGTGTCCCTGCTTCAAACACATTTCTAATACATTTTGTTTTCCTTTCTTGTGAATGATTAGAACTTGTGCTACTGTGGCTTGCCAATGAAGTAATAGCCTGGGCTTTGTCACTGTTCCCTCAGTCTGGTTCTCTTAGTGACAGATTCTCCCATCTGTTATTGATCTCATTCTTAGATCATGTTTGAAGTCTATTCACAGCAAGAAAAAAATAAGTGTAATTCCTAAAACAATTTAATACCACTTCTCAGGTTACATCCTCTAGTGACTAATATTTTGTGATGGTGTACACCTCGTGCTTTTAAAGTTATGCCCATGCGCTTATATGTCAAATAATTTTATTTTCTTCGTTAGGAGGAGTAAATATGATATTTTGATGGAGAAGCTCTCAAGCATGCTAAGCGCTCGTTCAAACCAGATGGAAACATTAGGAAACTTGAGGGAAGAATTGGTAAGACTCATGATTCTTTTTCAAATTCTCACTCGTATTTTTATGCAATCTAGATGATTACTATCAAAGTGAGTCATTCATACTGCCTGTTTCTAACCTTGCACAATACTTTGGGGTAGGGTATCAAAAGAAAGATATTAAGAACCTGCTAGTTTATTGAATCTTTAAAAAAAAACTCTCTTGGGAGACTGGTCTTTTGCTCTAGATCAAGTTACTCTCACTGCCTGTTATAAGGAAGGCTTTCTATTCAGTTCACAGCTTCAGAAAAAAGTCTGTTCCAGATCCTTTTTTTTTTTTTTTCCATATCCAGACAACAATATCCCAGTGGTGTTCTTGTATTTGATTGCTGCTGCTTCCTTGGAGGGCAGAGCTAGGAAGTCTCAGACAGAACAGCATGCGGAAGCACCTCTACCTGTGCCTGGTATCTGTACTAGCAGGTTTTTAAGATCCTTCTTTTGATACACTGTCCCAAAATTTTGCATTTAAAAACCAACAATATGAATGTCTCTGATATCAATCACATAAAGAATAGAGGCTTGTTGTAGAAAAAGATCATGGAGTTAGAGAGCTCCTTGGTCCTGTGATGTTTATGTTTGCTTCTTTGTGAAGATCAAAGTATAGTTCTATGGATTTCCTGAAATACAGTGTTTTGGGCTACAGTAGTGACTTTTGTCATTGCTCTTTGCATTAGGGTCTTTGTGAAAGAACTTTCAAACGCCTATATCAATATATGATGAATGCTGGCCTAGCCAAGGTAATATCTATCCCATTACAAGATATACACCCTGATGGAGGACCCTACAAGACAAAGAAAGGTAACTAGAAGCATATTCCTGCTTTTTGTATAATTCTATTTATTCCATTTAATATATAAACTTCACATCTTGAATTATAACATGCTTAAGCGAAAGCCAGTCTTTGCAGTTATTTAGAGAAATGTATTAATAAACCTGTAACACTGCAGCCCACTTTGAATTTGTGAGTCTGCTTCAGGTGGGAAGTTGAAAGATAAATCAACAAACTATTCTTATGAAAGGTTATATAAATAAAAGAAGGCCACCATCAGTAAATACCAAGCTAAAGAAATTGGCCATTTTAGCAGTAATTGTCTTTTGCTGAAAGTCGTCAGAAAGCAGAGTTTCTCTGGAAATTTCCATATCAAACTATGAAAGTAAGCTTTGGCAACATTAGCACATGGCTGTAGCGACAAAAGCCACAACTGATACCTCTGAATTCTTTAAAGTAGCCAAGATGGCCAAGAACTGCTATTCAAAAAAGCCATAGTCTCCTGAGGGAGACAAGGAATTCTTTGCTGAGATAGAGGGGGAGACATTAACTGTGACCTTAAGTAATCAAATAACCAACAGGCAGTAGAATCTGGTTACAGTTGTTAGCAGTTTGAAAACTGCAATGAAGAAGGAGTACGGGCCATGGGAGCATCCCCCTTCTTGGAGGTTTGGCTGGTTCAAACAAGGTTCAAACGCTTTAGGGTTTAGATCTGTCATGAGAGGACAATGTCTATGGACAACTTATTTTGCATTCAAAGTTATAGGTTTACAGAAACTGTTGATAATTTATAGACATGTAATGGAAAGACAAGAGTAGATCTGCATTGAAGACAGGGAACAAACAAAAGCAACTGCTTTTTGAAGAAGATGCAGATGAGATGTATGGAAAAGCTGCAGGAAGCAATTACAGAAAGTATGAGGAGGATAGTATCAGCAAAGGAGTTAATAAAATTGCTGAAAGGAATCTAAGTCAAATTTTACTTAATCTCAGAAAATCCTAAATTGGCAGTAAAAAGAAAATAGTTCTAAAAGATGAACAGGGTGTTTTTCAGAAATGCAGTGAACTGTTTGTGCAAAAAATTATTATTTCTCATCACAAATGAGATAGTTCTCACCAATAAGATGATCATAAAGGAAGATTATTTGCACCGTAAAGGAAGAAGTGAAAGAGTCAACAAAATGTGAGAATTTTGAAAAGAAGAAAGTGAATGTCATTGCAGGGAGGATAGATTAAGGCTCTTGATAAGACAATTACTTCAAATCTCTATGGGTGAAGGAAATGTCTGAGCAGGGAAATTATATTGTGAACAAAGAAAGCAATGGCCTAAAGTAGCTACAACATCTAGCAAGGTTCAGTGAGAATTATCCTGTGCTGTACCGAATACATAAAGAAGTGGCTGAAGGAGTTCTATTAGGTACGAGCAACTTTTGACTGGGAAGACCATTTGTCATAAAATATACACCTTCATCCTCTAAGAACGTCAGAGGGTGATGTATAGAGCAAAATTCAGTTAAGAAGTTCGGTTTCAAGAAGGCACTGCAGATCCTTGAAGATATTCCAGAATGGATCAAGATATGATAAAATTGTCATCAAACTTTTATAAAATAGATATTGTGCATAGTTAATGTATTTCTGGTTTAAGCAAATGTTTTGACGTGCGGTGGCTTGTCATACAAGGATATCTTTAGCCACTTAGACGCTGTTTATCATTGTCATTGACAAAAATCTGGATGCTCTGGTCCATTGTCCTTGAGTACTATTATACCAGGTTATGTTTGTTTATACTTCCTCTTACTGAAGTCGGTGTCAGAGCTGCTCTAATGAGCTCAAGACTTTTGCAGATAAAACCCAGAAGACTAGACCGTATTGTAAAAAGATAGGGTTTATAATCAGTAATAAAAACAAAGCTAACTTCCAATTTAAGTATCTACTTAGAAGACAAGGAAATGCAAGAAGTCTATTTATGAGCTTGGTGGCAACACACAAGGCACTAGATGCTTTATATGTTGGCACAATGGTAGCTGCATTTACTGCTTAAAATTTTGCCATAAAAAAACGAACTAATGAATCTTTAACTTGAATGATGATTCCATCCTAACTTAGGGATGTAAAAGCTGAAAATCCACCAAATGCCTTAAAAGCTCTAAGTATTGAACTAGGATGAATTAATAATGGCTGAGTTTCATCAGAGATCAAGATTTTTTAATCTCTGGACTTATACAGGAAAGGAGGTAGAAATATATGGGACCCACTGAGGATGAAGCCAGAGCGTCTGCCGTGGGAAGCACATTATTGAGCAGCAGGCGCTAAAGTAAAAAGAAATGCTTTTTCAAATACTGCTTGAAGTGAAAACTAATGGGCTGTAGAAACACAGAGGACCTTGTAACAGTGCCTACAGCCCCTGCCAGAATGTCAGAGCTTTATTACTGCTCTAAGCAGTATCTGGCAGCGAAAGGATTCAAATTGGGGAAAAAATAAAAGGAGCATCTGGCCTGGAGTTTAGTCACATGATTAAGTTACTACGGATTAACTTCATGTCAGCTAGGCTTCAGTAACTGATCATGTGCAAACATAAGATAAAATTCATTAACTGAAACCTCAATGAAAAAGATTTTCAACTAAAGCCTTTTGCCTGGCATTTATCACAGAGGAGAACTCTGCCAGAGGAGCAGAGATGGCTCTAGAGGTTCACATCCACTGCTGCAGGATGAATTGGCTGCTTCTGCAGTAGCTGCTGAATTGCTGAACTTTACAAGCTGGCAGTGTACAGTAGCCTGGTATTAGTTTACCTTAAACACTGGTCTCTGAATTGTTCAGCAGCTGTTGGATGGCACTGATGATACTGACTCATTCTTGTATCAGGGAGGAGGATCACTACAGTTATCCCAAAGTCATCTGTCCCCCTCTTCTGTAAGATCCCAGAAGGGCAAAGCAGGTGGAGGGTTGCTGCAGCACAGCTAGTGCATGGTAACTTGTTAAGATGTGTAACTGAATCATGTTTATGAGTCTTGTGGCTGGTGAGTAGCAGTATTGTCTGTCTGTCTTTGTATACAACAGCCTTAGATTATGAGTAGAAAGCTTTCTCTGTTTTCATTGCTTGTAGTTATAGTACATCATGTGTTAACAAATTTAGCCATTTCCTAGGTGCAGAAAGTAGTTTAGGATTTGGGGCAAGAAATCTATAAGTTTAGCTTCTCATACATTGTTGCACAGAAAGCTTCATTAATGTAGCTAATATCATGTATCGTGGAGCCTGCAGACGAAGGCTGAAACAAACCTGTTCTCATGGTGATGTTGGAGCTGTGCAGATAACAGTACATTTTAGTCATGCTGTCAGAGCCTGCTGGGTGAGGTAGGACTGTTCTGTTTGACCCTTTTCTTCAGGAGGCAGGGAACAGCTAGTTGCTCAGTGCGTGCTTCCTTCTGTATTTGCATACATGTTGGAGAAGGTGCTAGGACGTAAGATTTAACTGAGAGTTCTCTTAGCACCCAGGACTTTTAAATGTTGGTTACTGGGGGCAGCACCCAACAGGGCCCACCAACTAGTGTCAGCTTTGATCAGCTGCTGAGGAAAGGCAGTCCTGCATTAAGGAACAATGTGGCAGCCATGTAGCTTATCTAACTAGTTTTATCATCTTCAGAAGCATGACTGCATTTCATTATGTGATTTGTGTTTATTGAAAACCACAAATGCTTTGAGTCTGTAGAATAAAAGGAGGTCTTATACCTGCATGAGTGATCTCACAGTCAGATCGGTGTTCTGAAGATGTAACTTTGTGGATCAGCACTTACTCATTTTGCTGATTTATTTTTACTATTGATATTCCTCTTGTTACAGCAGCATTTTCCATTCCACTCATGGATCTTTGTATTGGGCACTCCAAATATGAATACAGACGTAAAAGTTTGGAGCATCTCAAAAATTCTACTAGTTAGTTAGACTCATGTATGCAGAAGAATTGTTACAATTCTTTCCTAGAAATCGGCGGTTGCCTCTTGTTCCCCTTTGCACTACTTTTTAGTGTGCTTCTTTTTAGTCCTGCATTCTCTTTAGTCCAGAGTTCCAAAGAAATGAAATGGCTTGGAGTTTCTCCTCCCCTCCCCGATTTTTTTTCAGGGTTTTTGCTAATGTTAGTGTTCATATTTACAGGGACTGATGTCATGGTCCGTTGCCTTAAACTACTAAAGGAATTTCGAAAGAAAATGGAAGATTATCATGATGATGATGAAGAGGAGATGATCACAAAAGCTGTTCAGCCTGTGGATATTGTTTGTGAAAGGGATATGCTCACCCAGGCTTATGAGTTAAGTAGGTGATGCATTAAGATTGTGTGTGTGTATGTGTGCATGTGTGGTGTCATTTTTTCAGCAAAAAGATGAGTTTTATGTTCAGATTAGACTGGAACTATTGGCTTCCTGTAGGTGGTTGGGGCAGTCATTTAATCACTTTGTACCTCAGTTCTCTATGTGTAAGAAGGGGAAAATATTTTTCTCCTACCTTTTGGGGCAGCTGTTTGGATAGTCAGAAACTTCGAGGTATAGCATGCCAGTGTTGGTCAGAGTTGGGCCTCCCTTGTGGCTTGACACCATGACTCTGCTATAAAAGAGCTCAGCCATGGTTGTTAGACTTTCCAGCATCTCCTCTGAGAAGAGCATGATGCTAAATCTTTAACAAGATTTGCTTGATTCAAAATATCAATTAGTTATTGGAATTCAGAAAACATGCAGGTATTAAAAACTTTTAGCTTGAAGTATTTCCCCTACTAGTTCATCTTTTCATGTCTTGCTCCTTTATATGCGGTAAAGAACTAATACTTTTTAAATGCTTTACAAGCTAATTTGTCTTTAAAGGGAATTAAACAGTTCAGGCTGCTGGGTTTTTTTGTTTTTATTTTTTTAATTTGGGCTAATGTGCTTTTCATTGGGCCTTTTTCACAGTTTAAACAAGAACTCAGAATCTCTTTTTCTATAACTGTGTAGGGGAGGACTTCAGGCTTTTTCCCCCACTTTGTGACAGTGGTGGTTGCTGCCTTGTGACTAGGCTACCTTTCCAATGCTGCCGTTTGTTACCCCTCCCTGTAGGCTTACCAACTATTCAGAATCCCCAAAATAAGACGGTTGGGAGGGATAGAAACAGAAGGACCTTGTGCTTGGGGTGAGAAAAGGTGAGGAAGAAAATAGTGTTTCCTCTTCTTTTCCTACCCCTTTTGCCTTCCATAATGGAAAAACAGACATCTGACAGTAGAAAGCTGTCAGGGGAAAAGTCCACTCGAGCCTTTAATCTTAAACTTTCACCTTCGAACTTTGTTCTATCAGGGCATTGTTTTCACTGCCCCTCATGGTCCGCCAAAATAGCAAAAGCTCTTAAAGTAGCATCTACCAGTTTTAAAATACAATGTCATAGATTTTTTTTTCCTGCAAAATAATCCTAAATAGGTTCTCTATGACAATATTTGACTGTATATTGTGTGTGCCTGTGAGAATTCTTTAGTTGCCTTTTTTTAGTGGTGAATGTTAAGGTTTGTATTCTGGCATATGTTTCCAAATTACGTAGGTTTTAAGACAAGTTTAACTTAATGACAGATATTCAGAGTAAAGGGAAGGTATATACAAATGTATGCATATGTAGTTCAATCACATTATTTCTCTGACATGTTTTCTGGTTTTCCTTTCTAAAATAGTTGAAAGCAGGGGAACCAAAGGTATTTCTCAGGCAGAAATTCGATTGGCTATGAATGTGGGGAAGCTAGAAGCACGAATGCTCTGTCGTCTTCTGGAGAGATACAAAGTTGTCAAGGTAATGGCAAAATAAAATAATTCAGATACTTTTAAAACCGGAGTTCCAATTGTGATTGCTGTGATAATAAGTTAAAACATTGCTAACCTCGTAAAACAGAAAGTGAAGGGATTTGACAATTGACAGCAAAAGAGTTTTGGTGGGATGGAAAAGATTATGGCTTCAGCTGAGGAAAAGGGATGCAAGAGAAGTGTTCAAAAAGTATTCAGTTACAATACACAGAATTGTAACCTACCAGAACTAGCCTGAGGACTAAGCCTAGCTGGCAGAATGCAGCATATCTGATCTCCTAGCTTATGCTTTCTGTGTTGTTTTCTGATTAGATGTCCTGACATTTAATAGTTCAATGACCCAAATGTACAATTTTTTCTCCTTGTTTTTTTTTGCTGTCTGTGATTGAGTGCTTAAGTAATTAAGATTGGGGAAAAAATGCACGTTGTCTCATATCTGCTGACTGTATAGAATAAATGTTCTGGTGATCCAACCCAGCTGGTGGGATTCTACCAGGCACAGCTGCGCAGTGTTCCGTAGTAGTATTGTCTTCAGCACTGTGAAGCAGGTTTACCCTCCGAAACAAGCCAGGCCAGAGAAATAGGCCTCAGCACTGCTTCAGCTGGCCTCAGTCGCTTCCCACTGATAGCAGTAACTGACTTAGGTAACCCAAGTGATGTAGGGGGTCTGCATTTTCTGTGGACTCCTACTTCATGGAGGCTTTATGATACTTTATAAGTGTGTCTCAACTCAAAGTATCCATTTTGGTTCATCTTTGACTATAAAACAACTTTTATTTTGCAGCACTAGTTACTGTCCTTGATGTCTCTACTGAAGGAGGCCCTCTGTAGCTGTAAATTTATGGATCTACTTGCCTTTTGAAAGTATCCATAAATTCTGAAAAATCAGATTCTTTTGCAGAGGTTATGGTGATTAAACTCTTTATTTCCAGGTATTATGTATTTCATTTTCATTTCAACAAGTGTGACTTACAGATGAACAAACTTTAGCTTTCTAACACACACCTCCTCTCCACAAAGGTTCAATAATTGCTGTCTTCCTTAGGCACAGCATTGTTTTAATAACATCTTGTCATTTGGTTAAAAGTTCTGTAGAGTTTTAAAAAAAAAATGTGTAGACCATCTGAGTACTTAAACGTACTTTATCTAGGTCAAGTGTGAAGAAGAAATGCTCCTTCATTGATAGGCTAAGTGTTCAGGTTTCCAGATGCTTAAAAGCACCTCATGTAGCAGACAGGGTGACAGCAATTTCACCCAAGTTTGATCCAGTCAGGTAACCTTTATGTTGCAGTTATTTTGTAGAAAAATTTCTTGGGAAAACAAACCAAAAAAAAAGATTTCCAATCTAAATACATAGTATTTGTTTTTGCTTAGATGTTTCTACATCCCACATATTGTGGGCATTTCATTTTAATATGCAGGTAATACCAATTTATTTATTTTTCAAACAGAATATTCTTTTGTTTTTCATACACTGAGTTTGGTTAATTTTTGTCATTTAGAAAAAAGGATAATGATATTTTGATATGAGCTGAGAACAGCTGGAAAATTTTCCCACTGCTGACACTGGAGGACAGACAGCAAGGATGGAGAAGTAAGGTAGTAAAATAATGTTCCTACTATTTTTTAGGGTTTTATGGAGGATGAAGGTCGGCAGAGGACAACAAAGTATATTTCATACATTTTTGCAGAAGAGAGCGATTTAAACCGTCAGTTTGAGAGAGAGAAGGCTCGAAGTGAGCAGTTAGCTACAGTTACTTTGGGTCTAGTGCCAGAAGATTCCCCACCTGTGGAAGATATGTCTCCTGGAGAAGACGACACCTTTCTCTCAGAGTCTGACAATGAAGAAGAAGTGAAATACAGCAAGAAGAAAGGAAAAGGTCAGAAGGCCAACTCAAGTTCTCTGTTGAAATTAAATTTCCGAGGTGGTCCCCATCAGTCTACACCAGCTAAAGGTAGATCATGGAGATTTGGAGAGAATCCTGCATTTTTCTGATGGATCGTTTTATAAATTTCATATGCTATTAGCTTTCATTAAGTTTTAGTTTGGTCTTATATTTATTTTTACATCTATTCTAGTATTTCTTTGCCTTTTTGATGTTTTGTTTTCCCAAACCTTGCTGTGTTTTGGAATACTGTAGGTGTGATAATCTCTGGGGATTCTCAGGGTTGAAGTGTGTTCCAGTGTCTCTGTGTGCCAGAGTGACCTTCTGGTTATCATTAATCACTGGGAAGACACATCTGCCTCTCCTTAACCATAAGTCAGTTCTCCTCTTTGTCCCATGCAAAGGAAATGGGCTCACACACCTTCCTTGCTCTTTGGATATGCAGAAGTTTTTCAGGTGGCTTGAAGAGCTGAGATGATTCAGCAGAGGGCCAGATGAATTTTCAAAACTCTTGCAAGGAAGAAGGTAGGACCATGTGGCTGGGAATGATCACAACGGGGAGATCGTGGCAGCTAGCAGCCAGGTTGGCTTAAGCTACTTGCAGTCTTGAATAAATTTTTTATCTCCCTTAGTTGTTCTGGAAGGAACTGACAAGGTGTCTCATGGGCCCTGTTTTTCAAAATATCTTACAGTTCAGGTTACGTCCATTAGAGAGCACCATCTTGGTAGAGCTTATCTTTTAAAGTCCTTGAAAACTGCAGGGAGGGTTTGGACAGACTTTATAGTTCTTGAAACATGTTTTATTTCTTCCTCACTAAGGAGAGAGGAGAGCTGTGCCTCTCATTAAAATGCATTGTTTTATTCCATTGGATATGCAAATGTCTTAGGTGCAGGAGATAACACAGGAGCTGACAAGACTTTTTTTTTATTGAAACAAATCTAAAATTTTCCCCTCTTCAGCCGTGTTTTTTTCCAGTTGGAAATGTATGGTGTTGAGCCTTCTATTCTGCATCTGTACATAGGCAAGTGTATTTGACACAAACCTTTAAGTGGAATGAATACATGTAGCCCTATACTGATGCCTTGACTGAGACCAGATAAGATGGTGACTAACCACCTAAGCAGGAGGTTTGGGATGACTTCACCCTCAACCTCATTCACCTAAGCATATTGTAACACAATATGTCTCACAAAGCGGACTGCTTCATCTTTCTCTTGAGAGATTTAGAGCCTCTTTATGTAAAAGCTGCCGACCTCTTGAGGACAGAGTTTGGAGGGGATATGATGGTTTATTGTAACCCTTTGCATGTTCCTACCACTTCTTTAAGGAACTCTGGGAAGAGAACAGATCTCCATATCTGATGCAGATTTTTTGGAGTACTGTCAAATCCTTATTCTCATTCTGCTTTGAGTAAGAACTCTTCCTGTCAGGTTTCTGGCAGAACTTGAGAATCTGTGGGACAGAAATTCTCCTTTCTTCAGACAGCAGTTCCTGGATAAGCTAATCTGGCCCCTCATGGCCATGTAAGAGTCTGCCTCTGGAAGAGGCTTCTGCCTGGAGAGGAGCATAATTTGAAGACTGCACATCCAGAATTCACTTTTTTTCTTTAACTTTTGGAGACTGAGTGCAGTCATTTATGATCAAATCACTGCTCCGAGCAGGGAAAAAGGATATGTGAAAAATGTAGCAGAATGCTTGCAAGTGCACTACCCTGGGTGGTTAAAGGGAAGGCCTTTAATGTAGAGAAAAGCTGAACGTTTGCAGGAATTTGTGAGAGCAGAACAATTACAAGGCCCATTTTCTGTCTTTTTACTCTTAAACCAGGCTCAAAGCCAGCAGCTGTGAAGTCTGTAGGGAAGAAGCTGCCTTCCCCTCGTATTCCTGAAGAGTATGAGCCACCAGACAACTTTTCAGGGGAGAATTCTGCTTTGGAAGCTCTGAAGCAGGAGTCCAGTCTTTCCACCTATGCTCATTCCACTGATGAAGATGGGGATGTGGCTGTGGTTGAGGAGGTCAGGCTTGAAGACCCCAGGGTAAGATCACACGTCTTAATACTTAACGTTTTATTGTTGGTATGGCTGCCTGAGCTAATAGTTATGTACGTCTACAGCAAGTCTTCAAGGTATTATTTTTGTGTTCATCTATGGGACTGATTTTTTTTTAATTTCATTTTTTTCATCTTTCCATATTTCTGTGCACTCGTGCGGTTCTATGCATATTCAATGTTAGAGTCTGTAATGATTCCATTTTTCTTTTAGGCATGGAGATTTCTTTCCAAACATGTAGTTTGTTAAAAACAGCTTTTTCTGCTAAAAATCCTGAACATGCCACATTGAGTCTTGTGCTGCCTCAGCTGTATTGCTAGGAGTGCTGCAGCTATATAAAGTTAAATTAGGAATTGCTTAAGGAAACCACATCCATATTTTGGGTGCAGTGTAATTATAACCTAAAATCTTAAATATTTCAATAGTTAGGAAGGTAGATATCCAAAATGCAGTGCTGGGTTTAGTTCCTTGGTGCTCTACATATTCCCTGTGTTGACTTAATGCATGTCATAGCTTTATGTTTGTCTTTGTCTATGTATGCTGCCTTTCGTCTGGTGTGCCTGCTCTAAACCAGGTGGTGCAAATGGGCTTGGACATGTAAGCTGTGTAGCCTCACTGCCACAGGACTGAGTGTGAGATAAGAAGCCTTTCTGAGAGGCAGGATATGTTGGGTTGGACTCAGTGCTATGTTAATACAGTTACCTTTCTATGCCAAAACACTCTTAAGTTCAACTGGCTAGGAGCATGGGCAGACAGCGTGTAAATCTCTGCATCTACCTATGTGGAAGTCTTAGTTTCTGCCTTGGTTCCCTGCCTGCAAAGGGCAGATAAATAATAATTCCTAGTTGACTAGGGTTTGTTACAGATCAGTACATCAAAACACTGAGTTGCTCAGGTGCTACTGTATAAGGAGCTAACATTAGGCTGCTGATGTTGAATAATTTGAGTAAAATTTTTGTTTTCTCCATGCTGTGCATGAAAAGACCTGTGGCCAAAAGAAGAAGGAAAAGCGATCGAGAGCAACAGCAGTGGAGCGATCTCATGAAACATACAGGCTGCTGAAGCGTCGAAATCTCATTGTGGAAGCTGTCCGAAACCTCCGGCTAATTGAGAGCTTGTTCACGTGAGTCTATCCGAAAATCATCTGAAAGGGGTCTTATGCATTGTGGTAGTATAATCACTGCTTTAGCAATGATGTGTGCTTATTCCATTGTTGGCTTTTCTTGTCCCTGATGGCAGTATTTTACATTCTATAACGTTGAAAGGGATGGCAAACAGGAGGGAGAGAGGCTGTAATGCAGTTATACTGAAGCTTGAAAATGAATCAGCTGTTTGGAAGCAATAATAATTTCTCTGCAGATGATTGTACAAATTAATTTTTACATGTCGTATGTCCAATCAGTAGAGATCAGAGAGCTTTATTTTTTTTTCTCCTTACAGTATGCCAGTGCCTGGCGTTACATAGTAAGATGCAACACTTCTCTGCATTCATATGCACAGGTTTTATTTTATTTCTGCTTTGTTTCAAAATTTATTCTTTTGTAATTCTGTCATTGATTGTAGAGATTCTTATCCTCATGTCAGTTGGTCATCATTGGCTACCAGGAGTCTAGCGGTGGCCCAGAAGATTACTTTTTTTTTTCCATTTTATGTGGGATGGTTATGTGTCTTCTCATGGCTTGTCTTGTCTGGACTAGAGATATTTCCCTGAGTGCTATAACATCTTTCAGCCTTTTATGATCCCCCTTAAAAGAGAAATGAAAATTCTGGTGCTCTGCTGGAGTCCCAGCTTACAGATTAGCCAGACGCTGTTGTCGCAAATCTTGATTGCACCATCCCATCTTCTATGTCAGCATGTGAGATCCTGGCACATAAATTCATACAGGGTTGCTTTCCAAAGGAATTTAGTAAGAAACCATGGCATTATTCTCATCCAGTTTGATAATTTTGAGACTTCTGTCATCTAGTCCACTTGCAAAGTGCTGCGGAACTAAAGCTTGGTCTTATGGCATGGCATCATCACAGGTCCTCTAGCCAAGTCCAAGAACAGGCTTAGGAGATATTTCAAGTCTTTGCTATCTCCTTCAGTGCTGCCAACAGGTTCAGAACTGTTTTTCCAAGATTGAAAGAATCAGAAAAAGGGCCTGGAGCACTTATGCAAAAGTATATGAAGAAATGCGTTAGGGATAGTAGGGTTTGAGTGTGCTCCTGCAGACTACTACAAGGGAAGAACTGGTTGGGCAGTTTGGAGCATTGCTGGGCTTAAAATGCAAGATGCTGTTTGTATCTTCTAGGCTTCAGAAAATGGTCATGGATCAAGAGAAGCAAGAAGGCGTCTCTACCAAATGCTGCAAAAAGTCTATCATCCGATTGGTGCAGAAGCTTTCACGAGAAGGACTCCTCAGACTCTATCGTACTACAGTCATTCAAGATGGCATTAGTAAAAAGGTGACTGCTCAAACTTTGGCAATAGAAACAGCTTTTCTTGTCCTTTTGCTTTAGCAAAGTGTTTTGGGCCTTTTTACTGAAATATTTTGGAGGACTTTACTTTTTGTAGCAGAACTCACAGTTGAGCTGCCCACAAGCTACATGTCCCAAACCAACCTACATGAAAACCAGATCAGTACTTTCAATTATTGTGCTCCAGATAATTCCCAGACCCAGAGATAGTCTAGAGATAAAAATCTCTGAATCTCCCTTTTAAGAGGTTCTGCTGTTTGTCAAGCACACAATTCATGGTTCTCTCTCTGCACTGTTCAAGCTGCAACACAATTGTGTTTAATCCACTTTTGAAATCTAGGGGTATATGAGAAACCATTAGTTAACTTCTGAGTTGAAATTTATAGTATGTGATCCATCTTTTTTTTTTTTTTTTAACAAAATCCATTGTTTGCCTTTGATGGAAGTTTTATGGAAGTAAAATGTCGGTAGTTTAATATCGTTTTATAAAACTGACACTTGTCATGTAACTTGTTAGTGTGATATCTTCATAAGCAGGGATAGAAACAATCTATTGAAAATTACCTGCTACACAGTAACTGTAGAGCACATATGAAAACTTGATGGATTAGTTTGGTGTTATGAAGTATGGGATTTCATTCATGCTTTTCAGCCTAATATTTGCAAGTTTAAATTTTTGTTCCCAAAATATTTCAGATTAAAAAAGAAAAGAGGGTTGAACATATGAGAGAGCTGTTTATTTGTACAGAGACCATATGACCTAGCCTCTTCATAGTACAAACTAAACAATGGGATTTTTGATTTTTGATCCACTGTGAATTATCAAAACTTTACAGGATGCATAGGGCATCCATTGTAGCTACCCTTAATTAACTGGCTATTAAACTCTGATAAATTATGCAGCAGATTAAGAGCCAATATCATCATAACTATCTTTTGTTTTCTGCTGCTCTAAACAGGTAGAGTTTGTTGTTCATCCTTCTGTGAGTCCTAATGATCCCCTTGTAAAAAGTGCCATTGAGCAGGTGCGTTTCCGAATCTCCAATTCAAGCACAGCAAACAGGCAAGTTGCAGTGGTCTGTATGGTTTGTGTGGAACTTGGCTTATCACATCTAGTACATGCAGAATTATATGGAGGAAATAAATACAAAGTAAGCAAAAGAAAAATTAGCCTCTTCCTTAGCAATAGAGAAATGAAAGCACAAAGATAAAGCAACATCCTGAATGTCTCCCAGAATCATGAGAGAAGAGCAACTGCACTCTGATCCCTTGGACTTTAACCTTCAAGGTTAAAGCCTCAACTTCAAGGTTTAGTTTTCCCCATGCTCCTTTTGCCATATGCATTCCAGAGAGGCTGTCTTCTCTTGGTGTCACTAGCAATTACAGTACAGACGTTAACTTACTAATTTGCTAAAGATTTGAACTTCAATTTTTGGCTCATTTGCAAGCCTTAGGTGCCTTGTAGAGAAGACTGGTTTACTCTTTTCCTTTAAAACAGTCACCAAAGGAAGATGAGCTGGAGCTGCTATCTGGTAGTTTGAGTGCTTTCTTAAGAAGGGGAGGATCTGAGGGAGTTCCAGTTTGCATCTTCTACTTCTCAGCGCGTTAGTCATAAGCATAGGCTGAGATCATTGTCCAAGCACCAGTCCCCTGAGCAGCAGAGAGTTTGGAGAGAAAGCATAAACAAGGAACATGATGATGTAGCCTCATAAGGAGGCCACTTCCCTAAGATGAGATTTTGATCCCTTCTTCAGGGACTGTTTGTGCATTCTCAAATGAAAATCACAAGTTTGTAGTTGCCCCATATGTCTAGAAAGATTAATATAGGGCAAGGAGTCTGCTATCAAGCTGTTTTCATGTCTTTGAGAACAGGGTTGTGCATGATAAATTCTATTGCTTGGCTTATCTTTCCAAATAAACCCATAAAAGGACCTCTTCTTCAAAATATTCTTATTCAGTGTAATTTCATGGAAGCAAGTTCAAAGCCGTCCTCCTTTCGCAGAAAGGAGATTTGCATTTCTTTTAGTCACTAGCCTCAGTAATGCCATCTCTGTTCAACTTAGATAAGGCTTGAGCATCTGCTTTAGTTCTACCAAAGTGCTATATGGTTTTAATTTAGGATTAAAGTTCCCCAGACACCAACATCCCAGGAGCATGCTGAGGAAGAAAACTTGGGGCAAGAGGCCGCTGCTGATTCAGGAGAAACAGAAGAAAGCTCTTGTAAAGCTGAAAATAATAATCGGGCGAGGAAAACTGATGAAAAAATGGGCATAACACAGTTAAAAAATTACCACCCCGTTACAGGTACATTTAACTTTGTTTTTCTGTCATCTTTCACTTCCCCATCTATTATTAATAATCACTTTCAGATGTGGGGCCCTTGTAAGATGTATGTATTTTTTGGTTTTGTTTTTCTTTTGTAGATGTCTTACATTAGAGGCAGCCTCAGCTAGGGACCACTATCCAATGTCTTTTAACTTTTTATTTTCTTTACAATTGTGAAATGGAGCATTTTCATTTACTACTACTTCACTACCATTTGTCACTTATATTTACCTTCATTTGCCAACCTTTCCTTCCAGTTTTCTTCACATCAGTTTTGCAGAGTTAGCTGTTTTGCCTGTTCTAATCCATTTTTTATTTCTGTTTGGTATTTAATCTTTCCTCCCAGTTCCAGGGCTTGGGCGTTCTCTTGGCTTTCTTCCCAAAATGCCCCGTTTAAGAATGGTCCACATGTTCCTCTGGTACTTAATTTATGGTCACCCTTTAAATGGAACACGACAGAAAGTAGGTAGTGATGGTGAGAAAAAAGGCAACAAGCAAGGGCTGGATGTGAATGCTGCAGCACTTCAAGCCCAACCAGAGGCAACAGATGGGACTACACAAAGTGTGACAACTGTGGTGAATCCCGAAATCACTGCACAAGAGACTGAAGTAGAATTGTCTAATGAAACAGGTGAGAGGTGGCACATCCCAGCTTTGCTACAGATTTTGCTGTGCTTCAGTGTAATATTTCCATAACTGAGAATATGATTTTAGTGAAAATGCTTTAAGGTAGGAACATAGATGCTTGATGCTTCAAAAAAAGTACTCAGAGATTATTAATGGTTTGTTCTCAGATTGAATGTTATATAGGGACTTTGTTCTGGGTCCAATCCAGATTAATATTTTTCCTAATTATTTGGATAATGAAATAAAGTAGGTTCAAATTGTGAGTGATAACAAGCTGGAGGTTTGCTACTAATTTGCAGAGTGGGATTTGAATTCGGAATGATCTTAAAATAATTGGAGAGAGAGTCTAGAGTAAAATTTAATTTCAGTAGGGATAGGTCCACACTGAAACCATAACCTTATATAAGTACTGTTAAACTAATCTAGAAAATGTTGCCACCTTATGTTTCTTACACAAAAAGAAGATGTAGTAAGGGGGAGAGGATACATGTCTTTCCAGGTGAAAAAGGATGTTAGAAGTAGTTGATAGATTATTCTCCATGCTACTGGGGATAGAAAAAGAAATAATGGCATTGGAAGGATAGTTAAGCCTTGGAACAGATTATCTTGGGGGAAAAATAAGTTTGATGGGGATAATGTGAGCATCCTTTTCATATTTCAGAACATGAGAATGCATTATATTGGTGGTTTTCAGCCATGCTTTAAAATGTCTGTGTAAGCTAAGAAAGAAAAGCAAACTTTTTGTCAGTAGGCCTAAATGTGCTTTTCAAGAGTCCTCACCAAAACTGAAAAAACTGCAAAAGTCCACTGCAAAAAAGATTGAAAATCTATGAGTTAGATTATTTTTAGGTCATTTTAAATTTTCAGATTTCCAGTCTATGAACTGCCAAATGTGTTCTGCTTGATTAAAAGGTAGACCTCGTTTCAGATTTCTGTGTTTCCTTGTGTCCAGAGTCCAAACAAACTGTTAAGTTTGCCCTGTGTGAGTCTAAGCTAGTCTTCTTGTTCCTAGTGTATGTGGATGATGCATCATGGATGCGCTATGTCCCTCCTCTCCCAGTTCATAGAGAGTTTGGATTTGGATGGGCTCTTGTCAGCGACATTCTTCTCTGCTTGCCTCTCTCCATCTTTGTTCAGATAGTGCAAGTCAGCTACAAGGTATAGTGCTTTTTCTTTGTTTCACATTTGGTTCAGTTTAAAATCTGATAGTATCTACTGTACCTATAAACAGTAATAGATATCCTGTTAGTCTATTTTAACAAAGTTAGCCACTAGCGAGTAGAAACTTTAGTTATTGATAGTTTTTTTTAAATAAAAGTTAGTTGCTTTTACAGCCACACTGTAAAAATGTATAGCCCTGTAATGCAGCAAATCCTTCAGTTAATATTTTGCAAAGAGATTTTTATAATCTGGTTGTTTAACATGAATATCACAGAATGGTTGAGGTTGGAAGGGACCTCTGGAGATCATCTAGTCCAACCCCCCTGCTCAAGCAGGGTCACCTAGAGCAGGTTGCCCAGGACCCTGTCCAGACAACTTTTGAATATCTCCAAGGTTGAAGACTCCACAACCTCTTTGGGCAAGCTGTTCTAGTGCTCAGTCACCCACCCAGTAAAAAATTTTTTCTTATATTCAGACAGAACTTCCTGTATTTCA
Source organism: Dromaius novaehollandiae (assembly GCF_036370855.1). Classification (NCBI taxonomy): domain Eukaryota; kingdom Metazoa; phylum Chordata; class Aves; order Casuariiformes; family Dromaiidae; genus Dromaius; species Dromaius novaehollandiae. The sequence goes on along the minus strand of NC_088111.1, from coordinate 19,386,805 downwards.
GTTTGTGCCTGTTGCCTCTCGTCCTGTCGCTGGGCACCACCGAGAAGAGTCTGGCCCCATTCTCTTTACACCCTCCCTTCAGAAATTTTTACGCATTGGTTTGATCGCCCCATAGCCTTCTCTAGGCTGAACAGTCCCAGATCTCTCAGCCTTTCCTCATTTGAGATATGCCCTAGTCCCTTAATCATCTTAGTAGCCTTTTACTGGACTTGAATAATGTTTAACCATTTTACAAAAGCAGTAATATTTGCTCAAAAATACTTGTGTAGACAGTTCTGATAGGAAAGCTTGATACTTTAGAGGATAATTATCTTTCACATTTTGATTAACTTATAAAATAATTTTAGGTGGATGGCCTCGAGGATTTTTTAAATGATCCGCAGAAAAAGCACACACTGATCAGATTTCTTCCAAGGTCAGTCCGACAACAGCTTCTCTATAAAAGGTAAGTGGATGAGTCAAAGGAAATGGCTCTAGGGAGGGAACCGTTGAGTGTTTTTTCAGATATTTCTGTGTCAAAGAGAACTTTGTAACCTAAAATGAGGGTCATCAATCTTCTAAGGACAGTGTGTGAAATTATATTTTTCTCTCCCAAATAGAAGGTAATAAGAAATTAATGAACAATATTCATGCATGCTGTCAGGCAGTCTTTGAGAGCTGGCAGGCTCTGTCCTTCACAACTCGTCAACAGGATGTTTCTTCTGTTCAAACACACTCCTGCTGCTAAATTCAGAATTTAATAGAGTCTGAATGTTGCTGTCCTTCATAAATCTCTCGGATGCCACATATCCCAGTTCCAGCCTCTCATATGTACCATTTAGATTCTACCCACATGCTCTCAGTGGCATGTCTGCCATTGTTTGCCATTCCTCATCTAGAAGATTTAAAAATTGAGATTGGATTGAGGAAAGGGAAGGAAAGCAACATTAAAGTAAAGTGATTTGAATATGTAGAATTGGCAGCACTATTACAGGCTCCATTACTTTTTTAGTAATGCTGTTAGTTCCCCCAGGAAGCCATTGCCATAGGTGCGGATTTGGTTGGTTGGAAGCTTTTACCACATTCTGCAGATCTGCAAACTCACCTTGGCAAGTGAGTAGTGTTAGACAGAACCAGCTGCCAAAACTTGTGATCAGGCTGGTCTCTCTTATGGCAGTGGTTTCTCTTCAGAAAAATCTGGTCTAGCTGTCTCAGATTACTCAGGTTTGCAATTCCTAACGTATTACTTCCTAAATCTTAGTAATGAGCATGCTGGATTTCTGAAATTTTCTGAAATCTGCAGACTTCATTGAATAGCTTTGTGCAGATCAGTGTGATGCATAATCAAATTGTCTCTTTGCCCTTCCATTCATTAAAACTTCTAACTTTACCAAATTGGGTCATTATTTGTGGGGTTGTCGAATGATGTTTCTGAACCTTACAGAACACTTCTGCTAAAATAGAAGCCCTATTTAACAGTATGGAAAAACTTAGATCTTAGTGAAGTTAAATGTGGACAAAATTGGATTTTTCCTAAACTCTATCTCAGAAACCAGATCTTGCAAAAGCTTCCTGAAATTTCCAGAATTTTACAGTTTTCTTTAAAAAAAAAAAAAAAAAAAAGTAACAATAGGTAGATACATGGTCTGGAAAATGTCATATTTTTTGCTTTGCTGCAGTTTATAAGCAACTGAAAGCAGTGTCTTAGAGCATTCAGTTCTAAACAACCTTAGCTACAAATCTCTAAGGATTGTTGCCCATTTCTTTATACGGACATATGTGAAGTTCTGTCAGCTCATATTTACCAATCATTTCCTCTCACTTATTCTCACTTCTTTTCATAATACAGAATTATCTGCAGATCTGCCTGTGCTCTGACCTTCTTTAACTCATTGGTACATTCAGTATTTCTGGCAAATTTTGTTCTTTGAAAATAAAATGTTGTTATTAATTGGCTAATAGCCTTTCTGATTTGAGGAAAGGAAACGTGGGCTTTGAGGTTTAATATGTTTTCCACAGGCTGATGATTCCAAGAAAATATCACTTTAGAAATTCTAAAACCTAGTGTTTTAAAAAAGCAGTGAATTTCCTGAAACTTGAGGCTTCTCCATAATATGTTTTCTGGTATCATTGTAATTATTGTTTTCATGAGTGCTAATTGTAATGCTTCTAACACTACTGCAGGAGGTACATCTTTTCGGTGGTAGAAAATCTTCAGAGGTTATGTTATATGGGACTAGTACAGTTTGGTCCAACAGAGAAGTTTCAAGACAAAGATCAGGTAATTTTTTGAGAGCTTAGCTGTTGCTCTGCGTGGTATTTGTTCAGTGAGACAAATGAGTTTTCAGGCTTCTGATTACCTTAAATAATTGAGTAAAATGTTGATGTGTATGCAAACCTCAAATTCCTAGTGACATACTGCAAGTTGTGCAGATAACTTCTGCCTCTTTCTCTGGAAAGAGATGTCTCAAACGTACAATGCTGAAAGTTGCACACAACAGTGACTTGGAAATTTCCAGACTGGTAGCTCCATATGAAGAGTGTGTGTGTCACATTCTCTTCCATCACACTGAACTGGGATGGCATTTGAATCCTTGGGAAAGAAGAAAGAAGAAAGCTCTGAAAGGGCCTCCAGGGACCCTGACTATGAAATGTGACCTTTGCATTTAAACATGTGCGCTACATTCTCCTGCAGTCTTAGTTTATAAAGGAACTGAGGGTAATAGTAAAACTATACACTTGAATTAGGCTATTTAGTGGCAGCATAAGGAACCTACTTGTAGGGATACCACAGACAAGTTGTTAGAAGTTCTCATTTAATTCAAGGAAACTAATGGTACATATTAACTTAGCACAGGTGAGAACAATCTTTAAAATGATGTTCAGTCTTGGGTGTCTAACACAGAATAAAATCAGAGTAAAGTAGATGATGCTGTTGCACATCTTTTTGTAATACAGAGAACATGCAAGAGAGAACACCTTCCCAGCATATGCTTTGTAAGAATAAGAAAGCTAATTAGGCCCCAAATCAGATCTAATTATTCATCAAATTCTGAATGAAAGCTTGTAGAAAATAATCACTCTCTCTGGAAACTTGGAATAGTCCTGGTGCACAAGGAGGAAAAGAAACTGTCATTATCAATCTAGAAATGAAATTTCTGGATTGCTGGCAAAGTAGGTTTAGGAATGGATTGCAATGTGCGTGTGTGTGTTTCTTATCAGAGTATTGGCTCCAAATAGCAAAGACTCAGCAAGTTCTAACCACTCCTGAACTACATTAAATTGCTTGTCCTGTAAATTAGGCAATTCCAGTGATTTTTACCTATCAGCCTGAAACATGCTCTATTTGACAGGTATTTGTGTATATGAAGAGAAATGCAGTGATTGTTGATACCACTATCTGCGACCCTCACTATAACCTGGCTCAAAGTAGCCGCCCGTTTGAGAGACGCTTATATGTTCTGAGTACCATGCAAGATGTGGAAAACTTCTGGTTTGATTTGCAATGTGTCTGCCTTAATACACCATTGGGTATGGTATAACTGTACATTCTTACCACCTTTACCTTTTGTTTCATTTATACCACAATTCCTCTTCCTTTCCCATAACATGAGGCAGGTTCTTTTTTGTCACTTCCGCTGTCGTGCTCTCTTGACTGGTCTCCTTGTAGACCAAAAACAGCTGGAACTTGAAGTTCTGCCCGTGTAATTCTATGAAGTTGAGATCCAAGAATCAGAATTGCACACTTCATATCTTCAGAGCGGTGTTAAAAGGAAAATGTTACTATCCTGTTAGAAGTATGAAATTTGATCATAGCCATGTTAAACTTCAACCCAACCATGAAAAAGCCTTTTCAATAATAGTTACCAGTAGTGACTATTTTCCTGTAGTTTTTGTCATAGTTCTTTTTATCAGTTGAAGTGGAGATTTATTTTTTTAGAAGGTTTAGCAACATGATTCTAATAAATAGCCTGAGTTAGATCAGAAGTAGAAGTTAAGGGAGTTTATGAAACCCAGTATTTTGGACTTTGTGTTTGATCCTTTTACATTTGTAAAGAGGATATGCAGCTACAACATGTATACGTTAAAAAAAATAAAAGGAGCAGGGAGAGGGAGTACCTGAAATGCCAGACAACACTTTTCTATGTGTTCATAATTGTATCTTACTTTTGCATCCAAGCAGTTATCTGCAAAAAATTCTTTACACATTTGTCAAATGGTAGCATGTTTTGTGATTGTTGCAGCTTTCACAGCCTGATCAGACCTTTTTTTTATTTTCTGTAAACCTTCATGTGACTCCTGTGCTATATCCCAAATATATCTCCAACGTAAAGGGCTTGCATCTCATCTTAAGGGCTGACATCTTAAGGGCTGTGATTTATGCCTAGAATGTCACTGAACTGCTGCAATTTTCTACTTACAAACAGTACCAGCCTCCCTATACTTCTGACCTGAGTACGGTTTGGGCAAGTTAGCACCTTGTGCAGGAAATTAACTGGAAGGCCATTAGCCTGTGTAACACAGTAGCATCTTTTATAGATTAAAATCTTGCTGGATTAAAATCTTGCTTCTCATCCTGATAGTCAAAACTATTTGCATGCCTAGGAGTTGTCCGCTTTCCTCGCTCAAAGAGAAGTAATCTTCAAGGAGAGGAGACTGGCACTGCGCTAGACGTAGAAATGGAGCAAGAGTCAGCGGTGGATAAACACAATCTGGAACGAAAGTGTGCCATGTTGGAATATACCACGTATGTCTCTTTCCTGTTTGTTTTGTTGCTTAAATAGAGTGGGTAAAAATAACCATTCTAGTTTTGAGAATGTTACTTGACAGCAAGTGTGGTTAAGATTCTAGCATTTCAGTTGGTGTTTTCTTGCAATACAGAGGCTGTCTAGTGGAAAGGATAGCTAGTTATGTATGATGTTTACAGGGAAGTTACCTACCAAGCAGGTTTTTATGCTAGCCAAGTGGGAAAACCAGATTCAGGTTTCCTTCCAAACTAGGACAGACATGGGTTGCAAGAGTCTTTTGGGAAAGTAAAGTGGAGAGAAAAAGATTGGTTAGTACAGTTAATGCTAGGGAAAATTTTAAAGATTCCCTGTTCCAAGGCTTTATAGATCCGAAGGAACATGTAGCTTCAGAAGCTCCCAAGAGTCACGTTCCATATTCTGCTTTGCAATTTGCTGCATATTGTTTACAGATTAATTCCTATTATGATATCAGTGTAAACTGCTGATATCTGGAAGTATCCTCTGGAACACCTCATCTTCTGCCTAATCACAACCAGAAACTTGAGAAGACTGCAGATTTATGACCTGTGATAACCATGTAGAATGCCAGTTACACTTTTTATGTTGAGTGTTGTATGGTGTGGTTTGGTTTTGTTGTCAATATTCTTTTCTGTTTTAATAAGCTATAAACAGTCTGTTTAAAGATATTTTCAATTAGTTCAGTGTTACAGGCAGATATATCAAGTTACCTTAAAAAAATTGAGGGACCCTAATTCCACTGGTCCATGCTGGTAGATCAAATTCTATTCAGTCTACTTGTCAGCTTTTTCATATGGTCTCCATTATATGCTACAAAATCTTTTTAAATGGTTATGACTTGTAGTTAGGCTGGAAATGACTGCAACTTCTCTAAGATCAAGAAACAGTTTTTTAATTGAATTGGTGATGTAATGTTTTTTATCCAAGAGTTGTTAGCTGAAAGCTTGACTGAAATCCTTTTTTCATGGTAGCTCTGAATAACTCTTTCATAAGGTGAAACAGGATTTCCAAAATACTTTTTTGTTTGTACTAGACTGTCAGACGTATGCTACCTACTAGATATGTAAAGCTCATTCATATTTCCATTTATTTGAAGAAGCAGGTGTTGTCTCCATGATTTTTGTTCTTTATAAATAGACACTTTTTTTGTTCTGCATTACAGCACCACCTTAATAATTGAACTACTTGCAGCCGTGCAGGAAGGGCTCTGATTCATCTGTTACATGCCATTCATTCTCAGTTCAATTATCTTTGCCAGGGAATTAGATGTACATTGTGGGTTTGGGGTTTTGTTTTGGTTTGGTTTTTGGTGTTTTGGCTTGTATGTGCATTTAAACAAAGCTTTAATGTATTTGTTAGAAAAACAGAGAGAACTGTACTTAACAATATGTTTGAATGGCCCATGGCATGTGATAGCCTACAGTTTTCTTGTGAAAATTTTCCCCACAGTTGCCATGAGAAAGTTTTTCATCTGGGCAGGTATATTTTTTAGTTTTGTGGCAGGAATAGTACTGAGGGCAGTGTTTAACATGGCAGTTGCAATTTAGTTAATAATAATGAAGTTCCTTTGGTTGTGATTTCAAAACTTAAAGCTCAGTGATTACATATTGGCTATAAAAGTGTAATGGAAAAACCTGGTTGCTACTCTACTTCTGGAGCAGAGTTAAGGGAGCGAGAATCCCTTTTTCTCCTGTTATTTTCCAACCCTATTTAAACTGTGAGGGCAGGAGGAGAATTCTGAACATTGTGCACATCTTTTAGGAAGTGTCTTCTCAGCTGCTCTTGCAAAGTAATCATTTTTTTGTATATTTTGTTACTCTTTCCATTAGAGGCAGTCGAGAGGTGGTTGATGACGGAACTATCCCTGGGGATGGGTTAGGAGCTGCAGGTCTAGATTCCAGCTTTTATGGGCATTTAAAACGCAATTGGATTTGGACAAGCTACATCATCAATAAGACTAGGAAGGTGAGTATTTTTAAATGAATTCATTGTGTAGTGCCTTTCCCTATTTTAATATTCTTAAGAACTGATATAGCAAAATCTTGTTACTTGTGTGCTTTCTCATAAACACGCACCTCTGTGAGGCTTTGTATCACTGGAAAGAAATGAATGGCAAGTGTGGCAAATCTTGATGCTGAAGTGAGTGGAAAAAAAATGGACATAACCAAAGAAGAAAATATTTCATTAATAAGAAATTAAGATCACTTACTGGTGTCTCTTACCTTCCCAGAATGTACAAGTTGTCAGATGAAAACTGAAATACCCAGAATAAGACACACAGCAAAAAATGCTAGGAAGTCCAAAATAAATAAATAGGAATGACCGTCCTGGGTCAGACCAATGTCTGGTGGTGACCAATGAAAGATTTGTAGGAAACGTGATAAGAGCAAAGGAGGTGTATCGTGATATGTTTACCTCATGTACAGCAATGTTTTCTTCAAAATATTTTTCCAGATACCAGCAGTTTTGGCTCAAGTTCTTTCTAAACCTGAATGGTAGTGATGTTTCATAGCTGTCAATAGATTTTTTCTTCTTTCATTAATTTGTTTAATTGCATTTTGGATGCCTGTAAGCCTTTGGTATCCAAAACTCCTTGTAACAAGGAGTTTCAAAGCCCTGCAACATATTATCACTTCCTTTTGATGGTTTTAAGCTTGCCATCTCTGGTGTTTGTGATGCCCCCAAAAGTTGTACTAAGGGAAACTGTGAAAAATACAATTTCCCATTACCCTTTCTGTATCACTTGTGATTTTGTAAACCCCTCTCATGTTTGCAATTACCATCTCTTTTTTTTCCAGCGTGGAAAGTACTGGATTACTTACTGTTCTCAGCATGGAACCTTTCTGCCTTTGATCATTCTCGTTGCCTTTCTTTTAACTTGTTCTGGTTCTGCTATGCCCCTTTTAAGATGGAAACAGAATCACGTGTTGTATTCAGGCTGTAGCCAGCCATGGATTTTTATAGCTGCATAATGATACCTTCCTTCCCTAAGAATTCTTAGCATTTACTTTGCTTATTGGCCATTACTGTGCATTAAACAGATACTTTCACAGAACTGGCTATAATAACGCTAAGATCCCATTCCTGACAGTAATGGTCAAATTGGAGCCTATGAGTGTATATGTAAAATTAGAGCTGCCTGTTTTCCACTCAGGCAGTATCATTTCGCTTTGAATTTCATTTACTGTTCTCTCACCCAGTCATTCAGCACTAACAGGGCCTCCTGCAATTCTTTGGTCTTGGCCGTCCTCTTCACTCCTTTGATCAACTTCTGTCACCAGTGAACTCCACACAAGGGAAATGGGTTTTGCTGTGAATGGTGAAAGTTCTAATATCTTGCAATCAGTTTGAGCTCAGAATTATACTGGGTAGAATATGATATAGGAGGCATATACTTATGTCTGCGTTTGCATTTTGGTTGTGTGCTTTTTGGAGGTCATGTGAAATGTAGACTGCTTTGAGGGAAAAAAAAACAGTTTTTTTACAGAGAATTCTGCTCAGCCTCCTTAATAAGAAAGGAAGTCAAGCATTTCTTTCCCAGTGATATTTTTTAAACTTGGATGGATTTGCTGAAATTCTAACCTTTGTAATCAAGTGATGATTTTAATAAGATTTAAGAAACACTCTAGAATCATTCAAATATGTAGCAGTAATAACAAAAATAAATCAATACTTCATCATAACCGGGAATCTTTCTAACATTTATGCTAAAAACATCCTTCTAAATTGATCATAACACTACCTAAAAGATAATCGTTTATAGTAATGTTAAAACCTGTGCACGCTTTGGCTTTTTGCATATCACCTTGGTGAAAGTTCTGTTGTTTTAGGAAAGTACAGTTTCTGAAAATGGACTGACAGTGAGACTCCAAACCTTCTTAACAAAACACCCCCTTCCCCTCAGTACTGGAGGTAAGGCGATGATCCTTGTTGTCTGTAAGTGCATTATAGCTGTTACAGTCTTTGTCAAACGCAATAATGATGACTTGGGTTATGCCTGTTCCCTCACAATAATCCAGGATGCTTCTGGGGTAATAAAATAAATAAAAACTAATTTCCTTTCCTATTTCTAGATATATGGAACAGTAATTTTTATCCTTGGTTATTTCTCGTGTGCAGTTTGCAGAAAGTCCATAGGCACGAATATTATCTGTGACTGGCATGTTAGGTGCCATAGCTTTCTGATAAGGCCTTAGTCATATCAGAGGTCTGGTTTGTACCCATGTAGTGTAGAACACAAACCTTATTTTCTAAAGCAATTTGTGATCTTTTTTTTTTTTTTTTTTAATCTTTTGGGTGGTTTGCCACTGGCTTAATTGGATGAGAATTTCACACTGCTCTTTCCCAAAAATGAAAAACTTTTTGCTTCATTGGTTTTGGAGCTTTCCTCGGTAACTTGGAGATGAGAAAAGAAAAATATTTTTTGTATAAAGGAGTTCTAACATTTCAGACAGTTCTACATTTAAATGAACTGAAATTTGTCCTGCGCATATTTCTGTATTGAGATGACTGTTTTGAAAATAGCTGTAACATCTTTTAACTGAAGTTAAGAGCATTCATACTCTTGTACTCATTGCATGTTAGGCTCTGGTTGCTCTACAGACAAGCTGTTGGGTGTACGCTGTATGTAGGTATGGCTAGACAAGGGCATCCATTTTGAAATGGGCTTATTGCATTTTAAAACCTCTAATTTTCTTCATCCCTAGCTTGTTTTGTAGTGTCTAGTTGAAGTTACAATCTAAAACCTTGTTGCAAAGGATTCTTGTCACATTTTTATAAACTCCATTTGACAATTTAAAAGGATTAAAGGATTAAATTAAAAACCTTTTACATTAATATTAAATTGAGAATAATATGCAACATTAAACACTCATAACTCTGGAACTGCTAAGCCATTTTTGTCAAGTCTGCCTTGATTTAAATTTCCAGTAAGTTTTTAAAAGTTCACTGTAATGAATCTTCATTAAGGCACTGCTAAAATTACATAGACTAACATCTAAGCTAAGAAGGAGGAAAAGCTTCAAGTTGAATAATAAAACCTCAACTTGACTCCCTTGAGGTAGTGCACCTTACTCTAGGCTTAGTAATTACCTGACCAGTCTTCATTTATGTGAGATGTTATTCTGTATGAGCTGCTGAGAAGTGACATGAAATTACATGATTAACAAAGGGCAAGTTTGAGAGGGCATCTTTTAATATACTGAAACTTCGGCATTTGCTCTCAATATTGTAGAATGTAATTGCTATAGAATTCCACTAATGTAAACACATGTCATCTTAGGTAACAAAATTAACATTCTGGGAGAAGCAAAAGCAGGATCTGAGTCACTTCTCCAGAAAGAAGAATGTGTTGAAATAAGTAAAGAAGCAACTCAGGATCGAACCAAACGAGTGAGAGGTGGCAAAAGCCAAAAGAGGAAGAGGCTTAAGAAAGACATTGGGAAGAAGATGAAGAAGAAAAAGAAAGGTAAGTAACTAGCATGCATGCCATGAAAAGAAATATTCTTTTCAATGCATCTGCCTGCTGTAAGTTGCTTCAGAAAAGCTGTGGTGACTGACGTATGGTATAGGAATTGGGACTGGCCATCTCTTTGGGTTGCCCTTCTAGTGAAGGGACTCGAATGTCACAGGGCTCTATACTAGCTCTAGAGAAAAACAGGAGCATGCTGTAACCATTACCTGTGTTTGAGTCATGGTTGTACTACTGTACTGTGCAAACCAAAGAAGTCCCAATTGTGTCTGAGCCAGATCAGCTTGTTACAATGTCACAGTCATTTTCCCTTTGCTGGCTCAGAGCATCCTCCCACGGAGGCTATTTTGTAGTCAGTTAGCTTGCCAATGTGGTTGTTTCCTCATTCCTAGGCAAGGTGTTAATACATTTTACTTTCTCAGCTGCCATTGCCTACTTCCTTCTCTGCTTTTCTTCTTTCATTCTTACACACTCAACTTTGAGTACTGCTCCCGGCCCTGTACTCCTCTTCCTCTTCCTCTTCCTCTGCCTCCTCTTAGGGATTCACATCCAGACAGATAAACTTTCTTTGATCCACTGCATGTGTGTGCATGTCTGGACTGCTCCTCTTTGTGTCCAAGGTGGCGTGTAACAGGCTTCTCTTACACAGCCAGCTATTTACATTTGAATGACAGAACCAAGGGTGGAAAAGCAGCACAAAAGGAAAGAAATAAAAAATTAAAATTGTAGTTAACAAACTTTCTTCCTAGCAGAATTTATCTCTTACTATAGTCTTTATGATATTGAGGTGATAAATCATACAGCAACAGTAAAAAGGAGACTGTTATATTCTGAATTGGCTGGGAAGTTAGTGATGGGAAATAAAACCCTAGTCCCTTCGTCTCCCTAATGGCTTTTTTTTCCGCTCTTGCACTAGTCAAGGTGAACATCTTTCTCTTTTGTAATATGAAATGTTTTGCTTCTTTGTGCTTTTATTCGCAAGAAACATCACTTTGACTTTCTTGTGTGTAAAATCCAGTTGTGATGATTCAAGCTTGCCCTTCAGTTATCTTTTGAAGGCAAGCTATTCCTTTTCTTGTTCTGATGCACCTAGCCCTAAGGACAATTCAGTGTAAATTAAAATATAAAAGAATTTTTGGAAAGAAGATAGTAATTCACAAGCACTTGCTAATGTGTTACAGTATTCTCCAAATCATAAATCGTAAGCTTTCATAGTGCATACACCTTGTTGAATGCATAGTCTCTAGCAAGTTTTCAGTTTTTCCTGCAGATCAGGTATAACCTCATTAAAATACATTTGACCTATCTGGTATTTCAGAGGTTTTTTTTCATTGCACCTCCCTTTTGTGTGTCATAGTGAATAGTCTGACCGTATTACAGAAACATAACGCTGCAAAGAGCTTGAGTTTTGTCCAGTCACCCTCTGCTTGTGGCTTCCCTTAACCCACTTCTTCTCTATTTAGGCCGTGTTTCCCAAAGCAAGGACTGTGTATTTAGCCCAGTAAGTCTCCCATTCTAGTTTTTGCTCCTTGGAGTTGCCTTAGCACAATTAATGCTGATAATACCTGTAATAGGAGTTGATATTCATCAGAAAATATACTGCTGAGATTAACTGTCTTCTTCTGGATTTGTTAGAAGACAACTCTGTAGAAAAAAGCAAAAGGCTCCGCTACCATGATGAAGCTGACCAAAGTGCCCTGCAGAGAATGACACGTCTGCGTGTCACTTGGACAGTGCAAGAAGACAGCTTGCTCATGCTGTGCCGAATTGCTAGTCATGTACTAAATGCAAAGGTATTTGAAAAGGCCTCTCTATTTAATGGGTTTACATATTCAACACACTTAACATTGGTCCTAGGAATTCATCCTGATTCTAACCATTGTTTGTGTACATAAAAGCTGAAATTTAACTTAAATGTTTTTGTTCTTCACACAGGTAAAAGGGCCCTTTGTTCCATGGCAAGTAGTTCGAGATATCATGCATGCCAGCTTTGAAGAATCCCTAGATAAAACTTCTCATTCTGTTGGACGAAGAGCTCGTTACATTGTCAGAAATCCCCAGACCTATCTTAATTTTAAGTAAGAAGGTTTCTCTCTATGTTCTAGGTATAAGCTAAATTCTTCTGAAATGAAATTAAGGGATTTGCTCTTCCCAGGTTTTTGTCTTCTTTCATGTGAATATAAATTTCTACTTCTCTGCCTCCATAGTGCTACTAAATCTGTCTTTCAACGGGAAAGGCAGGATCAGCAATAATACAGCTGCCAAATGTATTTGGAATCCCCAAAGGTGTTAGGCAAGTCCCTCATGTAAGGCTCAGGCAAATCAAGCTGCCATAGGATAAAATGGAAGGGCCTCACATGCTCAAACTAACTGGATTAAAGGTGAGAAACAAATAACAGGAGTAAATAATCAGTTTTCTTGATTGAGGGGAGTCACTAGTGGAATCATACAGGCATATGTGGTAAGACACATGCCATTCCACATACTAATTGGTCTGGCAAAAGGGATGAACACTAAGTGATGATCTTTCTGTGTTATTAAATTAGGTCAATGAAGATGAAGGCTGACTCTGGGCAGCACAGAAAGACCTCCTGATGTTATTGCGTGACTACACAATAAAATGGCAGATGAAATTTCATATAAAATGATTCAACTGAAAGGGGAACAACTGTAATTTTACATATACAATGGCTGATTTTGACAGATGTGGTCTTGGGGCTCTACTATGCCATGAAAATGGCAAAAAAAAAAGTTAAGAAAGGAAACAATATGGAGAATTATTATTAAAGGAATAAAGAACAAAACAGAAAATATGCCAGGATATAAACTCATGGTACATCTGCATCTTGAAGGCACTATAGTGTTCTGGTCCTAGCTCCTGTTCTGTCTGCATATTCTTCCCTCCCCTAAAACTTCATAAAAAGATACAGTACATTTTGTAAAGGTACAGAGATTAGTGGCAAGGACAATCAGAGGTGTAAAAACAGATTCTATACAAGGAATGGCTAAATCGACTTAAACTTTGCCTGGAAAACAGAACTGAGAGGAGATGTTAGAGAACATTAAAATCATTCATCGTATTCATGCTATTAAGAAGGAACAATTAGTCATCGTCTGTACCAACACAAGAAGTAGGGACATCACGTGAAGATCAAAGCTGGCAGTTTCAAAACAAACAGCAGCGGTTCTTCATGCAGCACATGCTACGGCTGTAGAATTCCTTGCCACAGAATTCTCTGGATACCAAAGTTTACATGGGTTCAGAAAGTAACTACATAAATTAATGGAAGAAAAATGCATGCAGGGCTGTTAAATATAAAGACATTATCTTTGAATCAGGAAATTCCTGTTTCAACTCCGTGAAGCAGGGGGATTACACCAAGAAAATATAACTGAATGCACAGTCTCTTCTTAAGTCTTTCCAATCCATATCCTTTTGGCATCTGTCATAAAAGGATACTGATTGAAATGGAACTTTGGTCTGGTCCATTATGATTAATCTTTTGCTCTTAAAATAAATGTTCTGCAAAACCGTGAGGAGAAAAATCATATCATCAGTTATATATGTCGTCTTAGATCATCAGTTATAAATGTCTATAATTGCCTCTTTTTCAAACCAAGAAACAAGTGTTAAGGTACTTAAAAGTTACTTGCACTACTTGTTTATCTCTTCTTCAGCTAGAAAGAGGAGATAAATATATACAGATGAACTAATCCAAGTTGGGTTATTAATGACAGAATTTAATTGTCAAATAGTTCTTGAAAGCCTAGAAATATAGGGATGTGCAAGAAGGACAGGCAGGAGAACTTCATCCCTACTGTTCTGATGTTCCGACTAAAACAAGGACATATCAACAGGAAAAAGCAGCGAGTGGCAACTCCCTTACAAACTATTTCTTGGTATCCTGTGTTTCAGAGGAACAAAAATGCCTGAGTTTTTTCAGCTCCTCCCCCCTCCCTTTCAGAACACATCTGCTTCCTGTCCCCATCCACTTTCTCTGTTTCCTTATAAAATCTTGAGATGGTTTTACGCTGGCTGACTTACATGGTGACTCCTCTTGCAATGTGTTTGTGCTGTGGAGCAGCAGTTTTTCCAAAAGGCAGAGGCTTTATCATTTATTAGCTCTCATTTTCTTGAGAACAAATACAATAGCAGGAGAATTTACATTTGGTTCTCAGTTCTGTCACAGTTCATATGAAGTGATGAGATGGTGATGAGTTGGCTTGGTTGCATTGAAGATGTTAGTATGTGCATGATAAGTTAGGCAGAATTTTTCCTTGAATCCTGTTTGATTAATGCTGTTCTTGGAAGGTACAGAAATGATATTTCAGCTGAAATAAGTGCATTAATTTCTCTGAGCAGCATTGAACTGAGAAAACTTCAACTAGTTACAACACCTTCAATTGTATCTGTTGCAGAGTTTGCCTTGCCGAGGTTTATCAAGATAAAGCCCTCACTGAGGATTTCATGAATAGAGAAAATAACTATGAAGATCCACAGGTAAGAAGAGAAATATTCTAAAAGGTCATAGAGTACTTACACTCTTTGGATTAGTGAATACTTGCTCTGTTTGGATTACTGTGATTTCATTTCTTATCTCTCCCTTCTACTCTTAGCTATATTAAAAATAGCATCATTGTAAAAATGCTACATCATTGCTATTTTGGGAGCAAGATAAGAATAGGCAGCCTTCCAAAGGCATGTAAACAGCCCTGCTGTGCAGCAAAATTTTGTTTCTTCATTGTGCTTGTTTCTAAACATCCATGACCGAGCATGCATGTGCACTGATTCTTTTTTTCCAGTCCTGTCGGCCTCCTTGTTATCTGAGCAAGAAAACAATTTTGCTCTGTAATTTCTCATTTTTTATTCCAGTTTCATATTGAAATGTTGCCTCAAATTTTGAGGGTGGGTGAGGGAATGTAAACAAATCATCTGAGAGAAGCCTTCATTTGGTCAGTCAAAAGATTTCATTTAAGTTTTGAGCTTTTTATCACTTAAATTAACTACAATTATGAAGTGAAAAGTTTGTTTGCATTGAAAATGTAAACCTTCCATTTTGAATCCCAAAACTTCAGAATTGGGACCTTGTAATGGCAAGTTTGTCTTTGTTTTTATCCAGGAATGACTGCATTCATTATATTGTCAGAAAATGCCAACCAGTTCTGTTGTTAGATTCATGTTTGTTGAAATAAAGAATAATTGCTCGCTGGTAAGACATTACTGGAAAAATTGCGTGTGTCTCTGCATTGCCTTGCAACTGATATTTCTGATACCTTTTGCCTTTCTTCATGTTAATTTTCCTAAAGCGCTGCATCTTTAGTGATTTGCAGCTATAATTTTCATTCTCTGACCACTAGGAACTTTGTGAAAACAGATAGTGGGAATCTCTAGAAGACTGGCTGAGGTGGTAGTAACTGCTGTTCCTCAGTGCTTTCTCATGCTTGAATTTGAGATACTGAATGTATGTGAAGCGCAGGTGGTGTAGTCTTTGGGTTGTTTTGGACTGGTTTCACCAAAAGGCCTGACTTGCTAGTTGGAATATGGCCATAAACAGCATCCAAAGGACTGACTTTGGTCCTGCTGGGCTGCTTGTGGGAATAAACTGCATGCGGTGTGTAATATGCATGCTGCGGAGAACAGACTGCATGTTTTCTGCTTGGGTCTTCTGTCACACTTTCTTACTTTATACAGAATTCAGAAATAATACCAAGTGCATCTTCTCTTCTCATTCACCTACTCTGCCCCGAGAGCTAAGGAAAGGAGGTCAAAATGAGGTCTTACACTTCTGGGAAGAGGGCCTGAATGGAAAGAAGTTGCAAAGAATGCAGCTCTTACACAGTTTTTATGTATTTCTTCTCTGGTTAGTTTACCATATAGGGGAGAAATGTTCTATTTGGTTTATCTTATCTTACTTTGTTGGTCTTTTTTTCCCCTCTCTCGTTTGTCCCCATCTCCAAAGACTGTCTTTGGAGGCAAGCAAAAACTTGTTTGCAGAGAGATACAGGACCATTATTCTCATGTAACAGGTCTCTTCCAAGCAGTGCTTGTACAAACAGACTTAACAAAGAATACGATGCAGACTATGAAGGATATGAGAGGGGGAAGAAAGACTTCGGGAGAAGCTTAAACAGAGCTCTTGCAAGAGATCTTATGCAGTAAATTCAGTGTAATTGTTTTTAAAAAAAATATGTTCCTGGTTGGTTACTTGTAACTATGAGACAGCCTAATGACAAGTAGAACCAGCAACTGTTAAGCAAATCAGCAAATATAACATTTACAGAGCTTTTTTAATGCATTCTCCTGGTTTGTCTGTTTCTCCAATTTGATGATGCACAAGCTAAGCAATTCTAGTGGAATTTTTTGTGAACATTTTGAAAGTACAGCATCTTTTCCCACTCTAAGAAACTGAGCTTGATAACTTTTCTCTCTCTTGTTTTCAAAGGTTTGTTCAAAGGAATTTAAAGAGTTTGTGGAAAGACTGAAAGAGAAATTCAGTTCAACCCTGGGGAATCCCAAACTTGAGATTCCTGATACTTTGCAGGAACTATATTCCAGGTATTTTAGTTATTATTTAGTTATGATTTAATTATTTTTGAGTCTGTATGGGGGCTGGGAGAGGGTGGGAGGAAGGCAGTTCAGATTTACCTGTTCTCTGCTTTGTGTGATTTACACCTTCTGTTACCTGTTCTCCTATCAAAAGAAGTTTCAGTTAATAGAACAGGCAACATTTCTTTCAAATCCATACTCCCTAAATACATATAACTAATTTTCTGTTATTTGCATAAGCTTGCCTATTTTGAACCATTTTCATTTTTTTAAATAGTATTTTTTAAAACCCAAAATTTACAGTATCAAATATTCATATATGGTCAATTCCTCAGCTTTACTATTAGAGATGGGGATACTCAGATGTAACATATTTTAATGTCATAGAAGACTTCCCTTTACTATTTTCCAGGTTATCTGGCCTCATTTTGTATCATAATTTGTAGCTGGTTACTCAGATAAATCATCTCAGTACTGTGTCTAAAGCTGTTGATGCAGAAAAGCGCTTAGCTTTGTATAGCATTCTCCAGCCACAGATTGTCAAGCTTTTCCATGATGAATAACTCTTGGAGATAAGTGTGGGAACTTGGGCCTCAATCATTCTCTGATAACAAATTTAGCACCTTTGTAAATTTTTTTACTCTGGGAAGAGCTGTACATTACAGCAGAAATGTTGGAGTTGGTGACTGGAAGTGCAAAAATGCAATAAAATAGCCAATCCTTTTTGTCATGGATCAGGGGAAGAAAAATTATGAGTTTCTTTGCATGAATCCTGCTGTCAAAGATGGTCTTATTTATGTTTGTGCTGATTCTGTACTGTCTTCTGTCCACATGTGTCTCCCCTTCCAGACAGATATCTTAGTAGAGTGAGGGAGATTGATCAGGACAGTTCATCTAATTTTTGACACTTCTGCTGAGAGCTGCTGGAGCAGATAGTACCCTGGTGCTGTTTCAACAGATACCTTATTAGCAGTGGCACTTGTCGGCCTCTGGGTTTCACAGCTGATTATAAAATCAAGGTCTCTGTATGGCACAGATCCAGTATAAGGCATGTTACTTTTGTTTCAATGTTTTCTTATCTCTTCCCTTAACTAGATTTCGAGTTTTGGCGATTGGAGACGACACAAATCAAAACACTAAAGAGGACAGTCTCACCAGGTGAGTAGCAGTAATATCTTTTTTTTTTTTTCCATTAGGATTCCCCAAGATCATGTCAACCCTCACATCAATGAAAGTCATATGTAGAGTCTTCTAATTCAGTACATTTTTCATCTGTTTGTTGAATGTGTAAAGTTACTAACAGAAAAATACTCTCTCAAGGCTGTAGGACCTGACATTGATTATGGATTTGATGAATAAATTGAAAGCAGCAATAACCTTCTCAAAATGTCCTCATCAAGAAAATTGCTTTTTCAGCATTTATGTAATTTTAAATCCTGTTTTTTAAATCTCCTTTGTCACTCAAAAGAAATTAATTCCACTTGCTCTCTTCACCAGAACTTAGGAAGTAGTAAGATCATTTCTGAAATCCATTGTAGTATTCTACAGATATCAGACCTCTTTCTACTTGTGAAGAGAAGCAGAAGAGGTGTCTGGGAATAGCAGAACATGAGGAAAGTGATTTTGAGCCGAGATAAATATTTTTGTTTTCTCTCCAGGACCAGGCATAGATTGTCCATTAAAGAACAGCATCTGCTTTTAAATGGCTTTATTAGTCTTCTTCCCTCAACTTCTCTCCGAAGGATGAAATATTTAGACCTGACTACAACATTGGGAATTTGATATCTAAGAGACTTTCTCTATTTGAGCACTCTGATTCTCTGAGCAGTGAGGTGGTGGTTGCTACTTGCGTTGGCAAGAGAAAGGGATTCCTCAAACTAAACTTCATCAGAGAATTGCAAGACTTCTTGGAAGTTTATCATAAGATATGAGTAGAAGCTGCTATATAAAATAGTCATAGGAGGAAAAAAATTAATTTTAGGTAGCTCTCACTGGCAACCAGTGGGTCCTCTGTGGCCAGCACCCTGTTATGCTGGGTACTTTACATAGGCAACACTGAAGTCCCAGGGTACTTCATAACTGCTGAAACAACTTCACTGTTGACTAAGACTGTGTTGGGGAAGCCTCAGTTGCTCTAGGAAAACTGGTTCCATCAGGGGTCATGCGCAGAGAAGAGAAAGTGCCTTGAATGCAAAACTGCCAGTCAAACCCAGGTCTCATGTTTGCAGAAAACAGAGAGAGAATTTGGAATGTGGTCTTTGGCAGAAGAATTCTGCACTTGGCAAGCACCTCCTCTGTGTTGTTAGGCTATGAATATCATGGGGACTCTCATGCTCTGGACAGGTAGAGATTGAAGTGGAAGTTTTACCTGCCAGTGAGTGTTCTCCAAAACCTGTAATAAGAACAGGCTCTCCTATTTGAATATTCTTTACTAAAACTAGGCAATAATCACTCATTCTGGTGATCTGTTATCGTTATGACAATGGTATATGTTTCCTACATGGGAGCTATACCTTAAAAGGAGGGGATGTTATCAAAGAGAATGTAATTTTATGTCAAATTATCTCGACTGATCCAAAAGTCCCGATTGGAGAGACAAGAAAAAAGTAACAAGCGCCTTTATATCAACAGTTCTCAGCTGTAGTGCTCTCATATCTTTATACACCCATTTTAGAAGCAGTTGATTGAGTTAGAAAATTTTTATGCTAGGTTAGTAGCTAAGTACCTCATGCTCGAAAATCATCATGAATAATCCCCCCCCTCCTTTTTTTCTTTCAGCATCTATGATATTCATTTTCTAGTGCTACAGAATCTGATTCAGAGCACTTTGGCGCTCTCAGATAACCAGATGAAATCTTGCCAGTCATTTCAGGTACAGTATCTGGACCAAACTTTACTGGACATACAACCCTGAAGAGTTTCTTCTTCCTACTTTGACATACGGGAGATAAATGGGAGACAAAAAACTCAGAAGCTTAGATCTGAACTGTGATGTCCATTCTGTGGGGATTTTCTTCCACTTGAAGGAAATTATTTGTTCCAGGCAGACTTTCAATATGTTGCTTTTCTCTGTGAGGGTAAGATTGCAAGATGTGAGGTTGGAGCAGTCCCCGAAAATCATATGAAATGAACTCCACATCCCTTCTAATGGACCAAACTATATGACAATTTAGTGCCTACTTAAGCGATTGGAATTATGCTCTGGAGGAGATATCACAAAGACAGTCCTAGGGTCTGGCTGTCAGTGGTGTTAAAGTTAGCCTCTCCTTCAGCATTGGGGATCATAAAAAATAGATCATCTGTCACTGTCAAGTACTTTTAAAAAAAAAATGTTCAAAGGGAGGTTAACATCTTATCAGACAAGCTCATGGAAGCAGGTGTTCCTGGTAAAACGATGGGAAGAGTCCACCCAGGTGTGGTGCAGATGAGTGGTTTTTTACATATATAATTCTAGCAGGAGCCTGATCGCATTTTGAATATCAAGTGTTCTCTCATATTTAGTTAATTTAATTGGTGTTTGCTATGGAAAGCCCGGAAGCTTATAAAAGCAATAAATAGTGTAACAAGTGAATTTATGTATATCATTTAAGTTCTAGCTTGTAATTCTGTATTCGTTCAGTCAAAGGAAATTTCAAGTAGGTGGGTCTAACAATGGATTTGGATCTAACACTTCTTTGTGGAATTAAGTGTCTGGCTGGGGTTATAATGCCAGCTACCGGTCAAGTGTTTACACTGAGTGGGGTATTTTTTGCAGACTTTTCGTTTGTACCGCGAGTACCGAGATGACATTCTCGTGAAGGCTTTCGTAGAGTGTCAGAAGAGAAGCTTGGTCAATCGCCGTCGAGTAAACCACACGCTGGGTCCAAAGAAAAGCCGGGCTTTGCCCTTCGTGCCCATGTCATATCAGCTGTCTCAGAGTTACTACAGGTGGGTGTCAGAAAGTTCACTGTTTATGTGTGAGCCAGTAAAAGAATGTACCCAGGTATGCTTGGCATGGGGGAGAGAATACATATGAAGTATCTAGAGCAAAGAACCTGACCATCACAGCTAAATTTGAAGAGGTGAAGGTAACATCTAGATATGTTGGCCCTTGATTCAGTTAGCAATTAGGGCTGTACAGGATGTAGAGCCAAGTTCACTGAGCAAGCCTTTACAAAGTCATACAGAGAGGGGAGGTAGCACTGAAGTTCTTGATATGGTGGAGAGGTTTCTTTAGTACTCTTGTCTTTCTGATGGTTGCTTGCTTTTCCTCTTCAGTTATTTTGCGCTGTTTTGTGCTGCACTGTACCTGGATGG
Organism: Dromaius novaehollandiae; assembly: GCF_036370855.1. Taxonomy (NCBI): domain Eukaryota; kingdom Metazoa; phylum Chordata; class Aves; order Casuariiformes; family Dromaiidae; genus Dromaius; species Dromaius novaehollandiae. The sequence goes on along the minus strand of NC_088111.1, from coordinate 19,365,747 downwards.
TGGCAGTGGGGAGGGCATTAGCTCTAAATGTATTTAATGCTGAAGCAGCAGATGAGATCTTTGCTTTACATTTGCCATATAGCTATTTGGGTGCCACATAGTTGTGCAAGTAGATGTAGAAGGTACATAGTTACCAGCTTTAGCACAGAATTTAAACTATTGCATTATTTTTGTGCTACCAGTGGACTGAAATTCATAAACAGTAAGAACAGAAAATCAATGTTGTGTGCTTGTTTGAATTTGTTCTTTTGTGCAGAGTTTTTACATGGCGGTTTCCCAGTACAATTTGTACAGAATCCTTTCAATTCCTCGAGAAGCTGAAGGATAATGAAAAATCGGATCAGCCAGATAACTTCTCATTTAAAGATCAAGAAACTAATACATCAGAAGGCATGATTGCATTTCCTATGGATGGACCTGGAGGCCACTGTGTGGCGATGCTTTCCCTGTTTGCCTTGGGGCTTGTATCTGTGAATGTGAGAATCCCAGAGCAGATAGTTGTAGTGGACAGCACTATGGTTGAGAATGAAGTGATCAAAAGGTAAGCACCATTATTTCTATTAGTGAATAAGATTTGATGGTTGAAAGAAATCTGACAAGCATTAGCACTTTCTGCTCTGGGTCTTAACATGTTTTGCTGTGACATTGTTTAGATTTTTATTTTTCAGGGAGCGTTTTGAGGATTTAATGGCACTTTAGTTAGTGCTTGTCATTATAGCCTTGGACTACATTTGTCTTCGCATATGTGACTTTTAAATTGCCAGGCACTTCACTGCTACCAGAGCTAATGTAATAAGGAGAGCAGTGTGTGCCGTATGATCATTTTCATCACCATCCGTTTTCAAGGACTAACAAGGATTAATAACAAGGTTTCAGCTTTCAGAGAAAACTCTCTACATAGTATTTGTTCTATGCATTGTCTATTCTTTGGAGATTTATTTTTTTTAAACATCCAATAATTGAAATTCCACTCTCTCCCTAGGTAGTCCAGTCTTATGGAATAGCTATCCTTATAATCATTATGTTTTCTTAGTGTGCAGCTAAAATCTCTTGCTGCAGTTTAACCTGTTGCTTCCTGCTTTATTGCCAGTATATATGAAAAACAGTATAATCCCTTCCTCTTTAGAGCAGCTTATTACATATTAGAAGATTGTTATCATAGTCTTTCTTCCTTAATCTTCTGTTCTTTAAAATAGGCAGTCTCCATTGCTTTAGTTATTTTTTGTATATTATCCAAATCTTTGTCTTTCTTATTACTCTCCTCTGCACTGAACTGTGTTGTCAAAAACCAAACACCATGTTCTTGCTGGCAGAGATATGCCAATTACATCATGTATTATATAGATATGTCTGCTCATACAGCCCAAGATGATGAATGGCCATTCTGTTAGGCATTAAAAAAAAAGGTGTGGTGATTGATGTCCAGCTTGTGATTCACTATAACGAGATTCTCTTCTTTTACCTAGTCACTTATTTCCCCTCCAGTATGAGGACAGGTGCATAGTATATGATATACATAGTATGCATTTGTCCATATTAAATTGTTTCCTGTTCTTTTCCAGGCCATTTCTCCAGTTTTCTGGAAATGTTCTGAACTTAAATCCTGTCCTCCTACATACTTGCAGCCTCTCCAGTTTGATATCCCCTGAAAACTTAATAAGCAAAGTCTATCTTTTATCATCCAGGTCATTAGTGAAAATACACCCAAGGCTGAACCCTAGACAAGTCCCAGCTGTGAGTACAGGCATCTGAGTCCAGTTTTAAAACTGATTGTGGATTCACACTAGTTTTTCTAATTGTTTTTTTTTCTTTTGGTTATAAAAATGTTAGAAGAGAAGGTACTTAAGGTCTAAATAATCTTAGAAAAGGCTGGAAGGAGACCTGTGGTTGTCTCTGGCCTAATCTTCTGCTTAAAGCAGAGGCAACTTCAGAGTTAGGTCAGGTTGCTCAGAGCCTTACCTGCTTCACGTTTATCCATCAGGGCTCATGTCCTGTCCTGGAAGGAAATAGCGTTGGTTTGACTAAATCTGTTCTTGGGAAATCCATCCAGGCTGCTACTACTATTCCCATGTTACTTTGAGGTTGTCTACAGTTTGTTTTATTTTTTAAGTAACTGAAGTGTGTGGTCTGTAATTCTTACTTTTTTTTCTCCCTTCTTAAAAGTAAACAGTCTCCCCTATGCTGCAATATCCTTTATGGTCTCAGCCTTTGTCCTCTAACAGATGTGCCCTCGTGACAAAGTACCTCCCAAACCAGAGTCTCAGCAGTGAAGGCTGAAACATTTTGGGTTCCTTTCAAAATGCTCACAAAAAGGAGTGTTTCCTTTTCCAGGGACCTTCATTGTATTATCCTTTCTTTAGCTGCTTGTTCTCAGCACTTTAAATCAGCCTGCTATCGACATATCCACAGCTGTTTATGATTAAGGTCTGGAATGCAGAAAAGCATGTGTTCCTGCTCTGCTCTGTGTAATAAGTCACTTAAGATATTATTGTGGAAAACAAACAAACACAAAACCCCAAACAAAATGTTTCTGTTTGCTGTAGTTTGGGAAAAGAAGGACTGGAGGAGGAGGAGGAGGAGGATGACGACTTAGATGACAGTTCTGGAGGCAAACGGAGAATAGAAGTAAAAGCTCGTCAAGCATCTCATACCAATTACTTACTGATGAGAGGCTACTATGCGCCTGGAATTGTCAGCACACGCAATCTGAGTCCCAGTGACAATATTGTGGTTAATTCCTGCCAAGTGAAGGTTAAGCTGCGATGTACACCAGTTCCAGGAAGACTCAGCTCTCCAGGTTAGTTTTTGTTTGGCCTAATTTGCGCAGAAGTAGGTTGGAAGAGGCAAGATAGAAAACTCCTGAGCTGAGGAACTGATTTGAACAAAGCCTCCTAATAGGAACATTCTTCTTCATACTCCTTAGAGCATGTGGTTTGCCTTGTAATGCTTTCTCTCCTGATTTAGCACTAACAGGTGGTTGGCTTACAGAGGGATGCTTTGTGGGTAATAAGTCCTTGGCTGCATTTCATATTTTGTGAAACCATTAATCCAAAGAGGAAGTTAGTCCTCTACTTTGTTATCTCTTTACCCAGAAATTTTTCAATCCCTTTTATAACTTAAAATCCCATATTATGTCATACTAAGACCTTCCCTTCTGTAAAGAGAAAAGAAAATCTTTTCAGAGCAACTTGGACAGAAATTCACATTCACTTTGTCTCCTAGAAGTGTCTGGAATAGTGGTGTTTAATCTCTGGCATTTTAGGTACAGTAATTTAAACATTTTGATAATATTTACAGCTTGCATAATTTGCAATTTTTTGTCAGCATGCTCCCTTCTTCAAGAGTGTCTTCCTTTCTGCTGTAATGCAAACGTAGCCAGGAAAACCTTTAGTTGTAATGGAAGGGCTAGTGCTGTCCCTGCTCATTCCCGTTGATGTTGTGATAGAGGTAAAATAGAAATTCTTTCTCAGATCTCTGCTACCACACATGCCCTCCAGGTTTGCTGAGTTGACAGCTCATTACAATTGTTCTCATCTTTTCTTGGCTGTCAAAGTGCAGCTGTCCTGAGTGTCCCACAAGGCACAATATAAAGGCAGCCTGCAGATAAAAGGATGGGGAGCAAATAAGAACACTGCCAAAACTACTCTCTAATCATCCAGGACTGCAGAAAGGTATTATATTGATCCAACTTTGTATAGGTGGGATGAGTTTTGGTGCAGTGATAGACCTGTCCCCAAACACACTATGCTCAGATGCTTTATTATATTGATGGTACTAAGGCATTGGAAACTTATGGAGTTTACCATATTTGGTCTATCGCTTTCTACCCTGGATCAGCTTCTTTAGATATTTTGATTAATAGGGCCCTCCATAGCCTTTTGATGCCATAGGCTGTTCACCTGACCTTCTTCAAGGAAAAAGATGATTTCCTCATCAACTTAAGAGTTTAGCTGAGTGTTAGAGACAATACCAGTAAGTCTATGCTGTCTTTCACTGATACTTCACTTTGATATGAGGGTAGGCCCTTGTAAGCCAGCTTGCTCTTCTTCTACAGGTCTTTTCAGAGACAGGTATGCAAGGCAGAATGAGAAGATGCAGTAATGAACATGAAAAGCTGAGCTGTATTTTTAATTGAAATAGTCTAGAACACCCCTAATATGTCTGTTTCAGATTTTTTATCTTTCCATAGTGTATAGCATAGTAACAGCTGCTTCACAGCATATACACTTGTTTTTTATTTACTTTGCAGTTTCTTCTGTGCTTGATAAGATGGTTGTGGGAGTCTCTTGCCTCCCTAAAACTTTCACCAGACTGATAAAAGTCCAAGAAGAACATTATGAAGTTGATCGATTTCTTCGTGAGTGTACAGAATGTTACGGCTATAATCCCAGAGATGTAGCTGCTGTTTTGGAGATCCGTAATGCAATAGAGGCGACTTCCCACTTTGGGATTGGCAAAGCTGAGCTGGGGAGACATTTCTGCAGCTATGAAGAAATGGAACCTGCACGCACCAGGAATTTGCAGCAGTACCTTCAGGTGGTTTTATAGCCAGCTGCTTTCCATACATACATGCATTCATGTTTAGTATTTCCCTCGAACAGGACAATCTCCCAGGCTGTATGAAGCAAATATAAACTGACAAAAAAGAGAGAGAGAGAGAGAGATAACACACCAAAAGCCTGATGGCAGTTTTGCCTCATAGCTAGGAGCAATACTTTGTCAAAGCTAGGAATGAACTGTTTGAGAAACCCAGAGGTACCACAGTTCACCTTTGGAAGTGAAAGACTTTCCCAGTTACTTTTTCATTTAATTTAAGCACAACAAAAATGTCTTGTGCTGTAATTTCAGAGAAGTATAAGGGGCAGAACACCTTTCCAACTTCAGCACAAAGGGACAGAAAACTGAATGGCCCACTAAGCTCTTCCTCTTTTCTTGCTACCAGTTAAGGATAGGAATTCCATGATATTGGGGTATACTGATATTTTCCAGTGCAAGCTAATGAAACTTTTTTTCTTTTCTTTATAGGACCTTATTGAAATGCAACAGGTTTTAGAAGTAGGAGGCCATACTGTAAGACTGGTTGCAATAGTATTTGCCAAGCCATGGCTATTACATTCAGTATGTCTGAAGAATAAACCAGATGATTCTAGTCAGCAAGGCCCAGACACCACTCTCTCAGATATGGAACAAGATTGCCTGCAGTCAGGACCAAAGAAGGGAGAGGAGTGCTCAACAGAGGAGGAACAGCCAGTAAAAGACTTAAAATCTGTCAGTGATGAAGAACCCCCAAGGAAGAGATGCAAGACTCAAAACGAGGAGCTTCAAGATGGCAACCAACTCTGCCAGGGTCCACAGAGCGGTTTGAAAAGTGCGAGTGAAAATAACTCTGATGCAGATGTTACTGATCCTGTTCAAACGAAGGAAGCTTTAGTCACTGATGAAGAAACGGGCCCCTTGGGAGGGCAGACAGAACACCTAGCTCAAGACTCAGCATGTGCTTCAGATGCTGTGGATGTGGACACTCAGGAGGAACAAGATAAACCTTCTTCTGAGGACAAAGAGCTTCCAGCAGAGAATGATGATCTCACCACTGAGCAGGACAAGCAGATCCCTAGCCTTGAACACCCAGCCAAGGAGCAGCCTGGTGAGGTCTCCCATTTACAGGAGAATCCAGAAGTCTCTACAGGTACGTAGGAGCTCTACACATAAGGAATAGAGACTAGCTCACCATCAGCTGGTCCCTAACAGGTAGCTACATTTTATAGGCAAATACAAGATCCTTTGTAAAGACATATACCGCCGAAGGGGTTTTAATTTCTCACAGGCAAAGTGGCATTGCACTAGTTGATCTGGAAGGTTATGGAGGCTTTGAATACACCAGAGATTCCTTCCTAGACCTATTGCTGGAGTGTTCGTGACTAGTTCAGAAATATGCTTTTCTTAGAAACATGTTTTCATGCCTTAATCTTCTCCAAAAACATCTTTGGATTTTGAGTTTCTCTTCTCTGGATTCAGTACAAAGGCTAGACATCTTTAAAACTAGAAAATCCAGTGCTACTGGTGTAAGTTTGACCAGAATGTCAATGACTGAAAGCTGCAAAGTCCTTAAACCACTCACCAGCAAGTGGCATGTGCCAGTGAGACTAATAGCGTCTTTTATGACCCAGTTTGACTTCATTTTTATTACATTTTTACTGCTAGTGTTCTTTTTTTAATAGCTAGTAGTCCCTGCCAAGCACTACCTTAAATTTATTGCTGGGGGGAGTTATTTTGTTTTTGTTTCTATCAGCTCTGATTTCAGATTGAATCACAAGCTAGCTGCTGTGTAGTCTTTTGCCGATATCTGCCGTTACTCTACATTGACAGTTGCAGGCTGCAATATGAATCAGAGCAGGCCAATCCATAGAGCTTAGTATTGTTTGATGGAGCCTTCCTGCAGGGTATAGACTCAGGGCTGTCTAAACAGCATAGGCTTCAGCAGCTGTTAATGTGAAACTACTAATGTACTCTTGATTTAATTTCCTCTTTATTTTTAGGAGGGGGAAAAATCCTAATGAGTTGTGATACCAAGCTTGCAGTTTTTACCAGTCTTATTTATGAAGCCCAGCTGGCACTTACCAAGAGATATGTGCTCGTGCAACACTTCTGTGGTCTTAAAACATTATCACATGTTCTAAGTAAGCAATTGTCAAGTGGTGCATCCTGTGTACTGAATTAAAGTAGGAAACATTTAAATGACTACAGTTACACAATTTGAACTCCAAGTTACTAGCTTAGTCATGATGTGTCTGCCAAAAGACAAAGTTTGCATCCATGTTGAATCTTAGTTCCCAAGTTCCCAGTTTTTTAAATAATGTTTTAGGTGCATCTGACCAGCATTTGTAGTTATTCTGTTTCCATTTGCCTTGAAATGGAGTGTAAGTGCTCAAGCTGCCAACTGCAGTAAAGAAAACCTTTTGGAAAGCTTCTGTTAGTGGCCTTTTGATTTCCAGATCCCTGGTCCAGAATTCTGGTCTGTTGTCCTCACATATACATGTCATGAGTTGGACTTGGTCTTATCACTAGAGCTTTAGTCTATTCCCTTTGTTCAGCTGCTTTACGCAGAAGGGTTTACATAGGAAGGCAAGACATGCGCTTATGCCAAAGCTGTTAGCCTCTGGGTGTGGTAGAATTACCCAAAGTTAAGTAATTGTGTAATTAAAGCCCATGCCATAATGCATTATGGAAGTTGCACAGACTGCCTTCTCATCAAAACTGAACTCTGCTGAAATCTTGAGTTTTCATTCTCAAGTCCCACGTCTACAGCTACTCAGACTTCTGCTCAACTTCAGTATGACTGCCGGTAGCAGTAAAGTTAAACCTACCTGAGTGCTTGCAAGCAGAGACCCTGCATCGCTCTTTGTGCGAAACTTGGTTCCTTTTCAAGCCATACGATTATCCATCTTTCAGCCATGTAGCAAGACTTATAGGAATAAAACTTCTTGCTATGATTTGGGACTGGACCATAAAAAGTGTGGTTGGAGTAGACAGATGTGGTTAAGAGAATAGCTGCAGGAAGAGAGAAGATCCTGCAGACAGATCAAATGCAGTCAGAGTGGAAGTTTAGAACTCCCCGTGCCAGTGACAACAACACGCAGCTCAGTTTGCTTGTGTTATTTTCTAGCATAAATCATTGCCTTTTACAGCTTAGCCACCTTTTATTTTCCTTGCACTGGATATAGAGTTTGAGCTACTTAACATAAAATGTACATGTTCTTTTCTTTGCAGGAAGTTCTGTGACAGACCTATCTCAGGCAGCCCAGGACAGGTGAGTTGTAGAGATGTCTGCAGAATAACTAACAGTTAGCATTACCAAAATAACTTCTGAAATCAAATGCTTTGGTGATCTTAGTTTTATCTTCTGATGATCAGAAAGTATTGAAGATGGAGAACCCATATGTTTTCTCCACTGTCTTTGTTAATGTTACCCATGTCTTTGTATGCATTCTGAGAAGCTCTCTCTGGTACATGTTTATTTTCAAAAATCAATGAATTCCAAATATCAAAGGAGCAAAAATAATCGTATTCCACAAATAAGTCTAGTGCCACTAGGTTTCTGATTACAATTCCCCAGGAAGGGCCTGGAGAAACTGCAATATGGGAATTTACAGGTCTGCCCTTGGATCCCAAAATGCTAAAAATGAGGAATTCAGTTTCCTGTCTGAGCACTGTTACTGCATGTTGCAGATTGAAGCATGTCTTTGATGGCCTTTGGAGGATATCAGAGCCTCATGCAGAGAAAGCTTTCTTGGTCAATAAGACACAAGGTGGTTGTTGGCAGTATAATGGTGCTAATAGTGCTTCTCAGAGGGTGAACCGCTAGTATGAAATGCTTCAGGTCTGTAGAACTGCTTAGTAGATTCTCAGAGCAGCTGCAGAAATTTATACCTAGTATGTAAGCAAACACTGGAAGTGGATGCAGTAAGACCCTCTAGTAAGCAATAATTCTGATGATGGGAAATCTAGCTAGAATAATCATTCCTGTCGGGAAAACTCAGTAAGGACTAAGGACAGGGTAAGTACATTTGCATAAAAATCACAAGACGAGGATATGCTTGCAGGTGTTTTTTCTTAACTGCTAGTACAGGGAGTTTGAAGAGGTGTCTCAATGCAGCCAGCAATTTGCATTTCTCACTGTCAAAGTAGCAACTGACAGAGCTGAACTTAAACCATCTTTTGCAGGGCCTGTGAGAACGTCTGCTTCATTGGGAGACCATGGAGGATTGTGGATGGGAACCTGAATAAACCTGTGTGTAAGGGAATGATGGAAGCTGTGCTCTATCATATCATGACAAAACCAGGTATAACGGAAGGCATGCTCTTGCAGCATTATATGGGAGTACTGCAGCCCGTCGCTGTCTTAGAGATACTGCAGGTATGTGAGTCATCAGATGTTTGAACTTTAATCTGGTTCAGCTTCCACACTCAGTCTGTACTTAGCAGTCAGCAACTCCTTTGCTCGGAGTCCCAGGAGGATGGGTGACAATTGTCAATGGACCATGAAAAACAGCCTTCTCCCTCTAGTGCTAATTAATCAAAGCCAGAGTACAGTACTATTAGCAGTGAGGATGGAGGCCTGCTTTACCACTGTTCACTGAATTACTATATTGTTGATTCAAAAATTTGAGTTTTCTTCTAAAGTGGATATAAATGCTGCTGAAATTCTAGTTGGTTACTAAAGAGTGGCTTGTCACCATGAAATACTAACTTGGGTTGTTTAATCACTACGGAGTTTATCTTAAATTTTCCTTCTATATATTTCACATTGGTAGTCTTTTGACATGAGCAGCAAATTGAAACGTGTCTGTGCTGGACAACAGTGTAAATAACACCTTCTGTTTTCACAAATGTGCTTAAAGGCATGCATCCTTAATTGTAGAACAATACATGGTGAGAAAACTCGAGTTTCTCAGTTTTTTTGCATCTGGAAGCTTATGCCTGCCACCATAGCTTACTTTGCAAGTGAAATCTGCTTGCTTTCTTTGCTACAATGATTTGAAATCTTAAATGTAGCAGTAGTACCGCAGTCCTTCCCATAACTGATTTCCCCTTTTAACACTGGAAATTAATATTCCAATATTCCAATATATATGCCACACTCCTGTCCAACGGCTCATACATTTTGGTATTAATGCAAGTTGCGTATACTACCAACCATGTGCTGACTCATTATTCCTGCTTCCTAGGTGTTCCAGCACAGCATGCCCACGTATCCTGTGCCACAGCAATACCACCAAGAGGATAGTTAGGCTCAGGAGATGGGCAAAGCAGCAGGATCAGTAGAGAGGATTAAGACTATAATACATAGTGCATAGTGGTCAGATATGTACGTATAGGAGAAAAATACAGATTCCTAGGCAGCTTAAATTAATTCAAATCCACAAAATCAAGGAATTACCGATACATTTCACAGATTAGAAAACTTGAATCTAACTTCTTCCCTACCAATAAATTTGATAACTGGTTGTGAAACCATACACACAGCTTCTATCTGCAATATGCCAAGTATTAATAAATCTAGGTGCCTATCTAGGTAAGATCAACAAATACACGCTAGATATTTACAGCACATACGTTATCTTGCTGGGTGTGGTTGTGAGAGCGAATGCCAACTGTTCGGTGAGAAGCAACCCAGAAGTCTGGAATGTCCATATACAGCAGCACTAAAATGATTTGTAACTGGTCCTAAGCCTTGCAGATCTGTTGTTGAACACATTCTGTATTAGTATCCAGATGTCAACCACTGTGCTGGAAGGTTTTATCTTGAACAGATACTATAATTGACAAATTGGCAAAGTGATAAATGAGCACATACCCAGTTATGTGAACTTGCTTTGTTCTGCTGTAATCTTTGCCATACCCAGTGCTCTCCCAGGGGAGGAGGGATGAGCCACTCAGTATAAACTTTAGACAAAGTTTCTGAAAATGGTATGGGTAGAACAGCATTTAACATGTCTCTTTGTGCAACTGCTGTAGCTAAAACGTGCATTTTTCTACAGGGTCTGGAAGCTCTTGGTTGCATCAAACAATTCTACATGAAAAAGCCATCAGTAGTGTCTCTCTTTTCTTGTCCAGTTATGGAAGAACAGTTAAACAATCCCAAACTGAGTGAAACCCCAACAATATACTATGAGCCGACCATAGACTGTACTCTCAGGCTGGGAAGAGTGTTCCCCTCTGAAGTTAACTGGAATAAATGGGTACAGATGATCCATGTATAAAAGATGTAAAGCTGAGTCATGTTAACTTGGTTTAGCCTGTAGAAGTGACTGTTAATGCATTTGTGCTCCATGTTTTTTTTTTTAGTAAGAAAAGTTATTTATCCTTTTTACTTTTGAATGTATATACTGAGAATAAAACCTAACATTAAGATACTGCAGGTCATATTTCATCATATTTTAAGTATATGCTTTTCTTATCTCTAATTGCTTTTACAGCGTATAATTCACAGTTTCTGCCTTATCTTTTGTGGTTTTCTGCAAACTCAACTACGCTCTTCATGCAGACTACTCAGCTTTACCTGGCTACTCCAGACCTCTCACCTCCTGTCCAGGTGAAATTCAGTCTCAAGTGTCTTCATGATTTACCCGCCTTTTTAGGCTTCTTTCTGGGTCTTCCTCTTGGAATACCACCATCATCTTGATCATCTTTCAGAGCTGTGACCTGAGTTTTGTCTTTGGCTCAGACCTCTGTAGCTCTTCGTGTCCATGCTGTGGTAAAATCTTAAGACGATTAGCTATGAAGGACCTATCTGGACCTGTCTCAGTAACTGCAAGATACTGTCAAATGCAATATGCCCTTTCAGTCACATCCATCCAGAACTTTGCTGCATGCCTGTTTCCCTAGCTCATCACCTCTTCCTGCATTCTGGTGGCTTCTGAATTACTTGCTTTTACATCCTACCTGTTTGTTTTAATTCACTGATACGTCAATTCCTGCTTCCAGTCAGTTCGTGATGCCCTGCTAGTTCCCAGAGAGAAATGAGAAAACCCATCTGATTTGAACGCAAAGGACAAAAGCTGATGACAAACAACGTGTGTCGGTCAGCCCGTACTTGTCATAAATATTTAGGCAGGCATCCTAACTGGACTAACCCGAGTGTATGCTGTCAAATTCCTTCATGCAAGAATACAAAGTGCAGGAATCATATCCATGCTAGTGCTACTCCTGTATTCCTTGCGATGTAGGGGCACCGGCACCAAACAGTAGTATTTTGTGGAATACCCTTTTCCTTTCTTTTTAGTTGCTATAGTGGTTCTCCAGCAGGCATTCTTGTAGGTGCTTTAATATTGTAGTATTGTAACAGTACTGTCTTCGAGACAGTGTGCTACACCTGTCAATGGACAAATAAAAGATTGTTTTGGCTGGGAGTGAACCATATAATTAGGGTGGCTATAAAAAGCCGGATTTCTTTTTTTTCTAAAGATGCTCATGTTGTTTTTTGTTGGAGCTGGGGATGAAGTAGCGAGTCTGACTCTGCCTCTTCTCCAAAAGAAATTCCTGTAACGCTAAGCCCCTACTCCAGCTGCCCAAAGTTTACGTGTACTTTTACCTTTCCAGCTTTTGCAAGATTTTAAATGAAGTATTTGACTGTGTTTGCCCACATACAGCTTCTTCCACACAGATGCTGGTTTCTGGTTGTGGCACAGCAAAGGGAAGTCCCCCTTTCTTCCCCCTCCCCTTAAACCTGCCGAGGTAACGCTTTACTGTTGCTTTATACCCTGCTCTGTCACGCCCCAGGCAGACCTGGGCTGCGGTTTGATAACTAGTCTGTAAGATCGCTGGTTTCAGCCTTCAGCTAGAGTTCTCTACGTATTTTAAACCACGATTTCTTGGTGTGCTGAGCACAAACCAGGCACAGCATTAAGTTCAGGGAGCGCGTTTTTAACAGAAACGCTGCAATTCCTAGAATTAAGGGCCTCAGTGTCCCATCCGCCCTCCCCGCCTTCCCGGCCCCAACACCGAAGCGGCGCAGAGCGTCACGCCGGGCCCCCGGGGTCCTGCCCGGCTACGCGCAGCAGCCTCGGCCCGCGGCGGAACAGCAGCTTTCACACCACCACGCAGCGAGGGGTCAGTCCCGACCACGGGCGCGTTTATTGCGGGAGAGCCCGGCTGCCCCCCTCCCCGCGGGGCCCCCCCCAGCTCCCGCAGCGGGAGCCGCCGCGCAGCCCGGGCCCCGCCGTCCCGGGCGGCCCGGGGCCGGGGGCGGCGGCGCGGCTCAGTCCCGCCAGCGGTGCCCGCACTGGGCGTTGCAGCACTTGTAGAAGGTGGTCATGGGCTCGTCGGCCGAGCGCGTCTGGATCTGCATGAAGTAGGCGCGGGGGTGCTCGCACTTGGGGCACGGCTCTGCGGGCGAGGCGGGCAGCGGGTGAGCGCCCAGCCACCCCCCCACCCGGCCCCGGAGAGATCCCCCCCCCGCCCGGCCGGCCGCCGCCTTCCCGTCGGCCCGGCCCGGCCCGACCCCTCCCTCCCCCCCCCAGCCCCGGCCCGGCCCCTCCTCCCCCGGCCCTACCGGCCGTGGAGTCCACGTTCTCCCAGGCCGCGGCGCCGCCCAGCACGTCGTCCACCTCCTTCAGCTGCGGGTACTTCCTGCTCGTCACCTGCGGGCCGCGGCCGGTCAGCGGGGGCCCTCCACACCCCCCCGGCCCGGCCCCCCCCGCCGCCCCCCGGCCCGGCCCCGCGGCACCTTGCGCGTTACGTTGCGCACGTAGGGGCAGGTGGTGCAGGCGAAGCGGTGGCAGCGCGGCCCCTCCTCGGCCACCAGGACGTTGCCGCAGGCCGGGCAGAACAGCAGCATCGCCGCTTCCGCCCGCGCCCGCCCCTTCCGGCGCCGCGATGGCGATGGCGGCGGCGGAGCCCGAGGAGGAGCTGGCGCACGCCGAGGTGCTGGAGCTCTTCCAGGCGGCGCTGGCGCGGCTGGTGCAGGACCCGCTGCTCTGCGACCTCCCGGCGCAGGTGGGGCCGGCGGCGGGGCGGGGGGCGCGGGGAGGGGAGGGGGGCGGCGCGGCCCACGGCCCACGGCCCGCGGCGCTGGCGTGTCGCGGCGGTGCCGCCCGCAGGTGACGCCGGAGGAGATCGGCTCGCAGGTGGCGCTCGAGTACGGGCAGGCCATGACCGTGCGCGTCTGCAAGGCGGACGGCGAAACCATGCGTGGGTACCGGCCCGGGCACCGGGCCCGCGGGGAGAGGGGTGCCGGGCCCGGGGGCGGGGGGGAACTGGGCCGGGGGGGGGGGTGGGCGGGCAGGAGATGTTACTGGGCCGGGGGGCGTTACTGGGCTGGGGGGACTACTGGGTCGGAAGGGGGGGTGAGTAACAGGCCGGGGAGGGGTGTTACCAGGCCGGGGGGCACTGGGGAGGGCAGAGGGGCTGGGTGGGGTGCGCTGGGCAGAGGGTGGCAGTGCCAGGTGGGCAGGAGTGCCAGGAGCAGGGTGCTGGGAGCAGGGTGCCAGGCGGGCAGGGGTGCGGGGAGCGGTGTGCCAGGAGCAGGGTGCTGGGAGCAGGGTGCCAGGCAGGCAGGGGTGCGGGGAGCGGGGTGCCGGGAGCAGGGTGCTGAGAGCGGGGTGCAGGGAGCGGGCGGCGGGGCACGGGCCGGGGTGCTGAGGGCTCTCGCCGCAGCCGTGGTGGTGGTGCAGAACGCCTCGGTGCTGGAGCTGAAGAAGGCGCTGCGGCGGCACGTGCAGCTGCGGCAGGCGCGGCAGGGCGGCGTCCAGCACCTCAGCTGGTGAGCGGGGAGCTGCGGGCCTGGGCTGGGCCATGGCGGGGGGGTGGGGAGGTTTAGACCCCCCCTCTGCCTGCTCACCCCGCCTCGCTCGCCCTTCTGGGGCAGTTCGGCCACCTCCTGAGTGTGTGTGTCCCCCCCCCCAGGAAGTACATATGGAGGACCTACCACTTAACCTACGCTGGAGAAAAGCTGGCAGACGACAGAAAGAAGCTGAGAGAGTGAGTAGGCAAGTGTCTGCTGGCACGTGCAAGTCAGTGGGGAGGGACGAGGACGCTCTGGAGTCAGGCTGCCCATGCAGCCTGTGCACAGGCAGGGATTAATCTGGGCCACCGTGCTCTGGCTCAGTTAGGTTCTCTGCTTGAAAAATCACTGCGAGGTGGGTCTAGCACTTCCACAGAGGTGCAAGCGCTCCTTCGCTGACAGACTCTCCGAGAGGCCGTCTGCAGCAGAGCGAAGCCTTGGGCCATGGCTATCCTGTGCTGAGAGCGTCTGTCCCATCCAACCCATACCCAGGCCCCGCGTATCACCCCCTGGGTGTCTGCACCAAAACTAAGGCAGAATAGGTCACGCTTGCTCAGTTCACACGATAGGTACACTGCAGGGACTAGATTAGCACGAGAAAAGCATGGCTGGGAGGTAAGAGAAAGGATGGTGTCAGGCACATGATGCACATTAGTTCAGAGGGCCACAGTAGTTCATATCCGGGGGAACCAGTGTGCATATATATATATATTAATGGAAGCGCATGGAGAGCAGCTACCAAGGGGAGGATGGGAACAGGTCACGTTATGTGGTAGAGGGCATCCACAGTGGTCTAAAGGAGGAAGTCAGATGGAGTGGTTGGAGTCAAAGAATGACAGAATGTGGTGCCAGTGGCAGAGACCTCTGGAGATCATCTAGTCCAACCCTCCCCCTTTGGGGGTGGAGGGGGAGTTGTCTCAAGTATTAGTAACAGATTTAGCAAGAGCAGGGAAAAATCCCTAGAAAGACAGCTCTACCTAAGGAAATGTCTCCTTGAAAGATCAATCCATGGGTATGCTTGGGGTGTGCTGCAGTTTAAAAGGCAGAGGATCACATCCTGGAGCACTGGCAGGATGCTCTACTCATGCACATGAGAATTTTATTTTGTCCTGCATTGGAGACCAGGACCTGAAAGTATGAGTCCATCTTTCCCGGGGAAAGAGAAGGCGAACAGGATGTCAGTCAAAGGTGGTGGGTCCTGGGGAATGAGCATGTAACAGCGTAATTCTCTGTTCAGGTATGGCATTAGAAACCGTGATGAGGTCAGCTTCATAAAGAAGCTTCGAAAGTAACTTGTCAGGTAAGTCCTGAAAAATCCATTAAGAACTACCAGCTCATACTCCTCTTCCCAGGGCTTTAGGGCAAATGCTTGTAGCGGCTGGTGTTGTTGCTCTTCATTGCTTGGCAGAACATTCCTAAATGCCCATGTCTGCATGCGGCTCGCACCCTGGCTCTAGTCCATTTCTGCATTTTGGTTTTGTAGCCTGTGCTGTTCTCAACGCCATGGATGCTAACACTGCATCTTGTTAACATTGCCGCTGCTCCTGAAATGGTGTATCTTAGTGCTGGCAATGGCTTATCTCTAACCTTGTTTTACACTTTGACTCTGCTCCCACAACGTCCTGAGACTCATTAAGTGCAGCGCTCCTTTGTTTGCCCTTACAAAGGCTTCTAGGATGTTGCTTTCTTTTAGGCTTCATCATCTCTGGAGCTCACTGCCAGGAATGTGGCAGGCTGCTGACTAATCTGTAGGATGAAGGAGGTCTCTTTGTGCCTACAGGTGATTGCCATCACCCAGCTCATTTGATCCTTCTTTGTGTCTCAGACTATCTCCAGACAGAGCAAAGCCCCTGTTCTCCCACCTTGCTCTAGCTCCTTCCTGTGCTGTGCAGAGCACCTGCAGTTAATAGAAACATCCAGTGGGAGCACAGAAGTAAATGCAACAGCAAACATAGCATGTTCTCCACTGTTCCACAGAGGGGGTATTTTGAGCCATCTTCCTGCAGGCTAGAGGAAAAAGAGATCTCAGCTTGTGTCCTGTATTTTGTGTTCTCAGTTTCTCCACTTTCTGGTTGATGGAGACTTGAATTCAGCTGACTCATTGTTCTGAGAAGCCAGGACTTACTGCTAGACAACTTTTGTTCATGGTATTTTTGTGCAACTGATGCATTTAAGAATGCTTCCAGCACAGGAAGCACTATTTGTGTATATTTACCTGTGTGTAACCCATGTGGACATCATCATTGCAATAGCAGACTGTCATTTAAAAAAAGTTATGTACACATATAAATGTATGGTGTGGCCAAGATTCTCAAGCTTGATAAGTTTAAAATTGTGCCAGCTTCTCTATCCCCCCACCTAAAAACACATCTAAAACTCTGAAAAGCAGTGGTAATATCAGCTTTTCCAAATGTCTGTTTGCTCATTTTGTTTTGTAACTCCAATTGTCTGGGTTAGAAAATGTCATTTTGCAACAATGGTGGCTTTTTTCCTCTTTCACTGCTGCCATATTCACCACATCCACCATAAGAAAAGGTGTGCACTGACAGAGGAGCTCTGTCTGCCTGGTGGCACCTATGACCGCTGGTCACCTATGGCAGTGACCGAGCTCCACGGACACTCAAGACCTGGTACTGTGTAATACGAGAGCCCAGCATGCACTAACTATTGTCCCTGTCAAATCTCTCCTTTCTTTAACAGAGAAAGCAGAGAATCCAGCTGTAGCAAGACCAGGCTGGGGATCCAGCACCCTCCTAGAGGAAAAGGTTGTTGCATTTCAAAGAGAAACAGACTCAGAGTTGAACAGAAGCTCCCACATGCCACAGCTTTTGTAGCTGCTGTTTGAAATGTCTGCCTCAGAGCTGTACGCTGCGTCCATTTTCAGGGATTAAAGCAACCCTGCAGTTTTTTAATGCTTTATGGACCTTACTTCATTTCCAGCTGCAAACCCATGTCTGGCTCTGCTTTGGGTGCTAGAAAAGGACTTAGCCTACGGGTGAATGAAACAGCATAGATGAGATAAAGTAACAAATGGAGCCACAGACAATGCAGAATAATTAACAGTAGCTAAAACGCTACCTTTCCATTTAATCACCAGCTTAGCAGTAGTAAACAACTCTGGTTAAAAATGTAGTATTGAAACTAGTGTAATAAAAATAATGGCAGCAGAAAAGGTTCAATACAATTGAACAAGGCACACATTCTGTTTTCAGAGTCTTCTGAGATAAGGCAAAACATGCCTGCCAAGTGCTAAGGAGACAGTTTAAATTAACCACGGGCAGGGTTAGAAGGGTCATTTGGATTAGAGGCTCTGTCCATATGGAACTGGCACAGCAAATGCAAAGACAGTCCATCTCCAGTGCCTGCTCGAGAAGCCAGTCTTTGCCTTTCAGTGGAGCTGTGCATCCAGGTCGTATTTCTCGCAGAATTTGTCTGTGAATGGTATACACGTAAGGAACTCGCACCACTCACACTTGATGGGGTAGAAATAAAACAGAATCACAAGTCCTGAGAAGAGTGCAATGAAGATGAGCTGGAAAACTATAATTTGGCATCGCTTCCTATATAAGTCAAACTTCCCAAAGCTAATGTAGGGCAGGAAGGCAAAGGAGAGGAAGAAGCCACTGATAAATCCTGAAATGTGAGCAAAATTATCAATCCAAGGCAGGAGGCCAAAGGCAAAAAGAAAAAGCACCACAGCCAGCAGCTTGAAGAAGGCCCTCCACGGGCGTGCCAGGATTTGCCAACTCTGGAAGAGCTCCACAAAGAGACAGGCCAGAATCCCAAACTGGGATCCTGCAGGGCCAACCTGCAGAGGAAGAGCATTACGAGTAACATCAGCCACATGCCACCTGCCTGGCTTCTGCAGCCAGCTCCAGGCATTAGTTATCTGACACTCAGCTCCTTATTCAGGACTACTTGGGAAGGAGATGCCACAGCCCAAGCCTTTGTCCTTATAATGGAGTTTAAGGAGTAAAGAGCCTGGTTTGATCTTGGGAATGAGGTGGGTATGAGGCCTGCAGTTGCCAGAGTGAATTTTATGTTTAAGGAAGGCAGATGTGGTCTGAGTCACCAGGGTGAAGGCTCAAGCTCCCTTCTCCCCCTACCCACCCACCAACCACATACTTTTCCTCAATGAAGGACCATTCCTGGAAGATGGTCCTCTGAGTCCTGCCACGTGGTCTTCTGAAGTGAAGCTGGATGGTCACAGCCTTCCCCAGCTGTGGAACATGGACAAGGACCGTCCTGAACAGTGTGTGGGGAAGGCAAGCTCTGCTTTTTGCCCTTATCCTCCGCTGCCCGCCACTCACATGTGGAGCATCTCTGGCACTAGCTACAGATCTCAGTTCCCAGGCTGCTAGGAGCCTCTCGTGCTTTGGCTAGACAAAGAGCATTAGCCCATTCATCCCAAGAGGCAGCCTTCTTACTGCAGCCAAAGTGGGCCAGTCACTCGGAAGGTGTAGGGTACTCTGGGGGATTTTATTGCTTAGCAGTTAGATGATGGTGTGGTGCTAGCTTTCCAGCTACAAATCTGCACAAGCTGTGTGCTGCAGAGATGAGCCCAGCTCTGCTTTCTCTGCCCCTGCCAGCCAGCCCGCTGCAGGCACGTAGAGTAGGCCTGTGTTCAGCGCAGCAGTCGGGGCAAGTTAGTGGGACCCTAGTCTGTAGGAGACCCACCTCCGCTCTGTAGGGCAGGAATATTGCGCTGGCAAGGTTCCCGGTAATGCCACTGAGCAGGTAGATGATAGAAATGCGATGCCATCCTGCCAGCTTCTCCAGGTCCCGCAGGATCGTCATTTGGAAACAGACTGAAACCAGACAGTGCAGGATCCTGCCAAGTTCAGAGTACAGGAGCTGAAGCAGCAGCCGCTGAAGTCATCCCCTATCCTCGCTTATGTTTCTTGCCCAGCCTTGTGGAGGGCTGCGGGCCTGGCCCACCCCTCTAATCCTTACCAGCAAACACTGCCTAAGAACCTCAGCCAGGACCACAGCTCAGCCCCCCAGTCCCCCGGAGAAGGGCCTGCGCGACAGCCCTCAGCGATCCCAGCGCCAGGGACCAGGGCTCCCTCAGACTCCAGCAGCTTTACACCTATGCTTACCCAGCATGGAGGAAAAGTGAGAGCCAGAGACGGTAGAACTGGTCAGGGACTTCTGGATTTAGGAAAGGCAGGAGTCCACAGACATCATCCATGCAGTGCACCTAGGGCAGCAAAAGCAGGGCCGTGAGGCGTGCCAGCCGGCAGCACCCGGCACAGCTATTCACCCAGGCCAGGGCGCAGACACTGCAGCTAGTTCTGAAGAAGGGGCTCTCCTTCTCCACTGCATCAAATCCCAACACTGTCTCCAACACAAAGTCACGTGTCCCCAGGCATATCCTAATGCAGCTTTACTCCATTATTCTTCACTCCAGTGCACATAAAAGGGAGCCATCGCCACTGGCTCACCCATGAAGCAAGCCAGGTGCACTCCTGGTGCTCCTGCAGTGGCTGGGTGTTGGGCTCCTGTGGCTGCCAGCCTCAAATCCCGAACCGGTCTCCCCAGAGGGCCATCCCTCTACCACTCCTGTGTGGGTCAGCAACCTCCCCAGGGTCTGAGGTGGGACTTGGTCGTGGGGCTTGGCCTGGGGGCAGGATGCAGGACTCCCACCTGCACTTCCTCACAGCCTCCCCCCAGACCTTGCCAGGCTGCTAAGGGGAGCAGGAGGGAGGAGCGCAGCCATCCAAACCTCTGGCTCAGCAGCTACCTGAGAGCAGAGTGTTGCCTCCTCGTGGAAATAGCCCCGCATGAATTCACAGTACTCCCGGGAAGTTATTTCGCACCTGGGGAAGGCAGAAGTAATTAAAACGAGAAATAGCACGTCACATGTAGATGGCACAAAGGACCATCCTGTGCCCTCCCAGGCCACCTGATCCCACTCCCCTCATCCCAGGTCCAGCCATAAGAACTGTCCCCAACATGCTGCAGTGTCTCTACAATGCATACACTAATACATTCCCATCTGAGTTGGGTACTGCTCTCCAATACTCCCCTTCTGCTTCCCCCCCAAAGACGAGCCCAAGTCACCACACACCAAACAAATGCTGGGGTGAGCTATCTGCAGCTGAGAAAGAAACAACGCAGCTTGGGGGATCTGGGTCTCTGCGGCTGGTGGGCAGCTGGCAAAGCAGAAAGTAGGGGCTCAACAAGGGTGTCCTGTCATGACCTTCAGGGACAGAGGGAAAGTCCTCAGGGAAGCACTGATTTTTTCTCCCTAGCAGGAAAAAACAGGCCAAAGCACTGGGTAACTACTCAAGCTGAGGAGCAACATGAAGATGATGATCTTCCTCCTCAGCAAACCCAGAGCAGGTCATCTCCTGATGTCTCTGTGAATGCTCAGAGACACCATGCTGGGTCCAACACAGCATGTCAGGAATGATCTGGCCCTTCCCAAGGAAAAGTGCTGAACTCCTCAGGACAAGTATTTAATCCTCAGGGATATGAGTCCTTCTGGACTGCAGGAACAGTTGAGCGATATATCCTGACCCACACCAAGGACTCAGGCTGGCTGTTATCCCATGCTTGTCCCAGAGCTCTGCTCCATCTGGGAGACCTGCCACGGCTCCCTGTCCGACTCCTCCTTCCCAGTAATGCCACTGAGCAGGGCTCTGGGCTCTGCGCAGGAAGGACGAGAATGAGCAGCTGCACGCATGACCTGTAAAGGACCCCCGCATCTCACCCCAAGGCTCAGCCCTTCTCCACACAGGTAAAACGCTCATTACCTTCCTTTGGTCCCAATGCAGCAGGGCCGGCCTGTGATCACGCAGTCCATGTGAAGGTGGTTGGTGTAATTCCCAGCGCTGTTTTTTGTGCAGATCTGGAAGATGACAACAGGCTGCAGTCAGACAGCCCTGGCTTTGCTTGCTGCCTGGAGGAGGTCAAAGCAGCCCCTTGGGAAGAAGCCAGTCCCACAGACAGAGGCCTCCCAAAGCCTTCCTCTGACAGCAAGATGGTGCCTTACACCCCCATCTACCTGGGCCTCCAGGGCCTGAATCACCACCACCTGGCTGCTGAGTGATGAAAACAGCCCCTTGACTGAGCCATTCTCCTGGCAGGGCCCACGAGAGGCCTTGGAAGGCTTCAAGCCTTAGCTAGATAAAGCCAAGGCTGCCCTGATCTGGTGTCTGCAACAGCCCTGCTGCAAGTGGGAGGCTGCACCAGAGAGCCTGGGGCCCCTTCCACCAGCACTGCTGTGGCTCCACACAGCGGGATGCCCAGGGCTGCAAACGCCATCGCAGCTGCCAGCACAGGTCCCGTGCCACCGGCGATGCTCACCGGCCATTTGGTGATGTCGTCCGGCCACTCGTGAGGCTCTGTGGAGGCCGGCTGCTCACACACCCTGCAGCAACAGAAAGCCGAGATCACCCAGAGAAACGACTTTCCCCACCACCAGCAGCAGGTGGGATTTCCCTGGGAGTCACTGCACTGCCCCGACCCCAGGCTGCCGTCCCACAGGTCTCCTCTGGCCCGGGGACAGGGCTGGCAACATGCTACACTGGACCAGCCAAAGACCTGCTGATCAAAGCCACTAGTAGGGAGGTGACAGTCTCCTTCCAGTGAGCAGAGATCCCAGCATCGGCACAGGCAGCCATCAGAGAGCACACAGCTGCCCAACAGCTCGCCAAGCTGGCTCCTTTCCAGGTGGGCACGACCCCAACAGCGGGGATTCAGCTGGTCCCAACCATGGTGACTGAGGGCAAAGGCGTGCTGGGAACATGGCTGCTGGCCACTGAGCAGGGCCAGCCTGTGTCCGAGTTCTGCCTCAAACTTCCCTGCACCCCCAGCGAGCCTCAGCACCTGCCCTCCGTCGGGTGCCCTGATCTCTGCCAGCTGCCAGGGCGGGCAAGACCATCACCACCCGCATGTCCTTCGGTCCTTAGAGCAGCTGCTGCCTGCCCGGCAATGAACTGGCCTGGGTCCACCGTGCCTCTCTGACTCTGCTGCCACAGCAACGCTGGTGCCCCCAGGACGGCAGCGGGGCTAGGCAGGACCTACCTGGGGTCCTGGTGACAAACGGACCCGAACTGCCTCTTGCTCCCCGCCAGCATCGGCGTGCTGGGGTGGTGGGGCCACTTCACCCACACGGCCAGGGTGGACTGCAGGAGAGGGGAGAGGAGAGGCATCACTGCGAAGCCCAGGGCAGGAGAGGCAGCAACAAAAGCAGCCCTGAGCCCACGGGAAGGGTGGGAAAGGGGCCTCTGCACCCACCGAACACTCCTCCTCCGAGGTCTGCACGCAGCCCGACTTGTCGTTGCGCACGCAGCAAGCCGAGTGCTTCTCCTTCTCCCGCTTGGCGCTGATGAAGCTGTGCACTTGCTGGTCCTGCCTCATGCACGGCGAGAACTTGGCCCCCAGGTGGATCAGGGCCTCCTGGAAGAGAGGTGGAAACGCTCAGCTCAGCTGAGAGGCAGGTGAGGGCTGCCCAGGGCAGAGCAGGCTGGGGGACATCGCGAGGGACACCCCTGCCAGGGCCCGAGGGACGAGTCCTGCACAAGGGATACCTGCACACAGACATATTCTCAACATTTGCCCTGAAGAAGCAATCCCGAAACAGAGTCCAGGGATTTACTTGACCGCGGCCTTAGCAACGCCAGTACCGTGGGTGGGAAAGGAGGCTTTGGGACACTACGGCTTTTACCAGTGGGGACAAGCATCAGAAAAGCTGTCACAGGACTCATGTATTTTCTCTTGGCGCCACGCTTGGCTCCACAGGGACAGGACAGGAGTGCCACGCTCCAGCCCAGCCTCCCGCTAGCCCATTCGGCAGGGCAGGGCGCACGGCTGCCCCTTCACAGGAACGGCAGGGCCTCGGGGAAAGCCCAGCCGAGGGGAGCTGCGGGCACCAGGCCCCGAGCGGCGGAGGGCTCCGGCCCGCGGGGTGGCCCAGCTGCAGCACGCAGCCCCCTCAACCCACCGACAGTCCCAGCCGACGGGGCTCACCGAGCTGGGGCCAATCCAGAAGTTTTCTTGCTGGACATATTTGACGTTTTCATAAACCCCGCGGTTCCGTAAGACCTGGGAGGAGAGAAAGCGAGAGCACCGTGAGCTGCTGCCCGCAGGGGTGGCAGGGCAAGCAGAGGGCACTGGTGGAAGCAGCGCCCATGAGAGAAGCAGAAATCACATCAGATGACTGGGCACACGGTTCTCTCAAATTGGCCTTTCCAAGATGGCAGGCAAACCCCACCAAGGCAGGTCACTTAGCTTGGGCACATCAATCCTAAGACTTCATTTGCAATGTCTATCTCCAACTATTTTGACTGCCAGAAAATCCCAGGCCTGGAGACGTGGGTATGGCTGAAAGATTGCCGAGAGCCTCACACAGGTCAGAGGTGCGCGCGGCATCTTTCACAGCAGCGGTGCAGGCACATACACCCAGGGACCAGATGGTGAGACATCTCAGAGCACCCACCACAGGGAGCGGGGACGCGGCTGTAGGGATGCATACCTTAGAGGAATTTTTGACAGCGCATGGGGAGGCTACAAACAGCTTTGAGAGCAGCTCTCAAAGCCAGTCAGGTCAGTTTTGCTCTCAGCAGGAGCAAATTCCTGCAGCTGCTGCAGAAAGTTAACTCAGATTTGAAACATTTTCCTGCTGTGAACACCCTCCCGGTCTCCACCAGGAGGGGAACAAGCTGCTCCCAGGGCTCCCAGCAAGGACACAGCCAGAGCCTGTAAGGAGCCCACCGCACTGCGTGCCACGTGCTGAGGGGCCTGGACAAACCCCCTTTCAACCACCCCTGCTCGGCTGCCAGGAATCTGGGTTCCCATCTCCAATGCCCCGCAAACGGCTGAAAGAAATACTGGTGCTGCTGGCAAGTCCTCTCCCTGCCTGGGGTCACTTCTCCTCCAGCTAGAGCTGACTGCTAAAAGCCGTAACTCCCAGGCACGCGCCCGAGCCCACCCAGCACCCCGGCCAGCTGCCACGGGATCCACGGGTGCAAGCGATGGCAAGAGCAGTGTGGCTGCAGGAGGGAGAGTGGACGGTACACAGGCCGAGACTGGCTCGCAGAGATGGTGCGGGCAGCGCCCCGAGGCTGCGTGACGGGTGCCCAGCTATCGAGGCTTGTGGGCAAGCAGCCAACGTGCTGGGGATCACGACACGGAGCCAGCGGCTGATGGCTGAGAGGCAACCACACCCCAGGCAGGTCACGGGATTTACTCACCGAATCGACAGTCTCATGTTGCGAGAACCCCACGGGGGCGATGCCGTAAATGCACACAGCAAGGATGGTGATGAGCGAATGCACGAAGGTGACCCAGTATGTGAAGAAAGGCCTGGATGGAGGGAAAGGAAGAAGATCAAAGGCTGAAATTCAGGCACATTACATCTGTCCATGGAGCACAGGCAAAAACCTGCTGTTTCTCCCCAGGGGCCTGGCAGACTCTGGGGAACAGGGCTAAGATCACCTGGGATGCACAAGACTGGAGGCAATGACCTAAGATCTCGCTGGCAGACAACCCTCTGTCTACTCTGACCCCCCAGAGCACAAGGCAAGCCACCCTCTGCTGAGAAAAACAACTATGAACATACGAGCTTGACACCAATGCGTGCTGCGTGTCTGGAATAAGGACTTCAGGGGAATGATCAGAGACAGGGAAACCTGTGCCCTCAAGTTCAGCTTCTCCCCCAGGACAGCACTGGCAGGGCAGAGACCCACCATCCCTCACTGACAGCAGGTATAATGGGACCCAGAGCAACACAAGGAGCGGGGCGAGTTCCCAGTGCCTGGCGAAGCCAATATACTGCTCTCTGCTGCAGTTCAGTGGTGCTCTGCTTCAGGGATACAGTCTCGAGCAGCACGTTTCACCCAACCACCCTCAGGCAGTGCCCCGAGTCCCCGAGGGGCAACGGCACTCATTCACTTGCTAGTTTTGTCGAGACACCCTCCTGTGACTGCGACGCTCACCTGTGATCGTCCATGTCCTCGATCTGCTGCTTGACATAGCTGTCTATGCGCTTGCGGTAGGTGCGATTTGTCAGCTTCCCCACCATTCCCAGCCCGTACGGTCTCTTCTCCTTGGCGAAGAGCTTCCTGACAGGGACGGCGATGCGCTGGCCACGTTTCTGTGGGCTCACGCTCACCACCTCCTGCCGCAAGCGGACTTTGGGCTGTGCCAGGGCCCCGTCCTTTTGCTTCCTCCAGCCTCGCTCCAGGGGGCTGAAACACAAAGTGGGACAGAAATGGTTTCCTTCTCCATGGCACAGCAGGAGGGATCAGCCCTTCTCCAGCAAAACAAGCCCCTCCGTTCCTTCTTCCCCCACAGCACGTCCCCACATCCTGATTTTGTCCAGGCATGTTAGGAACAAGCATGTCTCCTGCACAGGCTTCCAGTCACACGGACGAGCCCTGGGGCTCCCTGCTTCTTTCCAGCACCCATCGGGTGTTTCTCCGTGGCTCGTTCCACACCCACCCAGCAGGGCTGGGCCACAGCTGGTGGCAGATGAGGGGCCCTGTAGCGGCAGTTGTGTTTCCAAAGTTACGCAGCTCTGTTTGATGGCAGCGCAGGACCACATGCAGGAAGCGGCTCAAGGAAGCTGTGCCAAGCTAAGCCGCGCCAACAAGGAGCTCGCAAAGCTTTGCAGAGTTCCCTCAGCACCAGCTTGCAATGAGGCAGCCATGGCCAGGTGTTATGGGGCATTTTCACTTGGGGGACACGAGGCTTCTACCCTCCCAGCGTGGATTCTGCAACAGGGAGCAGCATCAGCACCATGTGACCACCATGACAACTTCCCTCTCTCAGCCTTAGCCTTGACTGAGAGGTCTCTCTTCTGATTCAAAAGAGATGGAAGAGGAACAGAAGCCATATGGCACACCCACGGCTGCACCCTCACCATCTCCAGGGCCAGCAGCCCAGAGGCTCTGCTCTAACCCTCATGTACATCTGTTTCCTCCTCTGCTTCATTCCTCTCACTGCTCTGCTAACGGAAGCGCAGTTTTGCCCTGCAGGGGAAATCCACCCTTGAAGTATTTTACTGTAATCAGAATGGCAAGTCAAACCCAGTGCCCATCCAACCAGATGGAAGAGAAGACCAGAAATCCAAGCACCTTTCCAGACTGAGATAGTGACACTGCCACGTGCTGCAAGCTGTGCCAGTTACCTCTCAGGACCTGTCTTCCACCATTCCCTTTATATGTCCTGATGCATGCAATTCTCAGAAAAACAAACAAACAAACAAAACCCTAAACCAGGCTTCAACAGCATAATAAAAATCCCAAGCATCACTGCCTAAATAAAGGCTTTCTTCCCAAAGAGCATGCAAGGGCTGAACATTGCACAGCTACTGGTGAATAGCCCCTGCTTTACAAGTCTGCATCATCTTCAGCCATTTTTTCTATTGCTTTTTTCTCAAACAGCCATTTGGAGGTCAGGAACGTGCCACCCACAGCATCCAGATCCTGACAAAAAAATATTCCTACTACCTCGCCCTTGCTGACTGCCCAGCTTTGTGGTAGGCATGTTCCTGATACAAGTTCTAGTCTCTGGCTTAAAAATACCTCCTCTGGCTTCCTAAATAAGCCCCCTGCACAAAGATAATGATTATCAGAATTACTTAGAAAAAAAAGTGCTCCACCTTTTTTCTGAAAGCTCTCCAGAGCATCTCAGAGAAGTCAAGACAGCTTTGGGGCACGAACAAGCAACAGGATGAGGGAGAAACTGATACCTCATTAGCCAAAAATACTTCTGTGGAACTTCATCTCTTTGCTATACTGGACCTAGCAGAAGACACATTTTACAAAGCCGAAAGCCCCAACTGGGATAGCCCTTCCACGATATCTCTCTTGGGAAGCCTTTCTCCAGTAGAAGGTGCAGAGTCCACTACAACTTGCTCTTGCCCTGAGAGTTCAAGCTGTTTCTGTGCTAGGGACGTGCTGTTTCCCAGTATCTCCTGGGCTGGTCTCTGCAATCAGCCTATGCCAAGATACACCCTGGCTATCTGAAAGGACACCTGACTGGCACTCTGCTAATATTTCTCTCAAGTGTGAAAGAAGTATATTTTCCTCAGTAAATAAAAACTGTTCAAGGAGATACAAACGGAGGCAAGAAGACTCAGACTGTCTGAGAGGAGAGACACCAAACTCCCGCCACGTGCTACTTCCACCTACGTTAAGACTGAGTCAAGGTCTTGGAAACACTTGAAGGGAAAGCACCAGCAAGATGGGCTGTGAGTGGCAGAACCACAACAAGGACCTTCTCCCTGTCTGCTCCATGTTCACACCTAGCAAAGCTCTGCTGGGGTGAGCTGCCAGCCAGCCAGCGCCAACTCAGGAATGACACAGAGCAATTACTCAGTACCAGTTACTCAGGTGGAAAAAATCTAGGCACACAGCACAGCACCACCCACATATCTGTAGGGCTCTCAGCACTGGCGCCACACCTTTCTCTGGTTTCAAGTGAGGAATGCAGCATGGCTCGACACCCAGCAATGCTTCACACTGCTCCTTGGAGCAAGGCGCCAGTTCCTGGTGACTGTGGCAACAGGCTTCTCATCTTTGCTACATTCTCATAGCCAAAAGCTGGGCCCTGAGCGTCCCCACAGCTGATTTAAAGTGACTTTTGTTTCCTCAAGGCATGATACAGCCTCTGAAACGCATCATGTGCAGGTGGAAGTTGCTGGAGAGACTGCAGAGGTGCCCTCAGAGTGACCTTCCACACGCCTGGGTAGCTGGAGCAGGAGGTCTCTCACCCAAAGCATCAAGAGAAGCAAAGCTAGACTTCAAGGGAACCAGTCGCTGCACTGGTCACACACCGGACCCACTCTAAGTGCCTGTGGCACTTGCACCCTGGCATACCCCATGCAGGAGCGATGGTCTCACTCCACCAGCTGCCCAGCACAGAAGGTCCTGCTCTGACCAGGTTGGGGGCCCCACAGTAGGCATGGCAGCTCTCGGGAAGATACTCACAGTAGCAAGTGGCTTCTCTCAAGCTCATTTTTGTCCAAGGCACCTCCTGTGAGATCTGTCTGATCCGGAGGTTTCACCTCAGCATCTTTGATTGCAGCTTCCGATGGTGACTCGAACACTTCATCGGGGTAAGTAGAGAGCTCCTCATGGAGGACTCCTTCCTGGGCAAAGAAACAGAAGTCCCATCAGAAGGAGCTATCACTGCATTTGAGACATCAGCCATGGGAGAGTTCTGCACTGCCTCTGGCACCCAGTGCCCTGCCAGCGCCCTGCCCCTCACCCGAGCAAAGAAAGAAGTGTCAAGTTCATCTGGAAAATCCACCGTGTCCTCCTCCAGGAAGCTTGCCGGGGTAAAGCTGCGCCGCTGAGCCCTCCTCAGGGTGCTGTCCTTCACGGAGCGACCCTGCAGCAGAGAGAGGGCATCAAATCACCGCGAGAAACCTGACCCCAGGCACAGGCGACGGCAGCCTGGCCAGCGCGTGGCTAGCCCCAGCGCTGAACCGGCTCGCGTTCGCCTGGGAGCACAGCAGTCCTGCTGGTATGTGACACCTTCCTTGCGGGACTCACAAATCCTATCCCACGTCGTGATCTGCAGCACCCATCGCCCATAGGGGCTGACAGGGGAGGCCTGCAACACGCTCCTCCATCACGTGTTGGACAGTCACGTCTCTGACCAAACAGCAGTGACATATGGCAGCAGACACAGCAAGAGGGGGGCTGGGGCACAACCCCATGCTCCAGTAGCCACACAAGTAAAGAGAACTGAACCCGTGGAGGGAGGAAGAGCATTGCACAGCAAGGGGCTCAGGTACTTCTGCTCTGCCGTGACTGTTGACCAGGTGCAGACGGATACCCAGAGGTCCAGACAGGGTGAACTGGACCTGCGAGGACCTTCTGAGGCTGCTGGCCATGGGAAATGAGGCCCCCAAGGTGACAAAGGACGAGCAAGGCATACACTGAAGCCCAGCCAACTCCCTGCCTTCTCATAAATCCTGCCTTCTAGACAGGTGGCAGAGACAGGACAGCAGGACGACCGGATTTCTTGCTCTCCACCACTGCTCTCCCCGTGATCAACCTCCCCACACATAGGCAGCTCCTTCCCTCTCACTCCTCTCCCAGAGCAGGGCCACGTCCTGCTGCCAGACTGGTCCCTGCCCTCCCACAGGCAGTACCTTCACCAAAGCTGCAGCTGCTCGGAAACTCATTTTGGCAACAGACTCCCGTTTCCGCCGTCGTGGGAGGCGATTGAATCCCGAGCGCGAACTGGTGAAGGAGCAGAGCGATGTGGCGCCTGGCGTGATCGGTGTGTGTGGGATGCTGCAGCCATCGTTGTCATCGGCCATGCGGAAAGCTCGGCCACGGGCCAAGGGGTCTATGATCTGTCCAGAGAAGGGTCCCATCAGTCTGTGCACCCTCAACCCTTGCCCACCAAGCCCTCCTCCCTCCAAGCAAACATCTTGAGCCTACAACAGTGGCTGGGCTCCTGAGATGGACCAGGAACCAGGCTTGAAGGGACAGAAATTCTACAGTAAGGAGATGACGAATAGCATGTCCCAAGCTCAACCTTGGCTCAGAGTCACAAATGCAAGTCCTCAAATCTCTCCCCCCTTTTTTTTTTGTTGGGATTGACTGTTTTAACCCAGATTGTTCCTTATGTTCATAAGCAACTCCAAACCTTTTTCAGTTCTTCCTACACTCTTGCTCTCATTCATCTTCTGCGCCAGTGAGCTCTACAGTAGGAAGATGTGCTGCATGAACAGGAGTTTGACAAATCCTGAATGTAGCTCCAGCTAGTTTCCTATCTGAGTCTGAACAGCCCAGGACTTAAGCAGTAGCCAGGTGAAGGTTAACTGTAGATTTATATCTGTTTCTATTAATTACATTGTAACAGCTGGAAAAAGCAGACAAGTTTCCAGGAGCTGCAAGCCCCTCTTTGGGGCTCTACCCACTGAAGCTCCCACTTCTTCCCAATATACTAACCAATCTAACGAAAATATTGCCTTCAGCTCCAAACCTTGCTTCTGTCCTTACATTATCATAGCTGCAGCTTCCATATGACTTCTATACTTTATCCTAATGTTTTATGATCTTTTTTACCCACAGTTGCACATTCAACAGGAAGCTTTATGGAGTTACACCTACTGACACCATGTTCTGATTTAATGCAGTCCATGCAGAGCCCCACAGTGCCCCCGAGTCTTCTGTGACCAAAGACTAAGTGCAAGACACTTTAGCTGGTGAGAAAGAGCACAACCAGGTGACACCTGTATCAAAAGATGCATAATATTCTTCTCTGCTTTGACGATGCAGCCAGGTTTCAAGTCACAGTCTAACTTGCTTTGGTGGGAATTCATTTTCCATTTGCCCAGCTTGCAGTGGTTCTTACTGATGTCCTAACACCACATCCATTAAGACCACAGAACAGAGCAAAGGGAAGAGCTAGTATATTGTGGGTTAGCTTTTAAGTGCTGGTAACTGAATGCGTTCGACGTGGTCCTGTCCCCTGCGGTCAGCGTTGAAGGCAGGGAGTAGGGGGTGCTGGATACGCTTTGCAGGCACCCAAAAACACTCCTTAAGAACCTGCGAGCAGAGCTTTAATGCAGCTGATGCCAGAGACACCTTGTGAAGTCCTACAACATAGCCAGATTTCTAGGAAGTCAGTACTTGTGCTACTGCCCACATTCAGCTTGGGGCAAGTGTCCTGAGTGACAACAGGCTCCCTACGGTATATTGGGGTCCAGGGTACAGTCCGTTCTGCGAACGACAGGTTTTTGCCCTTGCAAAATGGCAGTAGAAAGCCTGATTTGAGGCCCTCTGGCCACACTGCCCATGGGTCTAATCACCTTCCATGGCACCAGAGTCATGATGTGACAGACACAGCTCTGAGCCTGTCACCAAAAGAGCCACAGGATCTCAACCAGTCAGACTGGAGAGAGACTGCTGAAGAAGGGAGTATGCCAAAATGCATCCGAGGCTTAATAAGTGCCTGAGCAGGCAGACCAGAAGTACCCAGGCAGAACTAAGCCCACAGGTGGGACACAGCTTCCAGGGAGGCAGGAAGCTCATGGCCTTGACTCTGTCCCAGGTATCACTCACCTTTTGCATGCCCAGCTGGCAAGGCCCAACATAGAGCGGAGGTGGAGTCTCTGTGCTTGTTAGAGAAATATTGTCCTGGCTGGGCAAGTCCATTTCCCGGATGACCTGAGGTTTCAGCTTCCCATACCGCAGGCTGCAGTGGCGGAGGCTCTTTCTCTGCCATTTCTGAGTAGCGTCGCTATCTTTGCTCACACCAAACCAGTCTGCTGTACCTCTGAAAGATTGCAACACACAAGCGCACAAGAACTTCATGTTTGCTTGGACTAGGCAAGTTAAAAGGTAAAAGCCCTGGTGGTCATTTCCCACCACCCAGTCCAAAGGCAGGCAGAATTCTTCCCCATGAGCATCTCACGGCCTGTTGTCAGCCTGTTTTTTATATTTTGACAGATGCTGGCCAGAAATGTTCTCCCACCAATGACATTCTGTCATTTAACACACGCACAAACAAGCAAACAAACGACAGAAGAGATTCACTGTGTGTAAAGGACAGTTAGTTGGGAGGCTTTCTAGAAGGAAAGAAAAAGAGATGGAACAGAAATTTAAAAAAAAATGGTGAAAAGGCTTTTTCTTTAAAAACCATTAAAAACACTTACCATCTCCTGGCCAGCTCTAGGCCCACCATGGTGGGACTGTGCTGTTTCATGGCTCTGTAGCTTCTCGCAGGAGCCACCAGAATTCACCGTTGTTTCACAGCCTTCCTCCACACTACCAATATACCCCTACCTTCTCTATGCCATGCTGCAGGATTTCCATCCTGCTCGTAGGTAACTGTAATGGCAGAGGTCTGCTGTGGTCCTGAGCTTTGCTGTGACAGGCACACACCTCTGAGCTGCTGCCGGCAGAAGCAGGAGCCCAAGGCTTCAGCCACGGGGCAGGTTTGCTGGGAACACACCAGCCTGCACAGCCAGGTGGCTGTTGTCACAAAAGAGCTTTGGATCAGAAGCAAAACCCCAAGGA
This sequence comes from Dromaius novaehollandiae, assembly GCF_036370855.1. NCBI lineage: Eukaryota > Metazoa > Chordata > Aves > Casuariiformes > Dromaiidae > Dromaius > Dromaius novaehollandiae. The sequence goes on along the minus strand of NC_088111.1, from coordinate 19,333,473 downwards.
AGGCAGGGAGGAACAGGTGTAAATCAGACTAACAACCTGCATCAAACACTGAAGGACAGCTGGTACTGTAAACCTACAAAGACCATCTCAGGCCTGCCAAGCCTTCCCCACTGTGGCTAATCCTGCTTTAGAAGATGAAAAGCTTTGTCAGCCCACAGTTGTCTGGCCCAAGTGCCGAAACCTGAAAGTCCTTCCAAGCCAAACCCCAAATCCTGGCCTCAAGCCCCCTGCTCAGGAGCAGGATTTCCAGCTGCTGAGGAGGCAGCAAAATCTCACAGATCATAAAGGAAACATTAAAACATACATTGAAGTAGGTGGTTGGTTAAACCTAGAGTTCGGTCACGCAAGTGAACCGAGCTGATGCACATGGATTCTGTCGTCCATCTGAGATGGAGAACTAGCCCTGTGTTCTGCTTATTTTGCTCTACAGAAGAACAAAAATGGCACCAACAAAAAGGTCAAGATGTCCTAGCATTATGTAAAAACATGTAAATTCAAAACCCACAGCCTTTCCATCCAGCACCTCCAGCTGCAAACAACCAGGCACTACCCTCAGCCTGCCCCCATTCTCCCAGTGACCCACAACAAACTCTTTCAACAGGCACCAAAGTCAAGTGGGCCACTGCTAGATCTTACCTGATCCACTGACCCAAATTTCTCCTAATGCCTCCAGCATGTCAATATGGGCCAGAGCTCCAGAGAAGGAGCTACACACATCTCAGAGCATTGCTCTGCTCCTGCAGGCCCACACTTTGTCAAAGCAGTATTCATCTCTGAACTGGAAAGGCCTAGGGTCAGCATCCAGCCCAGCACCCCCAAACCAAGTCCATAGCACAGAGGAAACGTTCTGTCCGTGCAGACACCAGGACAGAAACAAGGACTCTGTCTTTCCTTCCCAGCACGGGCATAACACACAACACAAAAAACCCTTACAACACAACTCAGAAGGCTTGACATAGGCTTCTGCAACCAGTATTTTAACACCAAGGCAACCTTGGACAACAAGCCAGTATGTGGGGTCACTCAAAAGGGAGAGGACAGAGTTGTTTGTGTCCGTATGAGTCTGCTGATGACTGGCCATCGTGCAGTGGTGCCCAAGAGCCCTCTAAAACTGTATTCCCACTGCCTGGAAGCACAAGCACTACTGCAGGTGCTTTGCACAGTGAATGCCACTCCTAAACGGCCAAAGATCACTGCTGGTTCGGGCCCAGGGTAAAGATCTGTCCTACTTTCTGACCATGGCTGAGACGGTCCAGGAGAGCTGCCGATGGAGTTCAGAGCATCCAGAATGCCCCAGAAGGTACTGAACACCCCCTCCGGCTGGGGAATCTCATCACCTCATACAGAGACTTCCTAAAGCACTGTAACCAGCAACGAACCAACACCAGGGGCCGGCACTCAAGCTCTTCTATCGGCCCAAGAGCCTGAGCCCAAACCCAAGCAGTTGCCAGAGGCAGATGTGGTGCCAGTGTGGGATTTGGCCAAGGGTAGCAGCGAGGAAGGCAAGGATGGAAAGGGACTCCAGGGCAATAGGTCCGGTTCCTGCCAGACACACAGTCACACTGTCAACCTCATGAATTCATAAGTTCACTGCACTCCAGTTGGGGAAGGGAGGGGGGTCGTGGCTGGGCCGTTGTGCTGGGTGTGCCCTGGACTCCAGGAATGGTTGATGTCCTTGATGCTAAGAGAACTTGCACCTCAAAAAGATGACAGTCATAGCATGTGCTATGATCCTATGATGTAAAGAGGGAAGGGTCAGATTCACCAGCCTCTGAGCCCTGTCTGGAGCTCTACAACTAGCACCTGTTCAGTGTGGCTTCTTCTCTTTCCCCTTCTGCCCCAAGGAGGTTGTGGAAGCCGACAAACATACATGCTGTGTGTGGCGTGGAGGTCGGGAAGGCAGGCTGCACAGCGGCTGCCCTGGGGAGATGCTCCAGCTATGGCACGCACCAGGAGGTTGACAGCTTGTTAGGAAGGGCGGGAGGGAGCGAGGCTGGCGGGTGGACAGCTCGTTAGTCACTTCCATGCTATTCATTGACAGCTGCCTACATACTTAGTAGGAGTGACCCTCACTTTGTGTTAGATGCACGCACAAACTTGCTCACTCTCGGCCCCATCGTGGGCCTCCTGGGAAGGCAATCTGGCAACAGCCACAACCTGTGCAGCTCACAGCAGCCCTCGCGCACACATGCAGGGGTGGGTTTCACACTCGGTGCTACCAGTACCTGAAAAACGATCGGGGCAGGGACTGCCGCTTTCTCAGGGGCCTCCTGCCCCCCCGGTGCCCATGAATGGGCATGGTTTGACTCCTTTGAAACCGTACCTGTCTGCTGCAAAGAAAAGAGAGCTGAAGGGAAGGAGCCCGCTGGGCTGGGGAGAGGGGCAGTGACCTGCATCCAGCACCTCCCCCTCTCCTCGTGCGGTCCCGTCTGCAGCAGCTGTGCCATACTGCGCGTGGCAGCAGGCTCCAGCCAACAGCACGACCTAAGGGAAAGAACCAAACTCAAGCCGCACACACCACCGTCTTCAGACCCAGCAGGCTGTTGAGTCCCTTTAGTGCATCTGCCTCCCTGACTTACGTCTCCCAGTGCTCTCAAGGACACCAGGGATGCTGCCTTCCCCCTCTGCCCCCAGACCTCCGAGTTCTGCCCTTTTCTGCCCAGAAATCCAGGTACTGATCTCACTGGCTGACTTTGGGTGCTGAAGCGTGAAACCACAAAGGTAGCTGCAGGCTGAGACATATTTTGCTCAGACACAGATGACTGATGCCACCGGTCACGTCCTCTGGCAGGATCTCACCTGGGGCAGGAGTCTCTCTGTGCCACTTCTGCTACCCCATGTGGACATCTCAGACACCCTGGGAGTCTGGAAATGGTGTTAGATGCCTACACTCAGGTGCCCGAATCACCCCAATGCCATGCTCTGGACCACACAGACTTGACCTTGGGCTCACACTTGATCTGTGTCCTCCAAGCCCCAGGCAAAGGCCTGGTGGGGAGTCCTGCTGCCAGAAGAGTTTCATGTTCTGTGCATCAGAGGGGCCAGGGGCTGCGTTAAGCAGAAAACCTGGAAGTTAGCCTCCCTGGACACACAAAACAAATCCTAAAGACACGGATGCATGGTCTGCAACTCTCCATCACACCTCTGGCTCTGTACAGAGCACAGGATTTTAGGCCATTCTTGTTTCTGACCCAGTTATTTCATGCTCTTATTGCTAGTTTCAGTATCTCACGTGCATCTCCTGCAGTTCTGCCCCTTGAGCGGCCCTTGCCACCGCTTCCTGCCACGCACACCGGCCCTCCCACCAACACGCGCAGGACTATGAAAAACACCTGCAAGCTGCGAGTCCTCAGTGTCTATGAGGATGGCAGCTCCAGGAGAAGAGAGCCTTAACCACCCGTGTTGCACACAGCCTGCGTGTGACATGTCACACTGCATCGATGCCACTGGAACAGAAGACTCCCAGCACTCCCAAAAACATTTGCCACGTGCACCTTGCCATGGCCCTGACACTAAGCGGGACATTAGCAACCTCCCTCAGCATGCAGGAGCTTCACCACCACCAGCACCCAGGGCTCCTTCCTTGCTCACTGTAGCTTCCTCTGCCCTGTCTCTCTCCTAGAGAGATTTGTCCCTCCACCGCACCAAAGTGGTCTGTGCTTCCCCCACCTCCAGCGCCTACACACAAATTGCAAACCGTGAGGACTGCCAGGGATAAGGCGGCCCTCACCTTTCCACACAGTGCCTTTGGCCAAGGCCTTGGCAACACCCTCCCAGGTTATCCCCCCATCCTGGGGATGCTTTTGCCTAATTCTCCTGGGAGCCCAGTGGTGAGGCAACAAGTAAGCCGGGCACGCAAGGTCAGCCTCAGGCAGCCCCAGAAGCGGCCCGAGCAGCCGCCGTCCCACAGCTCAGCTCCCAGCCCCACTAGGAGCAGGACCACAGAGAGATGTTGTGGGAGGACTTCACCACCAAGGCAGCTGGGGATCGTCGGAGGCAAAGGAAAACAGTGCGTGGGACTTCAGTCTCTCCCCACAGCTGGGAAGCTGCTCCGCAGAGCGAGTGGGTGAAGGCTGGCGGGAAGGAAGTGCCTCAGACCTGTGGAGCCCCAGGGACGCTCCCAGGAGCGTGGCAGGCCTGGCATACTGCCAGGAACACAAGCCAGGCGTCTCAGGAAAGCAGCTGTGGGAGCCGCTCCCTCCGGACAAACCAGGATAAGCCTTTGCCATGGGGAGGGAAGGAGCATCCAGCCGCACGGCTGCATCTCAGAGACCCCTGGGACCTGGGGAGGAGCGATAACCCTCCGCACAGGCGTGGGGACGGGACAGGAGCAGCCTCTCCCCACCCTCCGCTCCCTCAGCCATCTCGCAGACCTGCCGAAGGAGCCAGCACAAGGAGCCAGGCTGCTGCGAGCCCAGGACGGCTCAGCACTGCGTGGCAGGTTTCTGCCTTCCCAGCAATCACGTGCTCTCAGACGCTGCACCGAAGCAAGCCCAGCGCAGCACACTGCACGGTCGGAGCCTAACACAGCCATCCTGCACGTGAAGGCAGCTCCCCGGGGCACAGGGCAGTCAAAGACTTGTCTCCGACTGGGCAAGGACCTTTCATCATCCTGACCTCTGCAATCTTCCTCCCAGGACCTGGCTCCTTGCTCACTGAAGAGATGCTCTACAGCACCTCTGGGCACACGTATCGGGGACCAACCACACCCACCCTCTGCCTCAACCTCACTACACAAAATGAGGGAAACGACTCAATCCTGCTGTGACAAAGTGCCACGCAAGTGGCAGGCAGTGGGACAAGCAGAAGACCATGCACAAAGGATGGCAATGGATGGCAGAATCCACGAAAGCAGGCTCCACGTGCCCAGCATCTCACCTCCTGATGGTCTGGGTGATTGAGGTCTGTCGTTGTAGCACCGGTCTTCTCACTTCGTTAGGCAGGGAGGGCACGCGGGTGTTCTCAGCAGGCATGCTCACGCTTCGCAGAAAGGCCTGACGTCTGCTTGGCTGCAAAGCAAAGCAGGAGGGGAGTGAGTGTTCTCCAAGTGACGCTTTACAGGGCCAGCCAGGGTGCGAAATGTGTAGTCAGCAGTTTGATGGTCCCCCTCACCTCCTCACGCTGGGTGCGTGCAGTTGGGCAGCAAAGCCAGGCTTACAAGGACTATGTCCACATTAGCCAGTCATGAACCAACAGGAGCAGATCTGCAGAACAGAGCGGACCATGCCAAGGACTCGACACCTGCACGTGGCAGTGGGTTGCAGCTCAGAGTGGCTCTGTCCTGGCCCACGGACTGATGGCCAGTTACAGAGGGGTGCATTACATGAGCTCCTGCAATGGATCCTCCTGGTTTGTTCCAGCTAGAGGCAATTCAGATCACATGCTCCGAAATTGCTCTGCAAGGTGAAGCTAAGTGCAGTAAGTGGGGACAAGGGAGATTTGTTTCCCAAGTGACTCCGGATCTGCACTAGAAGGTCAGCACAGATTCACCCAAAGCTCTCACAGCAGCTGCTGCCCAGCACAGGCCAAGTGAACTGGGAAAGCTGCATCAGCTTTGTTCACAACCTAATGCTCTAGATACACTCAGGTCCCAGCATCTCCTGGCCGAATGCCATCTACCAAATACAACTCACCAGGCGGTTTTCATCACGTACAACTACCTCCTCCAAGGCTGCTCTGAATGAATTTTTCATCAGTTTGGCAGAGACACTATCTTCCACCCGTAAAATGCAGGCTGAGCAGACTGCCTCTCTGCTTCGCTTGCCAGTGAAACTCTGATCAGTTGTTTCTCTGGTCAGACCCACTCTTTGTGCCTTGAGGCTGCTTGTCACTCGAGTCCCTCTAGCCAGAGAATTACTAATTTACTCTGATCTTAACTTTTTTTGTTGTTTTATACAAAAACAATGCATAGTCTCTGAGATCATAAGCCAAAGGAGCCCATTGCGCACTCTCAGCCTTCTAGCCTACTGTGCACATCAGACTTCCAGAGCTTCCATCGTACATGAAGAGCATCTCTCCAGAAGATGCCCAGCTGGATTTAGAGAATTCAAGTAAGAGAACATCCATCAAAGCCTCATCTAAGTGATTTGGATGGTTTCAACCTGCACTGTTCAAACCCTGCATTCCATTTATAACTCCTGCAGGTCGAACCTCAATATTTTCCTTTCAAGGCACATCACAAAAAGCTCCCACCCAAGCTCCCTGTTAAGACAAGCTTGCACTCAACTGCCCTCCAGGGAAGCTGTACAACCCTCCACTTCTCTGATGGCTAAACTGTTCTTTTACCTACATAGGTGAACAAATACGTACGTCTTTGGGCTCTGCCTTTGGTGCAGGTAGTCACCATTCCTGCAGTGAGGTCACACAGGTGGGCAGCAGTCATCCTACCCAGGTTTCACCCACACGTAAGAGTTTCTGCCAGCTTGTAGCAGTAATTCCTGTTATTCTTCCTATTCCCAGCACAAACGTGAATGTTTTACTTTCATACTTTGTACAGTTCCTACTAACCTATCACCCCTTCTCTATTCCACCACTTCTCAGTGTTACTTATTTCTCTTCCTGTGTGATTTTCTTATGTTCCTCAAGCTGGTAATCGCTTTGCATCACCAGTAATTGTTCTTTCTCCACTGTTACTGATGAGGCCCTTGAATTATCCTGGCTATTCTTAAGCCAGATCCATCCCCTGCTCGTAGAGAACTCACTTCCCCCAGCGCTTCCATCTCCAGGAGCCCTTAAATGCCCAGTCCCTTTGGGTAATGCTTGCTTGCTCACCTCAATCCCATATCCCCTTAGCCAGGGCACTTTTTACAGTCCCCACAGGTCTAAGTACCCAGAAGTCACATCCAGGGATGTGAAGATATCTGCAACCCACCCTCGCCCTCTGATTCAGACGCTTCTCCCAAATTGCCTGCAAGGTGGGGTTTATCACTGTCCTAGATTTACCCAACGGTTCTGCCCTTTCGCACACGGCCTCGTGAGCGGCCAACACAGGCCACCTTTCTCACGGCCAGGGTTGCCTGAGACCATGGGTGCCCGCGGCACAGCGGGGTCTGCACACACCCCCGGAGCCAGCAGACCCAGCAGCTCCCTACCTGCACCGGTGGGGGCTCTTCGGGTGCCGGCACGGGCACCGGCACCGGGATGTCCAGTTTTAACCATGGCGGCTTCTTTCGCTGTAAACTGCTCGTGCTGTCATGCCGCACCTCCGACATCGTCCCGTGTCTGTCCTCGGGCCTAGGAGAGGGGAGAAATCGCAGTTGGGAGGGAGCCGGTCATCTCCGAGACACGGCGTACGGGGGGGCCCGGCAGTCTGTCCTTCTCCAGGCTGCGATTCACGGGACCCAAGTACCACGTTGGAGCACTCGCCGGGCACCTCCCCAGCGCTCAGAAATCGCAGCTGGCGTCGGCGCTGGTCAGCCGGGAGCAGACACACCGAGCACAGCGCGTTTCTAAGGTCCAGGGGACCTTGAGCCAGCGACTGCGGTCACAGGTTTTACAGTCACTTCCGTTAATATTTTCTGAGACTACGGTAAAATCCAGATTCCATAAGAAGCAGTCATGGATTAATTCTTAATTAGATCTGGATCCAGTCCAACCAGCTAAGTAAGTCCAGCAATGAAAGCCACTGACCTCTCTCTGAAAACTGACTGTGATTCACACGGGCTACGTCGCCCACCCAAAGCCGAGCACTGCACTTTCCTACCCAGCGACTACCGTTTAGCAATTAGCAAGCGGCCATTTCTCATCGCTGTTTTTAATCACCTTTAAATGTAATCATTTTCCAAAGAGACAACATAGTGCACAGAATGGTATAAGCACAGCATGAACATCAGAAAACTGGCATCAATCCTGAACTAAGAGTGGTTTTCATACATTCATAATAATGATACGGTATTTAAATAAAAACCACTGTGTCACAGAAATACCAAAGTAACCAGAGTGACTCATTGCCACCTTGCCCACTCTACTGCCTTGCACCTCTCTCCTGCCCTTTAGGCTGCATGCACTGGGGCAGGGACTACGCGACTCTCACGCTGGAGGAGCGCCTCATTTATTGTGCGTGCCCAGAGAAACAGTCAGGAATAATCGGAGTGCTCCTACAGGCATTTTCCAGGCAGAGTGAAAAAACTACTTCTACAGACTGGAACGAGGGTCCAGATAGGCTGCAGAACATCTGTCCTTGGAGATATTCAAAGCTGGACGGGACAAGCCTCTGAGCAACTGTCTTAAGCTTGCCCTACTTTGAGTAGGGGGGTCAGATCAGAGACCTCCACTGGTCCCTTCTAACTTAAGTTATTCTACAAACCTAAATTTCCTCCTTTTCAGGTACACATGCAATCACAAGCTAGCAGGAAGAAGCACGTATGCCGAACGGGACAACAGATCCAATTCTCTTCCAGCTCCCTCCTTGTGTTCTCCTAGACCACAGATCCCATAGGAGACAAAAATCAACACAGAGCCCCAGCCTCTTCCCTCTCCATGGTGGACAGACGGAATGAGCATCCAGTTAACTTTGCAAGCCCAAATGACTTGAAAGGGAGCAGAAGAAAAGCCCACTGTTTGAATTACTAAAAACTCAGTGCATTTACAATGTTCACACAGACACTTTATTTTGAATGCACGACACAGTCAAAGGTTTGAACTGGAGGTTAAGTTGCAAGGAAGGAATTTTTCCTTGGGAGTGGTCGAGAGCTGGGATAGGACCAGAGAGGTGGTAGGACCTCCATCCTTGGAGACATTCAGAACTCAACTAAACAAGGTCCTGAGCAGCCTGAACCAGCCCTGTTCTGAGCAGGGGGCTGGACCAGACAACCTGTGAAGGTGCTGTGAAGGTCTTACATTAGTCTCTAATTCTCTGAAGCATATACTGCTTGTCATTGCATTTTTATCGTATTCTCTTGGCTTCCTGAAGCTGTTCCTAGAAAGGGAGCCATACAAACAGCAAGGCTGACCATTACCAAAGAAATGCAGGGGGGAAGTAGGTCAACAAAGGGGATTGGAGGTGGGGGGTGATCTGGATTGGGTTAAGAGAAGTAAATCTCATCTAAGAGGAGGTGAAGACCAGCTGCTAGTTCAATCGGATATGCTGGGCTGGCTGCCAAAAGCGTTGCGCTCAGCTGAGCTGGAACGACAGAAAGGGAGGACTCGGCTGTAGGTGGATGAAGGTTGAGTTTCAGCAAATACCGCAGGCCCCCAAAAGTCTGGGAATTCATAATCTAGCTTGTGCAGGCATGCCCTTTGTACGTGCACCGTGCTCTCGCATATACAGACGCCTCTCTTTTGCAGCACAGAAAAAGGGGCATGACTCCTTATTTCTGGGTGCCTGTACCTTCAGGGGTGGCTAAAAGCACCTGCTCTGACTTCCTACGAGATGCGAATAGAGAGAGCATTAGGTGGGCTCCCACCCACCGTTCTGTTTTCCTTGCAAAGGGGCTTTTCTGGGTGCTCACACAACCCCCTCGCCCAGGCACAGCGCAACCTGTCACGTAAGACAGCAACAAAGAAAGCAAATTCCTCAGCGTCAGGCAAGAAGTGAGACTTGCAGCATGGCTGAATCCCCTCTGTATCACTCATCTCAGTGCAAAGCATTAAAAAAGAAAAAAAAAACGGTCACAGTCTAAGGAGAAGCCTCAGTATGGAGAGACACAGCAGCAGCTCCTCTTTGGTTGGGAGTCCAGGAGAAGGAACGGTCGCACACCCGCAGTTTGGGATATGTACGCTGTGTGCAGCTGTACCAGTTCCCCAAAGATGCTCCATGCTGTGCACGAATTCACAGCGACAGGGAGGGCAGGGAAGGCACGTGAGAGAACTGACCCTTCACACAACCGAAATGTCAGCCAGAGATGCTCGAATGTCCTCTGCTTCAAGATGCTACATGGTCTAAAGGGCAAATCCGCTACAGGACAGCTTCCAATCTTGTCTCCAAACCAGGCAAACTCATCATTCCTGCGAGGACAGGAACAAAGCAGATTGCTCCCACGGGGAAAACTCCGGCAGCACAGCTGAGAGCTCCGGAGCCAGGCCCACCAGGGCTCCCCAGGGTGCTCCGAGGAGACACCAGCCAAGGGGAACAGAGCTGCCTCTCCAGGGTGACCCAACCCCAACCCATTTCATACACGACAGGGCCCAGGTGAGAGCCTCTTCTTGGCACCTTCAAGGACAGATTCAGCACCTCTGAACTAGCTGCTTTTCGTTTTCCAGCATCTTTCAAGGAACAGACGTCATGCAGTGTTCCTCCTGTCCACCCATGGAGCTGCCTTGCAGAGCAGGTGCTTTGGACGCAGCGCGCACAAACATGCGTTAACATCTAATACAAAGCCATCTGCAGCTTTATCGACCTTTGCCGACCGAGCAGGGAAGGCAGCGCGAGGATCGCTCTCACACTGCGTAAGAGCTGCCACGCTGATGCTGAGCTCCACGGAGACCTGTGGGCGCAGGCCAGCCGCCGCGCGGGGAGGCCGTGCGACGCTCCCGGACCCTCCTGGGCTCTGAGACGCACGCCTGCACTCTGTGACCCTCCGCTTACACAAGGAAGACCGAGGCTCCGGGAAGGTTAGTTACTATGCAAACACTATGGAGAAACAGGGGAGTGAGTCACAGACCGTATCCACCTGGATTTCCGCGGAGCACGCCCAGCAGTGCACAGGCTGGCTAATTCAGGGTATCGGCGGGTGGACACAGCTCAGATGGCCCGAGTGACGCCAGCCACAAGGCCCCTCTTGCACTGGGCTCGGTCGTCCTTCGGCGGGAAAGGCCCCCAGGCTCAGCTGAGGGACTCCCAGGGCCCAGGTGACTACGTCCTCCTCCATTTGTCCGGTACCCCGGCCCCCAGCACAGGGCCGGAGGCGTGCAGTTCACTGGTGATGCCAGTCGCTCGGAGCGGTGATCCTGATGGAGGGCAGCAGAAGGAAAGGGCCATGCTGTGGTCCATGAACACCAGGGAGGTCTTCACCAGGGCGCTGGCCCCAGCTGCAGGGATTACTGTGACAGGATACACAAGTGCCACCCCATCCTGGGGACACACAGACAGGGCACTGCCAGGCCGCTCTCATGCAACAGGCACACTGGTTTGAGTCACACACAGTGACTTTCTGACAAAATCTGTTTTCAGTCCCCCTTCCCATTTGGGGGTAAATTTGGTATTTGTCCCAGATCGCCACAGACAAGGATATCAGCAAGTGCCCGGGCTGGGACACAGAAGCTGACTGTGCCCTGTACCCACCGCACCAGCTCCAGTGACCCACACAGACAGGAGCACTGGGATCTGCAGCCAGCGCACACCCACACCACGTGCAGAGAAGACAGCAGAGAGTGCACACACACGGGGTCCAGCACGGGCAAGGAGAGAACCCGGGTCCACGCAAGCCCATGGACGATCCCCCTGCACGAAGCAGGAGGCAGCGGAGCGTGCTCGTATTCACACCCACAAGAAGCTTCGAAGCTAAAGGAAAAGTCAAGGAGACAAAGTGGCCCCAAAAGCAACCGAGCAAGTGCTCTGCACACAGTTATGCAGACTGAAAGCGCAGGTATGTAACGGTTCCCTGGGCCAGCTGTGACCAGCTGCAGGAGGCAGCAGCTCCGAGCAGCGAGGAGACCTGCGCATACACTGCACCACCAGCTGAGCCTGCCTGGCTGCACCGTTCACGCAAATCCTCCCTAATGCTGTTAAACCGACTGCAAATGGCCTAACTTAGCACAAGCTGATAACCAGCCGAAGGTGCACTTAAGAGCTCCTGCACGAGGGTTCTGCATCTCCTTAAGAAAACTGCTGCAAATCCAGGCAGCGATCTCGGTACTGAGGAAACGAACACTTCAGTTGCTTTCCAAGTGAATCAGCTCATGCCGGAGGACTTGCAGCTGTACACCAGATCCCCCACCTGGGAGTGATTCAGAGCAGAGGTGAGGGACATTTTGAGGACAAGGAGAGCCAGTAATCCTGCTTGGAGTGCAGGAGCAGTATCTCACCCTGGAATGATGTTAAACCATAAGTGAAATGGACATTTACCTTGTAAGTTAAGCCTCCTTTGTTCTTGGAAAAATAGGAAAATGTGGATCAAAACATGTAGGGAGCAATTATGTGTGTGTGCATGCAGCATTTAAAAACCAGGCAAGTTGGACCTCTGATTGCATACAGAGAATTTGAACTCAGGAGCAAATTCTTTTAACAGTGTGACCCTTTTTACATACCAAAATAGCCATTTCCCCATAAAAGTGCAGTATAGGCAGAGCTGCTCCACATTCCCAACTATATGTGTGCATTTGGAGTGGCCAAGTATAAACCTTGCGAACACATGGGATGAGATTTGCAGTCCTTGCCCCAGCAGGGCTGGACCCCCTGCACACTGCAAAGAGGCAGCCACAGCACGTGTCAGCCACAGCCTCCAGCACGTGGGGTCACAGGGCAGGGACGGGACCCGGGTACAGATGCAGCAAGCAGGTCCACAGGAGGTTAAAGGCGAGGGTGAATGCAGATCCAGCTGTATATGTAGTACTGCTGGATGGCTGAATGTTGTCCTTGCAAAGCAAAATGTTCCTTTTCACACCTGATCTTCATTCAAGTGCTATAGTCACCAAATTCTGTCTCAGCATGGTGCTAAAAGCACACTCTGAGTTTCACTCTGAGTTTCACTCTAACCCCTTGATTATTTTTAGGAGGTAGTGTTTCAGGATGCAGAGCCCATGCTCCGTGTTCAGGCCAGCTTGCTTTGTTTCAAAGGTGACTGCATTGATACTTGATTTGGATCCTCACACAATCCCAATTTCTCAGCACTGTCCTGACCAGCATTTTCAAGAAGTCACTCTGACAGCAGCAAGATAGGAACGTACACAGAACAGCCACGTGAGCTCAGGCCAAAGGTCCATCTAAATCCAGGATCTCATTTCCAACAGAGGATGCCTGGCAAAGAGTATAACATACAGGATCACTCGACAGTCATATCTCACAGCATACAGGCAAGGCAAGGGCTACGAATAACTCAGGGGCGTTCTCCTACCAGAGATGATGCCTTTGCATTTAATGGCTCTTGTGGGTCTTTTTCTTCCAGAATTTATCCAAACCCCTCTTGAATTCATGCCAGCTTTTAGCATCCGTAACTGCCTGTGGCAGAGTGCTCCACTGCTGACACGCGTGTTGTGTGGAGAGCTGTCTCCTTTGGTTTGCTTTTAAACCTGCCACCTACCAACTTCTTGATGCCCCACAGCTCTTAGGGTAAAGGAGCGAACAGCTTTCCCTGTCCCCCTTCTCCGTGTCACTCCTGCTTCTACGGATCTCTTCCATGTTCTTTCGACCACCTCTTCTTCCCACAAACACAGTGTGATCGCCATCCAGCTGCTTATTCCTTGGACCAGAGCTGTTCCAGACCTCTTGTCTGTGCTTGTGATTTGCAGCTCTCCCAAAGCCTAGGAAATGCTCTAACGATCCCAACAGCGGCTGCGGGTTTTTAGAGTAATGCTAAACACATTCAGTGAACCTGAGTAGCTGAAAATGTTCATGTTTTCAAGTTCTTCTCAACAGTCATTGGAGGTAGAAACTCAATCCTTCTAAGCTTGCAGGATACTGACTCCAACAAGCAGTGTAAGAGAAAAATCTCCACTATTGCTAAAAACGTGTAAGAGCCACCAGATATGGGGGGTAAGGAGAGAACCCAGGGGGCTGCGTGAAGAGCCTGGGAAGAGGTGGAAGGGCTCAATTGCTCCCTGAAACCCTCCTCCCAGCAACGGCACGGTCTCATCACTGGTGCTACCATCTGCGTTGCCCATCCACCAGGCTGTTCTCTCGGCGTTGCAAAGCTGAGGAACCAGGAGGTACCAACCCTACTTCCAGCACAGAGGTTGAACACACAGCATCTGCAAACCTCGCATCTTCTAACTGATCAGCTGCATGTACAACCACAGCAACAGACAAAAAGCATGAACAAAGGCCATTTCAATAAAAAAAAAGAAAATATCTGTATGGCACAGATGCTCTGGGAAAGCTGCCTTCAGAAACTCCATGCCAAAGCAAGGTTGCCACAGCACCAGAATGAAATCCAAATCGCCTGTGCTGTGGTCCAAATCAGCAAAGAGGGTGAGAGAGTTAAAATCCCAAGCTGGCACATGATCAAGAAAAGCAGCTTACTGAAATCCACGGACCCAAATAGAGAACAAAAAGCCTCATACAGACTGTTTGAGTATGCCCCTAAAACTGAGTGGCATCTCAAGTACATTGAGAGATCTGCACAACTACTTCAAACAAAGACCATCTTTCCATTTAAACAGACAACTCAAGCTAGTCCCATAGAAACCTCTTGATTTTTTTTTCCAAATTTTCCATGTTTTTGCTAGCATTTTCATTTAAAACAAACCCGTTTCTTCCCCCTACAAACCTTCTGAGTGAAGAAGACTTGATCCAACCTTACCGCATGAATACGCACCATGCACTTTTCCCCCAAACAGCGTGTTCCTCTCCAGCACAGCACATGCATGTTCTTCCGGACACCCCCGGGAGGTAACGGACACCAGGGCTATTCCACTGCAGTGCAACCACCATGTCCCATGTTCAGCAGCTGACAAGCTTCCAACTGTTTTCCCGCATTTTTCAACCCCCCCCCCCGTCAATGCGACAGCTGTGTTTGCAGCGGCTGGTAGGCACAGCCCCAGGCAAGACCGGCAGGTCCTGCTCCAAGTTACGTGCCCCTGAAGGGGTTTGCCCCTGGGGGTGTTCTGGTTGAGGTAGGCTGGCAGGCTTCCAAGTGGGGAGACAGCAAAGCAACCAGGATCCTAAATGTCTTCTCCAGGCAGGCTGAGCCAGAGGAGACAGCATGCTGCTGGCCACGGCTCTGTCTCCAGGAGGATTTCTGCTGGCACAGCTAGCAGGGAAAGGCGGGAAGTCCAAGAAAAGGAGCAATGGGGTTTCAGCCTGCTGACTGCCAAAAGAAACATCTAGCAGGGATCGGACTCAGCGAGTTACAAATAATATCCCCAATATTAGGCATAAGCCAGACCCTTAAAACAAGCCAGATGGAGGGGCTGAGGCAGGCAGGGACAGGGAAGGTGGAGCAGGCCCGTGACCCTGCGCTCTTGAGGAAAGCTCTCCAGGGCGCAGCAACATCCAGGCCTCGGCAGAGACCACCACATCCCACCCCACATCCCACCTTGGCAACAAAACCAGGACATCGGTGCTGGCCAAGCAGCAGTCCTCCGCAGCGCTCTCTCCCCTGCCTTCCCGCTGCAAGCAAACCAATCGGACAGTTAGCTGCTGCCCAACGAGCAGCCTTGCCTTCCCCACTGAGCCGCTTCGAGGGGCTTCGCCAGCACAAAACTAACTCTACCCAAAAGTAAATTCTTTCCTCCTGAAGAGGCTCAGACAATTTCAGATAAGCTCTGCGCAACCCCAGAGAGGAAGGGTAGGACAGGCCTATTCGGCAATAGCTCGCCACAACATCAGCTCTGCTGAAACATCAAAGTGCAGCCTGAGCTTCTGTCCTCTGCCAAAGCAAAACAGCTCACTGCCATGCCTGGCCTAGCAGAGCAGGGCTCGGGAGACTGCATCTCTCCCTGCCGATCAACGCATGCCGCACGCTGAGCCCCTGCAGCCTCCTCTGCAGACAGGCCAGGCAAGAGGACTGAGGAACAACCAGCTGAAGACGTACTCTTCCCGCAGCCCAGCGTGGCACACGGCAAGGGCCTGCCCGTACCCAAACTTTGACTTTGAAACAGAAGAAATGGATTTGGGGGACTGGAAGGCTCTGCATAGGCTTCGGTGGAACAACCTAAAGGGTTGCATTTCCCTTGTAGAAAGGGCACTGAAAGGCACACGATCTCTCTCGTGGGAGTGTATGATATCCCTAGATATCGGCACTGTGGTAGGGCTGAAAAAGGCCCATTCGAGGTTGGAAAACCACTCCAAGTTGTCCTGACATATTGTTGGGACCAGCTAACGAAACAACCTAAGAAACAACCAGAGACCTGGTAGCAGCTGTGATCATGAAAAAAGGAGCAAGGGAGGATTCACGTTGATGTTAAACCTAGGAAGGCAGGAAAGGAGTAGCTGCCAGCAGAGAAGACAAGCTGCCCTGTCCAACTCCCGTGCTCAGGGAACTATTTGGATGCAATGGGAGAGAGAGGGAAAAAAAAAGCTTTCTTTTCAACCAGTGCTCTGGAAAGAGCTAGAGCAGAAGCTACCGGCTTGAGCAGGAGGCCGTAAAACCAGCATTCAAGCAGATCATGGAAAAGCAGCACATGAGCACTGCCACAGAGTCAATGCAGCAGGAATCGGGCCAAGCTGGGGTGAATGCAGAAGCTATGGAGAAGGTCTTTAATTTCTGTGGCTACCCAAGCAACCAAGGCAGCATTGAGGGATCATACCCTCAACGACTTAATTTAATTAGCTGAGAAATACCAGTAGGAACTTCCTGCCTTAGAAGAGGCCAGGCAGACTCCTAGACCAGAAATGGGAAGTTACATTAGAAAAAACAAGATTTTGGATTTCACACAAAGTCCTGTAGAATTATACTGGTTTGCAAGATGCACATTGAGAGAGTGCAAGGCCTCAACAGGGACCCATTGATCTTGGAGGAGGTTCAGCTATAGAAAGAGACAGAGGGTTTTAAATACTCGTAATAAAAATATCTGACACTGAGGTCTGAATCTCTGTGAGCCAACTGCCAATCAGGAAAGTAGCTCTGAGATTCCTTTGAACCACTGATTTCCATCATTTTCAGAAAAGGACACGGTATCATGATTGAAACGAACTAAAACTGAGCTCCTGCTGGAATGCCAGAGCCATGAGCTTTCAAAGCAGCTCCACACGGGACCCGAGAGGTGTCCAGGTCTGGTACCCTTCTGTCAAAGAGACAGGAAAAAACAGAGAGCTCAAAAAATTCTTCCAAGGCCTTTTAGTTCTTATATCTTGGGTTGAAATTCTCCAAGAACAGGTTAAAAGATGACCCCAATTGCAATCTGCAAACACTCACACGGGCAATAGGCTCTGATCTTCCAGGTCCTTTTGTTCCAGCAGACAAAGGCAGAGCAGGAGCCAACACACAGAAGCTGCTAAAATTCAAGCAATAAAGATGTCACAGCCACTTGAAAAAGATGCAAGCCAGCGCAAGCAGCAGTGCCCCCAGCCCTCTGCGCCGCCCCCCTCCTCGTGCTGGCACAAGCACCCCCACAGCTGTGATCTGCGCTGGGAGCTGACCCACATTAACTCAGCAAAGAATACTGTTTGTTCCAGCCCGAGCTCCTTCCCCGATCCACACAGCTCCAAAAACACTTGCGCCAGCGCAAGGAAAGGGGCTGAAGCAGGAACAACAACAGCAGCTGGAGCCAGAAGACAGAACTGCTTCTCGAGGCAGTACAGTTTAAATCAGTGATGAAACCACGGTCAAAGACACCCATTTGCAGTGCAGAAGGAAGCTAATAATTATCGCACAGGAGGTGGTGGGCTCTCCGTCTCTCAAGGCTTACATAGTCCTCCAAAAACTGCTCTCAGTGCAGGTGTTGAGTGGAGCAGGAGTAAAACACCTTCATCACCAGAGTGAATTTTTGCTGGTGTCACTGGATGGGAAACAATCCCCAGACTTCTCCAGAGTCGTGGCCAAGTCTCCTCTGCGGACAGGTTCCTTAGAAGGTCCTGAAGACAAGGGGCGAGTTTCCACCTGCCAGGACTGCTCAGGCCTTCAGCACCCACAAAGCAACTGGAGGGAAAGCAGCCAAGCGCAGAAGACTGGGCAGAGGGGCTCCCTTTTCTATCTCCGAAGCACGTGCGACCCACAGAAGTATGTTCACAGCACTGGCCCGCACACCTGCACCCCAGAGTCCAGACCGGGCCCAGACAACGAGCAACCAGCATCTAACTCCATCTTCTAGAGAAAGCCTGATACAGAGCCATCTACAACCTCCCTAGAAAGCAGCAAGGGGAACAGTCTGAGCATAAAATATAACCAGCAAAGAAGGGGGGCAGCAGGAAACTGCTTTGGTGTCGTCATCGTGTTCCTCAGTGAACGCACAACCTGCAGCTTTGCACAGAGGACACCAGCCCTGCCCCACAGGCAAGAGCCACGTTTCCACCTGCCACATCCTAATGCCCTGTTCCCAGCATTCTCCCCATCGCAGCAGGGATATCACCCTGTGCCACACCACTTACAGGACACACCTGGGCACGGACTGCTGCCGATACCTGCTGATACCTCCAGCAACAGCACGCCAAGCACAGAGGGTGAGAAGTCAGCACCGACCAGCACTTCCATTCCTAAGGGAAGCGGTAGAGTCAGCACTGCTTGACCCCCAAAGTGGCTGGTTTCCAGCTGAATCCGTTACTGGCTGCCAAACGGTGGTTGCATCTCAGCATGTCCACGCAGGAAGCTAAGATACTGCTGCTGGTCAGGTACCAAAGCGAACATAGCCAGAATGGACAACAGCTATAATTACGTTAACGACTCAAACATTAACAGTCCCAATTATAAACAACTGACCACCAGCAGCGGAAGTGTTTCCAGGGGAAGGATCTTCCATACAAGCCTTTTTCTTGCACCCATTTCACAGGTAAACACAACCGTCTCCTGGGCATGGGCTGAGCCTACAGAGCGTTTCACTCCAGCGTCCCGGCAGCCTCAAAGCAATCAGCGGTCACGTACTCTCCTTCTGCCTACATTCTTGCCAGCTTCCTCATCAGCAAAGGAAAGGGTAATCACAGAAATTATTTTAGTACACATTTAACTTACTGCAACAACTTGCCAGGGCTCTGAAAGACACTGTACCGGCTTCTTTTCATTACCAGTAAAATAGGTATACTGTAAAGTGCTGGTTGATCTACCAAGTACTGCGGACACAGCCATTGCCTAAATTATACAGTAAGGTGAGATCCACAGAAGCACTTGCGTCAGAGCAGCCACGATCCCACCTTAGAGAACAAAACACAACAACGTAATCCTAGACCTGTGTTTTAACAGAGGTACCATTTTCACAGAAAAAGAGTTTCAGATGCTAAATACGAGAGCTGACTTGAAGTTCTGCATGAGCACTGTAAGGATTCAGGACACAAGAGAAGCTAAGAACACGGCACCGGCACGACCCTCAAGACAGCCACGAATTCTGGATCTGGGAGTTTTTGGAATAGCTGCCAGCCACATATCCACCTTAAGAGTAACTCTCTTGGTAGATTAATGCCACTTACTGTTTATAACGTATATGTAATTTAGAAAACATGACACCAACAAACAATTGATGAAAAGCAACTGCCAAACCTAGTAACCTCCCCTGAAAAGATCACAATACTTCAACCCAAAAATTAGGTTAGACCAGAAACCACCAAATGTCTAGAGCAAAGACTTTCAATATCAAAAGCAGCTAAGAACCACTGCTTACTGCGCTAACTAAAAATGTCTCACTGACAAATGAGATCAAAACTGCCACAAAATGACAACATTTCCTATGGAAAGTTACATAAAACCAGGCTGAATAGCAATCTAAAAAAATCTTAGAGGAAATAACAATAACAAACTCTGAAGTCACCAGAAGGCAGACTCTATATTCAGGAAGGACGGAAGCAGCGGCCTTTGAACTGTTCCGGATAAGTTTCTCTGCGTGTTCCTTTGAAATTCAGAGCATCCTCACTCACCCTCACACACCTGCTTTCTCCAACACGACCACGGTTACGTTCACCTAGATAGAAATGAGAGGACAGGTCTGCACAACTGCACCCGTGCACAGAGCAACGAGGCCCTCGGAGAGACTTCAAAAGAACAGTTAAATAGCCAACAATTCGGAGCAGGACTGGTTCAAGTAGAGCTGCTCTTCTTGTATGTTAGCTGATGCAGCCAGGGCCAGACCCGAGGAGAGCCTTGGACACAGGAGAACTAGGCTGCCACTCCGATGCTCCAATCTCTATTCCTGCCGGTGCTCAGCAGCTGGCCACACCACCTTCTCCTACTTCATCTAACTGGAAAGCAGTTGCAGGAAGAGCATGTCTTGCACCACAGGTGTGTGCACACACGCATGTACATCCACGTGTGCCCAGTGCAACAACTCACTGATAGTGCAAACAGAAACAAGCGTATTCTAACTTTGTTTTAGCAAAAACATCTCAAGATGTAGAGATGCATCATCCAATGTATCATCTGCCCACTGAGCAAACGGCGGATGCTTTCTCACTGTCCTCCCAGAAGGTACAGGCCCACAGCAGTCAGAGAAAGGGAAGGTGCACTCATGCCTTTGCCAAAATGATCCATGGCCTGGTGTCTTCTGACGTTCGCTTTAAGGCACTGGGCTGTGAACTCAAGCAGCAGAGACACACACCTCCCATCTGCTGATGGCTACGGGGCGGTGACACCTGGAACACAAACGGCACTCACCAGACCCCGGCCGTCCGAGCCCTTGAGATTTTAAAATTCCAGCTGCCATACCTTTCACTAAGCCAAACCTAAGTGTGGGACCTGCGAAACAGTAAAAGCAGCAGCCTGTGCAGCTTCAGGATAATCCCGTACAGATTATTCCTTAAAAAAAAAAAAAAAAAAAAAAAAGCTTAAAGCAGGGACTGCTGCTGACCAGCAGAGCAAGGGGCTGTCCCTCGGCAAAGTGGAAACAGGAAGGGGAGGAGGCAGCCAAGGTAGACTTTCCAGAAAAGGCAAGACCAGGCATGTCTGGATATCTCTCCTCTCCCTGGGAAGGCTGCACCGTGCTACGGAAGTCTTTTGCAATGATACTTAGATAAAAATTCTTATGTCACCTCTTAGTTCACTGGGAAGAAATTCCATTTCCTTTAACAGTCACCGTGCTTGAGAGATGTCCTGACTATTAAAGCAAGGTCCATTTGCTGCTCAAGGCCCCAGAATTTTTTTGAAAACCTATCTGTTGCCCAGGTCTACACTGCAATAGGTCTAGCATTTCTACGGTACGCACAGGACAGCTTAAATGATGTTTGAAACAAGCAGTGCATCTACTTGAGCTTGAGAAAGCACAAGCTTTATGTCATCTGACATTTGCTGTCCCTGCACAAGGGACCACAGCCCATAAGACTCACACTGTGTAGCTCATAGGACACTTAACTATTAAGGTTAACATGAAGAATAAACTCTCTGCCTTCAACAAGCAGCAAACAGCCACTGTTTATTGTACAGACCGATTTGACCAGAGTTTGGATGATTTGTTCAAAAATTCAGCTACTAATTTGCGCTTTGTGGCATCATCGCAACACTCATAAAAAAACCACTTCCTCATTCCTACGGCAGCATGGACCGAAATGACAAGTTTCAGAGACATGAGCGCTGCTCTTAGGTAGGATTTAACCAGTCCTGGACAACAGCTAAATGAGAAGGACCACAAAAAAAAGAGCAAGTGCTCAGGAAGCCCTAAACAGTTCAGCTAATGAGGACACGAAGAGGCGATCTCAATGCAGTTTCCACCGCTCCATCAACGCCGCAGGCTCACTCCGTCGGGGCTGACCCCCGTCCTTCGCAACGGCACAGACAAGCCCGCTGGCGAAGAGCAGAGGATTTGGGGCAAGCCTTGCCCTCCCAGCACGGGGCTGGCGCGAGGCTCTGAACGCAGAGGCAGGGGCTCTGCCGCGGGGCAAGCGGGCCTGGGCAGCCGGAGCTCACGCCGTGCGCAGCACACGCTGAATCAGCCTGGGGTTCTCCAAGGACACCCAGACAGGGCTGCTACCACGACCATTGGGAAACGTTGTCTAATAAACCCGTTTCCTCCCGGCGTGACATCTTGCCTGTTGCCTCCCCAGTCTCTGGGAACCGCTAGCTGCAGGGCTGGGATTGCCCCTTCCGAAGGGTTTTTCTATTACCTGCGTGGTGGAAGCTGATCTCGGGGGTGACCTGCTGCACACCAACACAGTAAGCGACAGGTCCTGATGCCTGTTCAGTTCAACCGATTCATCTGCTAGTTCTGAACGAGGCCAAAACAACTGACCGGGGTGAAGATGACCTGTGTGACACTGGACACCAGGGCTTCTCCTCCTGTGAGGATAGAGACCGTCTTCATTCTACTCCGCAGGAGCACTGGGACATTTTACCCATGACCAGGACATGCTGCGTCCCAATAAATTTACACTGCACGTCCCACCATGCAAGTTTTGTAGCCATAGAGATGCTGTTATAACCTCAGCAGAGAGGATGCAAGGCAAAGACACGTGAGCTTGCAGGCAACGCACACCTTCCACCTGTGGTTACTTAAAACTACAACAGCTACGTACCCAGCAGCAAGGAGGCAGCCCTACGATAACCGTGCCAGATCCGCACGCTTCTTGTCTGCTTCATTCCAGCTAGATGTTGATAAAGTTAGATTTAGGCTCAACATCTCTCCAGCTGAAAAGAAAGGTCTGCACTCAGGGAGAAAGTGCAGGAAGAAATCCATCCTTAAGTACTTCGACTGAAACGGGTCATACGCCGGTGCCAGGCAGGTGGCTGCAGGAACAGGCATTAATAGAAGTGCTGCGCGGGGTCACAATCAACGCTGGAACCTCCAGGAAGGGCACGGGGTCTCCACGGGACGCCACAGCCTCCAGAAATGGCAAAGGAAGAAAGGCAGCAACCACAAGGGGAAAATCTCACTGAAGACTGTCCTGCCAGATAAAAACTCTAGAGAGACAGACAGAGAAACGCCGGGACCTTCAGCTCACCGCCAGCCCCACCCAGCAGGCAGCATCCCCGGCAGCACGCAGGGAACTCCGCCAACAGCTTTGCTGGACACACTCAATGGAAAAGGAAAACGAGCCGGGACTGCTGGTCATGCTGCCCATCTCAGATCTCAGCACTAACCAGGCTGTGTTCAGACTGCAGAGAGACCCGACACACCGAACAGAATCAAATCTTTACTAATTATATCTGAGCATGTGGGCTCTGTGCCCAGAATAAACTGTCCTATCGTGCTACACTCAGCAGACCCTGCCTCTTTTGGGGGAACATGCTGGGACTTGCCAGCTACTCTCTGAGGCTGAATTCCAGAGGAACAGGACTGATGACCCCGAGAGGAATTTCTATTCTTGCCTTGCAATCTCGTTCAGCCGCAGCATCGTTACAGTCCCCGACGCAAAAGCAAAACGAGCCACCTGCCAAATCCAGCGACAAGACACCGGCCTTCTCCGAGGTGTGCAGCTTCTGACCGAGGCAACGCATCGGGGCCAGGCACTCTCCAGCGCCAAGCCACGGGAAGGGCGTGCTTGCCAGAGAACGGGCACCCGCTCCGCGGGCCAGCCGCGCTCTGCGCCTAGCGCTTGTCACCCTGGCTGCAGCCTACCCAGCACAGCGCAAGACATTCCTGAGACCTGGGCCAGCCCACAGCTTTCCCCCAAACCTGAAAAGCCAGTTTGTAGGCAGATCTGTTGCAAGTGTATTGCTTAAAAAAAAAAAAAAAGACCTGTCATGGGAAGTCCCAGAGCAGAACTCGTTCTGTGGGAGTTGCTTTTCCACCGCCCGGCGTTAACCTCCTTCCATGGGAGCCCACAGAAGCAGGCACGCGGCCGACACACGGCCGCACGCGAGAGTCGCTGCCTTCCGGGGGTCCCCGGGCACTCGGGAGCACAGAGGGAACAACAAGGCTCGGTCCCCTCTTCCAGACCCAACCCCCCTCTCGGGAGGCCGGGAGGGTCCCAGCTCCGGCGCCCCGCACACCTCCTTTAGCTGCCTTGGGCGCGCAGACCCGAGCTGCCCAGCGGTATTGTTGCCACGACAATTTAAGGATACGAGAGGGATGCAGGGAGGAGGTGAAAGCAGACAAGCTTCCAGGCACACAAGGCCTTTCTTCATCTCCTGTTAACAATCAGAACGTGGCGGGAGGAAGTACCCAAAAGCTCATCTGTTTTTTCTAACTATATCAACCCATCTAACAAGCGTCATCACCTCCTCTTGCAAACTCCGCACACCGAGACAGAAGCGCTGGAGAGCAACACGCTTCCGCGCACCGGAGCGGAGACCCGTTTCTCCTGCCAAGGGTCTGCACCACGGCTAGCCCCAGACAGGCCCTTTTCTCCTGGTGTTCCTGGCACGGGGGGTGTTACTTGTTTTTTCCGCTCGGTGTTTCTGCAGTTAATACATTGTGTTCCTTCCTTGTCGCATGCTTCATTCAGAAACACCTTCAGTTCCCGGCCGTCAGCTTCGCTCCCTTCTCCCTACCCATTACGTAGGGCTATTTTTTCCTTCGCTGCCGAATGCCTAGCTTTCTTCCCGGAGGAAATCAGCAGCCGTGGGGACAAAAACAGGAAGAAAGGAAACAACTTCCTGCTTGCTCCGAGACCAGGCCTGGGGACATCTCCGATCCACGCCGCACACCCTGCAAGGCAACCGGCGGCAGGACCAGCAACGCACGCGCCGCCCTCCAGCACTGTCCCAAACTCGGCTGGGCAGCAACTCGCCTAGCCAAAGTTATACAAGAAAAAAATCACAAGTCAAGAGAGACATGCACCAGGGCCCCTTCAGCACAGCAGGGGCAGTGATGAGCGCGTGGTGCAGCAGGGTGGGAAGGTCACTTTTGGGGAAGCCCGGGCGGACTCGGCACCGAGGGCGCAGACCCACCACAGCTGACGGCCGTCCCGCTTAGAGCTGCCGCGATCCTCCTTCCAGCAAACCACGTCCAGCAGCGTGTGGTGTCCCAAGTCTGCTCAGGGACCAGATCCAGAAGAAAACTACCCTCTGCATACAAAAAAAGTGATTCGCTTTCCACCAGATCCGGTCCCTGATCGGTTCTCAACGTGTCTGTCAAAACACTGGTGCTGGCAGAAGGGGAGGAGCGGAGGGGAGCACACGGCAGGAGATGGGGAGGAAGGGCCCTCTGGCTCCCACACCACCTCGGATCAGCTTAAACAAGCCACGAACACGCACCTCTGCCTACAGAGGCAAGTGTGGGGGTCACGGAGGCCCCGGCGTCACCAGCCCAGGGAAGAACCGGACCCCGTCTTCTCCAGGACTGGGGACCGTGGAGGCCCAGCCTCGGAGCGGGCCCCACGCTGCTTATTTTGCCTTTCACGGGACTCCGGCAGACGGACGGGCGCGAGCAGCCGCCAGCCCCGCACGGCCCAGCCACGGCCCGCGTGCGAGGGGGCCGCACGCGCCCTCGGGGGGGACCAGCCCCGCGCCAGGCCCCACCGCTCCCGCTCCGCATCCCGGGGTCCCGCTGGCGTGGGGCAGGACGAGGCCTCCACGCGCAGCCGGGCACAAGCGCCCCGTCCCCAGGCCCCGACCCCCTCGGAGGCCGACCGGACCCCGCACCGGGCCCGGGCGCCGGCCAGGCCCGCGGGGACCCCCCGGCCCGGCGCGGCCCGGCCCTGCTCGGGAGCGGGCTCCTCCCCCGCCCGGGCCCAGGGACCGCTCCGCCGCCGGGGCGGGCCCCGCCGCTCGCCCGCGCCCGTCCCGCGGCCAGCGGCCCGCCCGGGCGCGGGCGCGGGCTCGGGCCGACACCTGCGCCCGGACCGCGGGCGGCGCCGCAGGGCGCCGGAGCCCCCCCGGGCCGCGGGGCGCCGCCGCCGGCCCCGGGCGGCCGAGCCCCGCCGCCAGCGTCCCCGCCCCGCGGCGCCCGGTGCTCGCGGCCCAGCCCGGCCCGGCCCGGCCCGGGGAGCCGCGTGAGGCGGCGGGAGCTCCGCCACCGGGCCGGGCCGGGCGGCGCCGCCAGCAGGGGGCTGCCGAGCCGCGGCGGAGGCGGCCGGGCCGCGGCGCGGGACGGGACGGGACGGGACGGGACGGAGCCCGCGGCTCACGTGCGCGCCGGGCCCCGGGGCAGCCCCCGCCCGCCCGCCCGCCGCCTCCCCGCGGGCCCCCGCGCCGCCGCCGCACTCACCGGGAAGGCGGGGGAAGCGCGCAGCAGCGGCCGGGCGCGCAGCAGCGAGCCGCCGCTCGGGCCGCCCCAGTGCGGCTAAGGGGCCGCCGCCGCCGCGCTCGGCCGGCGCAGGGCGCGCAGACTCCGCCCCGTGCCAGGGGCCGGCCGGCCGGGCACGCCATTCACAGCCGCGCCATGCAAATGGGCGCCGGGCGCCCCGCCGGGCAGCTGCGAGCGCCCGCGGCCGTGGGGGCCTCCCGCCGCGCCCCGCCGCCGCCTGACTCAGGGCGCAGGAACGCGTCGCACCGCGCGGAAGCGGCCGCCCCCCGCCCCCCGCCCGCTGCCCCCGCCCGGCGCTGCCCCCGCGGTGTCACCCCCCGCGCGCCCCGGGGCCCCGCCGGGCTCGGGCCGAGCCGCAGCGACACCGCGGGATGGGAAGAGGCGCTCACGCTGTAGCCCCGCGCCCTCGGGGTGCTCCGGCGGCCGCTGGCGCCTTCCGAGCCGCTTCCCTGGAGCGGGCGGGTGCAGCGGCACCGTGCCTGGCGGGAGCCGTCCCCAGCGGGCCTCGGAGAGCCCCGGCCTCGGCGGCGTCGCTCCCGGCATCGCCAGCAGCCCGGCTCACGGGCTCGCTGGGTGGCGAGGGCGGGGCACGGCCAAGCCGCGGCAGCCCCCGCCAGGCCCGGTCCCCGCGCACGGGGAGCCCTCGCAGCTGTAGTCCGTCACGGGGCTGGTGTGTGCTGCCCTCGCACAGAGACACCCGCGCTGGCCTGGGTCGTTCCTCATCACCTCTCTCATTCCTGCTCCTCCGCTGCCCATTGCCTGTTCCCTGCCTCATTCGCATCATTTTCCCACTTTCTTGAGCCCCCCGTTACTCCTGTGTTTCCCATCAAGCTCTTCACACCTCCTGCTCTGGCCACACGGTTGGTGTTTCATCCGTTCCCTAAGCCATTTCTTTCCTCCTCCCGGTCTACACTGTCCCCCTTTCTGGATGGCAGCGTCCCATCTCGATTGCTCAGCTGTCCTCGCCTTTGTCCTAGGGTTGTCACTGAAGGTTTTTCCGTCCGGCCTCTCCGGAGCATCGGTCAGCGCGTGCTGCTCATGCAGAGGTTTGCCAGAGCACCGACCGATGCTCCAGCAAGACCTGCAGCAAGCACATCTCTCTTCTTCAGCTGGCCTCAAACCCTCGGCTGCAGATCCTTGTTATATTAGTAACAGCGGGGGGTGGAGAGCTATTTCTTTGCCATCTTATTGCTCCTTGCTTTTCACCCTGCCGACCTGCGAGCGAGAGCGGTGGAGGCGAGCAGGAGATCTGCCGTCGAGGGGGCCGCCGCTCGCGGTGAAGGGTGAGCTCATCGGCACCACACCCCCCGCGCGCGCCCACGCACGCACCACGCCGAAGGCAGCCCTCCAGGGAGCTGGGCTAACGGCGTCTCGTCTCGTTAGCTAACGAAGAAACAAAGATAAGCCCCAGCTAGTCCGTGATGAGGTGGAGACCAAATTGCACGCAGAGCACTGTCCAGCGGCAGAGCTCTACAAAGCTTAACGGACAAATTGTTTTCAGATGTTTCTATCACATAAACAAGGAACAGAAAAGTCAAGTAACAGAGAAAAGATGAGCTTACAGCCCCTCAGCATCTCCAGAAGGAACGCTCTGGAGCCAGCGTGCGACTCCGACCCACCCCTGCTCTTTCTTAGTCTCCTGCCAACAGTACATGGGTTTTGCAAGAAAAACAACGTTTTGAAATGTGATTTCTTGCTCCCATATAATCCTATTGTAGACAGCGCTCCTAACCCCATCCCACAAGCTCGGAGAGTCTCGCTGCTCCAGGACGCCCCATGTGTCCCCTCAGAGGAGGGGACCATGGGGTGGGATCTCATCACGCAACTTCAAGCATCCGAACTTAGTCCAATAAAATCATGGTCCAGCTCTGGTCACCAATCAGGGTGTTTCTCTGGTAGTGCACCAAGTCACATCAGCTTAAAATATGGTGGAAGGTGACTTAAGGCCAGGTTCAGAAAAAAGTCACCACCTTGTGTTAATGGTGTGGACCAGATCATAGCAAGAAACGGGAGCCCTGCTGAGGAGTTAGCGGTAGGAGGGAGGGGTCACAGGGCAGGTGACGTGGCTCCAAGCCTGTATCCTCCACAAGCTCTCAGGTGGTTCATCCCCCGGGGAAGCAGACGGTGACTCCGTCAGGTGCCAGCTACCAGCTGACCGCCCTGTGTTCACCCCTGCCGCCTGTTTGCGAGGTGACTGAACAGGAGTCACCGGGCTGCGCATCAGCCAGCCTGGACAGGGTCTCCAACAAGGCGCTCACGGGGCATCAGCTGACTTCCCAGCGCACTGCAGCAGTTTGTATCGATGGGACATGTGTGGGCTGTGAAGGGGGACGTAGAGCCCAGTGTCACCTGCCAGTCCCAGGCATGAGCCTGTCGTCCAGCCCGACAGCTCCAGGGGCACACTGGGAAGGCTGAGAAGGAGCAGTAGTCTTGGTGGCACACCCGGAGGAGGGCTAGAGAGGTAAAGCTGATGTCTTCATCACTACTCACTGAAAGCAAACCATTTGGCAAAATCCTTTCAGTGCCTGGCACGTCTCTCAGACGGGTCAGTGCTGTCTTACGGGCAACAACGTCTCAGGCTTCAGAGGGACTGCAGGAGGGGAAGGGATGCCTGTCCTCCACCCCTCTCCAGCCGGTGACCATCCTGCAGCTGTTAGGGTAGTTTCCTGTCCTAGCCTGTGTTTAGATTGTTCTAGGTCTTAGATATCAGATGTTTGACTCAACCTAGGTCCTCTGCAAGATTGTGCAGCAGTGTTTTGCATGGGTATCATTGATAAAAGTCAATACGGGCCTAAGGCAGGTCATACCCAGCCTGACCAGAAGAGCTTCCCAGATGTGTACAGCCTTCTCAGTAGGATGACAAATATTCGCAGTGTTTCATATCTGTGTCTGATGAAGGCGCTCAGTTCCCAGGACCGATAAATGCGCTAGCTGGGATGAAGTGGGAGGTTTTCTTCGCACCCATGCAAGCGGTGTTCACACAGAGGGAAACTTGTCCGATGAGGCAAAGCAAAATGGTGCCAGCTGGGATTGCCAGGCTGCAGGTCTCAGCTACAGAAGGAGGAAAACTGGAGATTATTTGCCTAACTCCTTCTCCAAAGGGCTGTTAAAAAAAGAACTCAGCCTTGTTTGTTTTTCCCTCATGAATGCTTACAGGAGAGAGTACTTCTGCGTGAAATGTGGCCTTTGAGGACCAGCTGAAGGAGAGCTCTCTTCTGGTGCTTGTTATGTTCACATGAGCATGCAATTACATGAATTTGCTTCATTTTTCTCTGCTGGAGACTGGAATTTCCTCCCTTCTGCTGGAAACCCATGGGAAACGGTGATCCCACCACAAGACATGGTTGAGACACAGTGAAATAGATATCCGTCAGCACGGGAAGTGCGGCGCTGCCGCTGCCGCGCGTCGCTCAGCCTGCTCCTTCAAAGCCGGCCGAGCCGCACGCCTGCCCGCTCGCGAGAGGAAGCCAGGCGCCGGCGGGGCTCGACGGGCCAGAAGTCTGGGCAGCACGTAAAGGCCCATGGCTAGTTAACACGCTTGCTCGTTACCTCTTCTTCATCAGCACCCCGCGTTTCTCCCTCCTGTATGCACATTCATATGCAATACTCCTTGGAGCACTTATGCCGTGCAGCCCAGTATTAAATCTGTCCGCAGCGAGACAGTTGTAACAGCCTTCGCTGTCCAGGGCCGGCTTTTACAGCACGAACAAACGCTACCGCCTGTCATGAGAATGCACAGCGCCGGTGCCGGGTTTTCCTTCAACGCCATGCCAGCAAGGGTGGTCCTTCCTTCTCTGCCTCCCCACAGCCCTGACCGGTCCCACGCGTGCACACCAGTGAGTAGCACCAAGTGCCTGGGTGCTGCCTCTTACCAGCTTCCTCCTCATCAAGAATCACTATTTTTATTTCGTTTGGGATTTGTTTCAGCTGGGTCTGCAAGCTGGTCCGACTCACCACATAACCGCACTTTCTCTACTTCCAACACAAAGTAATGTCCCTTCTTTTGGTTGGTAACACAGTGGATATGGCTAGATTGCCTCTTCTGGGGGTTTTTGCTTCTAACTCTTCCAGACTTTGCACCTAATCCTGACAGAGCCTTTGCCTGGAGCTTTGATAAAAAAAAAAGCCGGGAACGCAACCTGCTCAGGGGGACAACCACCCCAGGGATGCACCCGCACGAGCTGGGAGGTGTGTTCCGCCCATCCAGGGGGGCTTGGCATGAGCACTCGTATTGCTGGCTTCCAGAAAGCGGTCTCTGGGAGGCACGGATGAGTGGCACGGATGAGTGCCCCTTCCCAATGACTGGCTTGCAGTTTTCCCTGCATAACCTGGAGCTAGACCCAGCAGGTCAGCATGAACAGTGAGGAATTTGATGTTATTTGGCAAAAACGTCATTGCATCAGCTCCACGACAGCCCAGTCAGCTTCTAGCCTGGCCCCAAACCTCGGTGGGAGCCTGGCAATAACTGTAAAACCTGCCTGTGTCCGGAGCTGTTGCATTCCTCAGTAACGGGAACAGTTCCCCATGCCCTCGAGTACACTGGATCCATGGATGAAACCGCAGTGAGAGGTCTCTCTCTGCCCCCAGGCAGCGAGCTGCTGGACGCAGCGTGGCAGGGCACTAATCATGTTTTTCAGCCAGAGCAATGCAGTTGTTCACAACAGATTATTTTGATGGTGCCTTCGGGATTTAAATATTGATTATACATGCAAGTAGGCCAACGGTCCTGTTCCCTGGGCATCTGCTCATGGCCACTGCTGGGCAAAGGGCTCTGGGGAGCCAAGCATTGCTCTGAGCCCTTTTCCCTTGCCTTCCTACGGCTTGTGTGTGCTGCCTAATGGTTATGTGAGGACAGCTGGGACATAGCACAAGCACAGAGGTCTATTTTTATCTAGATAGCTGGTTATCTAGACAGCTGGTTTGATTTTGACCTGCTTTGTTCAGGGTTTAAGCCAGAGGAGTATCCTAGTATCCAACAACCGCAGCAGAGCGCATCAGATTGCAGCATTCGCGGGGAGAAGCAGAGCTGCTCTTGCCTGCTGGAAATACACTGGCTTTGCGGTGCCTCCTGCGCTGACGTGAAGCAGCAGCAGCACAGCCCTGGCAGCAATCCTGGAGAACGGGGAAGAGGTCCAGGAAGGCCTGGGATTTCTCCCGAGGAGGATTAATGAGCAGAAACCCAAGCAGAGTCCCAGGGAGTTTCAAGTGCAGGTGGCCTGGCCAGGAGCCAGAGAGGGAACTGCCAGGAGTGCGAGGACAGGGAGGCTGAGCCTGGGATTCCCCTCGGGGAATGCTTTTCCATGACGGCTCAGAGATCACCTGCATCCCCTCATCAGGGAGCGAGCCGGGGCGCCTGGGCTGGGTTGTCATCCTGAGCCAGGAATGGCGCTAGGCTCTTGTCCCCAGTGTGCTGGGACACGTCTCCTGTGGACAGGAGAACTGGGGTTGTTATTGCAGGACCTGGTCACCAGAGCTGCTGCCAAAATTGCCTCCTGTTCTTCATTGCTACCTGTAGCTTCTGCATCTGCAGCTCGCACTGCTGCCTCCTGCCACAGCGTCGCACTCAGCCCTTCCTTCGCCCTAACACAGCCCAAGGTTTTACCGGGTGGCTCAGCTTGAGGTAAGAGCTTTTATAAACTCTCTCTTCCTTCATTAGCCAAAGCCCCACTTCTGATACCTGTGCGTTGCAATGGCACAGGACAGCTCTAATTCTAGGACTGGCTGCTCCACATCCTTCATGGAGGCCTCAAGCTGCACGCCTGCCTGAGCCGCCTCACATCTGCAGAAGCCCTGGGTTTGGGGCCGAGTGCCAAGGCGATGATCACCCCACGCAAGCTCAAACCAAACCAGGCCTGCTGCACACCAAGACGGGCCAGCAGACAGGCTGGTGTCTGGAAAGCGTTCCCGACAGGATGATCATCACAGCGTGATGCCCCGTGGTGAACGAGAGCAGCTCCTCAAGGAAGAGCTGAAGGGTCGGCACATGTCTGGTGACAGCAGCCAAGAGGGCAACACTGCTCCAAGCATCCAGCCCCAGCAGGGCCCTTTCCCTAGTGCCATAGCCACTAACGCCCCACGGAGCTGGAGCATCACACAAAATGCTTGGGTACGGACATGTCCTCTCCAGGTCAGATGCCAAGCAGAGACTGGTGCTGCTGACCTGCGGATTTAAGCTCTGGCCATTACGGTGATCCGATGGCCAGGGCACGTTTGGCACCAAGTGGTGAAAGTGGCACAAACGGGTGACGGCAGCCCGAGACGCGCACAGCACCTCTCTGCCCTGGTCGAGGCGGATACACATGAGGAGGGCTTTCAAATGGGAAGAAAAATATTGACATTGGGTTTGGAGTGCAAGTGAAATACTTTCTGCTTTCCAAAGGAAAAAAAAACAGTCTCTACTGACAAGTATCTATGTTGCAACCTGAATTTCTCATAATCTACTTAATTTACACTAAATTCAAAAACTGAACACTGAGCTGAAAGTCTTTTGAAGCCTCCGCCAGCCTCAGGCACAAGCAGCCATCACAGACATGGTTTGTGGGTCCCACTGCGACATGGTGACCCCAGCCTTGCATTTTCGCGCCCCTTGCGAGGCACTGGGTGCGCTGGGGGCTGAGTCCCTGAGTCGTAGCCACCAGCAGCCCTGCGAGGCCGTGTGCGGAGCAGTGGGCAGCCCTTAACACTTGGTCACCAGGATGGAATAGCAGGAGATGAGGTCCAGGGAAGAGGTCCAAGAATAAAACCAAGCCCCACTGTCCTAGCCTGTCCTTCAGCCCAAAGCAGGGTGGATAATCGAGGTCACGGAAGCGTTCAATGAGTCCACATGGGGCATGGGTGGGGGACTGGGGACGAAAACCAAAGTTCACCCCAGAGGCAAAGCAGGAGAGGGGCCAAAAGGCTGATGGTCTGCGAAGGTGGTGGTGCACCAGGCTGCTGGCAACTCCGGAGCTGCTGCCCAGCGGGAACACAAGGAAATCACAGCACAACTCCACCCATTCATTTCCTGACCAAATTAATGGCAACGATCGTTCTTCACTCCGACTGCGGGGAATGTGTGTGTTTTAGGGGGCAGAAGGAGGGGGAGGAGTGGAAATAGCATAAAACCGGGATTTCATGGCCAGCCCTTACAGAAATGTTTCTTTTAAATCTTATTTCACCCAGAAAATCACTTCCGATCAAAACAGCAATTTTCATTTTCATCAACCCTTTGGGGAGACTTGAAAAAAAAAGAAAGAAAGAGAAAGAAAAAGAAAAAAAGCACACATGAAGAAGGTTCTTATTTCCAAAATATTTAGGAAATATCACTTATCAGAACAGCTTTCTTCTCTCCAGTTTACTCTGCCAAAAAAAAAAAAAAGGAGCTGTAACATACACGTGTGTGTGTGTGTGTGTGTCTATCTTTTATATGAATATATAAAATATATGTGTATATATATATGTATGTTTAGTATGAAAGGAATAAAAATATCATGCAAGTAGTAAGATGAAAGCCCCAAAATATCTGTTATGCAGCATGAAAGAGAACTAGCCTTTTCCAAACCACCACTGGCAAGAGATGAAATAGTATTGCTTCAGAATTTCAGAACCAGGATTTATTTCCGAGAGGGGCACTTATAAAACACTGGGATACGGACCATAGCAACGGAGCACGTGATTAAACCTTGCTGCCAGCACGCAGGCATGCCAGCGGCTCAACCAAATTGCACAAATTACCTTATAGTTGGTGATCTATGAGTCGGGGCACCCAAGTTTTGAACGGCGCCTGCCTTTTAATTGCACAACTTGCGCTGAAGCAAAACGGGTGTTGGCCCCGAACCAGAAAGCTGATCCCAAGGAAGGGTGTGAGCTCGGTGGCTCCCGGGTGAGCACCGCGCTGGTGTTGCGGGGCTCCTGCGTGGCCCCGCGCTGGGGCTCGTTAGCCGGTTCCTCGGCGTCACCCGCGTTGCTGCAGACGACGTGTGCAAGGGGCGGGAGCGCAGCACGTCAGCGGCCGGCGGCCAAAAATGCCGTTGCCCGAAGCGCGGCGAGCACCGAGGCCAGCTGGAGAGGCAGGGGCTGGCGGCCTGCAGCCCGCAAGCGCGTCCCTCCAAGCCGGCCCGGGTGGCTCCCGGCCTGCTGCTGGGGACCAGCCTCAAAGGGAAATGTCCAAAGTTGGTCACAAGGGGTGATTTATTTCCCTTCAGAAGGGAGAGCGTCGACTGAAAGGGATCCAAATCCCGCGTTAGCTGTGCCGCTCTGTGCCGACGGCCACAGCGAAGTTCAGCACCTCAGAGCTTTCCAAATACACAAAAAGGGAATTTAATGAAAAAAAAAAAAGAAGAAGAAGAAGAAGAGAGATTATTCCAGTTCAGTTATTCATAAATGAACTGAAAGAGTTTATAAAGGAGTAGAGGAATTTTTTGTTTGGTCTATTAGAAATAATCTACATTTTTGAAGAAAGAGCAGAGATATGCTATCTTGATGTAAAAACATGAAGGCAGTAATGGCCATCTTTTTAAGATTTTGCTCAGCTTAAGTAGCAGGGTTTTGTGTAAATCCACTAAATCTTTAAACAAATCTTTAAGAATAATTTTGGCATAGGCAAGTTAGAGAGTAAGAGGCTGAAATTTCAAAGTAAAATCCACTCTCTCCCTGTTTCAATAACATAGCTGAGATCCCCTGTACAGCAACAAATAATTTAACCAGGTCACTGTTTAGCAAGAAATACTGTAGTTAGTTAGTCTTAAGGAACAATAATATTTAATGGAAAAACAAATACAAATAATCTCATTTCATGGGTTCTGGTCTAAACTTTGAGTCTCCTGTGCCACCTGCCCAGTGGGAAATGGTGCAGCTGGAAGTCAGCGCCCTTTTCCAGTCTGTCACTCCTTTGGCTTGGTTCTTCTGCACTAGTCCTGCTTGTAAGGATGATTTTCCAGGTTGAGACAGGACATGAGGGAAATAAGGTTTTCACCAGCTTCCAAAGCTTTCTGAGCTCTCTCTCTAGCGTATCTAGAGTCTGACCTTGCCCAATGAAGTTTTGAAAATCTCCAAGGATGGAGGTCCACCACCTCTCCAGACCTTGTTCCTGGGCTGCACCTCTCCCCCCGGGAACAGTCCTTCTTTATGTCCCTCTCTGTATCTCCCCTGTACCGTGGAATCCAAAACTGGATGCAGCGATACGTGTACACTGGAATGCCGCCGCTACGCAAACAGGAACAGGATTATTAGTAATTAAACTCCATCAACAGTGAGCCTACAAATATCTGTCGAACTGTGCTGTGCTGCAGATAGCCCCCATTTTCCAGCAGACTTTTTGGTGCCTGAAATAAAGAAGGTGCTGCTGACCTTAAACGAGGAAGATCTAGTGGATCTGTCTGTGTCTTTCCAGACCTTTGGCAGAACTTGGTACAAAGAGGAAACTACCAGCAAAGTTTTTAATCAATATTCTACTTCTCATAAGATGCCAAACAAGTGGAAGGCAAGAGAAGAATGATTATTCTTAAATCCAAGAAGAAAGCAACAGAGCTGAGCATTAATACTAGTTCCTACCCAAGATCAACAAGTGCTTAGCATTTATTACAAGATGTCTGAACTTGAGGCAGATAATCCCAGTGGGGTGATATGGCTTGGCACTAGCCAGCCTACAAATATCTGTGTTGCTCATTCTTCCTTTTTAAAATACTGGCTCAAGAGGCATTTTGAAATCATCTGAAGCTTTTCTTTTGCTCCAGAGCTTCCTAAGTCCCAACATCAGTCATTCAGAAAACTCCTAAGTATCTGTTTAGAAAACTTCTGGTTACGCATGACCAAGCTGTCTTCTCCAAGCCTTGGCTAAGTCAGACTGTCTGCCCCAGAGACCTGTTCCCTCTTTCACTGGACATGAAAATTGCACTACTAATCAAGGTCCAAGCTTCAAATGGACAGAAAGCAGAAGGCCATCTTCCTGAAGGATGTGAAAAAAACAGAATATGTCCTCATTCTGGATTGCTGTAAAGCCCCTGGATTTCAAGTTGTCCACAAAAGGAAGGGACAAAATATTTAAGTCTTTCCAAAAAGAAAAACCACAAATGTTTGGACACAGTCCATTTTTAATGAAACATACAGAAACATTTCAAAAACTGGGTGGGGAATTGTTTCAGAACAGGAAAAATCCATCCAAACGGCTTGGTTCCAAAATCCTTCTGAGCCCCGCGGATGAGATGGACGGATGTTTCGCTGGAGTCCCAGTGAAATCCCTGTCGGGAGAACATGGTCATCTGGGAGGGGGATCTGGAGCCTCTCCCCCCCGTCAGTCCGGCCCCTCCCGGAGCAGAAGGGCGGCAGCGAGAGGGACCCGCTGGACGGGCTCGTCCCCGGGCTGGGCAGCTTCCCCGTCGTGTGCTCTGTCCTGCTCTCTGACATGCACTGTTTGGATCACAGCCCTCAGTGGCAGCAAGAGAAAAAGGCTGCTCACTGTCTCGTTCCTATTCTCTCTTGAATGAAGCCTTGCAGGAAAGGGAAGGGATCATTTCATTTCTTAAAGGGCAGCTGATTCCCCTCTAAATGACCACATTCTCACAGAGCTCTGCTGGTGCCAGACTGGGTCACAAAGGCGTATTCACGGCTTTTCCCTTCCTACACATTCAGGAGTTGAAAGCCAGTTTGGTCCAAACTCTCCAAAATGACTTATTCAGCAGCTGCTTGCCAGCTTCCTGCTCATGGAGAAGGGCTGGGGCGCGAGCTCGTGCGCCGCGCACGCTGCCGAGGGGCGACGCTGCTCCTCCAGTGCTCTCCGGAGCCTGGGAGAGCATCGGCTGTAACCAACTGGGCTCCATTTGGGCAAAGTTCCCATCACCGGGCCGGCCTTTTCACCTCTGCTTTTGGTTTCATAACCAATTTTCTCTTACCCAAGGTCCCTGCTCCCTGGGACGTATTCCAGCTGTAATGAAGGATCTTTTCCCCAGTAAATAATTCCTGCGCTCTCTGAGGAAAGAGAGCAAATACTTGGTCTCAAGCTACTGAGCATTCAGGGCAGCCAGCTCCTACCCTTGCCAACAGCCATGGAAGCTATTATCCTCCGTGGGATCAAGATATTGAATGTCTTGTCTGAAATCCTACAGGAAGACACAGGGGGAATGGGGACAAAGCTGTCCTGCTCTTAGGTTCATTTATAGCAACAGGGAAACAAGGCAAAGCAGACAAGCTCCGTATGACATCCCTGCTCACCACAGCGCTGCCTTCGCAGTGGCTCCACCAGCTCCTTCCAGGTGCGCTCTCAGCCCCATCACATCCTGGGGTAGCCAAAGGAAACCCTAGGATGTAGGACTGTCCAGTCGAGCTCTCGGGAGCAGTTTGGGATGACAGACTGTCCCTGTTGGGTGTCTGGCATCATGGTTTTACCAAGCAGAAGAAACCCTTGGGCCTGTGCAAGGGGGAACAGCTCAGGGGGAAAACCACTGTCTGCTGTGAGCTGTTCAGTGGTGGCTTCTGGTTGCAGGAGGAGGTGATCAGGATGTTTTCTCAAGGGCTTCCTTTGGTTATGTGGTTTCTTCACCATCTGTGGCTTCAGCATGACTGCCGGGAGCAATACTGTTTCTCCTTTCTTCCTATTACATAGTCTTTTCCTGGAGAGCACCTGCGTGGAGTCTGCAATCCCTGCAGCCAGGCTTGCGGCTCAGGTCGAGGGGCGGGGGCAACCAACAGCAACCTCATATCCACCAATGTCTCCAGTGAAACGACGCACCACAGACAAGAGAGAGCTTCCCCAGGAGCATGCCACAGCAGAAGGACCCTCAGGCTGCCAGATGTAGGTGTATTTCTTCCACTGGGTCACTGTTACTTCAACTCATGTGTCTTATAACTGAGCAAACTGGCTCCTT
Organism: Dromaius novaehollandiae; assembly: GCF_036370855.1. Classification (NCBI taxonomy): domain Eukaryota; kingdom Metazoa; phylum Chordata; class Aves; order Casuariiformes; family Dromaiidae; genus Dromaius; species Dromaius novaehollandiae. The sequence goes on along the minus strand of NC_088111.1, from coordinate 19,295,839 downwards.
GTCACCTTTCTGATCAGGTCTGTGATCAGAGACACCAGGATTTTGTTCCTGTGGCCCTGCACTCTTTCACAGTTGCACATTCCATGCTGGCAGACTCAGATGGTCCTCAGATGTAGTTACTTAATTAGCAACACACCAACATGCTGACCGCCAAGGCTGGTCTAATGGTTCCACAGATGATCGCTGGTTGCCATTCAGCGGTAAATGAGCTCATGTGTGGTTTCCTGGCAGCAAGTGGACCCTTTCTGTTCATTAAGTATTTGCTCTTTCAGCTGTGGTTGTTTGTATGTGAAAAGAAGTGTTCGTGCCTGACCTCGGCTGTGGGCCCTCTGCTTCATTCCCCCCCCAAGAAATGCAACGTGGAGGTCTGCCAATGTCAAGCATTTGCTAGAGATTTTGGTGGTGGAGAGTCAAGAGTCTGGCACCTTTCTGCATTTAGGGTAAATACCTGGGAGATTTCCCCCAGACTTACGGTGTACAGTGACCACAGTACCATAAAAATGAGCATGGACCTGTTGTATCAACAGACATGTGATATGGGCTGGTTTATGGGGCAGGGTACACCGACATGAGAGAGTCTTCTGAACACCAGGCCAGAAACCTGGCACTAACGTGGGGGCAAAAGCACCTGGGCACCACAAATGCTGGTGTGAAAGTCTCCTTAACCAAACAGCAGCTGCAAGGAGAAGGGGGCTGCACCCCTCGTGGTGACAGCTGAGGGATCCCAGTTGGTACCCGGCACCCAGAGGAAGCTGTGAGCTATGCCCAGTGGGATCACAACCGATTGTTTAAGACCCCCAGAAAAAGCATTCTTGGGGCAGGGTGGTCTTTCTAAACCTTTGCTTCAGGCCCCCTGCCTTAGCCTCTCACAGCACTGGGGGTCTGCTCAACGCAGGACACTTGGTCCAGGAGACCCACCATGCCGGGGGACCACTGAAGGCAGAGGGAACGTGGCATCTGCTGCTGCCGACTTGGACCCAGCGATCACAAAGTCTAATATATTTTTAGTTGACATAATCATGCCAAAGGAGCCATCTGGCCAGTACGGTAGGTAAGTTGTGTTGAAAATGAAGCCAGTTTTCCATGGTATGTGCTATATAGCCACTGATTCAGCTAAAAGGATGTTCCGCCCTGGGGCTTGGCAATTACAAATTTAGCAGCTAGAGTTATATGTCCATAAATATCTTTGCGGTAACTTTTTTCGTTGCAACTGGGAAGAGCCCAAACAGGAAATCTCAGGTAGAAATGGGAAACAAAACCTCATAATTTGAGTCATCAATCATAGGGTAAAGTTAAGAGAGCATTTAGCCTGAGCACAAAGGAGCTTGTCTCTGGCAGGGCTTCTGAAAATAGAAGTAGCAATTTTGTCTAGTTTCCTGGAAATCTTATATTTGAGTTTGTTCCTAATTATCCTGCTGTAAAAGGAATAAAATCTGACCTACTTTTTGGGCAAAAGAGCCATTGGGATCAGATTACCAAAATAGGCCTGGGCATAGATGCTTCCTTGGTGCCCGCTGAAGCTGGTTGTTTGATGCACATGAGATAATGCTGCTGTGGAAGTTTCGAACAAAGAGTTTCTATAACCAGAGCTTCAAAAAAATTATCTGCCTTGTTGTTTAGGGCTACAGAGTCCATCTTAATATTGAAAGACAGTTGTGTTTTCTGTATAGAGCTTGAGTTTTGTCACAAATTTTAAAAGAGCGTGACCCCGATAACCAAACTGATGAGGAGCCACTGCTCAAAGTGAAGTCAGACTCTGAAATCAGCCCTCACAAACAGTTGTTTTTCCGGCCTTTTGAAAATAACTCTTTTCAGATGTGTGATTGACAATTTGCCAGGACACTGCAGATATTTCCCCAGAGGTCCAGATAGTACCAGAAGACAAGGAAAATAGGATATGTCATTCTTAAATAAGATTATTGACACTCTGCCTTGTTGTATTGTTCTTAGTGTAGTTTCGCTGCATACCCTTTGGGTTTACAGTCCTCTGAAAAGAGACAGTGTTGTGCTGAGCGGGAGGGACTTGTGCAGGGTTGCGTGTGTCCGTGGGGTTTTTGAGCGCAGCCCAGCACGTCACGTCCCAAGCGGTCCAGTCCCTCTGGAGGAGATGAGAACCGACTTCCAAATCAGCACTTCGATTTGCTTTAACTGTAACAGCTAAAGCAGTGTTATAATGAAAATCCAACCATCCACCCAGCAAACAGCCAGCCTTGGGAGAGGCCCTCAGAGCCCCTGCCTCCATCCCTCAGCGGAATAATATTGAGAGCTGCTCTGTGAGTAGAAATGCTTGAAATCTGCCGTCCACTCTGGGTGAGGAACTCCAGAGAACGGATTGGAAGAAGTGGCAGTTCGGTTTCACAATGAGGACCAGATTTTCAAAAATTCCTGCTGAAAGGAAATTCCAAAACATGTGGAAACTAATTTTGGAAAACAGAAATATTTCCATCTGGGGCCGGGGGGAATACATGTCCCACACAGTACACTGTCCCCAGGACGGAGGTTCGTGGCGACCCTGGAGGACAGCTGAGGACACCTCCCAGTGCCCTGCTAAGCACACAGAGGGGACAGCACATTCCTATCGACCCAGGGAAGTTTTCGGATGCGTTGGTAGCACCTGCCTGACATTTTTGTCTGTACGTCTCATGTCACAGTCTTGAACAAAAAAATGCAACAAGACCAAGCCCTGGAGAGCACTTTGCTTGCTCAGTCTATCCAGGAGAAGCCACAGTAATCCCAGCTTGGCAGGCTGAGCTAAAGCTAAGCTGCTCTCAGACCCCTCCATCTTCTCCAGCAAATGTTCCCAGAGCCCCTCAGGACACGTACTCTGGGATTTTAGCAGGACTGCCCAAGCCAAGCGTGGAGCAGAGGGCCACCCGGCCATGCCAGCAGCACACCCAGGCCTCTCGCAGCTTGTCACCTGCAACGGCGCTCAGCGTGCCGGGGAGGAGAACTGCCCCGGCCACCGTTTGGGCCAGCACGGGAGGGCCTGGCTGGCTCTCCAGCCGCCGGAGCGGCACAGCCGAGGGCCGGAGTCAGCTACCTCCGCGGGAACAAGCGGAGCTGCTGGGCAGCCTCACCGCTCGCGCCCCGCTGCGAACCCCAGGAATGTTTCCTAAGACAGCAATAACCCTGTGGAATCTCATGGCCCGTCTGATTGCTGCGCGCTGCCGCTTGAAAAATACTATTTCTGGCACCATTGCCAAACCTAAAACCCAAACTGTGATGTTGCAGCCGGAATCTGCCCTGCGGAGCACAATTCCCAGAAATTCCAGCGACTGATGAGGCAGGCGATTTTTCTCACACACCCACACAGGCACTAAGAAAAGGAAAAAGCTATATGTAAATGCAGCAGCTATTGGATGCCTGGAGAAGCTACTTTCTCTTGGGACATGAAATGGTCACAGGATGGGTTGTGTTTTCTCCTGTCCTCTCTGATTTCAGCCTCTCCCCAGCCGTGACTCTGGAGGTCTAGTTTCACCCATATCGGTGGAGAAGGATCCACCACTGAGCTGGATTGTCCCTGCCATTTTTAGAGCAGAACAACTCATTGTGAAATTGAGGCATCTGAGCTTCTTCAGGGACTATTCTGACTAGATACTGGCTATTTTTATCCCATTTCATATGTTGGAAACACAACTTTAAAACTCTACTGGAGCAGCCAAGTTAAATAGTGTAACAGCCTTGAAAATAGGGTTAGCTAATTTAATCGCTAACAATAACATTTCTAACAACAAAGCTAACCCAGAGGGACTAACTGCCACGCTTCTTGGCACCGGCTGAACACCAGGAGAGGCGGGAATGACTCTGCAGCGCTCGACAGAAGCACCTGGTTATCTGAGCACATTAGCCGAAGCATTATCTTCAGCACTGCAAATGACGGGTGGCTGAAGTCGCTCAGATACACACTGCCAATTCCTAGAAACAAATTACACGTACAATGGCTTCTGTATTCACAAATATCACTGCATTAGGTCTCATAAATTATCCAGCAAACCAGCAATTATGGCTAATGGGAAGGAGGCCTGTGGCTTCGTGCCCAGAGCAGCGTGAGAATCCTGGGCTCCCTCCCGAAATGCTCTGGGACCTGGAACGAGTGGCACGAGCCCTCCCTGACCACGGTCCTGCAGTGCTGCAGCGCCGGGCGGCACAGCGAAGCCCGGGAGAGCTGCGGTCCTGCGGGGACCATATGGCACCAGTGGGCTTGCATTTATTCTGCCTGGGCCATGTAGCAAGCTGCTGTACCAGAACCCTGTGCCCTGAGCTACGTACTCACACACAGAAGCTGAGCTTTTGCAAAAGCTCTGGGAAGAAAACTACCCTCTTGTTCCCAAAATAGCACACCTCTCTTCTACAGCAGCCTAATCTGACAGACCTTCAGTTATGTGAGCGTGCTTTTGGAAGGAACAGGGGTTAAACTTTAGCTCCAAATGTCTGGGGAGTTTGGAGCTTGGTTTATAGCTGTAGCATTCCTGTGAGGTTTGTAACCCTTACGTTATCCCCAGAGGCCCTTACACTTCACTCCACCCTGCCCCTTTTCACTTGGAAAGAGTATTACAAATCCAGGGGCCTGGTTCTCCGGAGTGTCCAGGGTTGCTCTTTTATTGCGGTCAGTGGAGCAGTGAAATCACACCAGCTGCAGACCCATACCCAGTTTGTGCTGTCAGACAAATTCTGCCGGACAAAGCCACGGGCATGTGCACGTTTTGCTTCCCCAGAGCACCCCAGGGGACTGCAGAAAGCCCACGGTGATGCACAGCTGGACAAGCCCGCAGCAAACAGCTTCCAGGAACCCGTGCGCATCACCTGGGCAAAGACTGTACGTCCGCTTCACCTTGAGCACAGCCCTCTGCAGGAAAATGGGGATTTTTTTTTTTTTTTTTTTTTGTAATTCCCATTTCTGCAGGGCAAAGAAGTCCCTATTTACTGATCTTTCAAGGAGAGTGGCAGATTTTGAACTCAGAGCCATACGAGAGGTGATAGCACAGGCATTTGGCCTGTGGTGCATGTTTTCCATGCACCTCTTAGAAAATACCTGTTGGCTAATCCAACAGGCAAACCTGGAAAGTGCCCTTCCCCAGCTTGGCCTGCCATGTGCATGGCTCTCAGAGGGTCTCTTATACGGAGGGATATTCGCATGCACATCACAGCGAGGACCAAGCAATTCTGACAGCACTGGAACAGCTAAAGAAAAGGCTTGGGGCTTTTGATCGCTTTTTTTTTTTTTGCTTCCTTTGCTTTGCTCTGCAAATGCAGTGCTACTGCAGTATCCGTCCCGAGCATCAGAAACACCAACCATGGGGGCACCGCCACCAAGCCAAGGAGAGCTGGGAAAAACCACTCCAGCACAGTGAGCAGGACCCCGGCACAGCGCTGACGTGGAAGCTCTGCTTCTGCCTGGGCTCAGCTTTCATCCAGCTGAGCTGTTCATGAGTGGCCCGAGTCCTGTGTATATACGTTGTCCCAAAGTAGGGTGGGGGTGGCCGTGTGCATGTCCTTCTCCTGGGAAAGGGCAGACATACAGTGCACTGCAGGCTGACAGGGCATGACAGAGGAGCTACTCACAGAAGCATTTCCTTTCTCATGATCACTTAGTTTATCTTTGATTACAAGACATTTTTTTAACTTACTTTAATCAGTCAGCCTGGGAAATGGCAGTTTCTGTCCAGCTCACTGCTCTGTTGAAAGCATCTGCAAGGACTCATCTAACCCACAGAAGCTGCTCCAGATGGTAAGCACTGATTCCAAAAAAGTCTTCTACAAAGTTTCATTTCTAATTTTCACAGTTGAAAAAAAGTTAAGATAATTCCAACAGGAACTCACTTGTAATGAATTTAGTGATGCCTGTGTGAGATGTGTAAATAGCATGTGCAAATAACCCATTAGCTATTTCACTGTGGATCACTGGAGCAAGCACATCAAGCTTCCAGTCAACATTTCTGTGCTTTACAAGCCTAAATTCAGATGGGGCGTAAGGAAAATTAGTTCACAAAAGGGACATAGGTGTTGCAATACCTTCCTGTAGGCAGCTTGCCCCCCCAATAGATACTTCTTAAGCCTCAAGTGATGAGTAACCCAGCCAAGGTCCCAGTTCTGTTCATGGGTTTAGATGGGTGCTTAAAGAGTGGCATTGATGGGAGGCAACACACTGAAGAGAATTGGCAGAGTATGCTTTGGGGAAGTGAGATTTGGGTCTCCCTTTTCAGAGGTGGGGTGCACCCAGCTTTGGCTGATCCCATATACATAACGGTGACCATCTCCTGGATTTAGAGCCTAGGCAAAGGAAAGTCTTTCTTTATAGAGAACAGGGTCCAAGCGAAGTCACCACTATATATTCGGCCCAGTGCCACTGGCACACAGGCTGAGATATCAGCATAGTAGAAGTACAAAGTAGTACAAAGTTTTCTTCTGCCTAATTCTCCACCAGTCATTTGCAACCCGTCCATCTACCCGGGCTCAGGTTTGTTCCACCACATGGCCCAGCAGCAAATGTAGCTGCTCACAAAGCCACATCAGTGGGACTGTGCTCTTCTGGCAGCATCAGGACCTACCTCCAAGTAGAGGCACAGGCTGAACACCCTGAGCCCTCAAAGTATAATAGGGTAGGAAGTGGACCACTGATTTCAAAGATACTTTTGTCTTGGCAGAGATGGCTACAAGGGATGAAAAGAAAGGAGACAACTGAGGCTGCTTAGCAGCAATGATGGGCTGCTTGATCATTAAATCCTAGAACAACAAAATTTCAGAAGGATTTTGGTGGGATGGCACCTCTGGAGGTCTCCAGTCCAACCTACTGCTCCGAGCAAGGCTGACTGCAAGGCTACAGCAGGTTGCTCAGGGCCTTGCCTAGCTGAGTTTTGGAAATCTCCAAGGATGGAGGTCCCACCACCTCTCCAGACCCTGTCCCTGGGTTGCACCATGCTCCCGGGAAAGAGTCCTTTCTTTATGTCCAACCAGAGTTTCCCTTGTCATTGCCTGTGGCCTCCTGCCCTTCCCTTGGCTCTGGGGTCCTTGTTACCCGATGGGCAGTGCAAGAGGTGATTCAATCCTCCTTCACCTCCTCTTCTGCAGGGTGACCCAACCCGCGCCTCCAGCCTCTCCTCCCCAGCCCCGCACTCCAGCCCCAGCCGTCGCAGCAGCCCTTTGCTGGGCTCTCCACTTTGTCTGTCTCTCTCTTGTACTGGTGGGCAAAAAGACCAGAGCAAGTGGTGTACTGCACAGAAACGTGCACAGAGAAGGGAACCAAACATGTCGGCTGCATTAAGGCAGTTTTCAAAGTTGTTTTCTCTCTGTTGAGATGAGGAATTCTCCAACAGCTCAGACCAAAAAGAAAACAAACAGAAAAAAACCCAAACCCCAACTCTGGTCATTTTATTTACCCAGGGAGGAATGCAGGATTCTGACTTACTCAAAAATATCTTTGGTTTCCCTGTATCCCTACAAATTTGTTAAGACTAGAACTTGCTAACCCACAATACCACTGAGGACACAACTGCAAATTTTAATTAAAGTTGTAACCACTGCAACCCACAAAATGTAGCAAGACACAGTTTATGCCTCACATACAGAAATATGCTGGCAGACAGCAAACAGAAATAAGTATGAAAAAAGTCCTGAGCTAAGCAAATGTGATAAACTTTCAGGCAGTAGGAACAAATATATGGAGAACTTAGCTATTTTGAAAGTATTTTTTCAGTGAGTATTTATATTGGCTCTGTGTTCCTGTCTTTCCAGTCATAATTCTGATTCTCCCTGTACGATGATATATTTTATTGTGTGGCCAAAAAGGATTCATATTCTGAATAAAGCAGCATTGCTGTGCATATTGTACACACACGTGTTCTCCTCAGTATGGCTGCCTGGCGAAGGGGGAAGGATTTTCAGATCATCATAACCAGATGGGGTCAAGCAACTTCTAGACTAGAGAGTGAAGCAAGCCTCTGACAGGCAGCAATCCACCCTGCAGTCATGAAAAAGGAGTTTCTACTTGAAAAAGAGAGAATTTTGGAGCTGAACGAGATCAGTTTGGGGGGGGGGTTGTTTGTTTGTTTTTTCATAGACTTCATAAGACTGTGGAGGAAATTTGTCTGCATCATCGATCGATTCTGTCTGAGTGTCAAATCCATGGGGATCAGAAACTCTTTGCCTCTTTCAGTCTTTTATTGCCAACATGAATTCAAATCCCTCAACGTGATGGCTCCGTTCAGTGTCACACGTAGCTGCAAGTGCTGAGGAAGCTGTCGTGTCCAGCCGCCTGCTCCCACCTGCCCGGAGGTTACTGTCTCCATAGCAGATGTGGCTATATGGCACCATTCACAGTCCACGGTGGGAATATAAACTGCTCCTAATTTCAGTTCATGCGTGGCCTCTGCAGCCACCCACAATAGCAGAAGGTTGAGCAGATGGGGCAAAACCAGCTTCAGCAGTGCCAGTGAAATCTGCTGCTTCACGAGCGTCAAGACATTCAGTTAGGGTGGACACGCACTAGAGAATTGCTGATTTCCATGTAATCACCCCAGAACTACACCTTCTGCTCCCCAGGAGTGACAAGATGGCTTGCGTTGGCAGTAACACCACTTTGGGAGGAAGGTGTTACCTTGGTTATTTAATCCCGGTTGCCTGGCCATGGTCATTGAAAGTTGGTTGCAAAGAGGCTGGGAGACCCTGGAAGAGCAGGAACCCAGTCATCCTTTTTGCCCAATTTCTAGGGCCATTGCTCAGCGGAGGTGATTCCTTAAGCAACTAATTTAACAGAGGAAGTTGCCAGTACTGGAAAATTAGCATACTCTTCAAAATCTGTACAAAAATCCTTACATGGAGATCCAGCTTACACCACCAAAAAATGTTGCTTGTTAGTATAGGGGAATTACCACCAAAAACAGTAAGATCCCTTAGCAAAGGGTCTTATTTTTTATTATTAGTTAAATCTACAGTGGGCTTTTCCCAACACAATTATACTGGTCAGGGTACGAGCCTTCTTTTTTTTAGCAAAGCATTCCTAAAGTGAAGGCCACAGCAGCACAGACACGTCTTGACTGGAGCAGAGGGGAAGGATAGAAACCTTAAAGACGGATGAACACTGCAGAAAGCATTAGTGATTTACATTCAAAAGCGATCTTTACCTAAGCTGTGCTTATGCCCCCGGACTGTTTTCTCCTGGGAACATCTGAGTTCCCAACTCTTCAGAAAAGGAGTTTGTTTTCAGTGGCGGCACTTGGAACTGGACCATGAAGCCTGATGCCAGCTGGAAGAATTGATATGCAGCGGGTGAACCCTGCTGCCTCCCAGTTCCGTGAATTCTCGCCCCGGAGCTCGGGCTGCCTGCGTTCCTCTGGGAAACCCCGCAGCAGCAAATAATCACATCAAACCTAACGGATTTGTTTGGAGACAGATTTTAGGGTTCAAGAGCCTCCTTTTTCAAAGGGCCTTCAAACACAGACAAGTGGTGTTAAGTCATTCTTTGAGCAGCGGAACAAAGCACAGTTTCCTAAGCTCTTGGGTCCGATTTCCCTTCCTTTCCACAATAACCTCCATCTCCTCTAGTCCTCTTGAAGACCTCGTGATACTGCCAGCCCCGCTACTCCCCACCCCATACCCTCCCTGCTGCCCGTATCCCGTAAGCAGGACACGCTGGCTGGCCAGTGCCTGTGTGCCAACTCTCCAGCACACCTCGAACTGTGTAGGGCATTGCCAAGCTCCTCCTGGTTCCTTTCCCTAAGGAGAGACACGATTCCGGATCTTTTTACTTTGCCTAGAAACTGGATTTCATAAAACCTGCAGGAACTCAGCCTGCAGATTCAAAAGTTGGCAGGGAAGAAGATGGCTAGACAGGCAATATGAGTGCATATGCTTTCTTTCCTTGGGAATGAAGGTTAAAAGGGAAATGTAACAGCAATTTTAGCTATAAGAGCTAAACTTGAAACACAAACCGCAAGGGAGGGATGGAGGTCTCCATCTCTTGTTCTGGCTTGCGAGCACTAAGATGAGCTCTCTCATGCGGTGTTTATAATCACTCTTTTAAGTTATTAGGACATACAACTGGAATTACAAATCCCTAGGAATATAATTAACTTACAGTGAAGTCAGAGCTAATTTTTTTTGTTGCTAGCACTGCTACACGGGCAGTAGAGCCCTTCTCGGAGCAGGGCTTACATGCCAACAGTTCTGGTCAATGATTATCCCTTGCAAAAAGCCTCTGACATACTCCCTTCGGTCACCTGTTTACATCCCAAAAGTTCTCAAGTTCTGCTATTTCAAGCTTAACTCTTGTGACCTTAGTCAATGATACTCAGCCCAAGCCTCCTTACCATATCCTGCAAGACAAACAACCTCAGGTCAGTTTTAGTAACCAGTGCTATGTCATGCGTGTGGTCAATGACTCTAAATATGCCCACGCCCATATGTTTCCTAAATTTGGATGTCTGTAACAGCAAACAACAGGGCCTGGGTGGATAGCTCTGTTTCACAAAAGCAAGATTGGGGGCATTTTTGCTCTTTGAGCATTTTCTTTCACCTTCCGAACATTGTCTGGATGAACTGAGATTTATTAGCCGAGACCAGCTAAGCAGGATAAGCAAAGCTGTTGTGATTTCTGCAGAATGTCTCCAGGAGCCAAAGGAGCCAGATAAAAGATCCATCGAGCAGTAAAGATAACTACCTCCAACTGCAGCCAATTGCAAAAGCTTACAGACAGTATAAAAACAGGCCAAATATACAGTCATTCTTCTCTTAAATACTCCACCAGACCAGTGGTTTGTGGGTCAGAGACTTCCTGAGCTAGAGATGGTGTCTCTGTGTTTAATAGCCCTGGATGGGCTTTTCTTCCTTGAATTTGTCCAGCTGGTTCTTAAGCCCCTGCAACTTTTTAGTACCTACAATATCCTACGGAAACAAGCGCCTCACTTTGTGTGTGCGTTGTCTCTTTCTTTTTGATGCAGCCACTTTCTAGGCCACTCTCTTTTCTATCCTTGTTCACCTTCTCCATGCCAAGTGTTGTGACGAAGCCCTAGGACAGTAAGTGACTGTGTCCCATCCAGGACTTAAGCTTCTGGCCTCATTTGGAAGATGCTCTGTTGCTTTTCCAGGAAAGCTAGTAAATAGGTGACCAGTCTTCATCCCAGCATGCTCATAAAATGCAAGTAGTCCCTTTGCAAAGTTGCCTTTGGTGGTTACTGGTACACACTGAAGTGATGTCCTGCAGTCCTTCCCTGTTTGCAAGGGATACAGGATTACCCTGCAGAAAGAAGGGATCATCATCAGCTCAGCAGCACCCTAATTTAAATGTTTTTCAGCTGTTATCAGACAGTGGGGGAGTTTATCTGAACTACTCCGAGTAGCTGGAGTGCTGATATTGCACAGGCCGCAGAAAAATTGTTATGCCTCAGCCTGTTACCCTGACCTTCGTTACAAACCCCACGGTTCCTGCCCTGTGCTGCAGGGAGAGGCCCTGTGCACAGCAGCTCTTGTGGCACCACCAGAAACCCCCTTTCCCTGGGGACCCCAGGTGAGGTCCTGCAGCACGGTGAGCAGAGCCCATCAGCCCAGCAGACTGCCCTGCTCACCCGGTTTTCGTATCGGTTTCTCTGCACTGAGTGATCCCATAAAGCCAAGCATTCCTGGCTTGTAAGCAAAGCGGGACTCAGATGAACAAAAAAGTCCTGTGGGGCTCAGCAGAGTCCATTAACACATCACTAAATAGGACTTGCCTGCCCTCTCCAGTCCAGGACCAAGGCTCCCAGGACGTCTGCTAATGTACCCTGTTTTCCCATCACACGCAGTGCACTTGCTAGGATTCTTTGCACCGTGGGTGCAAAGTCAGTGGAATGGCATCCATCATGGGTGTCGCCAAATTTAGACTACAACATACGCATCTGCTAACATAACGAGTTGAATGGACTTGCTCCACAGAACTAGATATCTGATTCATGGCTCAGCTTGGGTGTCAGGAGAGGCCAGGAGTGGCTGTCATAAAAACCCTGCATTGTCTGGAGCCTTTTTGTCCATGGGAATTCTTCAATAGCTGGCTCACGACATTTTGCAGCTGTCCTGCAAACGCGGGTGAGAGTAGGGTGGCCGTGCAAAGTGCCCAGTAAATGGCTAGTAGGGAGGAACTGACTCCACGTCTCTCTCTGCCTGGACAAAGGAGGCTTTCAGCAAATATCACGAACGCTTGATTTGGGATCTTACAAGGAGGAAACTTGAAAATCTATTCCTCAGCCTTTCCTCTGCTTCCGGGCTGATCTGCTGTCCTCATTGTAAAAGAAAGGATGGTAAGTGAGCGGTCACAAGGTCTTCACATCCTCGAAGCTGTAGGGAACCATTTTGCACACAGAGTTTTTGCTCCAAGAAAAGGCAAGCACATTGTATGCATACAGGGTGCCACAGGCCCCAGTTGCGGAAAAATATTTTTGTCCAGTAGGGAGGGAAACTTTAATCTTCCCAAACAGCTCTGCTCTTACAAGAAGCTATTTTAGGTGTCGATGCTGTAATAGCGAAGTTATTGGACAAATGAAGAACAGTGCATATGCTGTAGCTTGGAGCAATTCACATTCCTCAGGTGCTAAAAGCTTTAAATACTTCCTTTGGGCATTAAATAGATCTGCTTCCAAAGAAGCCAGCATTCCTGACAGTGCCTGTCCCACAGACTCCCGTAGGAGAAAGTCTGCAGAGCTGAACTAGTCTGACCCCCGGAAATGCTTCCCACGTCTCTCATTCTTGCTGAGGTTCTCCTTTAATTTTCCAAATTTGCTGAAAGACTGGTTTGGCATTTGGTTATCTTTCTTTTCATGTGAGTTCCTGGCCTTCCTTTCTTATATTAAAACCATATTAAAGCTGGGATATGAACTATGCAAGCCAGGAAGTCCAAGATGTTAGGCTCTTTTGGAGACATTCACTCAGTCAACATTGCTTATGTTTTTTTTTTTTTAATTTTATTTTTCCTGATGTCTTTCCTAATAACACAGGTAATTTCAGTCTGGAGCTCAATACATCTATGTAGGTGGCAGGCAGTCTCTCTCCAGGGCATCCTAACTATTTGGGGCTTAACTCTGTCAATTTTAACAACAAATTCACACTGAGATTTGTTAAAATATTAACAGCTTTAGGTGTATATGCTTCCATTCCCTTTCTTTGTTACTGCAGTGCAGTAGCAGTGCTATCATGCTTTACAGCAATGATTCAAGGGTCTTTCAGTGCATTCTTTGTATCCTTTTGGGTTCAAAAGTACATTAGCGCTTTCTTTGTGGTCAAAAAGAATGAATATTGCGCAACAGACTGTGACACTTCATTTATTCCTGGAAAGAAAAAGAAAGAAACAATTTGATCCTTATTGTTGTGCTGATGCCATGCCAAAAGACAGGAGCTCTTAAGACAAGGACTGTCTCTAACTATTTATTGCTATGGCACACGGGACGACTCGACTCAAGACGACAGTATCCTGCTTTAGGTCATGATCTGCAGAGGCTGGCCAAGAGCTCAGTGCCTTCAGACCCGAAGCGACTCGCCTTCTGAAAGGCATAATTCAGCCAAACACAGGTTATGCCTGTCTCAGTGCAGCTGTAAGGAGGGGAAACTTCGTGTCCAGTTTTGTACAGGGCAGCAATCCATGGAGCACCGGTAGTTTGCAAATCATAAGAAGGTATTTCAGGAAAACCGCAAAAAAGTAAAACAAACACACATAAGGTTGCATGGAGAGCTTTAAATCTAGCCACCTCCTAATATTTTAATGTTAACTACACTCATAATTTAGGGAGAAGGAAGACTGGTTGATTGGTTTTGACCTGTTTTGCATATAACTTCCTTAGTTTAAAAAAAAGACAGAAACAGAAAAACTGAAGTGCAATCACCTGGACCATCACAAAGAAAGGGGACCATAAGAGCACCGTCCGCAGGACGGGAACCGTCAGCCTGCCAGAGCTGACCACCGTGCGAGCGGGGGCAGCAGCCCGTGCCCCCTCCAAGCAAAGCAGCTGGTAAAGGGCAGTGCAGTACGCTCCCTCCGTGGGTTTTTACATCTGCTTATTAAACAAGGAGAGCAAAATCTGGAAATTCTAGGTTCAATTCAACCTTATACAGGAGCGTCAGAGCTTTTTATCTGGTTTTCTCACATGGCAGGTCACTGTCGGCCTTTCAGTCCCCATTTCGCGCCTTCACAGTGCCATCGTTACCCGCTCGCGCGCCCGGCTGCGCTCCCGGAGCGGCTGCTGTCCCCCGAGAGCGCAGCGAGCGCAGCAGGTCCTCCTCTTCCCCGCACATTCACGAACTGCGCAGCGACCGAGTCACGCGGCCTGACCGCCTGCCTCCGAGCCGTCCCCAGACGGCTGCCGCTCTCCCGGCTACTCGTACTCCGAAACTCGGCAAGGCAGATCAGTATTTTATTACATGAAGGGGAATAAATGCATTTTGATCAATCAGACCTTCCCTGCTCCCCCTCGTGCAAACATTTGTTTACGAACCAACGGTCCTAGATTACCTGCAGAAAGCGGGTGAGCAGAACCGTATTCTGACCCCGCTTTCACCACGTGCTCCATCTGGACACAAGGCGAAGCCTCTCCTTTTCTGCCGGCCAGACGCTTGCTGCTCAGGGAACCGCGGGGATAATTAACGTAGCTGTCTCTAAAGCCAGCTTGTGACCATTCGCATCCATCGGCACGCGCGTCCACCCCTTTCTTTTATTTTTCTGAGCGTTATTCACAGGAAACAGCGAAGCGCCTGAGGGAGGATGTTGGAAACTAGGCAAAGTTCAGAGACGGTCAAAGTTCACCGAGATCTGGGGTCCAGGAAACAGGAGCGACGGGCGGGGGAAAGGTACATCAGTTTGACTGCAGCACCCGCATGCACGGGGCGGCTGAAGAGGAGGGTGTCTCAGCCCAGCGCACGGACCGGCGCCCGCACCCGGGGACAGCGAGGCAAAGCCGGGAGCGACACGGCGGTTGCTGGCGAGGGGACGGGCGAGCGCAGCGCCGAGCACGGCGGAACCGCCGTCCCTTGGCCTTTGCGTCGGCCCGGCCTGCGCCGAGCAAAGGCGCCACGCGGCTCGAGGAGGGGCGTCTCGGCGGGGCCCCCGGGCCGGCCACGCCGCCGCGGCCCGCGCCTCAGCCGCCTCCCTCCGCCCGCCGGCGGCCACGCGGGGCGGAGCCGAAGGCCGGCAGCGGGGACCGGGCGGCTCCGGCGCGGCCTAGCGAGGCGGCGGGAGGCGGCGCCGCCCCGGCAGCGCCGCGGGACAGCGGCCGGCAGCGCCTGGCGCCGGCGGCGGCAGGTGCGTGTGCGGCGGGGCCGGGCCGGGCCGCTTCGGCTCGCCTCGCCGCGGGGCGGCCGCTCGGCGCGGGCGGGGGGGCTGGCGCCGGGCCCAGGCGGCGGCTCCCTCCCGCGGCCTGCTGCGAGGCGCCGGGCCGGGCCTGCCCCGCCGAGCCGGCCGGGCCGCCGGTGCGGGGCTGCCGCCTCCCGCCGCGGGGCGCCGCCGGGGGAGCAAAGCTGGAGTCGCCGTGTCCCGCTCTGGAAAACGCCGTGGCGGCGGGCTGGGCGGCGCCGCTCGGACCCGTGGTGGCACGAAGAGGTTTTGCCGGGCTAGGCCGGCGGTGCCGCGGCGCGTTGCTCCCCTGTCTCTAGTAGCAGAAACGGTGCGCGGTCTGCACTGTTCTGACGATTATCAGTGCTGCCCCCTCTGTAGGATGGCTCTGCGTGCGGACACCTCTTTCTGATACCCTAAAAGCTTTTCTATACCTTGTGGATCAGATACCCCGTGCAGCAAATATGCAAAGCCCACGCAATGAACACGGAAGGGAAAACACTGTGCTCTCCCCGCTCCTGCGTGCAGTTCAGCCCGGGGGAGAGGAGCACATGATCTGGAGATTAAACTGCGTTTTAAGGTGCACAGATGCTTTTGAAATACGAAGTTGCACTGCTGGTCCCTAGCTTTCACCTCACTTTTGGTCTGCAGAGAACTTCCTTTGTCGCCTTGGTACCGAATTAGGTAAATAGATTATTCTGGAAATAATAACAGATGTTGGAAAGATCTTGGGAGAAGAGTGAGCGATTTCATAGCTAGAGGCCGTAAAAGCAACTGCTGTACGGATGTGTATGATGTGTCACAAAAACGGTATCGTTTGGGCCTGCAAGGAGGGGAAGTTGACACAAATATCCTGCAAACTTGTTTTGAAAAAGAGAGTCTTTTCTAAATAGGATGAAGTGTCATGTAAGAGACAAGGCCCCTGTGATGCCAAAGGGAGCAGCTGTTTGCCTTGCTCCTTCAGATCTGTGCTTGACTCACATTTTCACAGCCTCTGCAGAAGCGGTGACTTGCTGCCTTCCTGGACGCATCCTGTTTCTAGGAGAGATTTTTGCATCTCGTCCCACACTACATCATCAGAAGCTTTTTGGTCTCCCTTGCCAGTAACAAGCTAGTTTTGTTGCATACAGCGTATTTTCCGAAGTTGTGAGGGAAATCGTCCGCCCTCCTCAGATCCTTCTTTGTCTGCCCAGGGCCTGCAGGCTTTGTGCTGGGGTTTTGCAAACGCTCGCTGTCATGGTGGACATTACGTCAGCTATTTATCTTAGCCCGCACTTACAGTCCTATCTCTGCAGATCATCAGGCATCGGGGGTTTGACCCAGCACTCTGTTTTCTTGCTCTGTTAACAGTGGCTGGTAATGCAACGCACAGCGCACATAAACATTTTCTCTGTAACAAGGATATACGGTACAGAACTGCTGTATACTGATACACCGTACTGAACTGCCAAATGTAGGATAAGTCTTCTCTCTGGTTGCAAATAGAAAGGGACTGTGTCAATAATGAGAGCGGTTGAGAGCATGTGCATTCAATCAGTCCCAATTTAATCTCCTCGAGCAGCATCTTAGCTGTTGTTGAGCCTGTCTTGTGAGTGACGGCAAAGTGTGGCTGTGGTTCCCTGCGCGTGGTTTTGTGGGAGAGTTGTGCAGGTTGCTTGAGCAGAGTTTGGATGCTGAGGCCTGTCTGTTGCTCTGAGGAGCTGGCCTGAGCTCCGGAGAAAATCACCCGGCCTCTTTCTCCCTAAGTCAAAGACTTCTCCTGGGGGGGAACACACGCATCAGCTCTGCAGAACTGGATGTGGAGCAGGTCCTTTCTCTGAGCCTGAGCCTAGGCTGACTTCTTGGGAGGAACTGGAAGAGCTCTCTGCCTCCATGCTTATGCAGCAAGCAACTGCGGGGTCCTTCTGTGGTAAATCCTTGTGTCTTTGTTGCTTTATGTTTCTTTTCATGGCCTTTAAGTTGCTGTGTTCAATAGGAACTCTTAAGTGTTCATGGGCAGTCCATAGTGGAGGAGGGAGGTCAAAAATGAGCCCATTAGGTCGTTCTGCGTGGTCGGCTGCAAAACAAACAAACAAAAAACCCCAAAACAACAACAACAACAAAGCAAAACCAGAAAGTTTCCTAAACAGACCTGTGGCAGTTGGTTGTTCAGATATTTGAGCATTTGAGCCATGCGTTTTCTCTTTTGTCAGTGCTTCAGTGAAGGCTTTGGTGGAACACTTTCGGTCATTGAGTCAAACACCATGCTTGCGCCAGATTGCTCCTCATGTAATATTAAGATTTGGGGAAGGAATGCATTTTCTAGCATAAAGGTCATTTTACAAGGTACCTAAGAGTGAAGTATTATCAATTCTGTTTCCCCTTATATAGCTCTTTCAGTATCCTTTACAAATGAGGAGGAGTGTTCTCATTGCCATCATACAGGTGAAAAAACTGAGACTCATAGCTCTTGGATGATTAACCCAATACACCTAAAGTACGTTTGCAACAAATAATGTAGATGTAAGAATAAAAGCTAGAACTGCAGATGATGCTGAATCCTTATCTCCATTTCCTGATTGGTGTTTGCAGCCTTCCTGAATTCTACCTGGTGTTGGCTTGGTTAGCTCAAATCCCGGGAGGCTGAGCTAGCTAACATCTGTTGTCGGTATTATATTTAACTTGTTTGCTTTCAGTTAATATGTACGTTTGACTCTTGGTTAAAAGTAGTTGCAAAAAACCCCAAACAAGACAAAAAAGCTTAAAAGAGTCAGCCAAAATTGAGCATAGTTTTGCTGAAGGCTTTGGGGTTCTTTGTGACTTTTCATCTTTTCCTTCATTTTCATCTTTCCTGTCCTTTGCAGAAGGATGAGTAAGATTCATTCTGAAAACCTCAAGATGTCTGGCAGGCAGTAGGAAGGTGGACTGGGATTTACAAGGAGTCCTTGCAGGAAGTGACACCCCTGGCATGCAGTAAGGTGAATAAAATCATCATTTATTTTGCTGTACTCTTGAGATACAAGTAGGATTGCACAGAGAGTCAAGGTCTGTCTATGGAGAGATTGACTTAATAATTTGTAGTTACAGTCTGTCAGCCCCTGCCTGCACTCTTCTTTTGAGAAAATTCTTTCTGTTTGCTTCTTACATTGTTGTCCAGAGAGCTGGACGTAGACCTCTGGTCCAGTGCGGGAAGATGTATTGTGGGCAGATGCCTGTCCCGAGGGAGAGTTTTATGTCACAAATGGTGCAATTTTTCTGATAGACTTGACAGTGGCTTCTGGGGAGCCACCTTAGAAAGACAGACCCGTCTTGCTCTCCTCTTACCTGCCCTCCCTCGGAGGAGCTGTTTCTCTTCATTTTGATTTCTTGTAGAGGACTTCAGAGAGGGTTGGAGGGAAGAATTTATCCTAACCTAACACTCTGTGTAGCACCTGGCTCACAGTATCCCACTGTATCTGATACCATCTGTATCAGGAATCATTAGAGACTGACTCAGCCCCTCCTTTGGTCTAGCTCAGACCTCTGCTTGCTTGCAGACACTTCTTCACTTTAAGTTTCTGTCTTGCCTGGTTGCTGTAGAAGGAGGAAGGACCTTCACAGAGGCGTTGGCAGCCCTCCACCTCATCCTGCTTCAGGTGCATGTGGTGCTGTTGTGGCTTGGCTGGTAGAAAAGCCTTAGCAGCAGTGTTTTCTGTCTTTAGGAATTGGGGCAGAGGCAGGTTTGGCTGTGGCACCATTAAATTGAGATACTGTCTGAACCTCTAGGTAATGTGGGGCAGAGGTGGAAGAGAGATCTGGCTTTTGAGTAATTGATAGGCAAAGGAAAATAGATTTTTCTGGAGGAGGCGATTCCATGATGAATCAGGACTGGGAACGAGGAGCAGTTATGTAATAGGTGGCTTTGCTTTTGGAAAAGACATTCACAAGGTCTTTTCTTGTGAGATGAAGAAGGCACTGTGGAGCTTCGGCATAAGAACGGAAGAGTTAAGAACAAATACAGCATGCAATAGGTGCAATATTAACTTACCTCTGGTTACTAATAGGTTAGACTAGACAGGAAAGGTAGATGGAAATCCTTCTTGCTGGGGACTCGTTGAAGGATCTGGTTTAAAGTGAAGTGCCTGTGTAAGGGGTTATGGAACAAACAGACAACAGACAGGAAAAAGTTGTAGACAGATGGAAGCCTTGGGGAACAGCACTGCTGCTGATGGTCTCTCCCTTCTCACTGAAAACTAATGCCCGTGAACTGGAGAGCAGCAAATGTCTCACTAGTTTCTAAACAGGGTTCTAGGGAAAATCTGTGCAATGCAGACCAGGAAGTTTGACAGCTGTACCAAGTGAATAAGTAGAAAATATAGCAAACAGAGTTGTTGGACACCTGGATAAATATTATATAATGGGGAAGAGCCAATGCAGCTTTTGTAATGGAAAGTCATGCCTCCTCCAAAATTGTTGGAATTCTCTGAAGGTCTAAATAAGCATGTAGATAAGAGAGGTCTAGCTTATGGGGTGTACTCAGATTACAAGATGCTTTCAAACAAGAACCCTCACCTGAGCAGCCTCCGGCATCATAAAAAAATACATAAATAAAAAACGGTGCATAGATAGGAAAGAGGGTGTGGGTAAATGGGCAGCCCTTATGGGGAGTGGAAGTCACTAGCGGAGTGCTGCAGGGATGTGCCCTTTTTATAAACGTTTTATAAGTGACTTGGGAAAGGGGCTGAGCACTGAAGTGACAATGTTTTCTGCCAGCTGTACATTCTACAAGGTGGTAAATATGAGGGCTGACTGTGAAGAACTGCAAATGTAAACTGATGCATGTGGGAGGGGAAGCAGTCCTAATTTCACACACAAAATGAGTGAGATTTTGGAGCCATAACAACTAATTCTGTGAGGTTATCTTCAGCAGCCAAGAAGGCAGTTCAAGTTTTGGCAGTGATTAGGAAAAGAGTAGAGAACAAAGCACAAAACATGCTAAGGTCACTGTCTGCATATGCGGCGTGCCAGCATCGTGAATACCGCGTGTGCTGGTCCTCTTATCTCTGAAAGAGCAGAATAGAACTGGAAGATGTCAAAGAGGGACAGTGTGGATGCTTGGAGATCTGGAATGAACTGCGTAACAGAAATGGGTGAGGGGGTCAAGACTCCTGTGTTGCTCTGCCGTGTTGTCCCTCAGTTACCTCTTTTCCGGGAGTGAGAGCCATGCAGTGGCTGGACAAGGATCGAGTGCTCACTGTCTCCTACAAGAATTAGGGACTATCAAATGACACTTTCAAGAGGCAGGTTGAGAATGGATTAAGGGAGGCAGTTCTTCAGGCAATGTGTAATTAAGTGGTGGTTGCTACAGGAGGATACAGATGCTCAAAGTACACAGGTTCAGGGGAAGGCTGCGTAAGATCACAGTTACTAAATATACAGGACTCATGGCTGGTTCAGTAGGTCCCTGCGCTGCAGATGGCTGGAGACTTGGAGGATGCTTGGAGAGGCACCCTGTGTGCTTGTGCTGTTCTTCCCTAGGCTTCTGCTTTTGACCTGTGCTGCAGAGCAGGATACAGGGAGAGATGTCCTGTGGTCTGATCTGGTATGACCATTCATATATTCCCATATAAAATCTGTGCAACTGGCAACTTGTATGAGGAATGGTTTCCCCAGAAGTGGCAGTGTGTTCTTATGTACCCTCCTTCATCATGCTGTCAAAAAGACCTACCTGAGTCAAGAGCATTTTGCAGCTGCAGGTATCCGGACCTGTGAGCTAAGACTATATGAAAATTACTGATGGGATTATTTTGCCTCTTTTTAGTGAAAACTCACTATATACACAAGGAAATACCTACAAATGCAGTCTTATCAGAAGGACTGGAGAAGTCCGTGTGGGTTCAGTTGTCCCTTGACAAAGGGTATATCTGCTGCTCAGCTGTATCATTTTGACATAAGTTGCCAGCGTCTATCGGACTGTGGCTTACAGGGTGCCTAAACGCTTGCCTGAGAATAGCCCAGCAGCCATAAACATTTCAGGCACTGTGCAGGCCTGCTCAGCTCCTGATCCTCCTCTTCTGACTTCCCTGTTTCCTTTCGAGTGGACATCTACACACATTTAACCACTTGTAGCCAGTTTGCTTATAACAGGATTAGTAAAAATTAATTGAACCACAGCTGATTTTTATTTGATATTCTTATAAGTGGAGATGGATAGCTTTTTACAGACTTTAGGTGCATTCAGAGGCACACAATATAGAAGCAGAATTTGTTTACTATACGAGCAAGAAAATCTAGATAGACCTGAGAAGTTTTCCAGTTGTGAGAGTTGCAGCGTTTGGCTGTAGACTTGCATGTGAGGAGATGGTGTCTCTGACTTCCCAGATAAATAGGGCTTGTGTACCTGATATGCACTCTCTTCTACAGCATGCTCTTCCATAGGGAAAAAGGAATTTATATGTAGAAGTAATATCCTTTATAGAAAAAGTAGATAAGCTTTGAGGCATGCAGGGTTTTTTGCCTCTTTTCTTAGCATGAACGAGCAGGGAAAGAAAAGGGATTGGTGGGGGGGGGCTTTTGTGGATTTGTGGGGCTTTTCTGGATTTCTAAGCTGGGATTGTATTCCCTTAAATCTGTGGGTTTGTTTTTAAAGCAATTACATTTTTGTAGGCTCTGCACATTTCTCATGACTCCCAGCCAGTCTCTTACTGCTGTTTCTAATGAGAGCCGAAGATGCTGAGGTCTGGAGAAGGTCAGCCCATAGCAACGCAAGTGCAAGTGCCCTGGGGCTGCCAGGATAACATTCACATGAAAGCACTTGGAGTTTATAAGAATTACTTAATTGGAAAGGCAAGAGGTGCCAGGCAGCTCAGATCCTGTTTCTGATGTCGCATTCTATAAAAGCACAAACTACCGAATGAGTTAATGCCCCATAAAAATTGGCCATATTTTCTGCATGCCTTTATGTATTGCTGATGAACTGGAAATTCCAGTTAATGCTGTCAGGGGAGACTGGAGGTTCTGACTTCAGTGCGAAACGTTCCTTTGATCGACTCCGGAGAGGTTGGTTGATATGGGGAAGCGTGCCTCTTCTGCCCCTGCCTTCCTGCGACCCTTTTTCCCATTCGCATGCTCTCTCCTAGACAAGGACTCTTGTCTGTGAAGGGCACCAGGCATTTTTGTCTGAGGCAGGCCAGTGACCTCTGATGAGGTTTTTAACCCCCCTACAAAATGCAACTGAAAGCTACAGTTCAGAAAAGAATACTTGGCCTGGCTTTGGCCATTCTGCATCTCTAAAATCACTGAATTACTGCAATGAGGAATTAGATGTTTAGAAAAAAAATCAGACCACCTCTCTGCAAGCCATGCACATGAGATTCTCTGCTGCATATGTTTATGTATATGTGTTTTGATGGTTCTTCTGAAGCAGAAAGCAATTGTATTGGGAAGTGGTACTGTTGATTCTGAATCTGTTTCTGAATCATTGCTGAATCTGTTCCAGCATAGTTCAGGGAAAGTATTACCGATGGGTTTTTTCTTTATGAGAAACATCAGTGAGACACAGAATGTTTCTGATGATGAAGATTGCTGTGGTCATTTTTAAAAGCTGGTGAACTGGTGAAAAGTGAGTGGCAGCCGTTACTTTAGTTATGAATACACTGCCCTTGCAGGTTCAGCTGGATATAGGATTCTTTTTCCACTTCTTCTTATGTGTGATCTTGAACACTTGCTTTTCTCCATGATACCTAGATGTGGTTGAATTTCAGAACTGGTGATGCATCTTCTGAAAACCGGTGTCTTTGCACTTTCTTTGTAAGAGTCCTTTTTGAGGCTGACACATTCCAAATTTGGTGCCAGTGGGGAATTTTTTTTTTAAGTTTGGTTTCAGCTTTTCATGTATTCCTGTTCCTGAGTCTGTGAGCTACTGAAGTGCTGTTGGTATCATGACCTCCAGATCCCTAACCTCTTCCCTAACCTCTTAGCCTGTCCTGGGAGGTTCTGAGAATCTAGTAAAAACCCAGTGCGGCACACGCAACCCTCCAAAAACACAGCTCGCTTGTGCAGGAAAATAGCTCCAACCAAAGCTAGTTGCGGCAGCAGTGCTAATCCATTGCCCCCCCCGCTCCCACATCATGCTGTTAGCCAGCACAGATTTGAAAATGCTTTATACAGTGAATAAATAAGGCTGTTCCTGTTTGACAGGTATAAGGACCGAGGCCCAGAAAACAACTTTTTGAAGCTTGCATATTAAATCGGGGACAAACCTAGAAGAACGATCTCAGGTTACCTAGTTGCCACAAATATATACTGTAGACTGGAACAGACTGCTCTTCATCTATTTGGTAGGTGAATTTAAAGCTTACTTTGTGCAGATCCTTACACAAACATTTCTACAGTATGATAGAATAAACGAGTTTGTTGCTGTGAGTGTAAACGGGGCATCTTCTCACTCAAATGTCCTGTGTCCTGGGCAGATTTAGATTCTTATTACTCTTTAAAATGATTAATTATATATCACTTCCATGAACCTGCTGAGCCAGCGCAATTTTTGAGGTAGGTGTTTCATATTCTCTTCTAGCTGCTTAACAGGTTATCTGAGTTCTAGGTAAAAAGTATATGTTAGTGGCTCATTGTTTTCAAATTCTGGATTTCCTAACAGTTAGCAAAACTTTGTTTTTACTGATAAGTGGAGCAGAGTTGCTTTTCCATGAAAGAGTCCATGAAAGATGAAACCACAAACTGCAATTCTGCATTTTCTTGTTAGGAGAGCCAAATATTCGCAGAGCCTGATGTAGACAGAGCTAAATATGTCGCCTGCTTCAATAGTTTGCATAGTTTGTCCAATTAGGTATAGCTTTCAGATTCATTGTTATGAAGAGATGTATACAAATAAGCTTTCTATTTCTAATTATGTTTATACCAATTTTTCAGAACTATGCCAAGAAAAAGAAAGCTGTTGGCTCAATTAAGTGCTCTCCAAAGCAAGTCCAGCCTCCCTCCCTTCGATGCCTTGGAGAACCTGAATGTCACTCCTGACAGGGATTCTTCTCCAAAAAGCAGCAAGTATTTTGCAGCAGAGAAGAAAAATTCTTCCCAGCTAGAATCAGATTTTTTTAACCAACCCTGTATTAGTCTGGCCAAGTCTCTTCTGGGACAGGTAAGACACGAACACTCAGGTTATTTTACTGGAGCATATGCTAGCTAATAACTTAGTGTGAACAGATGAAATTCTTATTCTACAGTTCGATGCTAGAGTTTTGCTATTTTAGGAATACAGTGCTCATTCATTTTTGTGTTAAATTCAGTGGAATTTAGACTAATAGCCAAATCTGTTTTGGATGAAGTCACAGGAGTAATTTTTCAAGTTTAACTTACTGTCACATTTCAGAACTAGTTTTCTTGGACTTATTCCTCCCTTTTTTCTACGCTTTGCTGTTTGTGGTTTGAAGGTTGTTTCAGGCCCATTATTTTCCTTTCAGATATTCCTTTTTTTTTTTTTTTTTTTTTTTTTTTTGGCTTTTGCTTTGCCCAGAGAAAATTAATGCTCTGTAGTCAGCATCATCTCCTTCTCTACCTCCAGTTTAATATCTTGTGATGCTAATAGCATGGCAGGTATTTGACCCTCAGTTGACCAGTATCCACTGTCATAGTGTACTGGAGTATTTCATTCCTCTCTGGCAGTTCAGCAGACTGCTTCGTCCTTCCTTTCATGCTGCCCTGTATGCTTTGAATGTTGTATCTGGCACTGCCTTCTTTTATTTTTACTACCCTGAATAACTTAGTATGTCAGCAGACACGCTGAGCTCACTAATGATCACTTTTTCAGGGGAGGTAGTTCCTCCAGTGTTGTCCCTATAAAAAGAGAGTTCCAGCCTGGGACATCCCAAATAAAATTGCAAAATGTGCTTTTAGTTTTTCTGCTATGACCTTATCTTTTCTGAGTCCTTTTTTATACCTTTATTGTCTGTAGGGCCAACAGACTCTCTGGCTTCCCATTGGTTTAGATAACTGTAGGAATTTGTTCCACTAACTGTTGGTTTTGGCCAGTCTTGCTGTGTCTAGCTTTGTTTTTTTGATGGATGCTGTCCTACTTGTAATTGACTTTGCTCTGCTTTTTAACCCTGCTAGGCTTTTTTGGTCTTCCTAAACCTCTCTCTGATACGTCATGCACATTTGCTCTGTTTATAGAAACTCTGCTAGAGGCTTGTTTTTCCTGCTTTAACCTTTGGCTGCCTCTTTTAAGTTCTTCCTAACAAGCTTCCTCATTTTACGTAGTTTCCCCTTTTTGCTGGTAAGCACTACTGCAGCAGATTATTTTTGGTCTTTATTGCTGTGCAAAGAGATTGAACTTTGTACTTCGTGGTCATGATAGAAAGTTGTTTTTCAGGGATACGGCTTTGAATGACACTGCTTTCTGCTCAGGATCAGTTTGAGAGTTCAGTCTTCTCTTGTGGGATCCCTGATTACCCACTCTGCGAAGCATTTGACGGTATCTAAAAATGCAGTCTGCGTCCTGTCCCGCTGTCATATTTACCCAGTCTGCAGGGGGATACCCGAAATTTCCCAATACCGATGTGTTGTCTTAATGATTCAGATGTTCTTATGCATTCAATCACTCTGGGCAGATGATAGTTTAGTCCTAATACTTTTCCTATTTTACAAGCCAGGAGAGTTCTGTATTAACTTCAGATTTTCTATAATGCATAACCCCTTGGTCTCCCCTGACCCAATCTAGTCTCTCATTTTCCTATAAATATAACTACAGTGGTAATTTAATGTTTCATTCATTATCTTCATTCTACCAGATTTTGGAGGTGCCCATTATATTAACGTTAGTTACCTGAAACAAGATACTTGAGTTCTCCTCTATTGAAAACAAAAAATTACAGAAAGTCATACAGGCTATAAACAGCCTCTCGAAATGAACCTTCATAATACCAAGATAGATCCTTAATGAGACACAAAAAACTCCATAAAACAGAGTTTAGTACAAGGTGTTGTGCATACTCCCTGTTTTTAAGTGTTTTAAATGTGAATATTTGATATGCCTGAAGAGTCAGGGAAATGTCTGCTGATTCTTAAAATCATAACGTTGTTACTGCATTTCATCATCTCGAAAGAGAAATTGGGCCACGTGGGTGTGCACTGGGGTGTTCACGAGATGGTGACTAAACACCAGAGCTTTTCTGAAGTCACTGCATTTTTCATGAGAACAATAAACTGAGGTTTTCAGTGATTTGGAAAGTGCTATAGGGCAACTGCGATATACAGGAA
Organism: Dromaius novaehollandiae; assembly: GCF_036370855.1. Classification (NCBI taxonomy): domain Eukaryota; kingdom Metazoa; phylum Chordata; class Aves; order Casuariiformes; family Dromaiidae; genus Dromaius; species Dromaius novaehollandiae. The sequence continues at coordinate 19,269,327 of NC_088111.1, read as the reverse complement.
TTACATTATTTGAGGCAGACTTCTGGAGCATCCATACAGGATCAGATCAACAACTGCATTAGATATACAGTGCAGAGATCTGACAGGAGTTAAGCTCTTTCTTGAAGGTCATTTCAGAGCTGCTTGTTTTCAAATGTGGAAACACAGAATATAGTATAATCAAACTGATAGCTGTTGCCCAAATGAGACTATGCTGATGTATTTTATAAACACACATTAAGCAAAATAAAATGCTTATAAATCAGGTCAAACCACAAAAAACTTTGCATGGAGTTTAGTGATTTTTTTTTTATTTTCAAAGAGTATCTTTTCAGGGTCACGTTTTTCCTCCCATCTACTTTGTATTATTTAAGGAGGTACCAGCAGCTGGGAACACACTGTAATAAAGATCTGTTGTTGTCTGCCTGAACCTTGTTCCCAGCTCTCCTATACTGCCCCTTTCTGTGGTGTGGAAAATACAGAAATAGCATTGATATGCTGGTGATGATTATGTGTATGGTTAGGACTAGGACTTTTTTTTAAATCCTCTTTCTGGAGAGGGACTATCCAATCAGAATGGTTATTTAATTATGTCATTGCTATATTTCTTCTGATCTAAAGAATATTATGTTTCATGATGCTCCAGAGTTGGTATTGGTGGTGCTTTTTGTCTTCGACCATTAGCAATCCTGGTGGGGTGGAGAATACAGAAAATAACCACAGAAACACCTCTGTGGGCTGGGGAGATTGCATATAGGATCATAAATTTATTCTGCGTGATACTGCCACATCTAAATGCTCCAGACATTTTCTTGGGTGAACGACAGGTAAAAAGTTCTTGTACTGGGATGTGGCCCAGACAGCAGAAGCTGGAAGAGTTCGTGATAGCTTACAGGCTGGACTGGCAGAGGGAAAGGAGGAGTACGCAGGACCATCATATCGTTTTTTTCCCTCACTTCTTTGTTTCCACAGCTCGCGCCGTGGTTATTTTGTGTGGCTAACTGATGCCCTCTGACCTGTATTTCAGATTTTAGTTCGCAGATTTCCTGATGGCAGAGAACTCCGGGGGAGGATTGTTGAAACAGAAGCTTATCTGGGTGGGGAAGATGAGGCTTCCCACTCCAAGGGTGGGAAGCAAACCCAGCGAAACACCGCCATGTTCATGAAACCAGGAACGTTGTATGTATATCAGATCTACGGGATTCATTTCTGCATGAATATTTCCAGCCAAGGTAAGCTGAGACTGGAAGAGGTGTAATTCCTGCAGCAGGGGGTTGGCGTTTCTAGCTACGCTCACCCTGTTACAGCCACTTGTGAGTTCCTAACAGGCTCTGTGAAGTCAGTGACTTGCTGCCATAATCTTTTCCTTGGGACCTGAATTAAGCATGAAGCTGTGGACAACATGTGAGCTTTAAATATTACAAGCAGGTCCCATCTCTGGCTTCACAGTGACTAGTCAGATGGGGGTTTGGTCCCAGCTGGGAGCTGTATGAGCCATCTAGACATGAAAATAGATCCAGAACTGGAATTTAAAGGGGGAACAGGATGGAGGTCTTGGTTTTGATGACCTGAGCTGCTGCCTTATTCATGTGATTCAACAAACTTTGATCTTTGTAGGTTATTGTTTAGAAATAAATTTGCAGTCTAGTAAGAGCCTAAATCTTGCTGTCTGTTGTCATGACAAGAAAGTCTTCTGTCGCTTACCTTTATCCTCAGAGGCTGTAAATGTTGGGGAAAACAAAAAGGTCTGAGATGTCCTAAGCTTAGGCAAGGAGTTACTACAGGAGCATTTTAGGTGCTTTGCTGTATCTTAAACAAACTCACCGTTGCAGAATCTTCAATCTTGTTTTATCATTCTCAAGATAATGTAATCCACCCCTCATGAAGAAGGGAGCTGGGGTGGGCACTGGTGGGGAAGATCTCCAATGATTCTGGCATTTACTGACACTCTCCTTCCACAGCTCCTCTTTACAAGCATGTTTTACTTTTAAACCTATTTTTTCTGCCTTCCTCTAAGAATGACAGTTTTCCTTGTTGTAAAGTTATTGGTTACATAGACATTGTGAAATGGCAGGATGTATTTCTTACAACAAATATTCATTTAGCTTGAAAAATCTCAAAGAAGATTCTCTTCTTTTTCACCAGTTCAAAGATACAGCTCGGAAAAAAAGAATTGCTTGTGTATTCCTAAGTGGAAAGCAAATGTTATAACAGTGATCATGAATCCTCAGGTTTTGGCCTTTGGACAACAGCCAAGCAGAAAAACAGTGCCAGGTTATGTTGTGGGGGAAGAGCCTGTCTTCCTAAATGGAAGTCTGGTGTCTGATGGATGAACACATGTGGATTTCATTACTACCTCCCTGCCAAACCTGTTCAGATAACAAAAGCAGAGCGGGTCGTTCTTCAGGATGCAATTTTTAGTGTTTAAAATATTAGGAGTAATAAGTATTATTAAAAAAAAGATGCTTAGCCTTTGAATTGTAAAAAGATTTCTTTGAACTTTGGGAAATTTCCCCTTACGCCCCTGTGTTTAGCTTTGTAAGAAATGAGCCAAAGAGCTCACTGCTGTGATGGAATTAGTTTGATTTTTGTTAGAAGCTTATTCTCCATTAGCCTGTTATTGCTGCAGCTTTGCTCACCCAAAGTACAGCTTTCACTACCAGCTTTGTCAGGAACACACTGAAGTAAATAGCATAGTTGTGCACGTTGTATATCACTGGATGCATCTACATAAGCAGAAGTTATTCCTTCAGCTTAGTTGCCCGTGTGCCAATATGTTGAAAGAAAGAATTTGAGGAAGCATCTTCTATCTGAGATGCTTTGCCCATCTTAGCCTAGATAGAGAAGAAGCTTGTCCTGTTGTTCAGTCTGAAGGAAGATTGAGGAAGTCATCTTTTGTGGTTGCATTTGCCCACCTTGGGAGAAGGCAGAAGTGTTTGTTTTTCTGGATATGTGACAGATCTTGGGAATTTTGTTTTGACTTGCTGTGGCCATGCAGAAAACACAGGGTAATTTTCACTGAAAAAAACATGAGTTTAGTCCTTTGTGAAATCAGCCACATCAGAGTATTGTTAAAATATAATGTCTGTTGTAGCTTAGCTTGGTCCCTTAGCTGGGTCCCTTATAGCATGATTTTCTGATGTGTCTGTTTTCATCATCTTTGTGCACAGAATTTAATTGATGTAATACTTAGGTACTTCAAGGTCTCTCTGGAAATGCCATTAAAACCTGAAAGGCTGAGTGACTGACCAGGAGATTATAAAAAGAATATGAACAACATAATTCTTGAGAGTGTCACTCAGGAAGACAGAAGCACAAATTACTGAGAGAACACTAAATCCTTTTCCTTTTCAAAGGACACATTCCCGGTGATGTCCCAGAGCCAGACTGCACTTCGCTTGGATTTAGGCCGTGTGTAGCTGCAGAGCACCAGGAGTTAAACAGCAGAGACTGTGGGATGATTACATCCATTCCCATACATCATCTTCTGCCTCCTGTGATCTCCCTGGATCTTTCATATCTCCCTCTCAGCTGTCTTCCAGGCTGAAGATTTCAAGTCTATTTAGTTTTTCCTTCCGTAGGCTTCCCCTCCAAAGCCAGTGCATAACTTTGATGATCCTGGTTGCCTGTCACTGAATCACTTCCAGTTCTGTTGTATCTTTCTGTAGATGGAGAGGAGGAGGAGAACAAGACTAGGCATGCACACAGATTTCAAGACAGCAGTGCAATTTGCTTTATATAAGAGTTGGGGTTTGCATCTGGAAATACCATATGGTAGTGGTGGGGTAGCAAATTGGAGGCGCTGAGAAGGGAAGAGGGTAAAGGTCTTTTGTGGGTTCCCTGATGGTCTTCAAACAAATACAGAGTGACCCTGTTTCTAGCCTTGAGCCATTTTGACTTCGACCTGTGCATTAGCAAAGTTCGGACTGAATGATGTGAGAATTAGAGGAAAACTTGAGGTTGATTTCAGCAGATGGCTATGTGTATAGTGTCTTCTACAACAGGTGCGTCCCTGACAGCCAGTTCTCAGAGATTCTCCAAATGACTCTTTCTTGAAAGATGATGTTTCTGTTTGGCCACTGGGCAGATTGCCTTAAACTCCTCTTGCAATCATACATCATTTTTAGCAAAGCTTTTGTTTCTGGAGATTCTGTTGGAGCAAGCACCTAGTTTTAACTGAGATCTGTTGTGGTTTGAGGTGATTTATTAAAGCTAGCACAAACTAAAAATCACAGATGAATTCTCAGAAAGATGGACTGGAGAATAAAAATCAGGAAAACTGAGACAAAATCCCTGACTGTCTGGGACCCAGATTTTAGGAGATTTTTTTTGTGTATGTGTGAAGATAGTTAAGGGTGGAAGGAGTTTGAGAACTGCAGTTAAGTTAAACTATCCTGGCATAGTGCTTTCTTTTTCCATCACCAGTCAAGTTACCAAGAAGAAATGACAAATGACCCCATTCTCCTCCCCTCCTTTTTTTAACACAGAAAGTTTCTGGAGCACACATGTGCTGCACTCGCCTTGTTCTTGATCAGAATAATAAGGATGAAAAACTAAAATCTTTGATCTCCACTAAAAGATTAGCAGTGGAAACAAAGGTTGGGCTCTGCCTTTCCAAACACTTCTGTATAGCGGAGCAAATATTTTATCTGTAGTTAACAGTTGAGAATTCCTCAGAAATTCCCCCAAAAACAACAGGCGTTGCTGTTAGATCTGAGAAACTGTAAGACCAAAGTTTACTGAGCAAGTTCTCTTCCCTGACTGCTGTCTTACTCCATAGCAAAGCGCAGATCTGTTCCCATATCAGGGTAATCCTGGCTGTTTCCAGATGAATAGCTTTTTTTTAATTTCTTCTCCAAAGGGGGAGCTAAGTTTCCCGTACAGACAGAAATCCCTAAATTTGCCCAGGATAGGGAGAATACTAAGAAACTTTCTTTCATAGTGCTTCAGGCAATGCCTCTGGGATCTCTTTGCTTTCTCCGTGATTGCAGCCAACAAAAACACTTTATATCCCTCTTTTTAAATAGCTACAAGACAAATCTGTGAAGGTATGGCTGTTTGGGAATTTGAGGAAGTTTAGCAGAGCTCTTAGCTCCATTTTTAGTCTCTTATGTCCTCCTTGTTGTCTTAGAAAAACAGGCTCCCCTGAATGCTGTCAGACTCGCTGTTCCCTAAGGAACGCCCAAGGCAGCGGGTCTCAACGTACTAAAGCAGAGAGAAAATATTCTGTAAAAACAGAACTAATTTATTGCTGCTAATTTACTACCTGTCTTACCAGGACCTTCCCGTGCTTTAAAAAGAGATGAACGCAGCCTCTTGATCCTCCCCGCGGTGCTGACGTGGTGACATGGGGACAGAGGCTGAGGCAGTGAGTGGTAAGGCAGGGCCTGGAAGTCTTTGTGCTCTGGCTGGTGTTGGGCACCAAGACTATCTGACCCCGAGCTCTAAAAATGATTTATTTCTCTTTGCACAGCTGACTTTTAGGTAACTAATTACTCGCTTAGGGCAGTAAGTGGTCAGAAGGGAAGCTTTGGATTCTGGGGTCTTGATATGAGTTATCTGTACTCTGCAGGGTTGGGGCAGAGGAGGAAATGTCCAGCAGATATTCTGCTTCGCAGCCTTAGTTCTGCCCCCGCCACAATATCCTGCCTTGGTGTTTCAGATCCGGTGGTTGTGTTTGCCGGTTGCACAAGTGAGATCTGCACCCTTGGGTTGGAAATGCCCTTTCTGTGTTGAAACAGTCATACTGTGTTAAGCACTGGTTTTCCCCAGCGTTCTCCGTGTCCCTGCTGCAGAGCTTGTACTGCTGTAACTGTGCTGGCTCAGATAAAGCTATCTAGTTTTGTGGGGTAAGCAAGCCCTTGTGCCGCTTAAATTATAGGATCCTTGTGGGACGAGGGGAAGCAGTTAGGAGAACCAGGACATCCTCTTCAGTACCAGCAGTGACGGCTCTCCTGCTGCTTCTCAGGCTCTTGAGCTGAGTGACCAGAGTGCTGATTTGGAGCTGCTGGCTGAATAAAAGCAGCAGCCTTTTTACTGGAGAGAGATCAAAGTGCTGTGCTGTCCCTGTGTTGCCTCTCTTTCCCTACCTTCTTGGCGTAAATGCTGCACAGGGCCTGTCCCAGACGCACACGCTGTTGGGACCTGGCAAGCAGCATGGATTGGACCATTGCAGCAGACTTCATTTTAAAAAGCAGCCAAACACTGATTTGAATCATGCTGGGGCCTTCTTGGCGCTTAATCAGCTCAGGATATGAGGTCTGTAAGAGAAGTGTAAAGCTTTATATGCTTCTCCCACTTGCTCCACTCGACTGAGCTTTGTCAAGAAGGGGATGTTTGGCACAGGGAACTCCGGCCCTTTACAGCTCCCTCGTTTTGATACATAACCTTGCAGCATTGTCTGTTTTAATAGCAAGTGGAATAAAGGTTCTGCAGTGTCACTCAGGTTTGGGAAAAGGTGCATCACCAGCGAAGCTGTGCTGGCAGAGGCGCTTGGTAGAGCAGCTACAACAAAATTTTAACCTTGAGGGACACCACGACTGTAATTCAGGTCAGGTCATAGGCAACATGTCCTCAGCCCGGTATGTCCTCAGCCCAGATCAATGCTGCCCACAGACACCAAAAGCACTTCAGCTGTAGCCTGTTGCTTTGCTACTTTTTCTATTGGAGCAAGAAGTTGAGATATTGGCTGTTAAGAGTGTTCAGTGGACTTCACATTTTTGTATTTCCGTTTCTCTTGACTCTATCTTCACATTCATAAAATCATAAGGAGATGAAGGGTGGTGTCAAATATTCTGTCACTGGGGAAGTGGAAATCTGTGCGCACATCACCAAGCTAAAGCAGCACCACGTGGGATTTTACCTGTGAGAGGCCATCCCACCGCTGGGTCCAATTCTACTGCATGCATACAGTGCATCAGTATATTGTTATGGAAGTATGTAACTGCTGTTGGAGAAATCATAGGTGAAAGAGGAAGAAAAGTTTATAGAAAAATATTACAGATGTCTTTCAGTGTGCATGAGTCCTACAGTGTATCCTGGCAACAGCAAAATAATCTGAGCACAAACAGCCTTCCCGAGGGCTGAGGGACATCGGGCTTCCTTCACTTCAGGAAGACAGTAAATGCCATGTCAATGGCATTTCTTCTCTTTGGCTTTCCTGTGATTTATTCTTCCGGAGTTGGCCAATCTGAGTGTTTTGTTGACATATCTGAAGTAATAGCTATTAAAATCAGGATCCCGGTGATTCTCTACCCAGACCCAGTGTCACACAGCATGGACTTCCCCGTAACTTTCGGTTCCTGGGCTAGGACTTTGAAGGAAGGGTTTTGGGAGTAGTGAGTCAGATGGGTGGAGAGAGGAGAGAATTTTCTTCTCTCTGGCGGCCAAGAGCTGTTTCCAAGAATGAGAGCTGGAGCCGTTCCAGGGAAGGAGCAGCAAGCCGCACAATGCGGGTGTGGGACTTCCCTATCATTTTATGATTTCTAGCTGCACTGGGAGAGAACTAGCGTCTGCCTTGTTAGACCCCAGTTTTCAGCTCTGAACTCTACTCATTATATGAAGTTGCTCTGTTAGGCATGAGGGGTAAGTAGCCAGCATCTCTGGATGGGAACACGGGGCTCGTGCAGCACTGCTGCTGTTGGCATCTCACTGGCCACATCCATGTCAGGCAGCTACGGAAGCCAGATAACCCGGAGAGCTGACTCCTGCAGGCTGTGGAGAGGGAGGAAGGATGGTCGAGCACTCCGGCAGGCAGGAGTGAGCTGGAGAGATTCAATTACTCTTTAGGAATTAAAGCAAAACTTCCAAGGTGCAAGTGTACTTAGCAGGACCTGGACCAGCCCATGGGTGGCAGGAGGGCCCAAGAAGGCAAGGCTCATCATGGCAGCCCTGCACTCGTGGCCATGTATTCTGCCTGCTCTCTTCACCTCTTCCCAAAGCTCTGTGCTGATGCTCACATATTCAGAGGCTGCTGACTCAGAGCAGCAGAGGCGTCCGTGTTGCACACAGCCAGAAACATCGTGAAAACTTTCTGTTGGAAACGCACAAAGAGCAGCTGGAGGCAGCAGTGCCAGGTACGTACCTCCTGCCTCTGCTGTGCAGATACTCTGGGAGCACGTGTAGTTTGTCTGAATGCTTGTATTGCTTCACGTGAACTCCCAAGGACTCAATTTAGTTCAAGTGTAGCTACAGTTTCCACTTGCATTCGTGAGGGATGAAGGCAAGTAGTGTAACTAGCAATTGCGCAGCATCCCACAGTTGTTACTGGCGAGTGAGACATCATCCCTAAGCAAAGGATGTTCCTCTGTGCATGGATGAAAAGCAGAATTAGGACATGCAGTATGTTCTTAAAAATCTTAAATGACCTTTGAGCTCTAAAGCACTGTAGCGCAGAGGAGCTGCTTTTGGCTGCCAGGTTAACATCAATCCCCTTCGTTAGAGAAGGGAGTGCCTGGACACAGATTGCCGACAGCTGTTGGAAATGAGTCTGTTGACTTCACCGAGTGTGTTGAGGGCAGCAGGGGCTCTGTACAGGTTCAAGGCAATAGACACACCTCAAAAGCAAGAAATCAAGCTCTCACTTGATATACTCAGCTGGGAGCCCAGGAGGGTAATTTAGTGTGGGACTTGTACAAAATATGAGATAGATTGTATTTTTAGAAACTGTAGGCCCTGGGGGATCTATCTAAGAAAAAGATTTTGCCAGGCTTGAACATGGCTCCAGATGTTTGAGGCTGGAGAGGGAGAGGAGATTCTTGCGGGGCGGCATCACCGTGCATGCAGATGCTGGAAGGGAGGAATGCCGTGGGTGGCCCCAGCACAAGGGGTGCTGTGTAGGGCAGCACACAGACTGCTTTACCAAGCTCTGCTCACCCACGCAGGGTCGTGAGAAGACCTCCCCCGTTTTCTAGTGGAAAACCCCAAGGAAGTGTTTATGTCCCACTTAGGCTGGCGTTTCTTGTCAAGGGACAATTTCTGCATTCACAGCTGCACCTCTGCTTCCCTGTCACTGGAGTCGGGGGAGCAGCTGGTCGCAGGGACTGTGGGGAGCTGGCATTTCCTAAGGCGTTCGACAGGGCGATAAATCACCTTGGAGAGGAGGCAGCAGTGTTCTTCATCCTTCAGCACAGAAAGGTCTTCTCTGCTGACATGACACTCGCTGGCCTTGCATCTCATGGTCAGAGATGGTAAAGCCACTGCCTGTCCCAGGACGCTGTCCTGCAAGAGCTTCCCTGGCACAAGGTCCTGAGCTCTTTGCTTTGTAACCATGTAATTACACAAAGCCATGTTCATCGCTCCTACTGCTAGACCTAGAATTGGGTGTTTATATTAGTAACCCCTGATTCCTATTTGAATTAGAATGGGCTTATTAAACCACAGTGATGATGCTGCTCTCAAGAAGGACTCAACCAAAGCCCTTGACAGATTGTTCCCATGGTCATTTGCCATCACTGTGAAAAATCTCCTTTCCCGTTGGTCCTGTCCCATCAGGCACTGGATTGTATTACCTTATTTGCTCAGTGGAGCCCTCTGCCATAGCTCTGTCCGGTGCAGCAGGGAGAGTCCTCCCAAATTAACTTCTCAGAGCAGTCGAACAGGCTGAGTGCCTGGATGCCTGCTGTGCAAGATGATCTGGTGGCCATGGCTAGCAGGTGATGCGCACAAAGAAAAGAGACTTCAGTGGGTTTGTAAGAACAGCCGCACTGAGTTGAGCTCAGGGTCCCTTTACCCCAGTGCCCTGTCTCACAGCAGATGCCAAGGGGAGAGAGAGGACGCAAGCATGTGGTGAAAGTTGCTGTTTGTGATTTAGGGATTTCCTGAGCCGGAGATTGTGCTGGTGTCCATAACGGCCCTCAGTGGACCTTTCTTCCACAGTGACCTGCTCACTGCTTTTGAACAGACAAACGTCTAGTATCCACAGCATCTGAGTAACCTGACCCCAGAGCTGATCCTGCTTTGCGCAGGAGGTTGGACGAGACCTCCTGAGGTTTCTTCTAGCCTGAACGTGATTTGTGGCCATGTGTGCTGTGGCTTCATCCATATGTATGGGAAACACCTACTTTTGCTTGTCCTGAACCTGCCTGCTGCTGGTTTACTTTAGTAACCATTAGTTATGTTGGAGAGACAGTGAACCACTGTTTCTTATTCACCTTAAATTATGATTTCATAGCTGTTTGCCACATTCTCTGTTGTTTTTCTCCTTTCCAGTGTGAAGAGTCCTGGTCTATTTAGTTTTGCCTGTGCAAAAGCTGTTCTGGGCCTTTGCTGATGCTCGTTTTCACTCTGTACCGTCCCTGACCTACCATACGCTTTACTGTGAGGGAGCCAGAGCAGTGCACTGTACTAAAGATGAAGGTCCACTGTGAATTCGTATTGGGGGTGTGGGGGGGGAGGTCCTGCGATCTTCTCTAGTCCTTTCTGAATGCCTGTTAACACTGATTTTGCTTTTGGAGACACTGCTAGGCAACAAGTAGATGACTTTTTGGTTTTTTTCTTCTTTTTCTTTCCCATTTATAACCTTGTTGTCTCACTCCTGGGTGGTAGGAGGGAGCATCAGCATTCATCGTTTGTGTGGGAAGTTAGTGTTTTTTCTTTTTTTTTTTTTGTCTGTACTTTTACATGAATTTAAGAGCCTTTTTTTTTTTTTTTAAAGAGTCACCCCATTTCTTAAGGCCCTTCAGCAGTTCTTTGCAGCTGATCCTTACTTTTGCTTATCTGAGCAACTTGACCTCAAAGCAAAGTTTGTCATCCTTTTACTCAGCTCATCTCCCACATCCTCTATCAGTGAGTTGAGCAAAATAGTCCTGGAGCTGCCTCTGGGCCTCTACTGGTGATCAGGGGACAGTGAAGAGTGACTCCACTCATATTATTCTTTTGTTTCTTGGATTTTTTTTTCCCCCCCTGTTCCTGATGGCAGCTTAACTTCAAGCTCTTTTGGCAAGGGACCATATCCCATGCCTTTTGCAAATTAAGAAAGGCTCTACTGGCTGCATTACCCTTTTCTATCTGCTTGTCAGGTCTTTCAGAGACCACTGGCAGGTTTGTGAGGCATGATTCTCCTTTACAGAGAGACAGACAGTGTCTGTCCTGACTTCACCAGGATGTCTGACAGCCTGACTGACCAGCAAGGGATTTTGGGGCGGGGGGAGGAGGATGACTAGCGCTTGAGTTTGAGCTACAGAAGTAGCATGGGGATTTAGTGCTTGTCCTGGCTTCACAGTACAGGCTCTTTTTTGGGAGCCTGTAGCTATTTCCCACCTCTCTCTTTGTCCAGCCTAACTCTGCAAGCTGCCTCTTTCTGCTGGCAGCATCCTGACTAGTTGCTCTTCGCCTGTGTTAGCTGGAGAGCTGATAATCAAGCGTTTATTATAAATCCACTGGGTTTGGGAGCAGCTTTGGCTAGTTCTGCCAAAACTGAACCATATGTGTATTTATTCCTGAGCATTGTGCTGACATAAGAAAACCTCTTGCCCTCTGGCAAGCCTTGGCGTGTCAGCTAGCCCCAGTAACACGGAGAAGTGGGGTTTGGGAAGGCCAAGTCAGCACTGGCGAGCAAAGGGCACAGAGCTCCAGGACACTGCTGGTCAGACCAGGGAAGGGAGTGCGCTGACCATGGGGTTAGCAGCTGATGCCACAGCCTGCTGCTTGAAGCTAAGCGGAGCCACAGGCTCAGAGCTGAAGTGCTTCCACTGGAATTGGGGCTAAAAACCGAGGGTCTTGACCCCTGTCTCAGCCTTAATCGGCATGTGCTTAAACAGAGCGTGTCACTCCAGCAGGACGCTCATGCTTACAGAGAGGTGTGTGAGCTGGCTGCCACTGCAGCCCTGAGTCCTACAGATGGTCACCAGCACTGCAGTTGCACTGGGGAACTACCCCGTCCCCAACTGCCAGACAACCCTGTACTAACACGTGGTTCTTATTCTGCACAGGGGAAGGGGCTGCAGTCTTACTTCGCTCTTTGGAGCCTCTTGAGGCTCTAGACGTGATGCGAGAGCTGCGCAGCGCTGCAAGGAAAGGACCCCCAAAGCCGCTGAAGGACTGGCAGCTGTGTAGCGGGCCCGCCAAGCTCTGCCAAGCGTTTGGTATTGATAAGGATTTTGACCAAAGGGACCTGACGCAAGATGCAGCCATTTGGCTAGTGTCTGGGCCTGAACTGCCAGGAGAGCTGGATGTGGTAGCTACAGCCAGGATTGGTATTGGCAGCAGGGGAGAGTGGACACAGAAACCTCTGAGGTTTTATTTAAGAGGGAATAAGTTTGTGAGTGTTGTTGACAAGAAGATAGAGAGAGAGATGGCAGCATTGGGCTCCTCCTCTTGCAGCTGACCAGTCTTGCAGGGGTGCCGAAGAGCAGGACTTGAGCTGCTCTCCATATGACAGCTTCAAGCTGTATCCTGGCAGCAGTGAGCACAGGATGATGGCTTGGAAGTTTTTAACAATAAATGTACTTTATCACAATGAACAAAGTGTGGTGGGATTTTTATCTGTGGGGCACACTGCTGTGTGTCTTCCAGTCAGAAATGGGGCCCATTTGGGGCACCAAAGGCTGGTCTCTTCCTTGTGAATGGATCCAGGCTCAGCTGAGGTGGACAAGTGACGAAGTGGGGGGAGCTTTGGGTGAGGCGGTCAGGCACCATCAGTGACCTGCCTGGCAATTACCTTTATCTAGGATTCTTTGTCAGCATTATCCCTGTGACCAGAAATGAAGGGTTACAAGGACTCCCTTTCCCTTCTCGGGTTCATGTGCAAGAAAAAGCTCAAGTTTTCAAGACCCTTGACCCTTATCATCATGACAAAAAAAAAAAAAACAAAAAAAATCTTGTCCAGCCAATGGTCCTTCTTCTTCTGTCCATCTCGGTAGCTCACCTTGAGAACCAGTTGATGTCGGCTGCATCGGACTGCGGTTCTACACCAACGTTGAGCTGATTCTAGTTCTGGCATCGCTTCTGCTCTTCAGTAACATCCTTGCTTGCAGCTGCAGGAGATGCCTTGCAGAAGGGACTGTGATTAAGTAGCTGTCACCAGGTATCCCATGCACCATGGCCACTGTGCTCCCCCGGTGCATCTGTGTCAAGGCTGGTGGTAGATAAGTTGTATAACATGCCCCCCAAGCAAGGTGTGTGGGCAAGTAAAGCCATTCTCACAGGTCTGCAACTCTGGGAAAAGCTCCAGCTTGTGCGTGTCGGGGAGGTGGTATACGGGAACGTCATAATGAGGAGGCTGACAGCCTTCTAAGCCGACACGATGGAGGTAAGGTCTCCCTCTAACCCTGCTTCCTTAGGGCAACCTGGGCTCTTCAGCTCTCCCAGCCCTGCAGAGGCGGCACTGCTCAGGGCACAAGACCTGCTCCACTAGTCAGAGCCATGAAGCAGCCCTCACTCACCCATGTGGCAGCAGGAGCTCAGTGTTACTCCTGTAGGAAGAAGCAAGACAGACCACTTCGCTGCAGGCCAAGCTCAACCTGCAGTCAAAGGGGAAAAATCCCTGCCTTGCTACGAGCTGGGACCCCGCCACAGTGGGCAGCTCTGGGGACACGTAGCCTCACCCAGTGCAGGGGTGCCGGTGGAGGCCTCCATCCTGTGGGGGACTGGTGGGTTCCTGCTGAGTGTAACAGCTGAGTTTCCAAACACTGCTGGGCTTCCCACACTTCCCAAACAAGGAAACACTGCCAGGGCTGCAGGCGCTCGCTGCATGGTCCCAGAGGCAGCCAGCTCAACTCTCCCTTAGAGGGGCACACACAGCCGAGCTCTGCTCGCTCCTGCCTGAACGGAGGCTCTGGAGCAGCAAAGGCAGAAGCAGCCAGTTCTGCCAAATGCTCAGTGTGGACCCAACCCTGCTGCATCAGGGTGAGCTGGTGTAAGTTGGGAGGCCAGATCCTGAACCAGATCAGGAAACCCATCCATTTAAAGACCTGTATCTTGTTTTTTTTTTGTCTGGACAGCTTTATCTCAGACCAGATCCCCAATCTGGTTCACTGCAGTCACAGCACTGGTTGCAGGGAGGGGAATGGAGAAAAAAATCAGCCCTGGAGGGCAAATGTGACTGCCCTTAGCTCCAGCCCACGGCAAATTAAAAGCTGTTCGTGAAACTATTGTGTCAATGCACCCACAGCACAACCAGCCAATTTCAGTCCTGCTCAACAACTAAGCTCCCTCCACCATGTGCAAAAAACAGCCCCACAAACCAGGAGCACATAGGATACTTGGTGACAACAGTGCCCCTACAGACACTTAGCAATAAGGATACTGGGGCAGGGAATGAAAAACAGTAACACAGTGAACTAGTTACTCTCATTCATGAACCTGTTTACACGGTGATACCTTGCGTTCCTACCTATGTCCTCACTGGTGCCAGATAATGACGAGCAAACAGAATTCCTCGGTGCCCAGGGACACTTTGCTGAAAGCCAGGCCAGCTTCACTCTGCCCTTGAGCAGAGGCTCTGCTGTGGGGACATGGGCACATGCTGCTCATGAACTGTGCTCACAGCTGAATGATCCAGCAGTCAGGTTGGTGGAGAAGTGGAGAAAGCATTTCTGGTGCACCAGCAGCCGCCAAAAGGTGCAGCACTTAGTAACATTGCAGTAGAAACCTTAGACTGCTCTCGCAAGCCTTGGTGAGGAAGGAGGGTCAGGGATGCACTGTAAAACAGCAGCTCCTGCACCATGAATCGAAGCTGAGCAAAAGCACACTGTGCTGCAGCAGGCCCCAGAACACCTCACATAGCCCAGCCTCAGCTGTGCAGGAGCTCAGAAGGGAAATCCTGCAGGAGCAGACGGGAAATCGAAGCACAGAAGGGGAGAATTTGTTGCAGGTCATGTGACGAGAAAGAACTCAACATTCAGCTCATTTATATTTTAGTCTTATCTTTTAGAAAGACATCAACATTAAGAGTGTAGCAGGTTCTCTTCTCCTGCCAATAGTCATTTTAAGAGCGACTGAAAGACTGAAATCACAGGGTCCTCGTGGCTGGTCACGACCAGCACGCTGCGGAATTTGTCAAACAGCATCAGCAGCTGCGAGCGACGCATGTTCTCGTTGTACATGATCTCCTCCAAATGGTGTCGTCCTCGGAAGTAGTGCAGCAGTCTGCGGGGAAGGAGAGCAAGTGAGGCACATGGGCCAAAAGCAAGTGCACACAGCAAGAACTGGAGTCCTGCCACCCTCAAGGTCTCCCCGTGATGGGATGCAAATCAGAAGGGAGTTGGTTTGCATCCCTCATTTTAGATGACAAGTGAATGAATCTATTCTTACCTTTAGACATACCTAACACACATGTTCCCTGGAAAAGCAATACAGGAAACATGACCCACCAAATTCTCATCTACTTAGGTACCCAATTTCCATCCTGCTTTCTTTACATCCTCAGTGCCCAGCCTCTCCCGATGGATGCCCCACACCCACACTGCCCTGGTACCTCCATCTCAGAGCAACCAGCCTGTAACAAGGAAATGCAACCTGCAGGGCAAACGGGCAGAGGCATGAGTAAAGTCTACTGGGTACTACGAAGGTCCTCCTTGTATCAAAAGATTTCCTACCATTTCCTGAGACTGTCAATTTTGAACGCTGTTTTAGCTCCAGAAAGCAAGGAAACACAAGCACCAAGAAGCCTTGAGAAGTCAAGGAGTGACAGATTTACCTGTGCAGTCGCTTAGCTGGGTCTGCAGTGCAGTATGTCAGAGCTCTGTGTCAGAGGCCTGTGTAACTACACTGTCTTTTCGAATTTAAGAGTATATTTTCCCTCACAGCAGTCTGAAGGGTTTTACAACTACAGGTTTTACACTCTTGAGTTTATTCAGCCTGGGGTAGGTGGTGCAGACACAGCTGGGAGATGGAAATTTTGACCACAGACACCACAGAGAAGCTCTGGGAGTTGTAAAGCCTCCAAGGAACCCCCAAACCCTGAAGTCTCAGCTAATACTACAATGGCTGCAGTAATTCCTAATTCTCTTTAGAAAAAGACAGCATTGATACATGTATGCAGAGTAACCAACACGATACACAGACATTAGATAACCTCAGTGCTGCACAGTCAAGCCGAGAGAGTCGAGGACGGACCTCTGCAGCCTTTCCACTGCAGCAGGTCACCAGTGGCTGTGGACTTGTTCCCCAGAGACCCTGCAGTGCGAACCACTGAGCCAGCCCTCCAGACGAAGCTCTAGTTTGCTGCTCAGTCTCTTAATTGTCTGAACAACCTCCCAAACACAGGAACCACACTGCACATATCACTCAAAATACTCCCACTAGCCAAGGCCCAAACAAAAATGTGAGGATCACTTCCTCGGCTAAACACAGACGTGTGCCTGCATGTGTTACACATCACACGTACGCTGCTCTGGGCTTCAGCAGCTTTTGCTATCGTTTCCATACCCAGATGCAGCTAAGGAATACGCTGACCTGTTATTCAGGCTATACCCCACCACCCTTTGTGAGTGACTGGAAAGGAATCGTCGTGCAACAAGTCTCCCTCCTTCACATCTTCCCTGACACCACGGAGAGAGTGTAGGCTTTACCTTACAAGTCATCTCCAGTCCACTGGCATTTGCGTTTCTCTGCTCCCCAACTTGCCACGTTGCTCCTATCGCCCTCCTGACGCTCCCAGCCCGGTCAGCTATGTAAGCACGAAGCATCTCCCAGAGCCACACACCAGCCTCAGCTCCCTCATCCCTGCAGGCAGCCTCACCGCGTGCAGCCCACAGCAAAATGGGCACGTGCTGCAAGCACGACACACTGCAAACTCCCCTCTGCTCCGATGCCCATCCTCCAGCTCTCAAGCTGGCACCATTATGTAGAGCATAATTGATATGTCTTCCTATACGTGGTACAAAGAAACAACAGAAGGACAAGCTCCAGCAATATTTACTTTTCCACTCTCTGTGCTGTGCATTTGCCTGCTGCAGTATCTCCCACTGGGCAATTAAATTAGACTAATCAGTTCCCTTCCCTGGGTCGCTGATAACAAGTACATCGAGCAGCGGCCATCAGCAGGAAACACGGGGGTTTGCGTGTGTACGTGTCAAAAATGTTCCCAGAGGTATTAACAATAATTTTTGACCATACTTACTGGTCTTGGAATTTTATTCTTTACACACTCGTGTTTTAGCTACCTGTGGAATGAGCTTGCCCAGACATCCTTTATCTCTAAAAATGGCCTTCATCATTATCACTTCTACCAGATTATTCCCTCAAAAGAATCTGCTTTCTAGATTTCTCCCTTTCATTTTGGCCCAGATGTATTAGCTACAATTTTCCAAGATGAATCAAATGCTGTCTAACCTCAGCTGGGCACTGTGTTATTATTTCTGCCTTGTCTAAAGCTCCTCCCCTAACTTGTATCACTGCTCAAAAAGTGGTTTTAAAAAAGATTTTAAAAGCTACATATTCTCTCCCTCGTACAAAGCTGCTCACTGTGATAGTCATAGTCTCAGCCTCCGGCACAACTGTCTTCCATGCAAACGCCGATGAGCTGGCCTTCAATGGAAATGCAGACAAAGCAATTTTCCAATAAATAAATCCATTCTATACTCAGGAAGAGTCTGGATTCATAACAGGTCAAGATGAAATACTTTCCATTCCAATAAAAGCTAGAGAGGATATTAAAGAATATCACAAAAACGCCGGCTGGAAGAGACTGTTGAAGTCTCTGCTCCAACCTCCGGCTCCAGCAGGACTATTGCCAACACTGTAGCTTTTTCTAGCCAAGCTCTGAAACCCTCCAAGGATGGAAATCCCCCCACATATCTGGGTAATCAGTCCAGGGCTTCATCACCCTCCCGGGACAAAAATGTCCAACTAGAATCTACCAAGCCGCAACTTGGGGCTGCTGACAGTTGTTTTGCTGTCTCCCACTACTAAGAAGAGTTTGGCTCCACTGTCTGTTGTAACTGCCCTTCAAACTGGCAGGTATGAGTTCCCCCTCAGCCTCCTCTCTGCCCATCTGAATAAGCCCTGCTCCCTCGGCCTCCCCACAGGTCTCGTGCCTCAGATCTTAGCCCACCTTGGCAGCCAACTCCGGACCATCTCCAGTTCCTCCATGTCCTTCATGACCTGAGCGGAAGCTGAAAGGGGACAACTAGACAGTTTTCCAGGTGGAGCACCAGGCAGAAGGGGGTAACAACTTCTCTCTATTTGCTGGCCACTCTCCCCTGCTAAAGCAGCCCAAACCACAGTTTGCCTTTAATATTATGCATGAAAGGACAATAAGCTCAGATGTGTACACCATGGAAGTTATCGGTTAGGCTAGCTGAATCTCACACTTTACTCATGATCCTCATCCGCCTTGACTGACCCAAACCCAGCAATTCTGTGGTGGATTCCTATCCGCCACATGCACCAGAGTGCCCTCCGCATGCACGCATGGAGCTAGAGGCATGCACGTGTCCCAGGCAACCCGTCCCTGCAAAACATGATATAATCTCCTTCTGAGGGGAAAAATAGAGCAATTAAGAAAGGACGAGTTAACGGAAAACTTATCCTGACAGGACACTGAAGGCATTGCACAGGAATAAACCACTTGCATAGGCAGGGTGGAGAGAAGTGCCCAGTATAATGGCAGGTCAAAGCACAATAAACATTGCACCACAGAAAGGATCCACCACGAACCCTTGCTTACAGCTCCAGTGTAGACAGGGCACTATCTTCACCTTGTTGGGCAGTGGACATTTAGGGGACCCAAACTGCACACAGGATGGCAGTTCCTGGAACAATCTCAGACTGGTCATTTAAATAAACCTGGCTTATTTGTAGCCAAGGAGAAAACCCTTCCACCAGTGCTGCTTGAAGACAGGAGAGCAGATCTGTCCACAGTCGAATACAACCAACAAAAATTCCCCAACAGAGCAAAGGACCTTCATCTCCCAACCTTTAAGAGCAGGAAAAAAATTCCTGAGAGCGACTCTACACCTATGGTTTGGGAGAGGAGCCATGAGTGAAGCCTCAGACTGTCTTTAAAAGCACCATCTGATGTGCAGTGAGGAACAACGCTTTGTGTGCAATACTGAAGATGTAGCTCCAAAAGATCTTGTCTCCTTCTCATGTTTGCTTCTGGAGAGACATGCCATTCCTCCTCCAGCAACACCTAAGAAAAGAACTTGGATCTGAATTCCCATTCGATGTTATGAGGGTTAATGTGGCCAGTGACAGAGCCAAACTTCAATATTCTATACATCCCCTTAAAATTTCTGCCTTTCAAATACTGACTGTGCATTGTAACGGAGAGGTACAAGCTCTTTCTGCTATCTGTATAAAAACTAACAGAAGTTCAGGAGCATAACCATAGGAAAATGTATCAGGCTGAACTTTATTGCTCTTCTGAAGCTAGACTATCCCTTTGCATGCACACAAAATTATTCTTGGAAAGGCAGTTACAGTATATTTAGTGCACTAACCATGCATTTACAGCAGGAGCTTGTGCTGGGATGCAGCTGATACAGCAGAGCTGTTTCATTATGCTGCTATGCCTCAAAATGAAGCAAAAAGAAGAGCTGACACAGTAACATCTAGTGGGTAATGAGGAGGATCGGCTCATTCACTGCAAGAGCTTCTCCGCAATTTTTTACACTTTCATTAGGAGTGATAGGTTTACCCAGACCCTCATCTTCTGATGGTTTACAGTACAAAGAGAGAGAATACACCCACAGCCTCCAAGCTACAGTGTCTCATCAAGTCACAGGTAACCACGAGCATCTTGCACAGCATTACTATTTTTACATTCCAGCATTCTACCCATAGGAGCAGTTTGTTTACTGTATCTTCTCTCCCACTGTTGATTTAGGAAAAAGTTACGTGGTTGTCAGTTCAACCTATGGTGGAATGGAAATTGAGACTTTGCAAAGCCCCAGATGGCTTTGCTAAAGAACCTGATGCACGCACAAACTGCAAAATAATCATCATTAAGACAGCTGCCTGGTTGTGGCAGCTGATTTTCTGGAGAAACCAAAGTCGGTTTTGACATCTACAATTCAAAAGTTTTCACACAGGTGTTTTACCCAGATGAGGGAGGCAACAGGGCTATGGGCTAGATGAGCAGACAGGGAGGTGGACTGAAAACTGGCTGAATGGCAGAGCTCAGAGGGTTGTGATCAGTGGCGCTAAATCTAGCTGGAGGCCAGTAATTAGTGATATACCCCAGGGGTCAACAGTGGGTCCAATCCTGTTCAGCTTATTCATCAGTGACCTGGATGAAGGGACAGAGCACACCTTCAGCAAGTTTGCTGATGATACAAAACTGGAGGAGTGGCTGATGCACCAGAGGGCTGTGCTGCCGTTTGGAAGGACCTCGACAGGCTGGAGAGATGGGCAGAGAGGAACCTCATGAAGTTCAGTAAAGGGAAGAGCAGAGTCCTGCACCTGGGGAGGAATAACCCCAGGCACCAGCACAGGCTGGGGGCTGACCTGCTGCAAAGCAGCTCTGCAGAGAAGGACCTGGGGGTCCTGGTGGACACCAAGTTGACCAGGAGCCAGCAGTGTGCCCTTGTGGCAAAGGCGGCCAATGGCATCCTGGGCTGCATTAGGAAGCATGCTGCCAACAGGTCCAGGGAGGTGTTCCTTTCCCTCTACTCAGCCCTGGTGAGGCCACATCTGGAATGCTGTGTCCAGTTTTGGGCTCTCCAGTATGAGAAAAATGGACCTAGAGGAGCAAGTGAAGCAAAGGGCCACTAAGATGATTAAGGTACTAGAGTATATCTCATATGAAGAAAGGCTGAGAGAGCTGGGACTGTTCAGCCTGGAGAAGAGAAGACTGAGGGAGGATCTTATCAACACGTATAAATATCTGAAGGGAGGGTGTAAAGAAGATGGGACCAGACTCTTCTCAGAGGTGCCCAGTGACAGGACGAGAGGCAACGGGCACAAACTGAAACACAGGAAATTCCACCTCAACATAAGGAAAAGCTTTTTTCCTGTGAGGGTAACTGAGCACTGGAACAGGTTGCCTGGAGAGGTTGTGGAGTCTCCATCCTTGGAGATATTTAAAAGCCATCTGGACAGGGTCCTGGACAACCTGCTCTAGGTGATCCTGCTCAACATGGGGGGTTGGACTAGCTGATCTTTAACAGTCCCTTCCAACCTCAACCATTCTGTGACAGGGAGGCAATGATTAAATTGTTTCCTTTGTCCAAGGACAACTACAAATCTACGTCACCACTAATCCGGTCCAAAGTCTCCCCCACAAATTCTATCCAAAGATATCACCAACTGTGTTTTTGTTTCTATCTTTCTTTCTCACAGGTTTTGTAACCACTTATTTGCTAATGAGAACTGAACATTCTCCAAGTTCTCAAATGGCCAAAGTGCTGTCCCTCAGAGAATATCCTCTCAACAGTCTTGATGCTGTTATGAACCTAGTTACAAAAGGTGGAGGAGAAGAGTACTTCAGAACAGAACAGACCCATGAGCATGGGAGATCCGTATTGAAAAGAGCACAGCACAGCACAGCTGCAAACTTTGCTGCAGATAAGAGAAGTATTTCCTTACCAACGCAGTCTCTTGAGGCTACTTGACTATATCAATCCTAGGGTGAGAACCAGATTTTTAGGGGATTATGGACTGAATCTGGGAAGTATGGGAAAAGCTGCGGCACTTTCCCCAGGTGGTTTTCTTCTTCACCAGTATAAAAAACAGTGAAAGTTGCATTCCAGTGATACCACTGTATTTTGAAATGCTTCCAAAAATCTAGTATTTCTCCCCCACGTTTCTCCTGGATGGCTGGTTATGAAATGAAGTCATTCTGCTTTTTACAATGTGCAGAACCACGTCCTGGATAGCTTTGTTGTGTTGAAATTTGCAATAATAAAACTGGATGCTACTAATCACACATCCCAATGACTTTAACCTGTAGAGCTAACTAACCTAATCAGCTGAACAGCTCATCTCAGCAAAACAGACCTTGAAACCTTTGTAGGCTGCTCCATAGAAGCATTCAGGCTGGCTTTATGTCTGATGCTCTTTTTCCCTGTCTCATATTTGCATGGGGTTACACATCTTAAAATGATGAACAGCTTGCTTGGAATGACAGCATCAGCATGACTGGGTCTTTGCTGTGGATGTTTAAAAAGATTTTTCAGGTTATGCAACTTTATGTCTACTGTGTGTAGACACACGAAAACTGGCACGCAAACAGTCAAGTCCCTGCTGCCCAACCATTGGTCCTGCTGCTCTTTCACACCTCCAGGACTTTGTTAACAAGTGCTCTTGTAAAACAATTATTAGTTATTGTCAAAATTCACGTGCACAGATGAAACGGGTATAAAGGGAACACAAAACAGAAGAATTTATCTTTCAAAATCCCAAGCCAGTGGAATTTGCTTGGAGTCCACACCCATCTCTCACTAACAGAGCAAGGATAAGACAAAAGATTACATTCTGCACTCCTCATTGCTTACCTTGCAAACATGCGGAGATCTTCCGGATTCTGGGCAGCAGGGACATTAAGGATAGCTTCCCGCTCATGTTCCAACAAACTTGCCAGTAGATTCTCTGTCATCCTTTTATTTAGTGGCGAGTCCCCACCAGGTATCAACTCGGCACTGGAATTATCCATGCTAGGGCTTGTCAGAGTCATGTCATCACTACTAGCTATCAGGGGAAGAGAAAAGACATACAGAGTATTTATATTCCTCATGATGTAAAGATTATCAGTTCAGACTGTTTCTATGCAGTCTTTCCAAACAACTCCTTCAGATTTGTGGAGCAAAGAAAGTGGCTCTGGAAATGCTACATGTATCTGCAACTAGTCAAATGACAACACAGGGATTTTCTCAATGGGAAAGTCAAATGTTTCAACAAAGTCATCAATTTATGTGGAAAATTGTACTTCTGGAGACTATAAACAGTCCACAAAAAACATCTGAAAAGAAAATTCCCAGCCAGCTCTGCTGGAATAGAGTGAAGTGGTAACATGAAAAGCCTATCAGCACAGAAGGTGGGAGCAAGCAGAAAGAAAGGCCAAGAAGCAATATCCTCCCATAAGTGAGCCAGAATAAGCAGATTGCAGACTTATCTGATTCATGTTCCAAGATTTTTGCCCTAATTCATGACTTCTGTAAAGCAGAAAGTTGTACAGAGAATCTCTCTTGCTATCCAACCACAGTGTTGCTTGGCATTCTGGGAATCCTGCTCGTAACAGCAGAGAAATGAAAGTTTGGGGATTTCAGCACTGCGCCTGATTTACACTCTTGTAAAAATGCTTTCCCAGAATCACCCTGAAGAATGGCAGTGAGGAGATTAAAGAACTCAGGGAAGATAATGAGAAATCAGTCATTTCTGAGAACACCACCTAGCTCTGTATTTCCTTAAGTGGTTCTACAGCCCATAGAAACCAATGCTGTTTAAAACAAACTCTCACAAGTTATTTTTTCTCTCTTGATAACCAAAGTTCACGCAGTAACAGCGGTGCAGCCAGAGCACCGTCTCTGTTACTCTTGAGTAGACCAAGGAAGTGGAAAGTTACTTGGAAAAAATGCCTCTGAAAAAAGTACCTCTGATAAAATGAAAATATTTTACATGACCAAATGAGAACTTGGCAAATTACAAAGGGCTACTTTGTTTTTAAAACAAGAATTTAAGCTCTTGTAGCCCTTAAGACTTTCACTAATGTCCAGCTCCAAGACGGGCTGGTTGTAATTAGCAAGCACACCAGCAAAGACAAGTTGTCTTGCTACAAAGGCCTGATTACTCTAGACATGGTTAAGAGAAGCTCTGAAAGCAGGCTATAGTCTGAACAGCAGAGAAAAGTATGCTCATACTTGGAGAACCAAAGCTGAGAGCATTGGGGGTGCTTAGACTTCGGCCTCCAACTCTGGCAGTAAAGGGCATGTCTTCATCTTGGGCTCGGAAATCTTCCTCGTTGGGTGGCACCATCAGACAGACATACGTGTGAAGCTGAATAAGGAGCCGATGTTGGAGCATCCATATCACCATCTGAATGAGCTGAGTCTGCAGAGCAGGAGATGAGGTATTAAATACACGCAAAGTAAAATACAGTTCAAATACAGGAGAAAAACAGTGCACAAGGCCTAATAAATGGCAAGGAATATTTTATAGGGGAGAAATGCTTTCCACACCACACCACAGTTTTGCCTCTCCTCTGTATGGTCAGCATACATTTCCAAACACAAAAAGGTGACCAGGCACACACCATGCCCGAAGCATTTATGGATGCTTAGGCTGTAAATTGATCTTTTAATGATTTACAAGTTACTACGCAACTCTGACAAACACAGACAGTGTCTTCAAATGAACCAACCCCTGCCCCTTGCCATAGCTCCAGCAGCTGGTATGTTGTAGCTGAGCAGCTGAATGGGTCTCCCTGGACACAGAACGCTTTAGCCATGACAACCTCCGCACGGAGCTGTTCGGTCCTTTTTTTAACACAGAAGTTCGGGAAGCACTAAAAAATGGGACAGCTTTTCTTTTGAGGGGCAGGACATGGAAACCGAGTCAACCAAACGCAGGCTCTGCTTGCCTTGGCCCAAGTGAGAGCCCTGACATCAGTCAGCTGGCTTCTACACAAGGCCCACTGAACCCAGTAATCACCAAAGGGTTAATTTCAAAGTGGTCAGATTAAAGCTCAGGTTCCCCTAGAAAGCCATGGAGAGGGCAGGGCGACTGGGCACAGATGAAGCAACCAAGACAGATACCCAAGAGTAGGAGCCATTTGCTGTCAGATGGGAAACTGCTGCAAAGCCATGGGAGAGACGGAGGATCAGAGCCCTGCCAGGACTCAGCGATGCTGAACTAACACCAACAGCAGCAGAAAGCTGGGCACAGGACAGCAGCCTGCCGCTGCCACGGAGTCCCCTCTCCATGCAAAGGGTTAACATTACCCACTGGCTCCCTGTCCATCTGCAATAAGAGGCCAAGCATTTAAAGGCAGCTAGGTTCCCAGGGTGCAGACAGGCAGAAGTTTCAAAGGTGCCGAGAGATGACACTCATGCTAACCAAACATGCAAAACACCTTCTTTGTGCTACAGCAGCTGAAGAACTAGACAATGCCCCAAAACCGATGCTGAAAGCGGTGGAGAGAATGAGAGAGAACCGTTCGTAGGTTCTTGTCATGGCCTGCTTTCAGGAGGTCTGGAGGAGCATTCAAAACACATCACACTGTCTGAATTTCTACACAAAAAGCCCTTTCATTTCCAAGCCACTGTAGGCAACCCTTCCCATAGCCAGCAGCTCTGAAAACACTGATTCACTGACAAAAGCTGTTTGGGGATTTCATAGCAACCAGCAGTGTTTTGGTGAGAGAAACACATGCAGACTGAGCTCAGATTCTGAGAAGGAAGCTAGCTCTGCTCTATTAATCATCAGGATAATGGGCCAAATCTCAATAAAAGTCCCAAACTGAAGTTCATCAACCCTCTTCAAAAAATCATACAACTTTCAGTGACTTTCAAATCACACAACAGACATCTTTTCTTTGCTGATAGAGCCACATTCTGTCTTTTTAGGGATTCCCTCCTCTTGGGGCTGAATGGACTGGAATCTTAAAACACATTATCTGGGATCACCTTCAAATATATGTTCTTCAGAAACGGCATAATTAATTTTTTATATTTAAAAGAAAATCTATGAAAGAGGAAGGCTGGCAAAAGATACCAAGTGCATTCACACATTAGTTTGCTAAAATCTGAAGTCAGCCTGTAAGAAATAGGAAGCTTATTCCGGTGATTATGTTGATAAAAACCTTCCTTCCAGACGCAGGCCTGGATGGAAAGATGTCTCGTGTGTTTTACTTAAACTTCCAACCTGCTGGCACGCAGCAGTGTCCGATTAGCTAGTTCCATGTCATTTGAAAACCCAAGGTCTGAGTATTTCACAACACCAAACAACCTCAAAAAAATCCAAGGCAATTCAAGGAGACTGCACGCTGATTTCACAGTAAGACCAGCTCTACTAGACCGGCAGGATCTGCTGTGTACCTGGCCTAGACTAAACTCCACTGGTCACGTAGATGGTTTTATGAATTATAAAAGCAGCCAGTTGTTTTTGTTACAGCTCGGTGTGCACGGAGAGTCTTATCCAATACTGTCTCAATTCTGCATGCACACATTCACCTCTACCCTCTTGTGCAAATAACTAGAAAGCCATTCCTCAGACAGCAGCTATGGCTCAGTGAAAAACAAGAAGCCAGACAAAAGTGGTGTTACAGCTTTACGACTCTAATGTGCTTTCCTGAAGGAATGACTGCCAAGTGCCTTTGGGCTGAAAGTGGGAGAGTGAGAGACCAGTTGTGGCTAACTCTAAAACTAGTTTGTCTATGTCAGATGCAAATGCTACAACAAAATATTTAAGTGAGCCTGAACTCCTGCCTCAGGATGAGAGAGAATAATTAGTATTGAAGTTTATCTACAATAAACTTGACTTCAGTGTGAATTCAGTACCTCTAAAAATCTAGTCCTAGAAAAAAGCCCCAGCACTGCAGCATCCTATGACTGGCAACATGCCTGTAGCTGTATCATGCCATCACTGCATTGCCACCATTTCCACTTTGTCCTACCCACACATTTTTTTCCAGGTTTAAACCTATTTCTTACCAAAAGTAGCAAGTGTTTTCACAGATGAGGCCAAGCAGAGGCTTTGCTAATAGGTTCTGCTGCCTATTCTTCCGGAGAGGAGCAATGAATTTATGTTGGTTCTCCATCTGCTCCTCTTGAGCTTTGATGGAGTTTTCAAATAGGACTAGAGGAGGGAAGGCTTCCCTGCACCATCTGCGCTGTTCTGTCTGTCCGGAATGCTCTTCCTCCCTCACAGATACAGGGTTGTCATCTTCATGCTTCATCTCAGTCTACTTGATTAGCTGGGCTCTTTCCTGAAGCCAAAAAGGGCTGGGAGCAGCTTCCCAGGAAAGGGTACGCTTCTGTCCCAAGACTGCCTCCACTCACTGTCATCATCTGGCACTGTAGGAAGCCACAGCTGGCATTTTTTGGCTGAACCATGATGGAAATACAAAAGAAAACATTTTTCGTTGCTTAATTTAGCTAACGATCAGATCTAAATTTCATCCATATTCCCATCATCCTGCTCCCATGCTGCCTCTTTCCAGTCTGCTCTGATGATGGCTCTTATCCACAACAGCATCTGGATTGTTCCCACCGCACAGATCAGCCCGCGCCACCCCCTTCTTCTCCCCCCATCACTGCGCAGCAGGTCCCAGGCAAAGTTATAGCATGTCGTCATGCAAGACTGTATGGAAGTCCCTGCTAACAATACACTGCTTTGTGTTTACTGACAAAAGCAGAGAACATGTATTAGCTTCAGAAAACATGGCCTTTATACATCAGCCCATCTGGGCAGTTTGAGACAGTCAGAGGACAGCTCAGCCCTCAGTCCTGGGATGGACAAGATCTGACATTCATTATTCTCTTCCCTCTTGGCTCAAAGGGAGCATTTGTAAAAATCTTGAGTATCATGTTAAATAAAGTGCGTTTCTTGCCAGGATCCTTTAAGGCTGTTTCCTCTCTAGGCCCAAAAAGCAAAGGAAAACACCAAGATAACTGGGCCTAGCAACAGGTTCAGGGAAGGGAAGAGAAAACAGCAACAGAGCAGCACCCAATCCTAGCTTGGTGTTTCTAACCACACAAGGATACGCCTTTAGTTAAAACACAGTATGCTTTGCATATTGAAGTATACGGTCCCCCTTTCTCCGCTTTGGATTATTTAGTTAATCTGATACACCGAAACTTCATGAACAGGCTCGAGATGTCAGTGCTGCATTGGGTCAGTAAAATCAGATCTTCATAGTTGCTGCGATAAATGGATGTTTGCCCAAATATATCAAGTTCCCCTATCATTCAATGCACCCTCTTTTATGAAAAACAAATCAGCTACTAAAACTGCTCCCTATTTTGCATAAAACAGACTTAGAAGACCCCTTTTAATGTAGGACAAAACAGGTATTGTTCTGTAATATCACCGTTTTAATCATTATGTGACAGCTTTGAATTCTCACTCTGTTGAAGAGGACTTAACCATTCCCTCCATTCAGGCCTTGAAAGCCATATTTTTTAACTGCCACACAGATAAACCCTAATTTCATACCTAGTCTAATTGAGTATAAATGCACCTAAGTACTACTCCCCTCCTTCTGCCAGCAAAAGCTCCCGTGACTCCTAATGTCTTCCAGATGCCCAGCAGAACAGGCCCATTTGTAGTGCGCCTCTCAAAAAAACACAACGGTCTATTCAGTATTTGCATGCAGCTCTCCTCCTACTCCCATCCCCTGACATACACGCTCATTTTCCACTGCGCGACTGTACGAAGCAGGGCAAGTTTTCCTCATGTGTAAGGCAGAGGCCTCATCTACTGGCTGCCTTAATCCCAACAGGATGGCCAGACTTATTAAAACAAAACTGAAAAACTAAATGTGTTTTGTTCAGGGAGAGCTGTCATACCTTCCCATCTGTTTTTTTCCAGTTATTCTAGCCTCGTCAAGGGAAGAATTAGATAGCTAAAATAATAATAGCAATATGCATTATTAAAAGGAGCTACTGCAGTGAAGGGGATGCAGGGAGGAAACAGGTTATCTCATTCACATAGATACACTCCCTCTACCCTTACGGCTGGAAAGATCCCCTCTGTTAGTCCATGTTTGCTCCTCAAGGCAGGGAAGAGAGATCATCTGTCTTCTTCTGAAACAGAAGGGTTCTTCTTCTGTCTTCTTCTGAAACCCTCAAGGGTCGTCCCTTTCCCTTGGTTTGCAAAGAGATTTAGCACAGGAGTGGCTGGGTAAAGAAATGTTGATATTATAAGAAGAAAGCCTTGCACCGAGAAGTGCATTAAAGCATTCCTTGTATTCCTTGCCTGGTATACGTACTCTGTCAGCAAATGCGTGTTGAGCCCAAGGTTTACGTGTATGTACAAGCACACCATGTTTTTCTGAGCTTTCACGTGAGGGTATGAAGGGCTGTGTGCTACACTGAAAACCTTGCCGTTGCATGGTCACCACAAATCTCAGCGATAAAGACTTTGGAAAAATGGAGATGGGTCGCGACACACTTCAAGAACCAGTCACTGTAATTCTTTCTTCTTCTGAGTGCTTGCACACACACACGTGCGCGCGCACACAAACACACACACACAAACCCTTGACAATTTACTTGAGCAATGCTCTTTGGATGGCTGGGATGCCTTCCTATTTCAGCAGTGACTGCTGAACTCTAAAGTTCAGATCGGCTCTGGACACTCCAGCAATGGCCTACAGTGACAGGAGCACAGGATCTGCATTGCTGCGCTGCAACACTCGGCCGTGAGCATATTCTTCCGAAAGGCCAGTGAGGCCACTCGAGAGCCAGGGCTACATGCACCTGGGAGCCAGGTGGGCATCCTCTGCCCACAGCCACACACGTTCTGTATCAAAACTGAACTGTTCTCTTTATTTTGCATGCAAAAAATGCATCTACCTCCTACAAGCATCTTTGGAGAAAGAGCATCCATAAATGTACAACCTGACTTAGATTATATTCAGATCTATTTTTTTAAAGGAATTTGAAAGATGCCCTTTGGATAAGACTGTCATCTCAGATAAGCTGAATATAGTCCTAAAATCAAAGCTCACAGCTCTCCTATGCTTTTAGCTAATACCACTACAATGAGAAAAGCTATCTTAGCTTATCAACAAGAAAAGGATCAAAAAGCTGGTAGCTCTACTTAGAGAAGGAGCAGATTCTCTTATGGGCAGAAAAGTTTACTATATTCTTTAGAAACCATATTTTTCTAAGGCAGAAGAAAACAGAATGATCCCAAACAGGAAGATAAATGGCCAAAGTAGCTTTGAGATGAAATGTTAATGTGCTTGCTGAGACGCCTCTTGCCCTTAGCTTCTGTACATTATCTCAAACCTTCTTGGTCAAGACAGCCAGTGGCACGTCCAAGCAGCTAATATTGCCCTCAAGCGACACACACATCCAGCTGAGTTCTTCCCAATATTAAGGAACATATTGTTGGACTACATTCAAAGCAACTTGCTCAGACATATTTAGCCATTCAGTATCCCAGCTGTACAGCAGAGCTGGGAGGATCCTCATGATGATTAGAAGTGACAACAAGCTTATAGCCAGTTACAGCGGCACAGCTTGAAAATCTAAGTTCTCAGTACCGCTTTGACTGTGACAGACTAACTAAACTCCTTTTTAAAAGCCTAAAGAACCCTCAACACAATCAGGACTGGCATGCACAAGCGGAAAAGATCTGACTCTGTCTATCAATCCCGGTCACTGTTTGCCCTAGGACAGCAGCACCAGCAGCACTTGCCAAGTTTCCTGGCAAGCGAGACCAGATGCAGTATCATGCCGTAAGAATGCAGTACGAAGAGCGACTGCAGCCTCCTGCCTGACAGCAGCCTACGGCACATGGCGAGGGGAGGGGAGGATGAACATGGCTGCTTCCCCAGCAGATTCTCCCAGGCTCCAACGATTTGCAGATCAGGACTTCCTGAGGCAGATGCTGTAATTCCCTATTTAACAGCCCTTAATGGATTCTTCTCCCATGAATTTTCCCAGTAATTTTTGAACCCAAAGAAGCACTCCTGTGACATCCCAGAAAAAAGGAGTTCCTCCTCATGTGCTGTGAAAGCCACCTCTTTTCTTTCTCTTTCAATCTGCTCTCTTCCTTTGGCTCACCCCAGTTCTGTTACTGGAAGGGACAGTTGACAGCCAAGACCTTGTTCATCTTCTTCACACCATATATGATTTGAGAGACCTCTGTTCGATCTCTTTTCCAGGCCAAAGAGAGTTGTTTCTCATACAGACACCGTTCCACCTTTGTTCACCCTTCCTCTGTACCCTGACAAGTTCTGCTGTAGCCTTTGGAGATGAGGAGACCAGAACTGCAAACTGTATTTGAGGCATGAGTGTGCTGTGTGATATTCTCCATTTTGGTTTTTATTCCTTTCCTTATCATACCTAACAGCCGATTTGCTTTTTTGACCACTGCCAAACACAAAACAGACTTTTTAATGGAACATCTCAATCAAAACCCCAAGGTTTTATTCCCAAGCAGAAAAAAATCAGCTCACAGTAGAGAATTTTATAGGTAAAGATCAGACTGTTATTCCCCCCTTCAATTATCATCTTTGGACACTGATAGTCCTGCAGTTCCTCACAGCTGGCTCTTATCTTCCCTGCCCTGAGCTGTTAACTGTCATTAGCAACTGTGTCAAATGATTGCCCCTTGCCTTTTTCAGATCATCTACAAATATGTTTTACAGGGCCTACGCAACTACAGATACCAGCTGAACTTCACTGGTGACCTCATCGTTCTACTGTAAAACTAAGCATTTAATCCTAACCTATCTTTTAACCAATTACTTACTCATTTATTTATTAGTACTTCATGTTCCCACACTTCCCTTTTTCCTTCCCTGCAAAAAAAAAAAAGATTAGTTTTCAGCCCTAGCTCCATTCTGATCTGCTGTGCAGTCACGTCAATGCTGAGCCACACAAGGGAGAGGACAGCACGGGGACAGCAACCAAGCAGTCACAGGCAGCAGAGGGAAGGACAGCTTCTTTGGGGACGGAAGAGAGAAGATGCAGACTGCTCCTTTTCCAGTAAAATCTCTTCAAATCCTTGAAAAGGGAAGACAGATTTCCCTACCGTATAAGCTCACGGGATCCCCTCACCCCATGGATGCACGCCGGTGAGATCCACCACAAGCAGCATGAACAAAACTGGTGGCTGCTGAGAGACACTATCCCAGGTTGGAGTGGATTGCGGAAACTCCAGGTGACACTACGTGGCACAGCAGAGCTAACAGACAACTAGTCAAATGAGGGAGGTCTGCTCCTGCTTTCCCAGCTGCAGAAGGCCCTCCCTTGGTCTGCCCCAGCCCTGGGGCTGCCTGAAGCTTCCCCGAGCACATGCCACCCACTAACCTGGCAGAAAACAAGTGCAGCAGAAACAAATCGAGCGCACTGAGGCAAGCTGGTCAGGAGCCAGAGCTCCAGCGCAAAGGGCAGAGGTAAAGGAGGAGGGCATGTGTGCACACATCGGAGAGCGGAAAGGGGAAGAAGGGCCTCATTCTCGCAGCAGCACCAAGATACCGTTAGATCAGTCTGAGCTACAGGCGCAGGCTCATCCTCAAGCTGCTGCAACAACATTGCTATCCAAGCAAGGCAAGTCAAATGCAGAAAAACAGAAGCTAATAAAGAGATCACTATATGTATACCTGCAAACCCTGCAAATTCTAAGCGTGGGACCACCGATACATGATAAATATACGGTAATCCCAGGGTTCAACTGCAATATGCAGCTTGCCATCGTAGGCAAGAAAAAAGATCCAGAGGAGGGGCTCAAGAAAAAGTCCTGTCTCTAACATAAGTCATGCCTGGGGGCATAGACCGTTCTGGCAGATACCACTGACCACACACCTCCTACTTGATAAGACAGAGGACCAAGAGCAGAAAGTAGACAGGCACTCAAACTTTCAAGGCAGTCTTGACTTGCTTAGGGTACTGCAGGTCGTTGGTATCTCCTGCCAGCCAACAAATGCCATAGCACCCCAAGTATAAAAATGCCAGTGTAATATTTTTCTCATGCACCCAAAGGAATGGAGCAATTCTACACATTTAATAGCAAGCAAACAAAAATAACTTTGTCTTCTTTCAGTTAAGGAAGTATGACTTTGTATAAGAACAGGAGGAAGAATTCTTTAATAAAGTCCACTACACAAAATAGGAAAGCCTTTAAGGACTTCGCATTTTCTGCCCATCCAGAAGCACAAAGCAGAGAGCCAATCTCACACTTAAGACAAGCATCAGATGGGATGGATGCCATGAGACCGTAACAGTTTCTACAGAAAATATAACCCTTTCCCCCGGTACTGACCTTCCAGTACAGATGACCTTCGGAAATACAGAGACAGTACTGTCAGCATGATGGAAAGCACAAGATAACAGACTACTAGTGAAATTCTTCAAAGTTTAAAAAAAAAAAAAAACCACACACATCCCTTCCTATGTACACAAAGAACAAAATTACGGTGAAAGGTCCAAACTTTGTTGTTTTTTCCCAAAGGCAACGCAAATACAATTTAACAATATTTACAGTTCAGAGTGCAGGATCTTTTATTGCTACAACAGAACAAAAACCCACTCACGTTTCATCATATTAATTGCTCCATCAACTAGATCTCTGTGAATTACAATTGCAGCCTGACCACCGCAGGGTATGGTTGGATTCATCTCCCCTAAAAAGCGAGTTCCTAACAAAACAACACTACAAAGAGCTCTCCATAGGTAAATCAAAGCGGAAGCTAACCTTTTTTCTATATCAATGAACTGATATGAAAACATCTAAAGGCCCTCTCTAGTCCAAAACTCCCCCGAGTACCGGCATGCTTTGCTTTATGAAAATGAAGCTAACCATGCCTCCCAACAGCCCACCAGTCTCTGGGGGTCTCCCTCATCTGCATGCGCGTGTCTTGTCAACACGGCTCCAAGTCCGCTGCAACTACAGTTCTCATGTCCGCTCTTCAGCCTGTCGGAGGCACTTCCATAGCTTTTCACAGTATCATCCCTCATCCTTTCACACGCTGCATGGATGATAAAAACAAGTTGTCGTCAACCATTAGAGACCCACCACGGACAGATGAGCATCGGAGAGGAGATACCTGCTCATAAAGAGCCATTTCTGCAATCCAACAACTCTGGCAAACATGTACTATTCTTTCAAGCTTTTCCCCACAACTGCAGCAGTAAGCAGCAGACTTTATTTATGTATTTTAAACAAAAGTAAGACTTCTGAGAAGAACCAGAAGTATTTAAGGAGAGTGCTCTGAAAGGAGTACTGAGGAGGATAAGAATGCCTCCTAAAGCTACAGCAGCTAAAATAAAATTAATGCTGTTAATCCAACTTAAATTTTCAAGACACAGGTTTGCCAGTAACTTCACTGAAGTACTGACAAAAAAAGTAGCCAAAGATGGCAGCTAACCAATGCATACTATTGAGATTACAGGCTATATAAATAGTTATCTTTATCTCTGACCATAATCTCTGCCAAACTGTAACTATAACAGATCCGTCTTTTGCCTGACTGCACAATTGATGTCAATCTTTTAGATGCTTGAACAGCGGCTAATTTCATAGACAGCAAGTTGTCAAAGCATGAAGGCTAGCAAACAACACTACAAAAAAACACTTGAAGGAATCTGCCTATGTTCACTTTGCTGCATTGAGCTGGGCTCAGAGGTCCAAGCTTCCTCAGCTGGAAATGTAACAGGATCAGCCAGGAGGCCTCACGTTATTTAGCTCTTCCTCACATTTCACCAGTCCCCAGACACCCCCCCAAGCCATGATCTATGCAAAACAATAACACACAAATCCAAAAACCATGAACATTAAAATGTTAATATTGTAACACATGGACTTCTGTTGACTACATGCTGAGTCTACTTCCTGGATTCGCCTTTAAGCAATTTCTGCCTCATTTAGAAAACTAAGTGAATAGACAGCTTGCATAGTTTTAAACCCAGACTGTGAATTTAAAGCAGCTACAATATATAATAAAATATAGTAGTCTTTTATTTGTGACTGTGAGGAATCCATGAACTTGCACTGAGCCCTACAAATTTATGACAGTTTTCAACAGACCAAACAGAATTCCAGTTTTCCCTATGATATCGCTAAGGGAAAAGCAACATTCTGATTTTTCATTTAGGAACATGGGGGTTTTTTAGCACAGATCATTCATATAGCTTCATCTTGATAACCATCACAGCTTTTTGGCACCTGGATATGAAACAATGAATCATCGGGTTGGAAACATAGTAATTGGTGCACTTCTAAACCTACAATAGTAGGTTCCTGACTAGATACTCCAGAAGCAACACCATTCCCTGTTCACATTAGCAGGGCAACCACGCACGCTGTCCAGGCAGCTCCTGTCCGCTCCCCCGTCTCACCTCCTGAACTGGTGGTGCTAGAGGATTCTTGAACTCGGAGAGTGAAACTGGGAGGGAGAACTTGGAAAGCATCGACGGCAGATTGTGGCCCCGGAACTGACAAGAAAACGCATCCGCCAACGGAGAGTAACTACAAAAAAGAGGTAAAGGCAGAAAACAGTTTTATACTGCTGGTCAGTGTATCATTTATGTATTTATGCATTACCGAAGTGCCAATTCCCAAAGGAAATATTCTCTCTGATCTAGAAAAACAGTAAGTATAGTCAAAGGCATTTTGTATCCTGCAAAAGCAACCAAGAAGTATACATACTTTCATCTTGGCATTACATTCAGCTCCAACACGTTATTCAAGGTGTGAGGGGAATCCAGTGGAGAACAATAAAAATGATTAAAAGTCTAGAACTGAGCAGTCTTTGATCAAAGGAACTGGGAACGGGCAGTCTAGAGAAGACAGGATTGGGGATGGGCAGGATATACACACGATCTTCAACTATGCCAAATGCAGCTGCAGACATGACTGTCCTCCCTGCCTATGCTGAGAAGGACAAGCGCTATGACTGATTAGAAGCAAGGGACAGCCAAGTGAAATATTAGGAAAACTTTCTGTCTTAGAATTCCCATCAAGAACAGCTAAATAAACCACTGCCATATATGACACTGGCACAGCTGTTCCTAAGTGACCTCAGGGTCCCTTCCAGCCCTATTTTTATAGTTCCATCACAGAAGTTTTGATCTAAAACTATTTTCCTATAATCTAGTTCCAACACAGATTCTAAAAACATCTCAAAAACTAGCACAGAAAGGTTTCAGATGTTCAGCGGAGCAGCAATACCCACCACTGCCTCCACATCTTCCTTGCGTTGCCACCACCTTCTCACACACTGGTTGCCTTACCTTCTGTGTACTAGAAAGCACATAAGCATAAAATGCTTTCACAGGCAACAATAAAATAGTGCTGGTAACAACTCCCTGACTTGTTGCTCATTATTCATTTCAGTTGATACCACGTGCCAGATACACAGATAGTTCTATGAAACACTCACTGATTTAACTTAATTCTAAGGTATTTTACTTTGTGTTTCCATATGGCTTCAGGTTCACACAACCTTGCCTGATATGGACATTCAGTGACCAAGCATATTAAAAATACTAAAAATAGGTCCCCAGGGTAAATATTGTTTCAAAGGCCCACATCACTGCAGAAGCATACTGATCTACTTCCATGCTCCTCCCTACCCCAGACAAACTCTTATGTGGCTCTGCAAGTTCAAGTACATGCAATGGTTT
Source organism: Dromaius novaehollandiae (assembly GCF_036370855.1). Classification (NCBI taxonomy): domain Eukaryota; kingdom Metazoa; phylum Chordata; class Aves; order Casuariiformes; family Dromaiidae; genus Dromaius; species Dromaius novaehollandiae. Next base: position 19,233,169 of record NC_088111.1, on the reverse strand, counting down.
GTGTTTTGTACAATCTCAATAAATTCATACACGAAGAAAAATCCCACCCTGTGTCCAGTAGGACAGGGAAGGAAGGAACATCTGTGCTTCTCACAGCTTTCTTACTACAAGTACTCATTGTCCTTCTACTTACAGACACACACTGGCATTTGGAGATAGCATGTAGACATTGTTTTCACACAGCGGATAAATAATGATTGCTTTTCCCCAGTAAACAAGATGTGCAGCAAGCTGGAAAACCTGCATTGAGGAAACAAAACAAAATTAGGAGAGCAAAAAAGCAAAACTCAGACTCTCAGCAACAGTTCCATACAGCGACAGCAAAGTCTTGTTTGAGCTGAAAAGTGAATAATGTTCCATCCTTTCACTTTGCCTTCAGAAGAAATTCAGGGTATGATACAACATGCGACACATTAAAAAAGCACTTGACAAGGTTATGAATCTCCAGAGAATTGCTTCGCATTTCTAAGCAACTTAGTATTTTCTGCCTCAAAGGAATTTCTTCAAACTGTATCAATAGAGGTTTAGTTATTTTTCATGCCACAACAACCCATTTTTGTTTATGCACAAAATGCATTAAGCGTTATATAGGAAAAATAAAACAAAAGAATGAGCCTCTGCTATGACACAGGCATAAAGAAAACCAACACTGTCTTTTTAATACATTGAGATATTCCAATAATGAGTTACACAAAGTACTTTGAAATGTTAAGCAAGTCGGTGGTTGTTAATGTCTTTGGAAGAGCCACATAAATAGCATCTAGGAGACATAAAATCCAACCCATATCATTAGATGCATTTAACTTTGCATTTTGGTGGAGAACAAAACTACAAAACCAGTAGGGAATTTCCAGAGTTCATCCCGTAGCTATATAATGGCAAGTAACACCACAACTTGCTGCAAGATGTCCCTCTGAGAAAGAGAAGGCCTAGACACATGATCAGGACCATCTGAGATGACAACCAGTGGTGTTCTCTCCCTTTATACAGAGCACAGAATGTGTCCCCTGGTGTGGATCAACTTCTTAGAAGTACTGCATAGCTCTCCCCACACCAATACCATCCAACTTAACCCTCAGGTCCAGCAACAAATGGGCTGTGATGACTGCATTTGTTTGCAATGGTTTCTCGGTGGCCTAGTGTCTCATGTGATTGCCAGTGGTTCATTCCCTCCACTGTATAAATTTCCCTTCTCAAAGGCTTGTCACATCACCCCAAGCAACTCAGATTTAAGAACCTGCTGTCAATACTGGAAAGGCACCCAAAAAGAGCTGCTGGTTTGGAGATACTGGCTCAAAAGTTTTGTACAAGTCTAACCGGAACTCCCTCCTTGGGACCATAGGAAAGACACACATTAAGGTACTAAAAAAGGGTAAACTGACAGGAAGTCTGCAATGACTTTCAAACTCTTTAGTAGATAAAGCTGATTCTTCGGCAGCCATGGAGAATGAGGACCTGTTACCGAGGTAATTCTTTTTTTGTCTTCCTTGTTCCCACACCATCCAGTCACCTCCTTCAAGCTTCACCACTTCCAGGATGAAGCTCCTTTTGCTTGAACAATACCTTGCACAATGCACTCTGTTACCTTACATATCTTTAAGATGGCTGGCTGGTTACAAGCTCTGGCTTAGCCAGCCTTCTGCAGAAGGTCATGGGAACTCCAATGTTGCATCTTGCCCGAGCAAATCCAAGGAAAGCAGCAGGATTTGGCCATGGCAGCTGTAAGCCTTCACTTGTGCTCTGGATGCCTCCATTTACAAAGTAGACATTAGTTTAGCAGAACAAAGACAAACCACTGTGGCGTAAATCAAAACTACCATTTGTTCTGGTTTTCTGTTCTGGTTATAACCACCTAATCGGAAGGCGTAGAGAAAACAGAGCCACTCTTCTCAGAGGTGCACAGGGACAGGACAAGAGGCAACAGACACAAGGTGGAACACGGGAAATTCCATTAGGTATGACGACAAATTTTTCACTCTGATGGTGGTCAGATGCTTGGAGCAGGGGCCCAGAGAAGTTGTGGGATCTCCATCCTCAGAGGCATTCAGAATTCCAACGGACAAGTTCCTGAGCAACTTCATCTAATGGACCTGATCTGGGCAGTAGTTTGGACTAGAGACCTCCAGATGCCCCTTCTGTCCTAAAGCCATCTGTGATTTAGTGATTCTGACGCGGCTGCAGTTGACTCTCCAGCACTGTCACCACTGATCTGTCTCTCAAACCTTCCCCCGTGCTCTGTGGCTCAGGCTTTCTTTGTGCACTCTGCTCACACTGAGAGAACTGACATGTTCATGTACCACAGAAACCCACTGGCATGGAGAAAGAAAAAGCCTCATGAATTAAAAGAATTTCAGCTACTGCTGACAATTCCCTGTACCTGCAGCAATGCCAAGTCAGCATCTTGAGCCAGTTGCTGCAAATTCTTCACAGCAGAGGTAGTTTTAATTACTCTCACCAGGGCAGGGGAGCAGTCCAACGGGAGCTCATTAAGCAATGACTTCTCATCATTTAGAAGTAACAAGGCATGGTAAGGCCTGCAGAAAAAAAGGAATACATTTGTGCAGTAAACTGCAGCTTTCCTGAAGTCTTAGTTATTCCCAGACCACAATACCTGGTCAATCTATGGGTAAAGAAGAACCTCTAACATTACCCTTTTGCTGTAAGTGGGTTCAAAATAAGCTCATTTTTATGCCACAGGATAAGATGCTCCCCTTAAAAAGCGGACAGAGGGTTATATGATAACTGGACATGCCAGTGACTAGAAAAAAATGAAAGCACTGTGCTGACATACAGACAGTAAACCCTGCAGAACTAGACTGAAGACTGCTCATGTGCACTTAAATACAGAATGGAGTAACAGGAAGGAAGAAAGCAAGAGTTAGTTACTTTTGCAGGTAAGAAGCTGTAAATATGGTGAGCAGGAAAGAAGATATAATGGGGCCAGGGCTCTCTTTCCTGTAAGAGCAAAATTACTTCTAGGCCAACAGATGAAAATGAACACCCAATTCTTCTGACTGGAAATAGTGCAGACCTCTCCCACTGCATTATCTCCTGTTTTCAATACAGCTACCTAATGCTAACACAAAAGCTGTGGCTTCACACCACCACGTGTACAGCAGCACGGTGATACCCCAGCATCAGCTTGAGGGAGCCCGGTCTCAGCCCATGCCCCGCACCACCGTGACAGCTCAGTACCGCAGCATCCCTCCGGCTGTGCCAGCAAAACCATCTGCAGGACCACGCTGTGAACGGCAGCAGGGACAGGCCTCGCTCAGAAGGACAGAGCACATTCTTACCTGATAGATTTTAGACTCCTCTCAATTGCTTCCGGGGGTATAAAGCTTGTTGCAACATAGTGGATTTTATGCGGCAGGCAGAAACTCACTTCCAGCCAGTTGTTGATATGTAAACGGACAACCCCTGTTGTACAGAGACTAAAATAGGAAAAAAATAGACAAATACATACAGCATTTACGATGTACATCAAACAAAAATAGTGCTTCAGACTCACCCCTGCATGGGTGAGAATGACAAGAAAAGACAGAGTGCATCTTGCCTATGCCCAGACGGGCTGAGGGTCAGCTGATCCCTAGCTGCAAAGACTTCTTTAACTTGTACTTACAGAATGTTTTCCCCTGTGAGGCTTTGCAGGGATTTGCAAGATTTCACCCCACTCATCTTCTGCTCCCTCCATTCTTAACATTGCACCACTATCTCAAGAGAGAAGAGTTTCTTGAAGAGTTACTGCAAGGCCATTGCACTGGAAAATTCCCTAGACCAGAGCTGCACAGGGCAAAGATGAATTGGGCACAATGTTTTTACACTCATTTTCCATCTACTTCTTCAAGGAAAAAGAAAAGGAGATTTCTGTACTGGGCAACAGTTACAGAGCAGTATATTTCCATAATAACAGCCCCTTTAGGTTCAGCCTAGGTGGTTTGTTTTCCACCAACTTGCTCCTGCCTGTCACATGAAATCTCAAACGTGGTTGTTCAGTGGTTTCTTCATTCTAGGAAACCACAGGGGCTAAACTAAGCCTTTAAGCTGCCTTCAGAGAACAGGACTGGAGTGTAAAGAATGTGCACTTCAGGAATGATAATGAAGTCTGACCCTCATATTCAGCAGGAAAGTGACCACAAACCTCTTTTACTGAAGGAAAAAAACCCAGAAAGCATGCAGTTTAGAGCAATGAATATCATTCAAGTAGTTCTCTCTTCCAGCTTTTAGACGCTGCTCTATAAATTCCTCATCCTTCTTGCATGCACCATTAATTATAGCACCCATGTACAAGTACACACGGCAAAGGCATCCTCTCTGCAGTCATGTTCTACTAAAACTGCAGAAGAACTAGACCTCAAAAAGGAATTTCTGCTGATGTTACTACACTGGTGAACTCAGTAAAGAAAAACAAACCACAAAACTCCCCAACCACACTTGTCCTGTCCATGCACCTGCAGTCACCATTTTAGACAAAATCTTCCTTAGCTCAGAACCTGAAAACGCTTCAGAGACTGGGATATTTAAATATATATGACCAAAAAAGGGTCTCAAGCTGAAAAGCAGAATTGCAGAGTCTCAGTTTGGGGCAGTCATTGCCCTGTTTGCCCTCATTCCTGCATTTCAAAAGCACACATGCACAAAAAAAAGTAGGTTCTGCCAAAATCTCACTGCCACAAAGCAAACAAGAGTATCTATATCACAAATATAATCCACATCTTTTAACCCACATCTCATTTGATAAACAACAGGGCTCCCTTTGGGGAGTGAGCCCTTCCAGATACTTCAGAGATGAAAAGAATCAAGTCAGAAGAATTATGAAGAAATGGAAATAGGAGTCGGCAAATCTAAGCAAGAGATAAAATATACCTAGGTAGTTAACTATATCTGCTTAAAAATAGGGAGGTTATGTGATATACCATAAGGAACCAAGCTAGCACCACCTTGCGAACCTTTGCAACGCTGCCCAGTTTGCAGACAGCAAACACCGGCCTGGGACCAGCTCTGCAAGAGGGAGTGGGCCCGAGCAGGGGGGTGAGGCCCAGAGTAACTCTTCACATATTTTGAGTTTGGAACAAATATAAACTTGCAAATAGATCTTAAGCAACAGCCAATCTTGTCTACACTGGAGAGCTGAATTTCTCAAGATGCCTAAAGGCTGTCGTCCTCCAAGATGAACAAAGCTTATCGGAGGCTAAACGAATCCTGCTTGAACTCAAACCTTGCCTGGAAGCCAAGCCCAGTCTCCCGAGTATTAATTACTCCATGGCACCAGCTCCTGGTGCCATGCAATCTGATTGGGATCCATCATAAGGAATACATATTTAGGTCTGTAACTACAAACAGACCATTGCCAGACAAGTTTTCAGAAGACAGAGAAGCTCTAGCTTCTTCAGGAGGTCCTCTGATGTTAAACTTTCTTCTAAAAGGCATTTTTTGGCCTAAAATAAAATTCTGAAGTTTTCACTTTGAAAATTGTGGTCTAAATTTTAAATTGTGTGTTCAGACTCGCTGTACGGCTTGCAGGTTGATAACGCCCACTAATTCCCCCCTCTACATAAAACACATTTAAAAGCATGCCAGGAACAGGCGCGGAGTGAATACATGTCTTGAAAACTCTTTATGTGGCAATTTAAACATCTATACCTAGCACTCAGTCGTAGGCCACAAACTACCATGCTCATTTTCACGTTCATCTGGTTGTACCTAGGGTTCAGAGCGCCCTGAAAACCCAGCTTTAAAACAAAAACATTGGGTAGCCTTGGCTGCCAGTGTAACTATTCACCAAACCACAACAGAGGGCCGAGGGAGCAAACAAGACTCCGTCCTGCCTGCTCCGCGATCAGGCTCAGCAGGTAAAATCTCGCTGCAGAACTGCTGCTGCAGACAACGGCTTTGAGAAGCAGAGACCCCAGTTTTGTTCTGGAAACCTGCGCTGAACTCTGAAAAATATCGATTTTTCCAAGTTGTAAATGAACCAAATTATGTATATATGCACAAATGCATGATTTTTGCACTGAAAAGATGAACCCGTACTTTCTGGTACTACCACCTCACGTCTGATCAGAGGCTGTACACCCTGGAGCAACATGCAAAGCACAGCGAATGCTTCACTTTTCCTTGCATTAAATGTTGCAACTCCCGTAACACTGCTTATCCCACCAGACATACACTAACCGACAGAGAAAGCCGCATTCTCTTAACATACATCAAGGTAAAGGATATCGCAAAGTAGCATTTGCCCACACTATCTACCAGGCCAAATACTCAAAAGAGAAAATACGACAGTAAATGGACAACACAAGTTAAGAGACTACCTGAAAACCAGTGGGATCGTCAAAACAAGTTATCAAAAAGAAGCAAAGGTACATAAAAATGTGAAACATTTGCAGTGATATTTCCCCTGCATAGTTTAACACTCAGGAAATAGGAAAAAACAAGGTTGGTTCAGCTCATTCTTTGGTCCATTTGCACAAAGGCAGAAGCTTTAATTATGTGATCACACTCGACACAGCAAAATTTTGTCTACAGTGCGTTATACAACAATAGCCTAGAATTAAAGACAACAAGAAAAAAAGATTTTCTGTTCTGATTTCAGTCTTAACTTCATTCTCCTGAATTTGCATTCAACTGTACAACTGTACAATTTCAAGCTTTTGTTATAGATTTATGTACAGGATTTCCCTCCCTTGTCCCCTTTCAGATGGAAAATAACTTTAATCTCTAATGGCCTGCCTGGGAGTAAACGACATCCTCCAGCAGCAAGATATGTGACGGCCCTTAGCTGGCCAGTAGAGTTAAATAATTTCAACAATATATATGCAAAGCTTCATGCAACATGAAATACAGCAAAGATTCATAGAAAGTGAAGTTTGAATTCACGTTGTCTTTCATTTTTACTTATTCCCCATGAAGTCGTCTATTTGCCAAGCTTTTTACTGTGAGCCTCAAAGATCTCCAGGACTTTACAGCTGTTTGGCTAGGGACCTGCAGACCCAGCAGCCCAGAAGAGGAATAGCAAAAACCAGCAAAGGAAGCGAGTACCAAGAAAAGTGATTTTCAAAGCTGCATTATGGAATCACCTGCTCCCCTTCTACTTTGTTTTCCTTAACCAACTAAAATTGTGAAGAAAACAAACCTGTATAAACAGTGATATGGTGCATTTCTTCATCTGAATATCCCTATTCACCGAGCCCAAGTAACTCTCTACAAGGCGATGTCTCTTTTAGAACACATCCCATCCTAAAGAGACTGAAACACAGTTTAGGAACTGAGGTAGGATCATCTTCATCTAATAGCAGTAATTAGATATAATCTAAAGGCAAAACTAGAGCACAGACCATAATATCCCATCTCCAGCCAGTGACCTGCACCAGGAAGGAACAGGACTGTAAGAAGGTGGGAATGCTTTTTTACTGGCTGGCAGAGCATCTTTACAGAGCCTTTGCATCTTTAAAGAGCCTTTGATGGGAAACCTAGAATTGCAGAAAGCCTTCAACAGTGCAGGTACACCAGGAATTTATAGAATTATCTGTTTTGTTCTTTGCTCCTTTCCTAACCACACTTTGCATTTTATTGGGGTCTTTTTTTTTATTTTTGCACTGTTACTGCACCCTGAGCTTCTCCACTGAGTTGAATTTCTCACTGAACCATCTGCTGTAATAGCAAAACCTCTTTTCAGAGCAATAACAGACTATGTAAAGTACGGGTTGTTTTGCCTTACATGCATTACTTTGCATCTCTCTACACCGAATGTCATCTGCTGTTTTATCAGCCAATCAACTGGCATCCAGTGCCCTTTCTGCAACTTATCCTCATCTGTTTACATTTGTATTCCCTTCACTATTATCAGTAAACCTTGTCACTTCACACATTGCTTCATCTTCCAGATGAGTTACCAACACAAATATGTTGTACAGCACAGGTATGAACACAGATTCCCACAGACTCCACCACTAACCAGGCAAAAATGACTTCTTTCCCCATCATCTGACTATTAAACCCTCAAAGACCTTCCATTTTATCCCATGACTACTTAGTGTCAAGAGTTTGGACTGGAGAGCTTTGTTTAGATGACACACGATGAGCAATACCGAGGGATATGTGATGAGGCAGCTGGATACTGAGAGGGGATATCAGGGTAGACTAAAACTGAGAGACATGGAGGAGCAAATTGGAAAAAGCTGTTCACTCTCTCTCCAACTCAAGACCTAGGAGACATCTAATGAGACTAGAAGGAGTAAAGTTCAAAAAGAAACAGAAAGAAACACAGTAAGCAGTTAAGCCATGGCACTCCTTATCAAAGGATGCTGTGGATGTTAAATATTTACATTGGCTCCCACAAGAGCGCACTAATTCAGGGAAGTGAGATCGACTGGGGCTGCTGAATACACAGAAACCATATCCAGCGCTGCAAACTGCAGGAAGCTGGGAAACATTTTAGGGAATAACACAACTTATTTGCTCTATTCTTACTCTCTGCCCTGAACATCTACCGTAGGCCACTGCCCCCAAATGGGATCCTGGAAGTTGGCTGGTACCCTGGAGAAAGCCAGGCTTGTTTTCACAACTATTGGCAAAACACTGATAAACCTCCCTCATCTTTTACAAAAACTTTTATATACACACTCTTCATTCTATGTTTATCCTAGTTATCTTGAAATTAATATTATGTTTGCTAGTTTGGTGGGACTGAGCTTGTAGTTTTTGAGTTTATCTATTTTTGCTATAAGGTTGTGACTTCTTAGAGCTTTGAAATGATTTTACACTTCTTTGCAAAGCACACGTTGACTGTCCTTTGGTCAACTTCACTATAGTTGGTTCATATTTTATAGTACAGCCACACAAATCACATAAACATTAAATACTTCATTAAATCTCATACAATTTTTCTCCTTCCCCCTGAGCTGCTGAGATGGGCTAGATCCACCAGTCAGTTCAAATCCCACCAGGCTGAAAATGTATAAAAGCTCTTCGTCTATTAAAAAAGAAAAAAACAATCCTCTCCCCCATAAAAACTCCCCATACTTTAACTTCTTGTCTGATACAAAGCTAGCTGAAGTCTGCTAAAACCAGATGGGCAGAGCCATCTGGTATCAAGCTAATGGACTATCTGCAGCTACAGATAAAACTTGTTGAAAGCAGTCTGAGTTCCTTAAATTGAACATTAGCTCGAAAAAGGCACCCATTTTAAAACTGGTGAATTCTTCAGTACTGGAGGTACCGGCAACTGGGGTTTCTTGGCCCTAAAGCCACTGCTTTGTTCCACACCAGTGCTGGAGTCTAGGGTGAAAATGAAGGAAAGTTCCCAAGTCTCTTAAAATTTTCTCACCTAATCAAAGAGAAACATTCTGTGTTTCCCCATGGAAGTCGAAAAAGGTACCAGGAACTAGATGTGGATTACCTGTAAATTGCCAGTTCACATGCGTGTGTATTCGTACCAACCGACCTGCTACGGGAGAGGCCGGGTCTCGCCTGAAGTGCCTTAGCACCATCTGGAGGAAAGCCGGGGCTTGACAACACTTCTGGAGCAACTGCTGCTAATTCAGGAGGCTTTCAAGTGGAACTGCAAAAATCAGCAGACACTGGAAAATGTTGGCTTGGGTGAATCTCAAATGCGGAGCTGGGTTCCCATCTGCAATTCAAAGTGCCCTCGCTGCCTCACTGTGCTGTTCCCCTACGCCAAAGGCAATGCCAGAAATTCCTGTACAATTTAAACAGTACATTGTCCCTGCATATATTTGAAGACTCACAGTTCCCATCAGTCTTTTCTTCTTTAGAAGAAACAGACCAAATCTCCTCCACACTCTCTAGGTGGTCCATATCTTTCTTGAAATGTGGTGCCAGAACTCGACACAGTATTCATTATAGCAGGGGCTTTACAGTGCTGAGCAGGACTGCTTCCCATTTTAGAGGCAAGCCATCTATTTTATGCACTTATCTATTTGCTTTTTCTGCAGCCCCATAGCATTGTGACTAACCCTCATCTTGTGATTCATGAAAGCCCACACAGATTTTGCTCTAGAGCTGATGCCACTCGGAAATTCTTCACCTTGGAGTCACAGAATAGAAATCCTACTTCTAGACTGCTGCTGCTACTTGACCAACAAGTACCCCGGTCCTGCAAGGTGCTACAGCCCCTCTCACCTGATCTGACTGCAGATACAATAAGCAGATTTCCTATTTTCTCATATGAAGCACTAATAGAAAAATACTGCAGGACACCACCTTATTGACTATTCACCCAACGACACCTTTAACTACTCCTCAAATACAGCTTTCCAACCACACGCACAGTCACCTCTTACTTTTACCCACTGCTTATTTCTTACATTTGCTTATGACAATGCCATGCAAAACAGCGTCAAAATACAACGTGTATCAATCATCTCTCCCCTCCCCACAAGACCTAAACAAGGGAGACTCTCCCTTCTTGTAAGGCTGAGGGATAGCACCCAAGTGCGTTTCTGCCTGGTCCGTCACTTCTTCCTCGTTTCACAGAGGGGTGGTGTTAGTTAGATTCCCCTCTGCTCGCAGCTGTATGCCACAAGGTGTCACTGTACCACTACAACGTCTGCAAACAAGCTCAGCCTTTGCCCAGCCACGAACACGTAACCCTGGAGGAACAGGGAAAAATCAGAAGCAGACAAAAATTATGACACTTGAATTACAGGCTATATAAAAAGTGCCTTAGCTGAAAATTTAGTTTAAGTTTTATGAGTGTTGTATCAAACAATATTCAGCATGCCTTCCAAACAGGCTGAGCTTCACAACCCTTGAACGTAATGAACCGCTTATCAGAAGTTTTCTAATGTGCTTGCAATCATTGAAGTATTCCTTATCTTACGGGGTATGGTGACTATTCCCTTTGAACAAGGGGAAATGCAGTAGAGGGAGACTAAAGAGTTTGTCTAAGGTCACACAAGGTATGCTATGGTTCCGTCAAGGACCTCACATGTAGTCCTCCCAAGCCCAGACTAAAAGCCTAATCAAGGGGCACATCATCTTCCCCACCAAACACATCTGTGCTCCTCGACACTGTGTCAAGTTCCTTCACCAAACACATCCTGAACAAAGGTGTCTGCTCTGCATGGGGACATGCTGTCGGAGCAGAAGGAAGCTGGAGGAGGTGGGTGTCCAAATCCTGCTGAAATTCAACACTAACTCTACAATCCTTTGAAATCCTTGCCAGAACCTTTAAGCCAGTCAAGAAAAAGCATGTTATACTTTCTATTCTGCTGCAAGTCTCACCACCTAATCGAAACTCGCTGTCCAGACATGCACAGTATAACCAAATTAAGCCAGAGCCATATCCGACATCACCATGAATGCTAGATGCAGCATTTTTCTTTTACATGCAGTTTAGAGGTCACGTCATGACACTTCTCAATTCTACAATTCATTTGTCATTATGTGCCTATGAGCCAGGAAATAAAATAATAATTCTTAAAGCTGTGATAGATATCCACCAACTCTTCAGATACAAAACATACCCAAAAGAAGACCAAGATCACCGTGAGGATACAGACACTGCACACATTTCACCTGACAGCTAGCCTTCATATTGCTCCATCTGGTCTAAATCCAAATCCCAGTAACTCATCAGCATGAAGTAACGGCAGCATCCTAAGGAACAAGGCCAAGAGGTTTCAGCACGAAGCAACATAGTACAAAGGAAATTCCACTTACCTGTCGTAAGTCTCCTTGAGATCTCTGGCCAGTTTGCACTTGGGCAGGATGTGATGAAAAGGGGACTGTGGCCCTTCTGTGGCTGTGGAAAGTTTCAAAACAAGAAAGCAAACAAATGACTTCCAAGCAAAGAGAAATTCCCCTTCCAGGTATCGGCCAGCATCTTAGTTCTGCACTACTATAACAATTTCAAGGATCAGACAGGGACAGATTCCATATCTTTTTAATCTACATTTATTTTCCAAAGCCTTTACAATAATTTAACTGAAGATGATAACAGCAAATTACTGCCAACTTCTGAATCTCAACTCTGTTAAGCAGATGTATCTGTGAATTTGACGTGACTATTTAAAGTGGTTTTGGTTGTTTTTATACACGTTAGTTTTAATTTTCAAAAAGGAGCAAGACAATGAATGCATCAGTGTCAGATGCTGTTCATCTTAAAAACTGCATATTATTATAGGAAGTTGCTTTGAAGTACAGTCGATAAAAATGCTGTGTAACTAGCTATTAGCCATAGAAAGAACACATGAAAGAGTGAAATTCCCTCACGAGAAGTCTCTGGTGACTCTGAACACAGCATTAGAGCTTGGGATACTTGCTCAAGGTTGAGTAAAGCAGTTTCTATATGAATTTTTCCATCACAGCTTGGAAAGCACACAGTGGTTTGGTATATACTTTCCAGTGATCAATCTGAACAGAGTTAGCAAGGAAAGTAACCAATCTACTTCACTTGAAAAGCTGACATGTCTGCAAAGGAATAGTGATTTTGGATGACACAAAACGCAGCCAAAAGCAGTCAAAATGCTGAAGAGCATCAGAACTCATTCATGCTGATTATACGAAAATCATAACAAGGCTCAGTCACTTTTCTGAAAAAGTGTTCCTGGACAAACATTTGCATGTTCCTATGCATAGCTAAGCTGGAGACTCACTTTCTTGCATGGCAGACACTTCATCCTGAATGGCTAAGATCAGCTTGGCCTCCCTGGTCAGGTACTGGCAACGGCGCTCCTCGTGCTGTAAGACGATGGCAATGCGACGGGAGAGATTGTGTAGGCAGTTTATCACTGATGGATCTGCATTGGCCTACAAGGCAACGCAGAACAGGAACCGGTCAGTCATTCAGCCACAATCATATATATGGAAATAGAGTGATGGACAGATAATCAAGCTAATTATCTTCAACAGATACCATGTATGGTTCTTTCTTTGGCAAGTGGCAAAAGAAAGATTTCTCTAAAATAGCAGTAAAGCAGAAGCTCAGAGATGTCCAACAGCAAGGAAGAAGAGACTGAGGGATTTCTACGCTTGTCCATGTGCATTGAATGAACATAACACCTGGAGTAGGATAATTTATTTGCTTTATTTTTTCCAGTTGTTACTGGGCCCTTTGCTAGCAGAGAGATCACAGAATTCAATTTCACGTAGCGAGAAAGGAAAGCTTCAAGCTACTTGAAAAGGAAGAACATGACAATGTTCAAATTAAATTCACTGGGAGTATAAGGACTGCAGTGCCTTTAACAGAGCCCCTTCTTTCCATGTTGTTAGAGTGATGTTTTGTCTTACATGTTGACAGGACGAATGCTAATCAGGTAAGAATTAACAGCACATTTTGATCCAAAACCAGAATGAATTTGGATTCACGTTCCCAAGCATTTCATGAGTATGCCTTACTACAACCACTGCGTAAGTCGCAGAACGAAAGTGCTAGAAAACTCTGTCAGGCACAGAGAGCTGATAAGGGGGCACCCCATGACTCCTAGGCAGACAGTGCACAGCAAGCAGCTGCTTCATGTTTGTTAAAACATTTAAAGGAATTAAAGGTTCAAGCAACCGATAAGTTGGCAAGGAAGCCAGCAAACCATGAGACAGCATTTCTGAAGGCCACGGTTTCTGCTGAGTCACGACACGTTAGTAACACCGGAGCTGAAACACAGCAGGATCAGTGCTGATTATAGCATTTGGGACTTTGCCTGCTGTCTGCCCACTGCAGATGGACTCCTGGCTTTATCTGAGAAGACCTCCACCCACACGTCGCAGGGCGCTGCGCTAGGAAACATTTCTGCTTGCTTTAGGCACAGTACTTTCCAGAAACTTCGCAGATCTCTATGAAGTAAGAGTGTCTCATTTGGCAAATACAATTTAGTGCGCCGCTTTAAAGAAACAACTACATCAGTATCACAGTGCCAAAACACAAAAAAGCAAGGTTTCTGGGGGGAACCACCAGGAATTCGGTTCTAGAGACATGTGGGCCAGATGAAGTCTTCATTATCCTTCGCCAAGTTCTCACACTATTGTGGATGAAGGAGCACTGTTTTCAACACTGCTGCTTCCACAGGACTCAAGGTGCATGAACGTAGGTGTTTGCACCCGTGGTTATACACACTTACCTACAACCAAAGCCTGGTGCTTTACCAATACCCTAAAACACCAAAGCTCCTAAAGCCTAAGGTATTTTAATGTGTGAAATCTAAGATCAACTCCTGTAATTGCAAATTTGGCATTTCCTGACCTAAGAATCTCCCAAAGTACAACGCTGGCACACCTGCAGGTCTCAGAAGGTGGACAACTTCTCTCTTGATTCGTGATTGCTGGGATAACTCCGTCCCGTGAAACCTTGCTCTCCACTGTGGAAAGCCACCCAGACTGTGGCCCTGTGCACATCAGTCACTACTGAAAGCCAGCAGTAAGTACCAATGCTAAAAAGAAAAAAAGTGTCACTTCGCAACCAGGGAGCTCGAGGCTTTTCTCCACTTTTGTATTAACTATGAAAATCATGTCATTAAATCCAAACCCCAGTCAAGCAAAAATCAACCATCTTGCATAAAAGCAGCTATTCTAACTCCCTCTTTCATTTCTAAAATGTTTCTTCACATGCATACACACCACAAAAGAAAAAGAAAGGCAAAATACAATGGCTCCACAGATGCAATGTATGGGCTAGGAAAAGGAAGCGAAAGCTCAGAAATCAAATATTGCTCAAATGTAATGACATTTCTAGGGTTTTAGACCATCAAACTAGCTGAGCCAGGATCACTAAACACAGATATGAACATCTAATCAATAGAGCAGGCTTGAAGTGAAATTCCAAACAAAAACTACTTATGTGCACCAGGTTTCTGCTGAAGATGAAAACCTAGGAATTCCTCACATGTACCTTCTTCTCATTTAAATGCTACAGCCAGCTGCTTCCTGGCACTCTCCTTCTTTCACAATGATCTCACGGCTAAAAAGAAGCAGCTTTCAAACATGTTCCATTTAATTATAAAAAAGGCCTACATGCACTGAGCAAAGGCACTTGTCTCTATACCATACAGCATGAGTAAGGGTTCAACACAGTGCTGTTCTAACATATCACTTCAAGAAGAGCTGCGCGGCTGTAAAAAGGGACAGCTTTCGTCCAAACACCCAAGGACAGCCAAGAAAGCTCTTCAGACATCAAATCAAGAACACCTTCAACTACAGACTAATTTTACATGAAACTGCAAACCTATGATCACAGGAGCGTGGCCTCACTCGAAAAGCTATGAGGAAAGGAAAAAGGGGGGAAAAAACCCCAAGTGCCGTTTCCCTTAAAACACAGACCTAAACTCTTTGGCTCTGCTTTAAAACGTCCAAGCAAACTGAGCACACAAAGGGCTGCATTACACAGAAACGTAATCTATGCCCCATGAAGGCAAACTCCCTGCCCTGAAACAGAAAGGAAAGTTCCAGCTCCAAGGTCGGCCTGCAGCCTTATCAGCAAGTTCTTCACTTCTCTCCCTTGGTAACTTTGTGAAGACATACATGGGCTTTTAAGTATGTATCATTTCATGCACTTTAATGCTGAGAACCCTTCAAACATCCTGCAGTAATCACTGGAGAAATGCATATCAGCAACGGTTGCTTCTCTTGCCTGCAGAAGTAGCATCTGAAATAATTTTTTAAAATAAGAGAACACTCTTCCTTTTATACATTACTCTTTTAAACACAAGAAACATCCCTCTTGTCTGTATACCAATATGTAACTACACAACTGTGTTACTTTGCATTTGTAAGACAAAAGATGAAGAAGCTGGGCTTTCTCAAGCAGTGTTACAGCAGCTTTCGTGCAACTATGTACTTTTTATTGTTGGATAAAGTTAAATGAATACCCGACTATTTCCATACACTCGATTCTCTATTATTTAGGAGAGCATGGGATTAGAATATCCCATGTAATGGAAAAACCTCTTATAAACCCTGAGCACATCCCGTCGTCAGACAACACAAAGACAGGCCTTACCCGTAGGGCAAACACCACGTTGAAGAGAATCATAGTGGGCATCTCTCTCTTTGGTGAGGGATCAGTTTTGGATACCTGAAAGATATGTTTAAAAATTCCCATAGGTTAGTGTCCTTTGGAACCAGTAATAAGCAAGGAAAGAAAAGCCTTATCCAGTCAAATAACACTTTGCTAAGAGAAAAGAGCAGAGAAATCAAATTATAGCATCAACATTTGACTCCTAAAATATAAAGCTGCATGATTATTTTCTTACAAAAGTGTCATAGTTATTCCACAACACTGCCTTTTCTGAGAAGCTGGGAAGACTTGGACCAAAGCATTTTGGTCAGGACCATGGAAATGAACATCAGTTAAGAGAACAGTCTTACTAGGTTTCCTTACTATTGCATTTTAGCACCATGAGGGGTCCTAGATTTCAATTTTCTTTAGCATATTTGTTACACACTGTTAACTATGTGTCTATGAAAATTCAAAGAAAAGTCTACAGATGTCTCACCCCAGGCCATAGCCATTCCTCCCCTTCCTAAAATCTGCATTTGGGTTACCTCATGTTTCTAATGATTGCTTTTATCAGAAGTGTGCTCTAGACCTGCCTGTATCCAAGCCACACACACAGTGCTAAACTAAAAGCTATTTTTTTCTTCCTGCAGGATTTGAAAAATTTGAAATCCCTATATTCCTTCTGTAACAGAGACCTTCTTCGCCTTACAATCATTAAGACGCACACAGACTTTCTCGCAGGGAGGAAGAGCGGAAGCTAAGACGAGCAAGTGGGATTTGCACATCTGGGACCAGGAGCTCTGAACCGACCAGGCGTTGCCACAAGATGGAGCACAAAATCCAAAGGACATCCCTGGCTCCCACAGCTCCCTGCAGAGCACCCAGTCCACTCCCAGGTGAAGCCGGCTGTAACCCACCTGTCCATGCACCCATGTAACCTATAGCGCGTGCACACACGTACCTAAGGCAGCGTAAGAGACGGGGCAAGCACGGGGAAGCTGGCAACAGCACAGCTGCACACAGCCATCCTGATGGGCACCGAGTGTCCGCAACGAACTGCTCTGGAGCGAACCCTGCGACCAGAGGGCCTCTCAGGCTGTAGTCTTCAAAATTTGAGAAACTATCAGAAATGAGAGCTGTTCTGGGTTTTCTGATGCTCTAATGAAAAGGCGGTGATTGGAAGGGGGCAGTAAAATCTATTTACTGAGCTTATCCTCCCGGAGTTAGAGGCTCCAGCACGTCCTGTGAACTTCATTAAAGACTCCAAAGCATTTCTGAGTTTAGGGACCGACCTTGTTTCTCCTCAAAGTCAAAGAAACTACCAGCACTAACATCACCTGGGATCTAAGCCAGATTTCATACTGCCACTTCTCCAGGGAAAAAAAAAGTAAACTGTGAAGAAATGTGAAGAATTCAGAATATCACTAAACAAAATAGGGGCAGGACTAAATACTGGCGCTCTAGTAACTCCTGAATCCCCCCCGAGTAGGAATTTGCCAAGCCACTGCGGTGTGGATTCCCTTATGGCAGTTCAGACTCCAAAGAAACTCCAGCCAGAGACTGTCAGGTTATTTTGGTCATTACTTGTGCTCAAAGGGACAGGAAGGAAATAGTTTAGCTTCCTCCTAGTGCAAAAGGGTCCCGGATTTAAATGTGAATGAACTAGCACAGATGGCTGCCATTTCTAGAAGATTCTGGACTCCAGAAAGTTCTGGCGTGCCTACTGGGGTGAGCAGACACACCCAAGAAAAGGATCCTACGAGAAGCAACAAGGAGGTGTTTACAGCACTTCATAACCTTGATTACTTACCCAGACGCAATTTTATTTAGAAAAAATCAAAAATGAAGATGTATTTCATGTAATTAGAATAGAAGTGACTAGAAAGTGGAGAGAATTTATGGTAGACAAACGCAAATGTACCTTTTCAACTTAATTTACACTCACTATTACCTACCACCACATTTAGGAAATAGTCTTTTCGACATGACTTGCAAAATAAAGCAATCTGATAATATGAGGGAAGAGGACACTGCTGTCAGGGCCCTGAGGACACCAATGGGCTTTAATGGCTCTGACCAGCCCCACCTGGGCCCCTACTCAGACCCCTGCCCATGGCCCAGGAGCCCGCCCCATCTAAACTCAGCTCTGGGTCCTCAGTCCCTTGCTGAGCTATGCCACAGGAGTGCAGGTCTCCAGCCCTGTCTCCTGGACAGACTTTGGACCTACGCTGTAGGCAGCTCGACTCCTGGATGGACCTCCTTGTATGTATGTTGTAGCTTTGTCTCCAGCCCTTTCTCTGGCCCTGTCTCCTTTTGCTCCTGGCAAGGGTCCTTGGGTAGACCCTGGACCTGGTTCATCACTTGCCTTGTCTGGGGCTGTCCATGGACCCTACTACCAGCAGCTGGCTCTGCCTGACGTGGTCGGACCCTGTGGGACTGTGCCACATCTGGGAGGGCACTGCCTGCGCTGGGGTTGCCCTTGGCTCTTGCCTCACCTGCCCTTAGCCTGCAGCCCTGCTCTTGCTGCTCCCTGACACTCACTGAGCTGACTCACTGAGCTGGGCTCATCCTTCCACATCTCCCCTCCCTTCCTTAGTCCTTTCATCCATCACCTGAGCGAGTCTCCAGGTAACAGTCTCATGTACTAATTCCTAAGGTTACTGAGATGGGCTGTAACATCTTCTTTGAAAACAAAAACTAGTAATCTTGTCTCTCCTTTGCCATCATATTATTTGCTGTAAGTCTCAGGACTAGCACCATGAACAGCAAATCAGGAATTACCTTGGAAAACACTGCCAAGGTTTCCCTACTCCTGACTAACCACTACTTCCCTCCCACCAGCACCATTTGGTGCCCTAGGGTAAGCATGTACCTGATGTTCTGAGCACAGAAGATCAAACTTCCCAAAGCACTTGCACAGCTTGGGGGCACTTAAACTCTATTCTCAGGAACAGCTTAAACATTTCAGGACTGAGTCTCAGTGATCCTCTTGTCATATTTCTTTGTAGACTCATAAACAGTTTCAAAACTGGAACATTAGCACCTTTTGATGGTTGATGCTAGCTTCTAACCTGGATCAAAGCAGTCCTAAATCAATCTGGTCCTTAAAACATCAAGGGCCTCTAAATACAGATAGAAAGGATGACAGAAATGTCAACAGATTTTTTTTTTTTTGAAGAATGAATAACTTGGTAAATCTGATGTAAAACAAGACCTAAGCAGGTTGGTGATAGAGATTAGTGATGGCCTCTGAAGCTACCAAAGCCCACTTCACTTTAAACTTTATTATGAGGAAGAGGGATTAGGACAGGGAATGTTTTGAACGTAAGCATGTAAATCCTTCCCCAGATTTAAGCAGATCCTTTTCTGTGGCTTATGTGGCAGTTGCTTTCACTCCAAGCAGCTAAAAGAACAAGCCAGTAAGGAAGGTCTCAGTGCAAACAGCAACCTGGCTTTGTCCACAAGAAAATTTTACACCTCTTTCAACATCCTACCCATTCCAACTGAGCCTTGTGAATCATCTTCCGCATCAGTAAGGGCTAAAAGCTAGACAAGGCTGAAGTGCTTGCCAGCATTTGCTTTTTTTCCTGGTGTACTAATTAAAGCTACCACAAAGCTAACTTGCAATAACTAAAAAGGTGAGAAACAGCTTCTTGATCTGGACTGCTTAGTCTTGTTTCCCTTTTCCCACACTGTTTTTCTACAGAAGCCAGACAAAGAGGTTTCTCTGAATCGCTGGCACAGCTCCCTCACGTTACCACTCACTGTAGGTATCTGGAAAAAGCATAAGACAGCTTTGAACACCAGTAAGTAAAAACAGGATCAAAAGTAAAGATACACATCCTGAATTCCAAGTTTCCTACCTAACTCGAGTAGTTTGAAAAGAAGGCAGGCCCAAGGAGCAGACCTCTTACCATACCTGCCCAAGGGCGTGTTGAAGCAACGTAGGATGGCCAACGAAACGCACATTATCAATCTTCAGTTCAAATTTTTTGCCACACATATCTGATTTAGTAGCCAAAATTGTTGCCAGGATGACATCGGAAAACCTTGAAGAGTAGAAACAGAAGCTATTAAAATTATCAAAATGCATATAAAAATATTCCTCCAAATACAGATATTTAATTTGTGAGTTATTAAAGTACTGTAAATTAGGTATTTAAATTGTTGCACCTGCAATACCATTGACCATGAAAATTAAGGACCCCTTAATTACATCTCTCAGATCATCAGAATTATAAAACAGGAAGCATTCAAGACAAAGACTGCAGGGTCATGCTTATTTAATTACATGCTCGGCAAAATACAAGAGAAAGATTAGGTGCAGTTTGCTTTACAAATATAAAAACAGCTCGAGTTAGCCATTGCCTGGATTTAGCTGCAGGTTAATGAACTTACTAAGCAACTAGATATCAAAACAGCCTGTCACTCAAGCACAACAAAGATCTTTAAGGCACCCAGTATGGCAGAAGGGAAGGCAAGAAAGAGCTGACTCACTTAAAAGAAAAATACATTCAACACTTGTCACTCCTCTTCTAAACCTAATCAGTGAGATTCAAAGTTACTTAACAGATCTCAGTCTGTGCCCCAAAGACCACCGGCACCCTCCTGAAAGCTGCATGGTCCCACCTGGACTGTCTCGTGTGATAAACTGAACTGAGACAAATTCAGGACAGAGCAGGCCCTTCCCAGTGCAAACCACTGCTGCAGCCGCTGCCGGACTGCTCTGGATTTGTGGTGGGAAGAATGCAGTCTGTGCAGTTACAGACAGGAGGGCAAATATCTACAAGGAGTCTGTCCAGTAAAATGCAGCTACCAGTGCAAAAATGGGTAACACTGCCATAGGGAAGGAGTTCTGCAGCTCCACTTTCTGTTGCACAGACCACTGGTGGCCTTACAACACGGTGGCCTGGTCTTTATAAATTCTTTTTTTTTTTTTTAACTCAGGGTATCTCCTGAGACAGCAGAGTTCAAATCCACATGAAAGAAGACTTCAGTTAGCTGCTGCAGGGAACTTCTTGCTGTTCTAGGCCAGGTACAGAACAATATTTATTATATTAGCAATGTTTTTTCCTTTTCTCTAAGGTACTCCCATTTAACCAAACAAAATTTCCAGCGAGCTTCTGATGAGACCAATTTTTTAACAATGGAAATGTTTATTTTGTTCCCTTATTTACATCCACGGATGCGTGTCCCTGCCAGACCATCCCCCTCCGCAGCGCAGGTACCCCAGATAACACGGTATCACTCAGGGAAAAGGGCAGACCATGGGTGTGCTCTGCACGCCCTTTATCTCCGGGCCGCAAGCGAGCCCTCAATGCCCAGGGAAGGAATTAATGTACGACATTTCTCGTTTACTCTGAGTGCGTTAGAGTACCGCAGAAATTAAGACAAATACACAGCTAGGGCTTTTGTGGGTACCCATCTGCATATGACCAGGGAGCTATTACTTTTATTGGACCAAACGCTCTGGTGTTTGGCCACCCTGACCACAGTGTGCTGTTTAATTTCAGCTCAGGGAAGGAGCAGCTGTGCACTAATTTCCAAACCCCTGGTCGCTCTGCTCCCAACAGGCTGCCAAATGCAGCTGAAGACAAGCAGAAAGAGGGGGAGATTAGCCAGAGGCTCCCAGGGATGCTGAGCCCGTGCGCCTTGGACACTGCAATGCATTGGGCTCTTCAGCACACGGTGCTCATGAGGGAAAGCTAAAGCTTCCTCAAACTGGACAGACATTCCCTGGAGATCACATTCAAAACAGGAAAAAGGTCACCACGATCAGCAGTGAACTCTTCCTCCTCTTTTTTGCCCTGTTCAGCTGTGTTAGTTAATAGGCTCATCATGGAGCCGGGAAGACTGTAGTAGCAAAGGCTCAAAAATGAGCATTGGGTTTGGGGAGAGGAGGGAGGAGGAGGGTAAACTTGAAAGTGGCTGCTTGCTGCTAAGAAATGAGTTACTCTTTCCTCCCCCAGCCTTGCCGAGGGATGTCTTGGGTGCTGGACACCCAAAGAGATTCGACTTTTGCAAGGGACTACGCCAGCAGATCTTTTAATATATAAACGCGGTGCTGATCATAACGGTCCAACAGGGAGCAGTTCCCCAGCAGGGCTCGTTACGCTGACAGCCCACTGTCTGCATTACCTTGTGTTTGGCTCTGTGGGGAGGAGGAGATTAAAAGGTTAATTTTGTAAAGTGCCAAGTATCTTTTCACTACCCGGGGGAGACCTGCTTCTGGGAGAGTACAACTGCAGCCAGAGGACACGCTCAGGCTATGCAACCCTCTGATACCAGGGATAGCTGGTACCACAGCAGGCTCTCCAGAAAGCGATCTGGCTTCCAGCCCCGTTCCCCTTGGCCTGACAATCTAGACTTGTTGATCTTTACAACACTCCACATAACTTCTACATTTCCTAGGTCTCTGGATGACAGGGGAGATGGAGGGCCAGGAGGTTTGTTACTCCCATCATTTCAGAGTGACAGATCATTTCATCTCAGACAATAACTTTTTTACTTTAGAAATTTTAACACTGGTTTTCCACTCTCTGTGTTGTTTTAAGACCACCTAAAGACCCTGAGCATCACAACCCAAGAGTTTATTAGAAGCCGACTAGGTTTCACAGCTGGGCAGTAACAGTCCCTTCTTCTTTCACGAGATTAGTCTGAGCTCTGTGATTTCCAGGGGGAAGCAAACCTTTCCTGTACTAAGGAATTCAGCAGGCAGAAACTAAATACAAGAAACAAAAGCTGTGGTTTGCTCAAAATATCCTACGGCTGCTATCAGGAGGGCAACATGGCAGCGCCAGCAGACAAGCCCGCAGCCTGACACAAACTGCACTAGTGTAGATTGACTGCTGTCACCAGCATCTCCTGGGGGACGGACACAGCTGAAACGATAACTGCTTTAGCTTTAGAGCGTGGAAGAGGAAGGGGGAAATCTCAAACATTCTTGTTTTTGTTTTTGTTTTTTTTTTCCCAAGAACTGACAATAACTTTTATGATGCCACAGGAATTAAAAGCAAGGTATTTATAAAGAATTCCTCTTTGAAGTAATTTATGATGGGAGCTGAGTAACTAGGTGATCTTCTTTATATTACACAGAGATGAGAGCTTTAATTGAAGATGTTTGGGGCTCTAGGTAGAGATAAACACCCCTCCCTCCACACACCCAAAAGGGGTAGGAAGGCAGGTCATCCAGCTCAGCCTGGTGAGGCACCAAGAACAAGCAACCAGAGCACTGCTCAAAACCAGGGTTCTGAACAGCTCCATGATTGCAACGGGATTAAATAGTTTACACACTGATCTATATGATTAAGTCACTGCTTGTCAGAAACGAATTTAGGTTGGGGCTTTTTGCTGGAATAACTGCAATGCCAAGGCTGTATTTGGTTTTCTCAACTCACAGAAGGGACAATACCACATCCACTCTGGATACCCTACAGAAAGCACAGAAATGTTAGTAGGACCTTTGTCATTATCCTGGCAGAAACCCTGAGCGACACATTTCCTAGGGACATTGTGATTTAGCATATAATTATCTCATCATTCAGTGTGAAATGAAAACAAAGCACAATTAAAAGGACGGTGAGGAAAGAAAGCCATTCTAGACAGAAGTGATTGTTTAGAATGTTTGCTCTTACCCCGAAACCAATTGCTCATCAGTTAGAGGACATTGGTCTCTGAAATGGGAACATGGCCATAAACACAAAACAAAAACACAACAGAAGAAAATAAACGAGGCAAGTACACAAAATACAAAAGAAAAAAAAAGATAATATTAAAAACTAGGATGAACTATTAAGGGTTAAACACCTGTAAAGGAAAGATAACGATTGAGAAGAGTCAAAAGTAGGTGAATTCATGGGACACATTTCTAGCTCAGACCGACGCGATGGAGAGAAAGAGCTAAGGCATTTTAGACGTCTAGATAACGTCTAGCTAACACTGGCTGCTGCAGTGTATTCACGTATTATGGTACATTTATGGAACCACATTTATACTGTACTTTTCATGCTTACCTTTTAAAAAAAAAGTGCCATCTGACTTAGCACAAATTTTAAACTTCAGTTTCCTTTCTAGACGATTACTAGCACTTTTATCACAGAAACACCCCATACACCCGCAAATGACTCAGATCTCTGCACAATTGGTTCTGACGCTTCCATACCCCCAGGACTTAGGAAAAAGAGGTTGCCAAACACTTATTTCATGCTCAGCCAGGGTTTTTTAAAGGGCCTTGCACACGGAGCTGCTGCTGTTCTCCACCAAGGATTTCAACAATAGGTACAAGCCTGTCCAGAATCACAGCGCTGGCGTGAAGTCATCTTCCATCTCTCTCCGTCAGCCTCCAGCCATAAGCAGAGCCTTAGGAAGGGCAGGCTGAAGAAAGAACCTGAAAACCTTCCTTACAACAGGCACACAGAGCAAGGCTCTGCTAATGGCTATACTCACTCTTACAGCAGGGAAACAAACAACTATTTCCATTTTAAGTCATCTGTTTTTTTTTTTCTCCCTCAAATAACAAGGAAAAAGAGACTTGTTCTCCTAAATGTACTAAAAAATGAATCTGTTAAAAGCTTGGTAGCATGTGCTTTAGAAAGGGGAGACAAAATAAAACCTCCAACAGTTATTCAAGCCAAAAAACAGCAGATTTCTACCGGTCATGCTAAAAAGGGATCTTAGAGCAATCCTAAGTGACAAGCTGTGCCAAGGGGATAATATTACAGAAAGGATGTCTAGAGGGATAGATGGATGGAAAACCACAGGCTTACAAAAAGGAAGCCTTTCAGAACAAATACAAGGAAGATCACTGGAGTCCAGTGAAAGAAGGGACAGAGGATAGAGAAGTGTTATCAACAGCAGAAGGACTGTTTGTTAGAAAGGGGCATTCAGCTCCTTGTTTGTGAATAACTTTTTTTTTTATAACAGTAACTTTTTTTTTTTTAAATAACAGAAGCATTTGGCCAATGACATCAATGTCATCAAGATGGCTAAACCTCTTTCTGCTAGTCATGCTCCTATAAAAATGCCAAGTTTGGTGTAATGTATGTTACTATATTTGCATCTTCATTAGAACATTTGCTGGCTCTACCCCCTCCAAAAACAAAAAAAGCAAATATTTCAAACCAGTTGAACAAAACACTACCCATGGCTTCAAAAGAGTTATTGTGTGTCTTAAATGCCTCATCTTTTTCCAGAAAAAAAAAAAGAGACTGGCAGGCATCTCCATAAGCTGTGAAGGGTATATACCATTGGTAAAGCACTCGAAGGATTTTTTTAGAGAGAGCAAATGGTGAAAGGCTGCCAGCAAAGAGAGATACTTGACAGGCTATTTGTTTTGCCAGTGACATTTTTCTGAACACCTCTACTGTATGGCCAACATCAGCACATTTCAAACATTTTTGTTACTTCACTTGCTTTTGTAGGGAAGAAAAATCTCTGTTCTAAAGACTCAAACATAAAGCTCCATTGAGCAGAAATTAATGCAGCAAATACATATCAGTAACCTACAGGTAGATGCGCAATGAATATGCTGGCCATTGTCTTTAAAAAACCAAAAAGCATTACAAAGACCGGGAAATTTGAGTCTGAAGGCTAAAAGAAATCCAATTTAGCATGCAAATATGCAGTATGGAAATGGAGAGTTAAGAGACCTAAATAGATCTAATTCTGTCCTTAATGAGGCCATAAAGAAATACACACACCTCACTTGCTCCAGGAGAGATCGGCTCAAAATTAATTAATTTGGGTTCCCACAGACTAGAAGCAAGCTCAGCCTTATTTAGCATACGGTGGATCCTAGATTACTAATAAGTTAAAGACAGACATCCAGCATAACAGAGAATGGATCTAACCCTCACAAGAACTACTGCAGCAACAAGATAAATCTGAAATAACTTCCATTGCTGAACACAAAAACAAGGGAAATATTCAGCCCTTCAACACTGCCATACTTGCCATGCACCATCAACTCGACCTAGCAGTCTGCCCTCTCCAAAGCCCTAACTTCTGCCCCCAAAACATCGAGAGAATCTACTGACATGGGGATATTTAAAGGAATTTTTTTGCCAACTCTGTCTTGAAGAAGCCTTCCAGAAATAACATGAAGACATTTCAAAAATTATTTTCATCTGTGACAACTCCAATCAGAAAATCAACAACAACAAAAACCAGGCAGGATTTCATGTTGATGAAGTCTCTCCTTGAACCACTAAAGTGACTGCTTCAGGAAGAGAACCGCTGCAAGTCAGAACAAACTCACGCGGACAGAGCTGCTGCCTCTTGGGGAACAGTTCTCACAAAAACAGTCACTCCGTCCCTCATCTCTCCAGCCTGATCTTCAATGCAAACCTACAAAACACATTCCAAATAGGAGCTGAGGAGCAAAAATTCATACTGTCCCTGAGGGAAGAACCCCACAGGCTCAGTGACGGTATTGGTTTTGTGGCACAGTATAGTTAAACTCCACTAGTCTACTCACATTAGGCAGGCTATAAATCATACGCATCTCTCTCTCTCCAAGACCTCTGCACTTTTCTGCCTCCACTCTCCCACTAGTGTTTCTCCTATTCCACAGGTGCCAACTTCTGTTACTACTGCAATGATCAAACTCATACACATCAGGACTCTGAACAACCTCTTGTACACAGTTTTGAAGATCCTTTTTTGTTTCATGCTGGAAGAAGAGCTTGTGCACCCAAAACTTGCATGTTTCTTCCACCTATATCAATTAGTCTATGAAAGATACTATCTCTGCCAATAAACCTCCTCTTGCCTAATGTAAATTAACAGATCTCTGTACAGATAGCATCAGTGATTTCTTCCACCAGTTGTTATCACTGAAGAGAAGGATATGTTTAGCTGCTGCATCAGTTGCATGGCTGCATTAAATGGATCTAAAGCCCTCCTTCTATGTTGGCACAGGGAAAGAAAGCTGTTTCAGTGGATTAACAGCACTGATGATGCTGGTATTGGAGAAAGGCTTTTCAATAAAAAGCCTGAAACAAATGCAAATTGAAAAAAGACTTTGAAACTCTGAATGCAGGTGCATAAGCACGTAAGCACCACGAGCAGTGTGCTGGACCTCTCCTGGTAGCTAGGGACCTCTGCCTTCCAAAATCTTCTCCAATTCAGAGAATCTCCACATAATCACACATATCCTCTTGAGACTCTCTTCAATGTATACATTCAACTTCTTAACTTCCTCACCTTAAACTATGTTTTCCAGTCTTCTAAGTTGCACCCTCTGCTACATCACCTCAGATTTTTAAATACCTTTTTGGAGCACAGAACTCCATGTTCAAGTGACTTTTATGTAAATATTTAAATACAAGTTGCGTGTGTGTGTACACATGTGAGTGTGCACATGCACATGTTTGAGGACTGAGAGTGCACACTTTACAATGCAACATGCACAGCAGATTTTGCCACCTGCAATGTTGAGGTGTTCTCTGATCTTCTTCTGGCCTTGTGTGTACAGCATCTCCAGGAACCAATGGCACTCTCTTTTACTGCTAGCTTGAGAGTTGCCTACAATGTTCTTTGCACAACACTCTCCTTTTAACAGTGTCACATGCTGATCATGACAAAGCTCCTAGACACTCAGCAATCAGAAGCACTCCTCAAAGGTGGGACGTTTCTGTATTTCTGAACTCTCCGATCAAGTGAGAATAGAAAACATCTATGAAGTTACAGAAGTTGGAATATGACACCTAGCAGAAGCAGAACCAGCATTTTGATGGCAACATAAATTTGAGTTCTACGATCTTCTAAAGCATAGGAGAAATTTCTCCCCTTCTCCCATACCTTCATCTGCATGACAGCTGTAGAGTGATCCTGAGGCTATGATATTAAGGGACTTCCTGCTAACAGGCCTTTGCTGGCTGATGCATCAACTTCATCAAGTAGATATACAGTTTATAAACTCCAGTGATCTCAGTAACAGTCAGGTGCAGGCACTGCAGCACAGATTTGCATGTGCTGCTATATACAAAAGCATACAGATGGCAACAACTTCTTTCTGATGACCATCACTACAGAGGGGGATTTCCATCTTAATACTCCTCCACTCAGTGCTTCAGGTCTCTCTCGATCCACCTGATAGAGTGCCAATAAGGCGATACTTTGAGTTTAGTGAACTCTGTTGACACCTCAATTCTTTTAAACACTCAAATCTTAGTAACAAATACATGAGCAGGGGTCAAAGCACTAGCCTTCAAGCACAGAGTTTTGGACACCACTGCAATAAAATGATCTAATTCTTTATTTGGTGTAGGCTACATGCTATCGCATTCAGTCTACTTAAAGCCAGTTTAGGGAAAACACTAGATTAAGAGCAGTTTTTCTCAATCTGACCTGAATCTAAAGTGATATAAGCTTTTCTTCTGTCACTTAAGTAGCCACATACTCCAGCACCTTAGTTCAGCACCAGACAACATCGAGTGAGCACAGCTCTGCACTGAGACTTTTGTTTAACCTGCCAAAACAGCAGAG
Organism: Dromaius novaehollandiae; assembly: GCF_036370855.1. Classification (NCBI taxonomy): domain Eukaryota; kingdom Metazoa; phylum Chordata; class Aves; order Casuariiformes; family Dromaiidae; genus Dromaius; species Dromaius novaehollandiae. The sequence continues at coordinate 19,204,731 of NC_088111.1, read as the reverse complement.
GCAACAAGAATCAGTGTCAGACAGAATCTGGCATAGTTCCAACAGCTGTTTGAACAGCGACCAACAAATCCCTGAGATAACCAAAAAAGATGTGCTCTGAGCTTTCCTAAGGTGCATGCTTGATACTGTCCACGGCACAGTCTTAAATGCCATTCACTAATTACCAAACTTAAGAAAGCCTGTTTTGCTTCCGCTGAAGTTGTGCTTTGTACTGTATTGGACTCAGCGAACACATGAGAGAACGCTGCGTTTGAAGGTTTCAAAGATATCAGAAGAGGCAACAGAAGTGAATGGCCTCAAGCAAGATGTGTCACTCACTTGTGTTACACCATTTTCCTAAGTTCCTAATGCTGGAAAAACATAAGAACTTGATGACGTTTACTGTCATTGGTGGTTTTAATTTCAATGAAATTATTCTCAGTCATAAAGTTAAGAAACATTTTGCAAGGTTGGGATCTAAATTTCTCTTTTGGGGCAAGTGACAACAATTCTTATTTACTCTTAGTGAGAGAACAGCAGCAACTACCCTATTATTAATTTCTGAGAATAAAAAACACACCACAAAAAAGATCTGCAATCAAACTATCGGCCAATAGACAAAAACACTTCTTGTCTTTCAGAAATATCTCTCATATCAGATAGTGATAAATTTAGAAAAAAACAAGATTTTGAATGAGCTACAAAGAACTAATTAGAGAGTCCTTTTGTATGCATGTGCATGCTGAACAACACACTATTTTCACTACTTTACCCACTGATTCCCTTTAACTTCAAAAACTGTCTTTAGTCTCTGTATCCTTCTGAGCTACTATTTCACTCCAATGACATAGGGGCAGCTATCTCTGGAGAAACAAAAGTAGCTATTCATTAGTGCACAGCAATTCTATATGACAATTACATGAGCTAGGGAAGAATTTGAGCCAACTGTAATAATACAGTTAGAGGCAGGCAGGTAAAGAGAAGTGAAATTTTGCCAAAGGATTAATACTTCTAGCACTGAAAGAGTAATACTGCCTAACAGGCACAGACCACCTGACCTTTATCTTGCCCAGAAGACAGTAAATTCAGTAGCTCATGAGATGTTCCTCATTACCAAATACTGATTTGCTCATAACTTGGCACTAAAGAGTCTCTTTGCAGGTCTGCTTCTATACAGTCCATGAGACTTTGCCTACTGAACTAGTAAGCAAGAAAGCAAGAGGCCACCCCCTCCTCTGCTCCAAACTCCTAGACAAGGAGAAATATTTTACCCCTACCTGGAGTCCCCATCTTGATCCTCTGTGGTGTCACCTGAACTATTCACAGCATATCGACTCCTTGGTTTACCTGAAGCAAAGAGGAAAGAAAACTCTTTCAAGGAACAACCTCCTTAAAGTGTCCATTAAGGGAATACTGATGTCCATGGCCTTTTAAAAATTATGTATAAGGCAGATCTAAAAAAAAAGTTTTATTAAAAGCAGGAAAGTCCTTCCCTTTTACCTAGTGGTACCAGATCTTGGGTTTTTTTCTATTTTCACTCAAGAACATATCAAAAAATACAAGCAAGAGGTTTACATCTTTGGGGAAGTCAGAGAAGACATCAGAACATTCACAGGAAGAACTTTTCTCCCAAGAACCAGGTAGCATAACTCTGACAAACTCCTTTCCCTCATTATTGCTGAGGTTTGAGGATCATGGAGAAGCTTCCAGAAGGCCCTCCTGCAGCAGCAGGTATCAAAATCTATTACCAACAAAAAGCAGGAGGGGGGAAAGAAGCAGACAGCCAAAAAATCCTTCCAAATTTCATTTATAAAAACAAAAAGGGGTTCAGAGAAGATTCTCTCCTGGTAAAAAGTGACTCAGTATGTAAAAATGGATGTCAAACCTCTGATGACGTAAGGCAGTTAGCAAAATGAGGCAAGTAAAAACTTCATCATCCTATTGCAACTTTAGGCCAGGTACCAAGATAAGTACCCGCTCAGCACCTCTCATATTTGGTTTGGTATAAGTCCATGTGCTGAATGATGCTCAAATCATCAAAGGTCTTAGGCACCAAACATACTGATATGGAAAGCTGACTCTAACTCGTCTGCAATTGCATCGTCTGGAGACAGCTTAGATTTGAAAGCAATGAAACTGTCTCCTAAGGCACTGAGTGTGTAAGCCCTCTCAGACCCTCGCTGGCTCTTCAGCAGGGTGTCCTACCCCAGGACCCCAGACTGCAGAACAGAAATACTCAGGAGGCCTTTGCAAATGGCCAGCGTGGGCCTAGCTTAATGCCAGCCCTTCTGGACCTCAGACAGCTTTGGGCAGAGCCATTTGGGTGAGTCTGCCTCTCCTGTTCCTGAGTCCAGGTGACCTTATTTACCCTGCTTTAGAGCTACAGGTGCAGTTATTCCACTTCTGGCCCCAAGCTCACTCCATGGGTGCAAGCAGGTCCAAGTCCGGCCCCAGACACCTTCTGGAATTGGGAATGTCAAAGGAAGGGGTACAACTAAAACTGGCCCTGCAGCAACCAGCTAGGACCTCAAAGGTCTGATTTTTCTATTTTACAGTATAAATGAAACCCCCTTCACCTGATTACCCAACATAACAGGCTAAAGTTTCTTAGCATCTATCCATTATCAGCTAAGTGCATTTTAACCTATTTAAGCTCACTTAGTCTCTTCTGGATTCCTTCTCCCAGATTGGTTTCTTCTCTCTTCCACTTCCTACCCTGCCGCCTCCTTCCCTTGGCCTGCCCTTCTCCTCTTTTTCTCTACAGTTCTCAAAACCCACGTTGTTTCCACCGACCCAACCACAGCAGCAAAACACTGAATCACTAACAACGTTGTGCGCTCTCAGGCTTCAATTAACCTTCCACGACGGAGTCAGCAGGGCACCGTGGGGCACTCAGGGCACCTGCATGCAGCTCCTACTTCGAGCGCAGTCAGACAGATGTTGAACAGGGGCTGTGCCAGGCGAGCGGGTGTCACCCCCGGAGGCACTGTGTCCGCCGCCGTGCCCCAGGCGTGCCTGACCAACGAGGCCGAGAAAGGCGCAGGCGTACGCGAGGCAGGCCGGCGAGGCACCAGCAGCCAGGGCACGCGCAGGCCAGGCCAGCGAGGGCGTGTGCGTGTGCCAGGCCGGCGGGAGGGCTGGCAGCGGTGCGGGGAGGTGCCAGGCCACAGCGGCTCGTGGAGGGAGATGCCGGGGCACCAAGGGGTGGGGGGGGATGTGTGGAGCATGTGTTGGTGGACGATGCCAGGCCAAGGGGCGTGCTGGGGGACACGTGCAGTGCGGGGGGACGACGCCAGGCCAAGGGGCGTGCTGGGGGACACGTGCAGTGCAGGGGGACGATGCCAGGCCAAGGGGCGTGCTGGGGGACACGTGCAGTGCGGGGGGACGACGCCAGGCCAAGGGGCGTGCTGGGGGACACGTGCAGTGCGGGGGGACGATGCCAGGCCAAGGGGCGTGCTGGGGGACACGTGCAGTGCGGGGGGACGACGCCCGGCCACCGAGGCGTGCGGGGCGCCGGTGGCAGCGCGGCGGCCAGCAGCAAGGCCCCGCGGGTCCCGGCGGCGGCACTTACTGGCCTGGGCGGCGGGGTGCTCGGCGCCGCGCTGGAAGGGGAAGCGGAAGAGCAGCTTGTTGCCGCGGCTGCCCGAGCTCACCAGGATGACGCTGATGGGGCTGGTGCTCTCGCCCATGCCGCCGGGGCCGCGGCCGGCGCAACGCAGCGCGGCGCGGCCCGCAGGAAGGCCGCCCGCCCCGGCCCGGCGCGGCCCGGCACCGCCGACTTCCGCTTCCGCGCGCCGCCCGCTGCCCCGGCCCGGCCCGGCCCGGCCCGGCGAACGGCTCCCGGCGCCGCGCTGCCGGTGCCCGCGGGCCCGCGGGGCGGAGCTGCCGCTGCCGCTGGCGGGGCGGCGGCTCGGGGCGCGCCGGCCGGGGGAGAGCGGGCAGAGCGGGCAGCCGCTCCCGGCCTCCACCTCGCCGCGGCCAGCGGCCCCGGTGCGGCCCAGCGCCTCCCACCGCCACAGCCAGCGACCCCAGTGCATCCCAGTGCCCCACACCGCCGCAGCCAGCGGCCCCAGTGCAGCCCAGTGCCTCCCACCGCCGCAGCCAGCGGCCCCAGTGCAGCCCAGTGCCTCACACCACTGTCCCAGTGCAGCCCAGTGCCTCCCACCGCCACAGCCTGCAGCCCCAGTGTGGCCACAGTGCATCTGAGTGCCCCACACTGCTGCAGCCCACAGCCCCGGTGCATCCCAGTGCCTCCCACCACCACAGTCAGTGGCCCCAGTGCAGCCCAGTGCCTCACACCACTGTCCCAGTGCAGCCCAGCGCCTCCCACCGCCACAGCCAGCACCCCCAGTGCGGCCCCAGCGCAACCCAGAGCCTCCCACCGCCACAGCCAGCGGCCCCAGTGTTGCCACAGTGCATCCCAGTGCCCCACACCACCACAGCCCACAGCCCCAGTGCATCCCAGTGCCTTCCACCACCACAGTCAGCGGCCCCAGTGCAGCCCAGTGCCTCACACCACTGTCCCAGTGCAGCCCAGTGCCTCCCACCACCATGGTCAGCGGCCCCAGTGTGGCCCCAGTGCATCCCAGTGCCTCCCACTGCCACAGCCAGCGGCCCCAGCACAGCCCAGTGCCCCCAGTGCCTCACACCACCGCAGCCAGCATCCTCTAGCTCAGCCCACTGCCCCAGCGCAGCCCAGCACCCCCAGTTCAGCCCGGCACCTCACACCCATAGCCAGTGTCCCCAGCTTGTCCCCGGCCAACACCTGGTGACCACAGGGCCGGGGTTTCCAGCTCCCCTGCCCCGCCAGGCACACGGGACTTGCACCCAGGTTTGCTGTCTACAAACAACGCGCTCCCCCCGGTTTTGTACGGGAAGGAGCTTCACTCACGCATCTCCCCATGTGCCCACATGCCCCTTAATTTCTTTCATGTCCCCTGGCCTCTTTCAGTCCCTTTTACTCATTCAGTCATTTCAGTCATTATGATCTGACAACTTTACTAAATGCTGGTGGTAAATAGGGCAGAGTCACCCAGGGAGTGTCCCTAATGGCAGGGCTTGTTATTCACTCACAATTTAGACATTAAAGGATCCCCTCGGGAGGCACGCTTTGGAAATCAGGCCTCTCTGCTTCCCGTGCTTGTGGAAAGCCCTGTTTGATCTTGTTTCTCACGTTCCCTCTATGATCTCCGGGCACTTTATGGCCACAGTGTGCGTCACTGATACAATTTGCCATGTGAGCCCTGCAAATTTACACCTTCCTCTGGATTACTAGGTGAAACATTGCTTCCTCTGGCAGCTGTCTCGGTGCATTCGTCTTACCATTCGTCTTTTGTGTTAAACCGAGATCAGAAAGTTATCAGCAATTATTTTAGAGAATGGCCTGGGTTTTGCATGTGAGTTCTTCTGTATTTGATTGCAATACGTAGATATTTGAACACTCTGCACTATCCCTTGTACTCTGCAAGATTCCCATCCCAGGCCTCGCGCGGAGAAACGGGCAGTCAAAGAGCAAAAGGGAGATGAGCACCTGCAGGCAGCTCCGGGCGTAATCCGCACTGCCACGCTCCGCAAGGCAGATAACAATTGAAGCAAAAGTAGGTGTCATTGTGGTGAGAGAGTTGTTTGTTTGAGGGTGATTAAAGAGAAGTCCCATTATCACAGCAGAGCATTCTTCATGTGCCAGCACTGGGCAGCTGTGTTAAAATTTCCCAGTGTGTCCTCTTTGAAGCATAATTTTCATTTTTTAAATAATAAATTACACACACATTTGTCATTTGAAGCTCTAGGAGGCTGTAGCTTAATTAAAACAAAGTTTTGCAAGCCCCTTGAGCACTGGCAGGAAACTAAAGAATAAAACCAGGGTTTAGATTCTCCTTTCAAGATTTACAAAACTCCATCTGCCCCAAATTCTTCAGAGTTAGAGTAAACATATGTGCCACCGTTATACGTTGAAATCACCTTCGAGAGGGAGGCAGTCCCCATGCAGAAGCAGGCACCAGAGGAATGTTATCCTTGAGCTCAGAGAGAGACTGCCATTAACTCAATCACTGGATTTACAGTCAGGGCTCAAGGGAATTATAATCCCATTTTTATAATGAGCAAACATGTCTTTTGCTCGCTTCTGCCCTTTAAAACAAGAGATAAAATCCATTTGTGCCTCTTACAGCCTGAATCTTGAGCAGGAATAGAAAAGACCTATGTTAATACTAAAAATCGCTTTTCTCACATGCCATCTATTTGGGTTGTTCTTCCAGGAGCAGGATGTGGGCGGCCGGAGGGACCTGTGGCCGAGCTGCTGTTCAGGATGCCAATACCCGTGCCAGCCTGGCCTGCTGCTCTTTGCCAGGACTGGCAACATTTTGCAGACTGGTGACAAAGGTTAATTATCTGCCCAAAGGTGCACATCCTGCTACCGATTTATGAATAATAATTCTGAAAAGCAGCAGAAAAAGAGGGAGGCAAGTCAGGTGCATTCTCCCGGAGGACACAGCTTTATAGTCGCTCCCGCAGGCAGAGGAATGACAGTGATCGGGCTGTCCAAGTTACCCCATGGGGCAGCTGGAACCTCAGGGCAGAGGGACTTTGCAGAGAGGCCCGTGTAAGGACAGAAGGGTGACCGTCGCCCTCCCACGTCATGTTGCAGCACGTGGCCATAGGTCTTGCTTCTCCCACAGGCATATTCTTGAAGAGCTCCCACAACTGTCTCCAGTGCAGCGCTGGTCCTAGCCAAGCGGTGAGCTCCTTCTCACAAGCGGCTGTTGCCTTTTGGTTGCTCTGGCTTTTGTGATAGTGCGAGAGTAAGTCTGTGGAGATGAATTAAAATTCAATAAAGATTTCAGAGATGAGCAATCAGATACGAACTAACAGGCCTTCTGTGTGGACATCACTGTGATCCTCGTGCTTGCGCAGACTTTAATCCTCCAGTCACATGGAATCAATGTCCAGGCTAAACAGGGGGCAGCAAAACGGGGAGGAAGGTCCCTGCCTCCTGCCTGGCTGCGTCAGGATCACGGTGACTTCCCTCGGGAGCCGACCGAGTGACCTCTGCTTGAAAGCGCCGTCACTGAGCAGAACTTGGAGCGTAGCCCCGCAGCGGGCAATGCAAGGGGGAGCACTCTGTGGGGGGATGAGGCAAAGACATGTATTTCACAGCAGCAAGATTATTTTCAAGGTAATTTTTCTATGGGAAAATGTAAGTTTTTTACAAACTTTAAGTGCTCAGCTTTACAAATGCAGTTTTTGCAAACTTTAAGTAGCAAGGGGTGATGAGTGCAGTCTCCCTTGACACCTCCGTCCATTTAAGCTGTTTAAACTGCATATTACTTTTTCCTGTGCCCTGGCTGAAGGATTGCTGCCAGCTATCAGAGGTAACTTTTAATTGGAGACTGCTCTGAACCACACCCATGTAGCTGAGCAGAATTAGCTCTGGGTTTTTGGTGGACCACAAGCTCATCTTAATGTGGACATGCACAGCACATATGCTACCCTAGTCTGGACATACTCCAGTCCACACATGATCCAATTCCCTAGAAGGGCTTTCTTCTAAGCAGGATGACCATGTCTGGGGAACATCTTCTGTTGCTGTTGGCAGCATTTGGCGTGAAATGAAGGCACGTCTTGGTGAGGAATCTGGCTTACATGTATCAACCTTCTCAGCACAAACCTGTGGGACTGGGCAGAGAACGCTATCTGACCTCTCTGATTGCACCAGCCAGCTCTCCACGCACCGCTGCCAGCACGCAATGGTGTGTTGCTTCTGTAATTTATCAGGGTGGCAAAGAGATTTACTGGAGCCTGGGCTACATGTGCTGGCAGCAGCGACCATCTCCAAACGGGTATTTCTTTGGCACTTTGCCCAGTTATCTGTGATTACAGACCTATGCTGGTCTTTCCTTTTCCTGTTTGGTTCTTCACCCACCAAGTGTGCCCTGAAGCTGCAAGTCTTTTAGGCTAGGACCAGGTTTTCCCATGCATGTCCAGCATGTAGCACAGTGCACCCCAGCACTGTCTACGTTGCGGGGGACTATTTTACAGCACAAGGGGTCAGTAAGAATTATACAGCTAGAAATGGAAGACTTGCAGTATCAGACATATAGCGATGAAACTTCAGGGAGAGCTCTGTACAAGTGAACTATAGATTTAGGAAACAAATTGCTAGGAAACATCTATGTTGCTATCTGAGGAAGCGACCTGCTCTCAATGCTTCAAGATCTATGGACAGCAGGAAAGCCCACGTGTCTGGCTCGGCTTTCTCACATGCACGTCTATTTTTCTAGGACCATGCTCAATTTCATAAGCTCAGTCTGCATGTATCCATATGAATCATTACTACTGGTGGTGTTATAAGCAAAATTGATTGTGGAATGAGTCCCTAATTCTTTGCAAGAAGCTGGCAAAATGAAGTCCTGGCAGTGCTGAAATGAATGTCAAAATCTCCACTGCTTTGTGCAAAATCAGGGTCTCACTCTGTCAGAGTCCAATACTCTGACCAGGTTGTTTTAGATATTCCACAGGCTGATGTGGAGGGTGTAATGTTTAATATCAGATTTACTTATTTGAAGATATTTGATGCTACACAGGATGCTGATGTAACAGTGATACAGCAAAATACTGAAATTACAATACAAGTGTAAGTTACACCTAGCAAATTACAGCCATTGCAATATACAGTTCAATTACAATGCAAATGTAATTCCCATTACCAGTCTCTATAATACGCTCACCATCATGACGCTGGGCATCCCCAGGCGCTGGGAAGGAATACGTGGGTTGAAACCAGCTCAAGCCCACTGTTCTCTTCAAAGCTGTTTTGTTAGTTGCTCAGTTTTTGTACTCTATGATGGGATAAGCCACATATATGCTCCCCCTGTGCTGCTCTGGCTGACTCACAGAGACATTCATACTCTTTTGATGAACTTGAGAAAAATATTTACACCACCAGTTGATTCACTCAACTGTGATATAGCCAGTTGACCCGTTCAACTGACATAGCCGTTTACCTAAAACACAGGCCACCCTCTGGTCCCCTTTGTGTTGAGATAAATCGAGCTTTCTTTGCAACAGCTGTGGTCAGTCACTTCCTATATTCTGTTAGGAGCCTTACAGGCACATCGCCTTTGCCCATCTCCTCTGAACCTTCTTCCATTGTGGACATTTATTGGTCCATCACACACTCCCGCTCTGAACTACACTGAGCACCTCCCAGCCTGACCCTGGTGCTACCTAGGAATCATTTTGTATGAGTATTGGGCCATGCTGCTGCCACGTGTACTGGAAGTGTATGACCTGCCACTGCAAAACCCAGGGGCCTTGTGTACGCATTTCTGAAGCAAGGAGGCAAACGGAGATTTTTCTGCAAACTTCTCAGTACGTTTGAAATCCACACACTCCTCAGCTTAGTGATGTGTCCTAATACTCTGTCACTGGAATTTTCCAGCATTATCTCGCTGTTCATGTATCAATATGTGTCCAGACAATTTCTTCGGGCCACACAGCCATTACGTTAAGAAGCAAGAAGCTGATAACACCAGCAAACGAGGAGGCCAGTGCACTGACCCTTGCCGAAATAGACGTTGTTTCACAGGGAGATAAGAGTCTCCCACGTCCATGGGTGGGCCTCAGGAGTGACCAATGAGCGTGAACAGCTGCCAAGGTCCGCTCTCCTCTTCCTCTTTATAACCAGGGCTGCGAGGGCAGTTAGCACAAACCTGCTCTGAGCGTTCACTGCAGGGAGCCTGAGACCGCACTCGTTGCACAATGACGCTGACTCAAGCTGAGAAGGCCGCCGTGGTCACCATCTGGGCAAAGGTGGCTCCCCAAGCTGATGCCATTGGGGCAGAATCGCTGGAGAGGTAAGTCACCCAGCATCCCTCCGAAGAGGGTCCCTCATCTAACTTTGCTGTTAAGATGTTTCTTGTGTAAAACTTATACGAATGAGATCACACCGGGAGTTGTGTGAATTAGATTCTGTAAACATCTTAACCACCTCCTTACATGTGCTCAGCCTCTCCGGCAGTGGGGAGCTGACCGGCTCTGCCGACGGTGTGCAGAGCCCTGCGGGATAAGGGCCAAGGCTGCCTGGCTACTGAGCATGTGGTATCAGTGGATTTTGGGCCGCACCATCAGATACTGATGAGGAAGGACCTAGATAAGTCTTGGAGAACAAGCGTTAGGGCAAGTCCTTTAGAATTCAGCAATTGTACAGAAATTGCTGATGAACTCTATGTTATTTAGTATGTAATTTACTGGAATTACATCTTTGCTACTAAATTCTAATAGATAGCCCCAAAGTCTTATGGCAAACCATAATTTTCTATTCAATTCTACAGGTTTCTTTCCCATTATAGCAATTTAGAAGAATTCGTAGCCAGGAGCACTGAGGAGGAATTCAAAGTCATTCATACTCAGTGTCCTGAAATAGGGTTACCACTACTAGGAAATGAACTTAAAGTGGTTTATTGTATGAGTGATGCAATTCCTGTTGCCATATAATCAGCATTAATAGAGGATAGCTGTCCAATGAATTCATCGGATAGTCATGTTTCATTGACCCAGTCGATATATAACAGACCATTAGGAAACAACACAGCTGGACTCTGCATGGAGTATATCACAGAAACAGAATGGGTACAGAAAGAAGCCACTCTAAATACAATAGCTTCTTATTATCACAAGAGGAATGTCCCTTTCAAATCAGCCAAGCTGCTTTTAAGACTATGGAAGTCTCTACTTCTTCCAAAAAAAGTTCACCCAAATTAAGCAAGCTGGCACAAAAGGGAGAATAGTCTGTAAATTGTTCTGAAGCAATTAAGTTAACCAAAGTTATTCAGATGTTATTTATAGATCAATCTAAAGTACTGTGATGCTCTTTCAGAGACTCAGAGTACCACTCATATTGATTCTGGTTCATTCAGCTCAGATTAGTTTGCAGATCCTGCTAACTGGCTGACAGTGTAATACAAGAAATGTAGGTGACAATTTGGGTGCATTATTTATTAATAAAACATTACATTTAAAAAACTTTAGACCGCTGGCTATTCTGTACATACTACAGAAGTGTTTTAAGAGCAAAAACATCGCAGGTCTTAATGCAAGCTTCAAGCCTCCGAAGCTCTGTTACAACAGCTGAATGAGTGTACTGCTGCAACTGGTGGGTTTACAGCATACTTGTCCTGAAGTTCAGGTCCTCCATGCAATTTACACTGCTGAATTTAATTCTCTTGCTCTCCTCCAGGCTTTTCTCCAGCTACCCCCAGACGAAAACCTACTTCCCTCATTTCGATCTGAGCCAAGGTTCTGCTCAGCTTCGTGGTCATGGCTCCAAGGTCCTGAATGCTATTGGGGAAGCTGTGAAGAACATTGATGACATTAGAGGTGCTTTGGCCAAACTCAGCGAGCTGCATGCTTACATCCTTCGGGTGGACCCCGTGAACTTCAAGGTGAGCGAACTCAGACACTTTTAGCGGTGAAAACCGCCAGTCACAAAATTAGAGACCAGAGATCATTTCAGCTAATGGCAGCTCGATCCCTGACTGCACTGTACAGCCTTGTCAACTCATGTTGCTGCTTCACCACCTGGTTATTAACCTGAGATTGGACCCTTTCATGAAAGATCTGGTCTAGCTCAAGCAAAGAACTATTCAGGGAGCTCTTGTGGTCTGTGTTAGACAGACCTGAGCCCCTGCTGCCTTTGTGGTAGTTTATGAATCTTCCTCACAAGTCAGATTATAATATCGCCTTTCTTGAACAAAACCTTAGTAAATTCTAGACAACATTTCCACTTTTCTTGCATTTCCCTTTGGTGAAGGAGGAAGGGACATTTGGAAAGAGGGAGTGGTATCAAGCAATGCCTTTTTCCCTGTGCAAAAGGCAACTCTGCTTCTTCACACTTTAGCATAAGGCAGCAGTGTTAACTGCCTGGGACACGTGTTTGTCATCCCAGAGCAGGCTGGGAGTAAGGTTTGTTACAGATCCCTAGACTGAGGTCTATAACTGATTACAATGGATTTTGTCCTGTTTTCTCTTACAGCTGCTTTCCCACTGTATCCTGTGTTCTGTGGCTGCCCGCTATCCCAGTGAGTTCACCCCAGAAGTTCATGCTGCATGGGACAAATTCCTGTCCAGTGTTTCCTCTGTTCTGACTGAGAAGTACAGATAAATGGCCTTCACAGAGGGTGAGGGATGCTTGTCCATGGCATGCCACAGCTGCCAGGCTTTGGGGTATTCATTCTTCCTACACAGTCCTCTCAAGCCCTCTGTGTAGGGGTTCAGTCATCTGCAAAACCCAATAAATAATTCAACTGTGCACTTTGGTCTCTGTGCTTTCATCTTCACTTGTTCCACCTACACCTCACTGTTCAGCCAGGGGTATTTTGACATCCGTACAAAAGGTGGAGGGGAAAATGCTAAGCTGTGTAAGTTCATGTGCATAGTGGGAGTGACATACCATTGAGAAGAAGCCCAGAACAAGCTAGAGCCCTGTGACTGCTTCTGCTCACTGTGCAGAAGGTGGGTTCACCAGGGATAAGGCTGACCAGGAATCAGTCTTTTACCCTTTTGGGATATTGAATGAATCCAGGCTTTTCATTTGGCCTATCTGGAAAACAGGAGTAAAGTGTATGTTTCCTGTGCTGCTGTCACCTGGAGCTGTCAGTGGGCACTTTGGAAAACCCAGACCAGCCTAACTTGAACATAACCTGCATTGCCATGTGTTGTGATGTGCCCAGAGCCAGGCTGGGTCATCGTTCCTCTAACTGCCCTGGTGCATGCTCCACAGGGTCTAGAGTAGGTAGTTGATATGGTACTTGACATTTTTATTTTTCATGAAAATCTTGGGCTATCATACCTGGTAGAGAGGTTTGGTAAGGGGAAGTCCCCCCTCAGCTTGACATTTCCTAGTTTTATACTGGAACTATGCACGCATTTGAAATTTAGGAATAGTGTTGGCCACTGAAGGTCTCTGTTGATGACATCTGGAAGACCTGAATTCCCAGGGTTTCTCCGGAGAGGGGCAACAGTGAAAAATACAGAACTGAGGGTCACCCTGGGGGGAGCAGAGGGATTGTCCTCAGAACCACAACCGTGATTAATTGGCCAAGGCCCTCCTGTCAACAGCCTGGCTGTCAGCTGATAAAAGCTGTGTGAGCTGTTTCATTCACATCCTTGCTTCCTCTTCCAAAGTTTTTCCAAGACTCTACAGTGATCCATTGTTTCTCCAAGAAAAACACAGTGATTTTTAGAACAGTTTGAAAATGGAAAACCTCTTTGTTTGGGGGTGTGTTCACTACTTAAGTGACCCACATGCTGTGTGCAGGCCAAAGACTGCATTTCTAGGCAAGTTCCCCACACATGTGCAACAAACTGAATGCTCAAGGCAGCTTAGGAGGGATCGATGTCTAAGGACTGAGTGACTCCTATTTCTTTTACTGAGCTATATCCCTGTAGTGAGATATTTTTCAAGTTACATTCATTGCCCATGTGTGTCTTAGAGGACTTTTTCACATGAAAAGGTGGGTGCAAAGTCTTAGACAAGCTTTGATCAACGAGCCCAAATTGGCATTGCATGTTTCTGTCGTCCTCTTAGTTACAAAATACTAATTTTGAGAGCTATATTCATACACAGTTCCTGGAATGCTGAAAAATTTAGGTGCTGTATTTGGGCAGAGGGAAAATACTGCAGCTCTGAAGCTGCCAAATTACTCCCAAACTGTTACAGAAAGTCTACCCCAGCGCTTGCTGGGGCCAACAACTTTCTAATACGTTGTATGTTTGTGGGGTTTCAGGTAACCTGAATGTTTAAATCAACAACTTATATGGCAGGTCAGCATATGATATGTCCCTGATCAAATAACCAAAGGTATACCAGTGACTTCATCCTGGGCCTTAATGAGGAGTGTAACAGCCACCAACCACCACATGCCCTGTGGGATGTCCCTGTGTTTATGGAGAGGCAGGAGCACACCCTGGGATGGGAACAAGGCAACAGATCACGGCTTGGTAAGCGCTGCAGGTGCACACTTGGAAAAAACCACATGCCGAGAAAGGAGGTTCTTCCCCACCCCAGTTTCCCTGGGCTGCTGGAGAAATGGTCTTTCCCATGGCAGATCCCCGGCAGTATCTGAGAGGGCTTGCCACCAGCTTGTCCGCAGCTCCTACTCTGAGGCGCTGGGAACGCGCTGTGGGCAAAGGCAGCCCGTGGCAGGGAGGAGGCCTGAGGACATGCTGGAGGCTGGAGGGCACAAGGGCCAGGGCCACATGTGGGATCCACCGCGACGTGGGTGGCGAGGAGCCACGGAGGGCCTGGGCCCAGCGAAGGCGGAAATGGCAGATCCGCACAGGGATGTCTGAGAAGGGGGCAGCCGGGCCGTGACCACAGCAGTCCTTCGGCACCCACGGCAGGTGCCCGTGCTTGCTGACCCACTGCTGGGGGCAGCGCTGCCAGGCAGCTTCCTCCCACTCCCAGGGCCAGCAGGGCCCTGGTCGGACCCCTCACGGCAGGAGCCAGCCAGGCTGCTGCGGAGGCTCGCAGGCCATGTGCCCCCGGGGCCCTCAGGACTAGGCCGAGCCCCCTCAGGGCTCCTGCAGGGCTGGGCCAGGTCCCCCCAGGCCCCTCAGAGCTGGGCTGGGGCCACCAGGGTCCCCACGGGGCCAGGCCGGGCCACCACAGGGTCCCCTCAGAGCCGGGCCGGGTCCCGCCGGGCCCCTTCAGGGCCAGGCTGGGTCACCACAGGGCCCCCACAAGGCTGGGCCAGGTCCCCCCCAGGCCCCTCAGAGCTGGGCCAGGCCCACCCGGGGCCCCACAGGGCTGGGCCAGGTCCCCCCCAGGCCCCTCAGAGCCGGGCCAGGCCCACCAGGGTCCCCACAGGGCTGGGCCAGGTCCCCTCCAGGCCCCTCAGGGCTGGGCTGGGCCACCACAGGGTTGGGTCAGGTCCCCCCCAGGCCCCTCAGAGCTGGGCTGGGGCCACCAGGGTCCCCACGGGGCTGGGCCGGGCCACCACAAGGTCCGTCTGGGCCCCCTCAGGACGAGGCTGGGCCACCACAGGGCCCCCGCAGCACTGTGCAGCTGCTCCCTGGGCCAGGCGCTGTGGGGCCGCAGCCCCCCGCAGATAAGATAAGGCTGGAGCGGCAGTGGGGCTGGGGGAGGGCGCAGGGTACCGGCCTGGTGCTATAAGGGGGCGGCCCAACGGGCACCTCCACCACAGAGCCCCACACAGCCGCCACACCGCCCTGCCCCGCCAGCCGCCACCATGCTGACCGCTGACGACAGGAAGGTCATCCCGCAGGTCTGGGAGAGGGTGATGGGACACCAGGAAGCCTTTGGAGCCAAGACCCTGGAGAGGTGTGGGCTGCGACCGGTGGCCGGGAGCCCCATGGCAGGCCAGGCTGGGGGAATGCAGACCCACGGGGGGGAAGGGCCAGGGCATGTGGGCCTGGGACCCCCGTGGGGGACGCAGGCCGGGGGCCAGGGGATGCAGAGCCCCCCACGGGTGATACGGGCCCGGCCTCTGCCGGGGGGGATGTGGGCTGGGAGGTGCCATCGCTCTGACCGGCCTCGCTCCGGTAGGATGTTCATGGTCTACCCCCAGACCAAGACCTACTTCCCCCACTTTGACCTGCACCATGGCTCTGACCAGATCCGCAGCCACGGCAAGAAGGTGATGAACGCCCTGGGCAACGCCGTGAAGAACCTGGACAACCTCAGCCAGGCCATGTCCGAGCTCAGCAACCTGCATGCCTACAACCTGCATGTGGATCCCGTCAACTTCAAGGCGAGCCAGGGGCCAGGGCGGGCCAGGGGCCGGGCCGGGGGCCATAGCGGCGGTGCTGAGCCCTGCGTTTGCCTTGCAGCTGCTGTCACAGTGCTTCCAGGTGGTGCTGGCTGTGCACCTGGGCAAGGACTACACCCCCGAGGTCCACTCCGCCTTCGACAAGTTCTTGGCAGCCGTGGCCTCCGTGCCTCCGTGCTGGCTGAGAAGTACAGATGAGGCCCCCGTGCCGCCCGTGCCCACATGCTCAATAAAGATGCCTTTGCCACACCACCGTGTCCGTGTGTGCTGGGGCAGCGCTGGCCGGGGTGGGGGGAGCCCTCGGCAGGTGCCCCAAGCAGGGCCCGGGGGTGGTGCTGGCTGGGGGCTGTCTCCCACCCACCCTGGGGCCCTGTCCGCCTCGTTCTACGGTTGAGGAAGGAGGGGGGCCCTGCCTGGGGCCTGTCCTGCGCCGAACCTGCTCCATCCTGGCCCTGTCCTCAGGCTGGTGGCAGCACCTCAGTGACAGTGGGATGGACCCCAGGCTGTCACCTCGTCATGCCCGTGTCCCGTTGGGGAATGGGAGAGATGAAGGATACGCAAAGCCCAGTTTTGTTCTTGGCAGTCCCTGGATCTTGTTGGTGCTGTTTACCTGGGGGTAGGCTTAGCCCCTCTTGGCCCCAGCTTTTGCAATGAGTGGTTAGGACTTGATTCAGATGCTGTGGGAGCCGAGTGCCTGCATGAGCTCCAAAAGCAATCGGACAAATTCATGCAGCAAAAAAAATGCACCACAGACCATCAAGCACAAATAATACTGTCTCTGGCTCCAGTCCCTGAGCCACAAATCCCTCGTGATTGGCAGGGAAGTGCCCCCCACACCCACCCTGGGTGTCTGCCCTTCCCAGGGCTCCTGGGGTGGGTGGGACCAGGGACAGGCGGAGTCTGCCGCAGGGGCCGCTGGTTTCATGTTTCTGGAGCCTGAATCAAAAAACTCATTGCCTTTAGATCACCGGGAGGTGACGGGTTGTAAGATCCTAAAGCAGCTTTCAGTTTGCTCTAGGCTGTGACAACAGAGAGAGATGAGATAAGAGTTTAAGAGTGAGTGTAAGAGAAGGTGGGTCGGAACAGCACCTATGGGGTCCCGAGCACAGACAGTGGGTGCCGGCTGTCCTGGGACCTCGTGCGCACAGAAGCACAGGCTTGGGGAACTCCTGGGCCATGCTGGCCTCTGCCCTCGCAAGTACACCCATGAATCCACCGTGCTCTTCCTCCATGCTCAGAAGCATCATCTGAGTCCCAGCATATTCATGTACATTTATATCCATTTATTCTTATGCCTTCGGTTTGGAGGGCTCTGCACTTCTGCAGTTTGCCCCACTGATGTTGTCACGCACAGCAAACACGCTGCCCCTGCCGCTGTTTCACCGGCCCAGCTTCTTGGAAGACCAGCCCCCCCCCCCGCCCCGTGCTCTGAACCGGTGCCAGGTTGGGTTGTGCTAATCTCCCCTAAACACAAACGATAAGAACCGTCGGCCCCATGGAGAAAACACAGCGTGAACTGTCCCCCCGCCCGCGCGTGCCAGCTCTAGAAACGACTGGAAGCACTGCAGCCCTCCTCGCCCTCCTCGCCTTCCCCGTCTCCTCGCCTCCCTGACCCTCCTCACTGGGGGCACATGGCTCCCCAAAACCCACCGCGGCCGAGCGCGCCTCCCTTCCCCAGCCTCGAGCTCCTGCTGCAGGCCAGTGTCTGGGTCGGTGCCCAGCACTGCCGTATGTCCCCCGCTCCCGGAGTCGGGGACATCAGCCTCTCTGCAGGGAGCATGTGGTGGTGTGTGCAGGGGCGAGGGCTGGGGCCGTGCCGGACGGCAGCGCGGACAGGCGCAGCGTGTGTGTGCAGGGACAGCGTGTGTGCACAGGGGCTGTGCTGGATGGCAGTGCGGACAGGCGCAGCGTATGTGTACAGGCACAGCGTGTGTGTGCGGGGATGGCGTGTGTGTACAGGGGCTGTGCTGGATGGCAGCGTGGACAAGTGCAGCATGTGTGTACAGGGACAGCGTGTGCACAGGGGCTGTGCGGGATGGCAGTGCAGACAGGCACAGTGTGTGCGTACAGGTGCAGCATGCGTGTGCAGGGACGGTGTGTGCACAGGGGCTGTGCTGGATGGCAGCGTGGACAGGCGCAGTGTGTGTGTGCAGGGACAGCGTGTGTGCACAGGGGCCGTGTGGGATGGCAGTGCAGACAGGCGCAGCGTGTGTGTACAGGCGCAGCGTGTGTGTGCAGGGACAGGGGCTGTGCTGGATGGCAGCGTGGACAGGTGCAGCGTGTGTGTACAGGTGCAGTGTGTGTGCACAGGGGCTGTGCTGGATGGCAGCACGTACAGGCGCAGCGTGTGTGTACAGGCAAAGCGTGTGTGTGCAGGGACATTGTATGTCCACAGGGGCCATGCAGGATGGCAGTGCGTACAGGCGCAGTGTGCGTGTACGAGGACAGCGTGTGTGCACAGGGGCTGTGCTGGATGGCAGCGTGTACAGGCGCAGCGTGTGTGTACAGGTGCAGCGTGTGTGTGCAGGGACAGCATATGTGCACAGGGGCTATGCGGGGTGGCAGTAGGTACAGGCGCAGCGTGTGTGTACAGGCACAGCATGTGTGTGCAGGGACAGCGTGTGTGCACAGGGGCTGTGCTGGATGGCAGCGCGTACAGGCGCAGCGTGTGTGTACAGGCGCAGCACGTGTGTGCAGGGACGGCATATGTGCACAGGGGCCATGCGGGGTGGCAGTAGGTACAGGCGCAGCATGTGTGTACAGGCGCAGCGGGTGTGCACAGGGGCTGTGCAGGACGGCAGTGCGTACAGGCGCAGGGCGGGTGTGCAGGCCGCTGTGCCCCCCGCTCGCAGCGCGGTGCCGGTGCCGAGCGCCGGGAGCTGGCGGCTGCTCTGCCGCCCCGGCCCCGCTCCGGCAGGACACCCCGCCGCGCCGGCGCCGCAGACCCGGGCCCTCCTCCTGCCCCCGGCCCTGCCGGCGGGTCGGGCGCCGCGGCCGGGGCCGGGGCCGGGGCCGGGGCCGGGGCCGGGGCCGGTGGCGACGTCGCCTGGCCGCGGTCCAGCGCCGCCGGGGCGGGCGGGGCCGGGCCGGGGCGGGGGGGGGGGGCCGGGAGGCGGGCGGGGCCCCGGCACTGCATATAAGGGCGGCAGCGGCGGTGGGGGGCACCCGTGCTGGGGGCTGCCAACGCGGAGCTGCAACCATGGTGCTGTCTGCGGCTGACAAGACCAACACGAAGAGCGTCTTCGCCAAGATCGGCCCCCATGCCGAGGAGTATGGAGCTGAGACCCTGGAAAGGCAAGTGTCCGTCCCCGTCTCTGGCTGTCCCCATCCTGCCTGTCCCCGTTTCTGTCCCGTCTGCCCCCATCCTCTCCCGAGCTGCACCTGCCCGTGTCCTAGCCATGCCTGTCCTCACCCCTGCCTTTTCTGTCCCCCTCCCCATCAGCCCTGCTGGTCCTGTCCCACCAGCCCTCACCTTCTCTGCCCTGCAGGCTGTTCACCACCTACCCCCAGACCAAGACCTACTTCCCCCACTTCGACCTGCACCATGGCTCTGCTCAAGTCAAGGCGCATGGCAAGAAGGTGGCAGCTGCCCTGGTTGAGGCTGCCAACCACATTGATGACATCTCTACGGCCCTCTCCAAGCTCAGCGACCTCCATGCCCAAAAGCTCCGCGTGGACCCTGTGAACTTCAAAGTGAGTGTCCGAGAAGGGGCAACCCAGCCTGGTTCTCCTCCAGTCCCATCTCTGTGCTGTCTGACTGCACCCTCCCCTGACTTGCTTGCTCACAATCTCCCTTTGCCTTTCAGCTGCTGGGCCAGTGCTTCCTGGTGGTGGTGGCCATCCATCACCCCTCTCTCCTGACCCCAGAGGTCCACGCCTCCCTGGACAAGTTCCTGTGTGCTGTGGCTAACGTGCTGACTGCCAAATACCGTTAGACAGCACTGCGTCTGGAGCTGGACCCGACTTACCACCAGCCCTCTGACAGCGAGCAGCCAAATGATCTGAAATAAAATCGATTGCATTTGTGCTCCAGCTCTGGTGTCTTGCTCTGATCACTGCCTGTGGGGAAGGACTGAGGACTGGGACGGTTCTGCTCCAGGGCTCTGTGCCTGCCTGCACCCAAACTACTGGTTCCCCCCATGCCAGGTGGGGACACGGAGCAAAGAGGCTCCCAGGCTCTGGGTTTCCTGCCTCGGTGTTGGGGGGGGGGGGGTGTCCGGTAGGTGCACATCTCTTTGCAAGCTGTGGGGTTCCAGGCACAAGCGGAAGGGCATCTCCGGACACTGGCACACGGGAAAGCCTCAGGGAGAGGGGCCAGAGTCTGACGCTTGGCAAGTCCCTACAGCCCCATCCTGCCGAGGCCTTTTCGTCAGAACACCCATCTCAACCTTGGCATCTCTTTTCTGTGGGGGTGGAGAGCCCTGTGCACCTCTTGCCCCCGCTCAGGCTAAATTGCATTCTGAAAGATGGGTCTTGTCCTGCAAGTGCTCGTGGGAGACCATGGGGCACAGGTGACTCCTGGCATCTGTGACCAGCTGCATGGTGGCACAGCAAGGACTCCTGTGAATGCTGAGTCCTGAAGACCTTGCAGTGCAAGGGCAGCTTTCCGAGCATCTCCACAACAACTAGAGAACAGGGCTGTGTGGCACATGTCGAATTTCTTCTCTGTTTCCATCTAACACCGTGTTGCCAGAGTACTGCTCTGGCAGGGGGTCTGGGGTGCTTGCGGAGGGGGCTAGCAGGCCGGGGAGACCAGCGGGCACAGTTTGCCCCAAGGGGAGCCCTCAGGTGCACCTGGCCCAGCCCCAGATCCTGCTCTTTGGACCACGAATCTCAGCTGGGAAGGTAGCGTCAGGGCAGGAAGGAGAGAGCAGGACGCGACGTGGTGCTGGGGTCCGAAAAGCATGCGTGCTCCGCGCAGCCCTCCGCCCTTATCGCGGCCAGCAGCGGGGCTGACCGGCAGCCAGGGCCAGGGGCTGGGGGGGCTGCGGGCAGCTGATAAAGGAGCTGGATGGGCTCCCCTCCAGCCTCGGGGTGTGGTAAGAGACCTCAGCAACAGAGAGTCTCCGGAGGCCAAAAGCCGTCAGGTGCTGAGTAACTGCGCTGTCTCTGCCAGGGCTGGGAGGTGCTCGGCACCGAGGGGAAGGTTCGCGAAAGCCCTCGGGCGGCTGATACAGTGAGCGGGGCGGAGGTTGCCCCGGGCCCCTTCGCTCCCTGGCACACGCATGCTGCAAGGGTCGGCTCCCGTATGAGGCTGGATGGTTGCTCCAGCCCCGTGGCCTCCAGCCCCCCGTCAGCAAAAACACCAGAGGCGGGAGAAGCCAGAACTGACTCTGGAGGGAGACAGGCCTCCAGTCCCCAGGGCCCCCCTGCAAAGCACCAGCCTCAGGCTGTGGGCCCGCACCAGGGGCAAGGCAGAGCCTACTGCACGTGGGCACGGTGAGGAGGGGGAGCAGAGGCTGTTTGGCGCGTCAATGACCAACCTGAACTGCCTGTGTGCTGGGCCTGCTTGGAGCAGCAGCTTGGACTCTAGCGGTCCCTTGCAGCCAATATTATTCACTGAGAGCTGTAGGCACAACTCTGCTTGGCAAAGGGCCTCTGGTGCCTGCGGAGCATGGGGGGAGCAGGCGTGTGATGGGGAAATAGGGCACGCAGGTGTGCCCGGCAGCGGGGACTGGTGCCTAAAGTACCAGTATGAGCCAGCTTCAAACCCGGCGCAGACCTGAGCTGCTCCAGACCCGGCTGCGCAGGACTCTCGCAGTCCTGGGCACGGCAAAGCCACTGCGCGTGTGAGAGCCCGTGTGCGGGGGAGTATATGTGCAAAGAAAGGGATGTGCGTCAGCCCGGACGGGCAGTGTGTGTGTGCACACACGGTGCAAGCGCACAACCGAGCGTGTGCACGCATGCACGGGAGCAGCAGTGCACGTGCCTCGTTTTGTCCTTGGGCAGGGGGAGGCAGTGTGACACAGTGGCCGTGCCCTGGGCCCCAGTGCTTTCCTAGCTGCCATCCGGAAAGCGCAGGGCTCAGACGCCTCCCGGGCTGCGACAAACCTGGCGGAGGAAAGGCCGAGCTCCAAGCAGCGGGGACGCGTTTCGGCACAGACATTTGTCCCTGCCGCCACAAGAGGGAGGCCTCAAGCCGCGGTGTTTTTATCAGGGCCGGGCAGGGGGAGCAGAGCCGTGGGAGCACGGGCAACCCTCAGTGACCAGGGTTTTGCGTGCCCCGGGACACGGTGAGCCAGAGGGGCCAGACATGCTGGGACAGACTGCTGGGAGCTGGCGGAAGGGTTGGCTGCCACGGGGCTGGGCTGATGGCTGGGCAGGTAGGGACGGCGGGGCCCTGCACAGCACTAGCAGCATTAACCATGACCCTCCTGCTGTGGAAACGCACCAAGGGGTTGTCCAGAAGGTTGCCATCCGTAGGAACCGTCCTGAAGTGCCGCTTCACACCAGGAAGTTCTGCAAGGAACCTGTATCAGGAAAAGGTGGTTAGCAGTGCTGGAAAATCAGAAAGCAACCAAAAAAATCCAGCAGGGGCCAACTGCTTCACACGCACGCAAGCACAGGCAGTAAAAACTGTGCAAACGAAGGTCGTCTCCAGCCACATGAAGAAATCAAAGGGTGTTCTTGAAAATGATCCTTTCAGCTTTGATTGAAGTGGGATTTTCAGTTCTCCTCCCTCCTCTAGTGTGTCAGAAGGGTATGCAGTAACTTAGGGTTTTGCTTGTACGTAGAGTTGGACCGGGCAGAGTACATGCTCACCTGGGGTATGGCCTCTGCTCCAGAGCAACCTGTAAAATCTACCAGAAGACTTCATGCACACACAAGCATAAGATGTACACATTCACCTTTTTCCAAGCAAAGAAGCCAAAGGGCATTCAGGTGGTCTGTGGACATCAGTATCTCAATCAAGTTACTTTCTCTTCCGTTTTCTGGATGTGTCAAACATGGGACCAAAAAGTCCTCTCGTCAGCTAGTGTTTGCAGCACAGCCACATCAGCAGAAGTCGTCTCCCTCCTGTGCCCCCAGCGTTTGCTCTTACACAGGTGCTGTCATATTCTTCCACTTCCAGCTGTGCAAAACACACAGCCTGGCACTGTGAGCTAGAACAGGGAGCTGGTCTCATGTAAAGCCCTCTGTTTCCACAGGGCTGGGAGCTCTTTTATGCCACTGCTGCCACAAGGGATCTTGAGCCCCCATAAATAGGCAAGTCATTTTGTTTTCCTTAATAAATATCACTTTGTCCAGCATACCAGTTGGAGGGTGGGAAGACTGTTCTGCGTCTCCAGTTCTAACCTTCCCCTCCATATACTGACAGCATGGACAGTTTAGAGCCCACCGCAGGTGAAGTAGGTGTGGACTCTCCTGCCCCTTGTGTGTCCCTGTTTGCTTTGGGGACACCCCACCCTGTTGGCAGAGGCTTTTGGCTGAAACCAGGGTCTGGAGGTATAAGGCTGATGGGGTGGTCCTCAATGTTCTGCCTTCAGGCCAGAGGACCTGTGCTCTCCTACGAGTGCAGCTCACACGGGCTCTCCCAGGGGTGTAGCTCTACGACCACAGCTCATTGGCTTGCTTTTCCTCCTGGCAGTACTCAGGATTTGGCAATCTTGACATTTTCTAAGCATAGGTCAGGTGACTGTGGCACACGGACGCTGCCCATGCGCAGCAAGATCCTGCAGGAGAAGGTGCATGATTTGCCTTGAAGGCAGGTTTGGGATCGGTAGTCCCACAAGCATTATCACATCGACATAGGATGGGATCTCCACTAAGAGCCAGTGGACTGCATGTACTGAATGCAGTCTGAGGGTGGTATCGGGTGGGTTTGGCAAGTTAGAAGTTTATCTAAAATATCGAGGCTTAGTGGATGGAGACGTTTCCAATGAATGGACTCACTGCAGGGTGGAAAAGAGTGGGATGGGACACTCAGCTTCAGCAAGTCAAGACCACAGAAGGAGCAGAGCAGGATAGTCCCTCCCATGAGAGAGGTCAACACACAAGTGGGAAGAGATGTTTCAACATGGGCTGATGCTCCCCAGCTGGTACATTTAGACCATCGCAGGAGTCTATCTGTTCCAATTTCACTCTAATAACCACCATCGTAAAGCGCTTACAGCACTAAGATGCCCAAACAAGCTGTCAGCAACCATCCAGGAGAACATAGTCCCTAAGTTCACTGCGAGGGTGTAGTCTGTGGCTTTCTGTAGCTCGTTTGTCCCTGAGCTAGTTCTACCTGCCTAGCTGCTTTGGGACATGTAGTCAGGGCAGCACTGGTTGGCTGAAACAGTTCAGGTTAAATATTTACCCCACTTCTTGCCCAGGTTGTTTTTGCAGCATGTTTTGCTGCAGCTCCAGCGTCAGAGGGAGGCAGGGGAGGCAATCTCTGCACTGCCACAGCCGTGGCAGGCTGCAATAGCACCACGCTACACGGGGAAGGTGGACTTTGAGGGCAGAGCCCCCATGACCCAGGCCAGTGCACTGCCCAAGAGGAAGAGAGTTACAGGAGGAAATTTCAGGGGAAGAAGAAAGATGAACATCTTCAGGTGAAGCAAAAGTCCGCTCTGATGTCTCCACTATCTGGAGGCCTTTTCTCTGGAGTAACTGGCATTTCTTGTAAAAGCACAAAACATCTACCTTTAAAAGAGGCCCACAGAACAACCTGATATATTCTTATATGATAGTCACAGAAGAAAGCAGTATCCTAGAGCTTATTTTTACTGAAAGTGGAATTAAAATGACATCAGAAAACAAATTTGACAGTTTTGACTTACCTGATTGCAACAGTTTTGCCAGTCTCTTGAGGGTTCGCAAACAGTTTTGTCCAGGTGGCTTGGATATTACTCATATCAGCATCTGATAAAAAAGTCATGGTCCCTAGGGAATGCTTTTCTGGAAAAGGAGAAGTACAAGTGTGGTTATAAGCTGCTGTCCTTACTTTTGGGGGAAGCCAAGCATCCTAGAGGAGTTTACCAAGCACTTCCCTTTCAAAATGCACCTTGCCATGTAGCAGAGAATGAAGGGGAAGATACAGGATTCATTTCTTGTTGAAAGCTGGTCTCAGGACACCAGCGGAGACATCCTCTAGTTGGAGAAAGATGAAGGAAAATGTCACCTGTTCTGCAAACCATTCTTCTGCATATACATCCCGTATCAGCATCCAATATGCCAATAGCATAACACGTTTGGTACAACCTATCGGCCCTTTGCTGAAAAATGGCTACCCAAGCAGTTTGTCTTTGCACAGTTGGTTATTCTGTCCTGAATGTCAGATCTTCTGTAGTGAACTGATCTTTCCAATTTGTCTAGATGCCTCTGCATTTTAACCAGTACACCGAAGTGCTTGCAGCCCTTCCAACTCAGCCGCATCTGGGAATTTAACTAGCGTATTCTCTAGTATAACGTGTAAGTCATTGATGAAGCAACAGTGAAAAATACTGTTGGATCAAGGACTAGACTTTGTCACAGAAGGAAAATAAACTAATTTGACATGATTTGTTCTTGGCAATAGTAATGGTTGTTGCTCATCTTTTTCTTTGATTGACTGTCCCACCCTTTTTTGTGAATTGAAGTTGGATGTTTTATAGTTCCTTAGTTTCTTCCTTTTATCCTGCTAATGATAATAGACATTATTACCTTGCTTCTGCAGCCCCACCATCCTCCACCACTTCTCAAATATATTGATTGTTTGGAGATGATTTCAATCAGTTATTGAGGTAATGGGGAATTTTTTCAGGCAAACAGTTTGAAAATACAGGAATGAATTAAGTATGTTTTAATCCACTCTTTTCAGAATCTACACACTTTCTCCAATGATTGTTTTGCCAGTTGTGTTAAGGGTTCCATTAAAATCGAAATTTTAGTGAGAGGTGACTCTGTTTTCTGTGACTACTTCTCCTTTCCCCACTGAATCGATGCTTTCCTTGTGGGAAGCCGTTGATGGTTTTCTTTTGGGCTTTTAAGACCCTTGTGAGTTACATCTTGCTTTGTGCCTTGTTCTTTTGACTGCGTGCCTACGTGCTTGTGGGTTTTTTTTAATATTTGTTGTTAATCGGTTTACCTCATCTCCAGTCTGCGGTTCCCTTTTTGTGCCTGAGAGCATAGGATAGTTCCTTCCTGCTCTTCCTCTGCTCTGCTATAGGTTATATTCGGGCCCTTATGTCTTCCTTTCACATAATTTTTACCAGCTCTCAGTTTTTACCAGCTGTGTGAGATGTTTCTTATAGGATCTCACACATCAGACTACTGAACTTGCTGAACTTTGTTTCTTTGAAGTCCAATGCTTTTATTCTGTTGTTCTCTCTCCTTCCTTTTCCAAAAGCCAGGACTGCTCCCAGCTGAGCAGTCACATCAGACACCAGCAACTGCACAGCTGCACAAGTCCCTCCAGACAGAGTAGAACTGATTCAACATTTTTTTTCCTAAAGTAAAAACAAGCAGTAGAGAAACTTAAAACATTGTCTGCTCTCCTTTGCCATCACAAAAAGTTTAGCATGACAAGCAATAGCTTAGAAATACTCGTTGCTGGTCCCCCTCAAAGTTGACCCATTAGGAATCCAGGTCTCCTTCTGCAAGCTCCCGTGACTGGCAAGCCATGAAGTGTGATGAATCTCCTTTCCTCAGAGATGTTCAGGACAGAATCCAGGTCTTGGATCTTATATCTGAGATGAGAAGGAGCAGATCTGTGGTGACGTAATGTTGGTGACAGACTCCTTTCCAGGGCCATCACTGCTATTTTAGAGCCACTCATCAGCTAAGCAGCAGTAAACTTTCCACAACTGCTCTGCACTGCTTTCCTACTTCCTTTGTGTGGCCAACAATGTCTTTTTTTAGTAACTAGATCTAGCCAGATTTCCACTGAGATTGTAACACTAGCAACCCCTTTCATTAAGATGATGATGTTTTTCCATCAGGTCTGCTTGATGCTGTCTCCTGGGAATTGATTAGATTTTTCAATACAGACATGGGAGCTGACTGGAAATGGAAACATTTCTTTCCTGCTAGTTATCCCATCTTCCTACTACCC
The DNA here is from genome assembly GCF_036370855.1 of Dromaius novaehollandiae. NCBI lineage: Eukaryota > Metazoa > Chordata > Aves > Casuariiformes > Dromaiidae > Dromaius > Dromaius novaehollandiae. Next base: position 19,177,944 of record NC_088111.1, on the reverse strand, counting down.
ACCAGCCACCTGAGAAGGTCTGAATGTGGTTAGGGATGAGGAGATGGAGAACACAAATACTGGGTCAGATTATTGGTCCATCTCACCCCATGTTGTCTGCAGCAATAAGATGTGCTATTTAGGGCAGTTGTGCATTCCCCTTGTGCTTCCCCAGCATTCACAGCAGCAGTAATAGCAATTTCAGAGAGTATGTTCCTGCCTATTCCCTCCAGCATCTGTTTATGGACCTGCTGTCCACGAATTTGCTAATCCCTTTATAAACCTGCTGATCCTGTTTATTTCCACAGCGTCCTGTGGCAGCAGGTTCCAGAAGTTCATCCTCCCACATCCTGTAGAAAGTCCCTTTTATCCATTTTAAACTAGTTTCATCAATGCACTGTATCACGAGTATTGCAGGATCTGATGAGCATCAGGTCCACATTCACCTTACCTGCCACTTTCATGATTTTGTAAACTTTGTCCTTTCAGTTCCCTCCTCTCCAGGCTGAAAAATCCCAGCCTTCCCAGGCCCTCCTCATAAGGCAGCTGTCCCGTCCCCTGGATCATCTCAGCTGCCCTTCTCAGGACTCTCTCTAAGTCCACTATGTCCTTAGATTCGAAGGCCAGAACTGCACAGATGTGGGTGCACCAAGCTTTTACAAAGCAGCCAAATGATACCCTCTGTCTTGTCTTCAGAGCCCTTCCTGATGATGTCACCATGCTTTGCTGGCTTTTTGGACTACTTCTGCACTTCAAACATACAATTTTGGTGAATCGTCAATGAGGACTCTAGGATCTCTTTCCTGAGCTGTAACAGCCAGTTCAAGTTCAGCATCTCCTGGTTTAGATCATATTTCCCTAGGTGTGTCACCTTACGTCTGTCTACACTGAAGCTGACCAGCCACTTATTTTTCCATTCATGAATAACATTGAAAGCTGCATGGAGCAGACTTGGGACTGAGAATTAGAAAGCTGTATTTATTTTGCTGCAGATTCTCCAGTTTATATCACTCTCTTTATTGGACTGCATTGAGGGACTATATGGAAGAGCACAGCCGCTCCTAGGAACCAGCTGGTGTCTGGCTTGCTCTATACGGGGCAAGGCAGGGAAGGAGACCCTGCAGTGACTGCCAAATGGGGAGCCGATGGGTGGGAAGGCACCTGAGCCACTGAAAGCACTTCTGTATCATGTTGCTCCATGAATTACAACAGAAAGCCTTTCATCAGTCTCCTGCAGTGATGGCGCAACATCTCACATTTCTGTCTAAAGTTATAGCATGCAATTTTAACTGCAGATTTTTGATCCATCCTCCCAGAACATAGTGCTCTGTTGTACTCTTCCCTTCCAGAACCCTAGCCACAGGGACATCAAGTAGGCAGTGAGCTGCAAGTTAAACACCACTCATCTAGGATCTAGCTGGAGTTGGCCAAAACTTAGGGCTTTCTACCCAGTGACCCCTTTCACGCCTTGTACCAGGACCAGATAAACAGAGGTATGGGAGCAAACTATGCCAGCTCTGTGCTCACCAGAGACCTTTCCATGCAGTCAAGAGGATCACAGCTATCGATTTATGGAAAGGAATGTAGCACAATGTGCATTGCAGATGCTCAGCCAGGAAGCTTTTGTACCTCCTTCAATGGTTGTTTGAGTAGCTGAGTGTCTTTATTGGTAGCAGAAATACATTTATCGAAATTCATGGGTCAGCACTGTCAGCTCTGAGGTCAGTTCTGCAGATCCAGCTTGGACACATCATTGTTACTTATTTTTCCAGATTGTAGATTCAAATGGGGATGCTTTGTAGATGTAGATGCAAATGTAGATGCAAAATGGGGATGCATAGCCCAAATTTCCCTCCAGGTGTGTTTGCAGTCTTGTCAAAAATACACCTTCAAGAGCAAGGTGCTCTCTGCTCCACTTGCGTTTGACTTCCCAAGGAGGGGATGAGTTTGAAGACTCAAAGACCAAATGGCAATAAGCAGAGGTGAATAGCCCTAACCATTACACGGGCTGGCCTGCTGGCACAGGCACCTGCAGTATATCCAGGGTCAGTTGTGTAATCAAATGTTGCAAGACTGCTAGACGGAAACCCTGGTCCCAGTATAGCCATACTCCCTTTGATTTCAGTGTAGACAGAAGGAGCGTTTTAAACGCTGCAGTTTGTGTTGCCACCACAGGAGAAGGCAGATGTCACTGTGGCTGGATTTGCTGTCTGGTTGCAGGTCTCACAGTGATCCATGGGTTGCTATACGCATCCACCAGCCACAGGATATGGAAGCGACCATGCCTGTAGAAGTGGTGGAAACTTCAGCTCCAGCAAGAAGGGTCTACTCTGGAGCGAAGGGAGACTCTCTCTGTGGAAAAGAATATTTCACCCTTCCTGGTTCAAGCTCATCCTTTATTCCAAGACTGCAAGGCCATTTAGCCAAAGGGGAGAGAAAAGAGAGCAGCCCACAGAGCTGCTAAGCCAATGTCAACATTTTAATAATCTCATGTGTTTGTAGCAGCTATGAGTCCAGAGGCAACATGTCCTGTAGCATCCACCACCCCAGACAGTGGTGGAATGCTTTCCTAAGGGAATAGGAGCAGGTCTAAGGAACCCAAGCTGTGGGAAAACAGATATCGTAACATGTTGGTGACCTGATTCTGCATTACATCAGATGAGTTTCAGTTGTCCTTGGGTCTCTCAGTCCTTGACTTTGAATCCCATTGTTAGTCCTCGAGAAGAATAATTATAGGTAGTGACAGTGTTGCAAGAAAGCTATTCATAAGGACTGAGTGATGATGAGCTGATGCCTTTGAAATTGAGTTGAATGCTAAATTAATGTAGAGTGGGAATAAGAGATTTTGTTTGTTCTTATTCCAGAAAAGCAATCTTTGAGCAACATTAGAATTAATTGGAAGAACTCAAGCTTGATGTGGAAGTAGCTTGCCATTCCTTAGAGCAGAAGTTGCAAAATTACTTGACGTTGTTCCAGAGGAATAATAATATCAAAAGGATATTGGGAATAACAAGCTTATGAAAAATGGTGAGGAGAAGGACTAATCAATAAAGAAAGCTTCATGTTCATGAAATGTGTGAGTGAAGTAAGAATAGATAAATCCACCAAGCTGGAGGTAAGCGGATGTTGTAGAATTTAAAAATACCAAATACAGTATCTGTATTTAAAAGAGAGGAGGGAGGAAGTGGAGCAGGTTGCCACAGATCCTTAGCCTCATATCAGTAATATGCAGGGCTTTAGAATAAGATTTTTGAGAAAGGAATGATCAAAGAGATGGTGGTAAATTAGACAACGTGTGTTGGAGGGTTAGCAAAGACAGATCATGCCGCAGGAATTTGATACCTTTCTTTGACAAGAATATGTGGTGGGTCTGTACTTCTCAGTACCAATAAAGAATTGCCATAAAGACATCTGGGGTTCTTGCCCCAGAATTTGTATCTAGGTCAAGATCTCAAAGCTCAGTCATGAGCATATGTTATGACAGCATCAGGTGGTGGTGGGAACATGTGATTTGAACTGAAGAAAATACAAATTAGCAATGAAGTGGGCTTGGGGGAACTTACTGATGGAATCTGACCCTGGAAGTGGTCTTGGAGTTTTTATTAATGACCACATGTGAAAAAAGATGTGGGCACTGTCACAACAGAGGAGGATCAGTATATTACAGGATACCTGTGTGGCCTCAGCAATCAGCATGGTAGAAATGGGATGATATCCTCACCCACAAGAATAAAGGTGAGGAGGAAGCTGATTTTGTCTTTATGGAGTACACATCCCAGAAGGAAAACCTTGAACATCCAAGGATAGTACTGCACAGGAACAAATGGAAATAAACAGGAAGTGAACAAATGTAGGCTCGGAATTAGAAGAATAGCTCCTTCCAATCCTATGCTGCATGTTGTCCAGCTTCTGGGCTGACTTCAATGAAGTCTTCTCATAAATTAGATCAGGAAAGCTATTGATTGCCTAAACTGCTCTGACTGGGCTTCTGGTGATGTCAGAACCCTTAGAAAATGAGTGTGCTCTCAACAGCTCTTCCCCAGGGGATTTTCTTCCAATATTTATTGTATTTACCACAGGTATATCAGGCTTGTGAGAGAAAGAAACAAAGATTTGGGGCTCCTGAAGTCCATTTTCAGTGAGTTTGTGATTGAAACAGGTCTGAACTCCTCGAACAACCAGACTGATCGGGAGATGAGTAGGGTTTTTTTCTGGGAAAGGACTCCAAGACTGTGCTCAGACTGCATGATTCTCCTGGAAAACGCATATACGTCAGAAGGTATCCCAAAGAAAAGATGCGTAAGAGGGAAGATCCCTTTGGAAAAGACCTTGACTCTTCTGAAGACAACCAGAAAAACAGAAAATGAGTCAACTGTTCATATAAAAGCCCCATCTTCTGTAAGTCCTATGAACATAGCAGATGTATAGAACTGAGAAGGTAATGACATATGTAACACGATTTGGACAATCCCTTGTTGGCAGTAAAATGACTTTCTAAAGACAGGTATAAAAACACCTTTCAGACTGAAGAGCTGAGCGTCCTCTTACCCTCTGTCTACTAGTTTACAGCTTCTATGGGAGGATCTCCGCTAGTTTTCTTCTCCTGAATAGGGAGAGCCGGGTCTTTCACTGAACATAATTAAAATCTGTTGATGTTTGGAAATGGACAGTTAAGTGACCCCCAACAATTTAAATTCTGAGCTATAGTACAGTGGGCTGCTACTGTTCAGTTATGCCTGATACCTGTTAATGTTTGTGATTTCACATTAAACCGATCTGTAATTTATATCTTGCTAACTTTCTCTTCACATCATTAAGAAGTAAAAATACAAGGCTACTGTATTCTGTGACAGCAACCTGGTTGCAGCACCGACGATAGAAAAGTGCTTTTCTTTGAAACAAATAGCCTAAAGAATGACATTATTCCATCACCTCTGCTAGAGAAAAACACAGCAAAAATGACCAGGAATTCCACAGAATTGCCAAATAGTGGGGTTACTACGAATAGCTCGTGATTACTAACCACACAAACAAGCAAACTTCAGATGTAGCCCACACAAGGGATGTCCAGGAGTTTTAATGATACACCTGAGAATGGAGAATGTCTCCTGGCCCATTGAAAAAATGAATTTTCTTGTGAATTCTTGACATTCTTTCCTAGACAGAGTGAATGTGAGGGCATATCCTCAATTTAAAGACTAAACCTACCTGTGATAACGGAACAGCAGTGCTTCCACACAGTACATGCTAAGAAAGACATGGAGGCACTGGCCTCAGATCTAGAAAACACAGCCTATAAGGTGTGATTGAGCTGAGGTTGTTCAGTTGGAAAAAACGGGAATCCTCAGTCTTTGTATACGTAAAAAATAACCGCCAAGAGGAGAATAATCCATTTTCCATGCCCATAGTAGCTGGAGCAAGAAATAATGTTCTTAAATTGTATCAGGGAATTAAGGACTAAGAAAAACCTTGTCATGGTTAGGTATGAATCATCAGGAGGTTCCCTGGGGATGTTGGCAGTTTCAGTCATCGAGGGACAGACAAATAGGTGCCACAAGTGACAGCGGTGGAGCTGGTACATTCCTCGGGTGGGGGGAGACATCAGATGCCCCCTGTGGCCTCCTGCCCTGCCTGCTCCCCCAGCTGCTCTGGCGATGGGGCTGCTCCCGGCAGACAGGGCAGAGCGGAGCAGGCAGGGGCTGTCAGGGGCGAGGGGGGTCGGCGTGGAGCAGAGGGGGTTTCACACACCAAGCCTCCGGCACATGAGATTGCAGCTTGCGCTGGGGACAGTAGAGGAGGAAGCATCCTTGCTTCATACTCAGAGGCAACAGGAAACTGCATCTCAGAGAGGAGGAAGGGGTGAACCACAGACAGGTTGCACTGACCAAAGCAGAGCTGCTGCAAGGCAGAGGGGATCACCGCACCGCGCCGGCACCCCCAGCCAGGGATGTGGCAAGCTTCAAACCTTTGGGTTTTTCCAGCATTGCTCCCCTGCCAGGCTGCTCCACCGCCCCAGGGGTGCACGCAGATCCGTGCGGAGGTGCGGGTCAGAGGGATGGGAGCTCTCGCTGCCCTCGCGGCGGCTCAAGCTGGCCTGCGTGTGCGTGGGAAGGTGTCACGAGGATGAACTGGACCTGTGCCTGCATCGGCCTGCGAATGGGCCGGTCTCGCAGGAGCACAGGGCTGCCCCATCCCGGCCCCAGGGCACCGCGGGGGGTCCCCAGGCTGCTGGCAGGTCTCTGTGTCCCAGGGCTCCTCCAGGGCTTGGGAGAGGCCCAGGGTGCTCCCAGGGGGTCTCATGGACCTCCCGGGGTCCTGGGGTGCCAGGGGGGTCTCAGGGCCCTCTCAGGATCCTGTGGAGTCTCTAGGTCTCAGGGACCCTGGGGCCATCCCATGCTCTCGGGGGGCTGCGCAGGCTCCAGGGCTGCCCCACGACCGGGAGGGTCCCAGGCCCTAGACTTGTCCTGGGGCCCTGAGGACCACGGGGGTCCCCAGGCCGCTCCCCCAGGGCCCCGGGGGTCCCTAGGCCGTTCCCGGGTCCCCAGGGCTCCCCCCGGCGCGGCCGCAGCCCCCACGGCTGCCGCAGGGCCCCGGGGCCGGGCGGGCGGGGAGGGACCGGAGCTGCGGGCGCCGGGGCGGGCGGCGGCGGCGCGGGGCGGGGCGGCGGTGGCGGAAGCGGCGGCGGCGGCGGCGGCGATGGGGCTGCGGGGCGGGCGGCGGCGGGCAGCGATGCCGGGATAGGGCGGGCGGGCGGCCATGGCGCGGGGAGCCGGCCCGGCGCCGCGGCTGCTGCTCGCCCTGCTGCCGCCGCTGCTGCAGCTCCTCGCGCTCCCCGCCGGCCGCGGCAACCGCCCCGGCGCCGGTGAGTCCCGGCCGGGCGGGGGAGGGGGGAGCGCTGCGGCGGTCGGGCCGGGAGCCGCCGCGCGGCCGGGGGCTGCGGCGGAGCCGCTGAGGGGGCGCGGAGCGGGCAGGGCCCCCCGAGGCGGGCTCGCTGCCGCCCCGGCCCTCCGCGGTGGCTCGGGCCGCGCGTGGCGGGGCCTCGCCGGGGGGCCGAGGCCTCGCCGGTGGCTCGGGGCAGCCCGGGGGGCTGAAGCAGCGCGTCCCGCCGGGGAAGGTCACCTTCCCGCGGGAGGGCCGGGGCTGCTCGGCCGGGACCCGGCGGCCCTCGGTGCACACGGGCCTGAGGGACCGGCCGGAGCGGCCGGCCAGGCCCGGCGTGGCCTCGTCCCGCTCGGCGCCCGGCTCGCGTGGCAGGCGTCAGCCCGGCGTGGCGGTGCCGCGCTCACTCCGCGGCGATGCGTCGGGACGCGAGCGAGCTTCGTCGGAGGCGCCGAAGGGAGGACGGCGCGTGGAGACGTCTCGGTGCTCCGCCACGCTTCGCCTGGCGCCTGTAAACCCGGCCTGTAAACCCGGCGCTCGGGGCTAGGAGAAAGTGCCTGGGGGGCTGCGGGGGACGCGCAAGGGACGGGGCCGGTGAGGGGGCACTTCTGAAAGCAGGAGCCGGGCTAGGATGGGGCTGCTGGAAACCAGGAGGTGACATCCCCAGGACTGCCGGCTTCCCCAGGACTGCCGGCTTCCCCAGGAGGACGAAGATGTCTGTGGAAAATTCCACAAATTATTGTGGAGGGAGCAGAAACTTCTGCCCGAAGCATGGGCCTGAGAGCTGCTTTAAAACTCTCAGCTCAGTACCAGCGATTGCTTTGAGCTGATGATCTTGATGACCTCTGGAGTAATTTGATGCATAGGGGCTCTATAACTTAAACGTCCTCCCCGCTGTGGCAGAGCGGTGCTCCGGTCCAGCTGTATTAGGTGCTGCAGAGCTACGAAGGAGAGACGTGGCTCGTTCTCCCAGCGAGATCAGGACCTGCACCCGGGCAGAACTTCTGCCCTGTTTGGGGTGATGGTGGTGGCTGTTTTTTGTCTTCAGGATACTTGGAGTATATCAAGGTGCTTGGGCAAGAGCAGACTCCCAAGCGGGCGGGGAGAGGGTCTGTTTGTTTTAATGGAGTGGGGGGCCGCTGTTTGCCATGGTGTGCCCAGAGCTCTGCTGGCGATGTGGCAGAAGCTGTGCTGGGGACCTGTCCAAGGGACATGCCTCCCCCTTGTGAGACCCAGCAGCTGTTTTGACACAGGCTAAAGGAGTGTGGCTTCTGTTCTATTGTAAATGGCCAAACAACCTGCCACATAGCTATGTCTTGTCTTGAGCCAAACTGATCGCTGTCCATGTAGCTTGTCATAGGAGTTTTCATATGCTATATAAGTATCTTTAAAGTTGCTTCTTGGCCTAATCTCTGCACAAGGTTGAGCCTGCTGGGTTTGGAAGTGTTGGCTCTCCCCCTTAATTCCGAAACTCCAGAGAGATCCGAATCTGCTTTTAAATGGGGGCCTCATCCATTTTATGGGAAGCCCAGAAACCAGTGATCAAGGTAGCATTTCTAAAACTACCATGAGGTTAATTTTTGGATGAATGAGTCCAAGCTATTGTAGGTAGTTCTTTATTCTGAAATTCAAAGAATGTGTCTCCTCTGTGCATCTATGTTTCTACCCTGGTCTGTTTGTTTCCTTAAAAAGGCTTCAGTTTTTTGGACAATGTGTTTGGGACTTGCTTGCTCACAGGAGGAGGATATTGTTAAATGTCAAATGGGTATTGTTTCCATTCTCTCCCACTGAGATCTCACCACTCCATTTTTCAATTTTGAAGGCTTATTTAACGTTGTCAGACAGTCAAGTGTGACTTTCCAAGTGGTGCGGTCCTTGAGCACACTGAACAGGGTAGAGACTGAAACACGTACAGAGCACAGCAAATACTACCAAACACTCCCTTAATGCAAACAGGCTGCAGGAACACATGCCTCTCTTCCAGTGACCTGTCTTTCTGGCTTGTCTCTACTGATGTGCAGTTTTATCTCCCTGTAGTATCTCCTTGCCAACCCAGGCTGAAGGTGCTCTGGGAATGAACTTCTCTATTGTCTGGATGCAGGTCTGAAGTGCCAAGCATAGCAAAGCCTGTGAGCAGGGGCTTGACAGATCATCTCTAAGTCAAGCTGTTTGTGACTGGACTTTGTCCACACTGGTATTTTGTTGGTATAACCACAGCTGTTGTGCTAATCTAGTCAACTGCTACAGGGTGTGGTTTATCATGCTCATCAGGAGTGATCAGCACTCCTGATCAGCACTCCTCATCACTTGGCTTCTTTAACTTTGCAGTCTGCCTGCCCTCTTTTTCCCAGAAAGAAATACTTCAGCTTCCTCTGGTGTTTCAGCCTGACCCTTTGAGGGGAGACCTTCTGGATGGGTGCTAACTCTGCATATTGGCCATGCAGAGCCTGACAGCCGGTGGGAGCAGAGCAGGTTGTGTCACGGGCAGGCACTGGCAGAAAAGCTTATCCCTGCTCAGGTTGTCTGATACAACCCTCCCTGAGCAGTGCCAGTGCTTTCCCGACTCTAATCAGTCTTTGTGTCTGTATCTGCCTTTCTCTTGTGCCTGTGGCTTTCCAGAAGCGAACATGCATGCAGTGTGCATGCGGAGCACAGCTGAGTGTATAGAAGGTGCTGGTTAAAAACTGCAGTTCTTTGCTGTCTCCGCTCTTGTCTGTGGTATCCCACACACTGCACTGGCATTACAGCCAAACAGCGTTTGCTTGAAAAGCCCCTGTTGTAGTATCTGCTCTTTGCTGGCGTGGATAGACTTGGGGACCACAGCTGGACTGCTGTTGTCACTGTGTAAGGACTCTGCCCGCATGTTGTGCTTTGCCCTGTAAGTAGACTTCTTGCTGTCCCACACTGGGGGTTCAGCCTTCCTGTGTGACCTCCTGCAGCTCTAAGCACTGCTCTGTCTGCTGGACCCCGTGGATGTGGGGCTGAAGCAGTACATGCACCAAGGGGGCTCTGGCGTTCTGCAGGCATGTGCTTTTCCTCAAAGAGTGAATTCTCCTATTGCCTTGTATATTGGCAGCAGAGAAGACTCTGTGGCTGGTATTTCTTGCTTGTCTGCTTCCTCCTTTCTTTGTTAGGTTTGCAACATGCCTGGAGGCTTTAGCTTGGTAATTTGCCAGGAAATTAAACCCATTATTACCCTTCCTGTCTCTTTGCAGTGCCCTGGGTACAGGCCACCATGCTTCCTGCTTTGGGGCACAAATCATAGTTCTTGCTAGGATTAGCTTCCTCTTGGCACCAAAAGTGCCTCCCAAGGCACACGCTCTGATCCTGCCTGAGGACTGTTTTCCCCCCTGCTCTGGCACCCTACTCCAACTCAGTTGGGTCCTGCGCGTTTCCACACAACCTTGAGCAGTATCAGATGGAGGGAAGTTAAACAGCGCTGGCTGGTCAAAATGAGGAATCTGAATTTGAAAGCTACCAGACTTTCTCCCTGTTGGGGGGATTGTAGAGTAGAAAGGAGCATCTGTAGGGACTGGGTAGAGATGCAAAGACGTATTCTCCCATCTCCTTGCTGAGTGTTGGGAGCTATGTCTTCTGGTGGGCAGAATGGCTTAGGCTCCACTGTCTCACTTAATTTAGTGCAATTTTGCCCCCTTCCTAAGCCTGGCATGATGTTTCTTTTCTCTCCCTGACTTGTAGTCTGGTTGGTTTCTTGCTGACACCAAATGACACTACTATAATTTTGCAAGTGAAATTATGTGGAGGCTGGGGCTGATCTGTAGGTACAGCTGGGGACAGGGATGGATGGAGGGTCTAGTTAGTCCTGATGGTACTTTGTTTGAATGACCGTTGTCCTCTTGCATGAGCTTGCAGCCTACCCTAGGCCTGTTGTCACCATTCAAATGGCCTTCCTTCCACGGAGGAAAATCTTCAAACTTTGGAAGGTGCACCTGAAAACTAAGTTAGGTTTGCAGCATGTGGGTTTTTGTCATCTTGCATGTCACAGAAAGACAGTGTGTTGCGCAATACCTGTGTCCCGAGCCACATAAAAGTGATAACATCAGCCCATGCCCCCAGCAGAAAGGAACAGGACACAGCTCTTGTCTATCAGCACCATAAACTGCTGGTGAATTCCCCATGTGGAGCCCAAAGGCCTGTGCACCCTCCTCGTCCCACCCCAGCCACCTGCCATGTGCTACTAGGGCCCCAGGTTCTGGGACTGTGCTGCTGCTTTCTCCACCATGTTTTCTTGTGCCATCAACTTTTCCTCCTGGTGTTTTTCTCCTCCCCAGTCTCTCAGGGTGACCTGTCATCTTCAGAGCACATCTCAGAGAGTGTAGCTGAGGCAGTTTTTCATGCTCTCTGGCTCCGAGTGACAGTTTGGCAGTAGGAATGTGGACAGTTCTGGCTGCTCTGTCCTAACTTGTTGCTCAGGAGAAACACAGACAATCACAAGTATTTAGTGGGATTGGGATGAGAAATCAGAGACACAAAAGGGCTCCTCTCCAGTGACTTAAAACTTCTGTGTGCTTCTGTAGGTGGATTTAGCCCTGTGACCTGCCCCCTGCAGTCACCCCAGCTATTGCTGTGCTCTCTGCTTTTCAGACTCGCTGTATGTCTCTGAGTACTTCTCTCAGAGCGCACAGAAGCTGTCCTTCTACAGCTGGTATGGGAATGCCAAGCTCTTCCACTTCCACGTGCCAGAAGACACTGTGCTGCTTCGCTGGCTCCTGCAAGCATCCAGGGGGAAAGGACCTGAGTGTACCAGCATGGAGGTCACAGTGTACGTATATCTCTGCCCTTGCTTGCACAGGTGGCCTTTCCTGCCCTTCTCTGGTCCTTTGTTGCTCACCATTGCAGATATTTCTTTGGAGGAGGCTATGTGTCTGCTCCCCAGTTGCGGCAGGCATCGTTTCTTAGTGTCGTACTAGCATTAGATCCCTGGATTTAAACAAGTAGGAGCGTTTCATGTTCATGTTACTGTTGGATCTGGGGGATGTCGATCAGATGTGATGTCTAAGAGATTCCTTAGAAACGCTGCAGAGAGCTTCACAATGAGACTAGTGTTGCTGGTCCTGAGCAAAGGTGGTTTTGGCCCTTCCTGTCTCTGATAGGATCCTGTGCATGGTGCCAGAGGATGTGGCAGAATGGCAAGGGGCTTGAGAGGTCCCAGGCTGACCAGAGACAGGGATAAACTCCCCTGTGCAGAGTTGCCAGAGAGACTGGGAGCATTCCTTTGAGGAGTGTGAACTGTGTGCACAGCAGAGATAAGAAAGGAATGCTGAGTCCTAGTGACACAAGAACATTAGAAGGTGGCAAATTCAATGCCAGTGAATCAAACGTTGCCCAAAGCAGTAATTGAGTTGTTGGAGCCTTTGAGACCAAGAACTTACAAGGGTGGGAGGGTGAATGCTGATGTGGAGAGTGAGACTTTGAGCTGTATCTTGTGAGGGTTCCAAGTTTCCTGGGAAGGTCATTTCCTTGGAGATACTTTGATCTTTTGGAGAACTTGTGGGTTTGGGACCTGCTACGCAGGGGTCTTGAGAGCAGCTGAACTTTGCTGGTTGGCTTGTGCTTCAGCTGGTCTTTCCTGGGTACAGCCCTATGCTCTTTGCTGCTCCAGATCAGCCTGGAACAGATCTGCTTCCCGGAAGCATTGCCAATAGTTTGGAGATGTGAGGAACGAGGCAAGAGCTAAATGATAACGTAAGAAAATATTGCGAAGATCAGTCCAGCTAAGTTCAGGTGGGTTATTAACACATCACCTGTAATGTTTGCTTGCTGGACCTGTTATGTCCCTTGTTCTGTTGCAGCACTCTAGTCACCTGGAAATGGAACAAATTACATACCAAATTGGCTGCCCAAATAAATATCCCCTGTATTGCTTAGCTAACTGCTTTTCTAGTATTTTCGGGCTGCTTGTCTTGAGAGCAGAAGTACCTGTGTATTAAAGTCGGTCCCATGAGCCTTCCATGGTAAGTGTCTTTTTAGACCGTCTGCCCTCCTTAAGGGAGGAAATGGCAGAGATGCAGATCTTAGCTATAAAAAGAAAGCTCTTAATTGACGGTTTAGCCTAGCTGGCTATATGGGGAATTTGTTGATGGCTTAAAGGAGGAAGAAAAAAAGTCTTGCGACTGGAGATTAACCTTAGTAAGCACTGTGGAAGTTTGCTTTCAGGCTTGATGGAACCATGTAAATCCTTATCTTAATAAGCAGGCAAGTTAAACAAATCTCTAAATAAATCCAAAATAAACTAATACCAGCCAGTTCTCTCAGTTTTCAGATGAAAATGATGGTCTGTGCTCCACTTGAAAATGTGGGTTGTTCCCAACCTGCTCCCTTTCTCACCTCAGACCAGCCTGGCTGTCCACTGATGAATTTGTATCCCAGTTTATTTTGCAGGAGGTATTTGCATCCCTTGATTTACTTGCATCCTGGTTTCTCTGCAGGCACTTTCGCTATGGAGCCCCACCTGTCATTAATCCACTGAGCACTCGTTTTCCTGCCAATGCAACCGTCCGTCCTTCCTATAACATAAGCATGACTCTGAGCAGTGCTGTGCAGAACAACACCTTCGTGAACATTACCGCTCCTGCTGCAGGAGACTGGTTCATCGCTGCGCATCTCCCTGAGGCTGCTGGCAGAATTGAAGTGAAGGTGAGGGCCATGGCGTGGGTCTCGGTCAGCGTACTCTGTCTGGTGTTGTCTCGTCATACCTGACCACTCTGTTCTCCCCTCTTGCAGGGTTTCTCCACCCCATGCACCTATATGTTTCAGCCAGATATGTTTGTGCTTAGACTCATTGATATGCCTGTTCTGGAGCCTGGTGTTGCCATGCCACAAACCGTCGTCTCACCTGCTAAACCACTGCATGTCAAGTGAGTGAGAGCAGCGGCTGGAAGGGCTTGGGGCCAGAGGTGGGGGTCAGATTTCCTGCTGGTGCTGTTTAGGATAAGCCACTGTTTCTGCCCTAGGCTGGACTGTGCTCTGGAGCTCAGGTCTCTGAAACTCTTTAACAAGCTCTTTGCAGTAGAGGGATAGGGTTTGTATGGGGACACATGAGAGGGCGCTGCTCTGACTCCTTCCGGGTAGTCTTAGAGGTTTAACTGCAGGAATGTATTTGTTGTTAAAGACACTACCCTTGGGCAGGATTTTGACAACACAAACCAGGGCAATCTAGTTCTTGCCACAAAGCCCCTGGGACTCTGTGGTGGGTCGTGGCTGGCTTGTGTTCACAGTATGAGTTGTGTAAGTTGCTGGTTCCTCTTCCTGCAGGGTCTTTGTTCCCAAGTACACCGCCAGGATGTGGTTTGAGCTGCGGAGCTGCGTGACAAGTGAGCAGAAAGTAGGCACTGTGCGGGTAGTGCTGGGCTCAATCACACTGCCACAGTCTTTCCAGAGGATCCTTACCTGCACAGGGAATGTAAACTGCAGCCTGGGCCTGGATTCACCCCCCTGGGAGAAGTGGCTGCAGATCATGGTGGAGAACCTTGGCACTGCCAATGCCGATGCATCTGTGGAGATGGTGGCTTCTTTCACAGGTAGGTTTCTACTTTCTGCAGCCCCATGGGAAGGACCGCAGGGAGCTTTATGCCTCTCTTGGGCCTTTGGGTGGTTGTCATCTGTGACTTGCATTCCCCAGCATGCTGGTTGTCTGGGCATAACCTTCAGGGCTGGGGTCTAGTTGTTGCTTTGGGATCAAATGTGTAGCTTCCAATATTCATTGAAGAGGGATAGTCCCTGGAGCTGCCTGTTTTGGAAATTCCCTAAAAAGTTCAGGCTCTCTGAGCCACTGATATTTTCCAAAGGCTGTTTGGGTAGCAGTGGCTGGCTTAAAATTTGGTAGGGAAAATAGTTTTGGGTAGAAGTGCCAGACTCTATTGATGTGTTGACTATTGATTGGCTTGTCAGTAAGTGGGCTGCAGGCTGGAAACCATCTCTTGGAGGTTTAGTTGGGGTTATGTCTTGGGCTGTAGTGAGGGAATGGCACCATTTCATATGCCTCAGGAGCTCACAAGGTCCTTGTGGCCATGGTAGCCACCTTTGCATCCTCTTATATGGATTTTATCATGATCCCTGTTTGACTTTTGGAGATTTACATTTGTGAAATTGTGCTGACCTGTGGAATCTCACCAACTAGGTAAATCTTTAGAAGTTTTCTTCTGCTAGGGGTTCTGCTATCTCCCCCTCCAAGCAGAGCCTCATCCCTGGCCTAGCAGTAGCAGTGGAGATGTTAGAGGGGAGGACGCATCAGTGGCAGAGGCATTAGAGCCTCTGAGAGTGCTGGGCAGGCTCCAGCAGTGGGACTCCAAGTGTCACATCTGGCTTCAGTGGTCACGGTTTTATGGTTTGTGCCAATAGCTGGTGTCAAGTTAGTTCACCTCTTCTGCTCAGCCTTGCGTACCCAGGTCTGGTGAACTGCTGGAGCCTTTTATGGAGCCGCTGGTTATGGGACAGTAGGTGCTGAGCCCTCACACTGTTAGTGGCTAGTGAGTATTCCCTGCCTGCTGGGTATGCTGATGTTATGATGCAGTGTTCAGCCCTTCTCTTGTTCTCCTTCTGCTTCCCAGTTGCTTTTCTGCAGCTTCAGGTTGTTTCCACCCACTGTAGCAGTTCTCTGGCTCTTATCAGTGTTCTGGGCTGTGGATGGTGATGCTAGAGTTTGCCTGCAAAGATGGTACCCTTTGGGGGCTATTGCCAGTACTGCAATGCCTGAGCCAGCTGAAATAGCCCCCAGTTTGCACTGTCACTTGGAGGTCTGGAGTCGCTGCGGCCTTGCCCAGATGAGATTGAGTTGTGCCTTTTCTTAACCAAGCAAGACGCTCCGGCACAGCAAGTTTCTGGGAGCTGGGATGGTGCTTCCCCTTACAGCTCCGTGAGCTGGGGCCCAGCAGGGCTGCAGTTTGCAGGAGCACCTTGTCTCTCGGCTCACCCTGCCTCTGAGCAGTGCCAGTCCTGGCTGCGCTGACTCCTCTTTTTTCTTTCTTTTTTTTTTTTTTTTCCCCCTCCCTCCCCTCACAGCTTGCAGACCGGGAAGTACCAGCTCATTCCTCAACTTCAGCAGTCTGAACCAGACCCAGACTGGTCCCAGACCAGGTAAAACAGGAACAGCAGGGAGCCCCGCTCTGCCCGCAGGAGAGGCTTCACGCAACACATCCAACCAGAGGAGTTTCTGTCTCCAGAATCAGCCTGTCGTTCGTGAGGACCTGGACGTTGTGTCTGTGCGATACAGGCTCTTGAATGGTCCCAGCGTGCCTGTGTACTCCATCTTCCCCACCCTCCTCCTCCTCGGTTTGAATACTGGCATGGACAGCGGAGGTTCCCTTGTGGTGAATCTCCTGCTTAACAAGGTGCAGTAGGCTTATTTATATGACTTCCTTCTCTTAGTGGGGCTGGTGTCTGTCCCTGCTCTCAGCTAGCTTGTCAGCAAATTACGGGGCTTGTAGGTACCAGTGGGGCTATTTCCCTTTCCTTTCTGCTGTCAAAAAGCACTCTGGGCTTTTTCTAGCCATATCTAGCATGTCCCACTTGCCAGTTCTGATTCAAATGCCGTAGCTCACTGGCATGTCATGGTGATGATGCAGAGGAGAGGAACTGGAAAGCAGCCATCTCACCATCTCCTCCATCAGAGCCTGGAGCCTTGCCACCAGGAGAGGAGACTGATCAGGGAAACCCAGGGACGTTGCTGCCTGAGTCACTGATACTCAGACTCCTTCAGTGACATGTGGAAATTAGTTTCCCTGAAATCCTGACTAATGAAGTTTACCACATGAGATAGGTAGTGCTTCCCTGAGGGCCGGAGCAGGGTCACCATGTGCTTGTGCAGAAGCAGTGAGCTAGTGTGAACACCCCGGCTGGGGGCACATCTGCCCACGCAGTCCCACCGGGAGAATGTCTCTCCCTGCCTTTCAGCAAGCACGTAATGCAGTGATGGCGCAGGCTGAGGTGGGTGCGGGTTTGCCCAGAAAGAGCTGGCGAGTTGTTGGTTGACCTTGATCTGCAGGATTTAATGCCACCTGCTGCTTCTGTAGGGCCTGGATAGCAATGGAGATGAGGGGTGTGGAGGGGGGGGTGATGCTGAGGCACTCTTTGACCTGGGATGCTTTTCTCTTTGCACAGACGTCTCTGAGCCTGGCCAATGCCACTGTGTTAGCGTGTGTGAGCGCTGCTTCACCAGTGCTGTCCCTCAATACCACGCAGAACTGCAGCACAGGTATGAGAGCCACTGGCACCCACTGCCAGCCCGGCTATACTGTGTCAGGACTTTGCTTTCAGGTTTCACAAGCTGTTAGCTGGCTCAGGTCCCTTGGGAGGGTGTCCAGGTGAGGCTGATTTTTGGCATAAGTCCTCCTGAGATCTTGACCACTCAGTTCTGGTACCTCTGCAGGAGTTGCTGGCATGCAGATGCTAGTCTGGGACCAGGAGTCAGCCTCCACCAAAGGAAGGTCTGGTTCCCAACTCTGGTTTGAGATGGTCAAGGCCTTGCTGGTGTGCAGAGAAGCTGAACTCTGTTGGAGGACTAAACCAGCAAACAGTGGCTGTTCCATGTGCTTTATGCGCTCGTGGGCTTTCTAGACAGGTACTGAGTGCTGAGCTGACAGGAAGAACAAGGGTCTCTGAGAGCAGGGATCCTCTCCATCACCCTCAGTGCCTTGCAGGGATGAGAGCAAGGGGCTGTAGGAGTACCCAGTCCCTTTGGAGCTGGTTCGGCCTGGGATTGCCGCAGGTCCTTCTCCCCCTGTCCTGGCATATAACAATACCTTCTTTTCTTGAAGCTTTTTTCCAGGGTTACCCTCTGAGCGTGAGCTCGTCCTCCTCGGAAGCGATGCTGATCGTTCTTTACCCAGAGACCAATGACTGGTTCCTTTCTCTGCAGCTTATCTGCCCAAAGGGCCAGGGGTGAGTCTCATGTGTCATTTGGTCTTGGAGCTGGCTCAGAGCACTCTACCTCCAGGTCCTGCTGCCCTTGACTAACGTGAGCAAAACCAAACCCCTGTCCCTGGTGTCCTGCCTTGTGCTATGGGGTCCTTTCACCTGGCAGCAGCGAAGCTGTGGCTGCAGAGCTAGACCTTGGGGGGAAGCAAGCAGGTGAGAGTGCCAACTTGCTTTCCTGTGGCCCTCAAGCAGCTTTTCTGGTGCTGAGCTGGCATTTCTCATGCTGACTGCATGTGGGTGACAGAGCCTGTCACTTGCCTGGATGAGTTCCCACTTATCCAGATGGATTTTGAGGTGATAAATTGGAAAGAGCTGTACTGTAAATGAAAATGCTGCTGATACATTTCAAAGACTTCTTGAAGGAGTAGGTAGCTGTGCTCATGGTCCAGCAGTCTGTCTTCCTTGTGACGCTTCTGTGTAAGCGGCTAAGTGTGCTCTGTAAAACAGCACTTGCAAACGCTGGGTCTGAGGAGCAGTCATGGTTACCTGAGTCTGTTTTGGGGGTCTGAGGAAGAGCTAGGGTCTGTCTGCATACAGGTTTGGCCCGCTGAGTGGAGAGGGAGCCGACTCTGTGTCTTAGCTCTGCCTCCAGCCTCTCAGGAGGGATGAAGCAGATCCACTGCTGGCTGTAGTGAGAGGATCCCTATGCCAAAATGGCAGGAAGCTTTTGTGCACGTGAGTGGCTTGACTGCAGGGCACAGCAAGGCCAGGCAGTCTCAGACCCTCCAGAGCAGAGCGTTCCCTCAGCACAAGGCTGCCCGTGCAGGCCAGGTACCAACACGGCCTCCTCTTGTTGCAGTGAATGTAACAACGCAGAAGCCAAAGTGACCATCTTAGCATACCTCACCCCCTGCTTCAATGACTGTGGGCTATATGGACAGTGCAGTCTTCTGAGAAGACATGGCTACCTCTATGCTGGCTGCAGCTGTAAAGCTGGTGAGTGCATTTTCCTAGGAGCCCTTGGCATTTGCTCCAAGGGGAGGCCACGTCCTTCTGTGCTGTAGTGCAGGTGGGGAACCCTGGGACCTGCCCTGGCTGCCAGGCGCAGCGTGGAGTTGCGGCTCCAGCCCCAAGAGCCCTCCGCAGCCATGGTGCTCGCAGCCCTTTGTGGGCAGGCAGCGTTGATTGTTTCACATCCAACTTTGAGTCCCGTGGGGCTTGGAGAGGTGCTTTTGAGCATCCCTGAAGAGGTCAGGAGGCCAGCACGGTTGCCTGAAAGTGTCAGAGCAAGGGCCTTTCAGGGCAATTTATTACATAGGGTCCTGCTGCAGGATGTGGTGAAGCTGGGCTGGCAGTCCCTGTGTGTGCTTTGCTGTGGTGCTTTGTCTCCTGCCACAAGCCAATACACAAACCAACCCTTGTATTCGGAGATACCCCTGAAGGAGGAATGTCTGTGTTAGCTGCTAATTGTATTAGTGGAATGAGAAGACTGCGGGGGGGGGGGGGGGGGCGGGGGTCACTAGCATAGGGGAGATGATAGCTGCACTGAGCTCGGACGGGTACTTGCACCTCTTCTCGGCAGAAGGGCAAGGCCAGTGTGGTTCTCCGTTGCTTTGGTCTCAATCCAGGATGTCACTGCGGTCTGCTGCAGTCCTGTGCCTGGGCTGGTAGTGAGATAGAGAACAGCATCTGATTTCCCCGAGGTGTGTCAGGTTCTGGGAAGCACAGAGCAGCCCAGGGGAAAAGGTGAATGAGGCTGAGGACAGCTTTCTGCTGAATCACTGAGAGCAAAATGCCCTGCCTCTGTATCCGTGACCCAGAAATACACTGGGAGAGCAGTCTGCTGTGGGCTCTGCCTGGCAGAGAGCAAGAAGAGGAGAGACAGAGCTGTTAGGTATCCAGCTGTTGTTTTCAGCAGCACTGTAACAGGATGGATGCTACTTTTAACTGGGCTTGTTGAATGCAGAGTGTCTGCACCAAAAAAAAGGGAAAAAAGCTTTGTGCCTATAGAAGACTGTCTCAGCTCAGTCCCTGGTATCCAGTCAACAGGCTAAGAACTGGCCCTACTGTCAAGGCTCATGCATTACCCTCTAGGAAGTTTTCACTTCCACCTGTCCTGTGCAGACCTGAATGTCACTCTGATGGATTGTTACTCTTCTGAGAAGTCCTCCAGATGTCTCCTGTGTAGATCTAAGCAGATGTAGGTACTTCCCCAAGTGCCCCAAGAGCAGGGTCCTGTCAGGATTAGGAGCGCTAAGGAACTCCCAATCACTAATTCTTCTCCTAGAATTGGCTACAGAGTGGGAACATCATCCACATTGTGTGAGTAAGTGCAAGGGGTCAGTACTGAGGCCGATACCATTCAGCTTCTCCAATGACCAACACATTCATGGATGACACCAAATGGGGGAGTTGATTGCTGTGGCAGAGGGCAGGCCTGACGTTCAGCAGGACCTCAACAGACTGAAGAAAGGGCCTGCCAAAAACCTTATCTATTTCATCAAATTCCTACATCTGGGACAGAACAACACTGCATCAGCACAGGCTGAGGAAAGGCCAGCTGGGAGTAGCTCTGCAGAAAAGGACCTCTTAATGGTCAACAGCAGGTTTGGTACAAGTCGGCAGAGTGTCTACGGCCCCTGTGGCCGCGAAGGTCAGCTTGCACCCTGAGCTGCTTTGGCCAAGGCATAGCCAGAAGGCTGAGGGAAGTGATTACTCAGCACTCATGAGGCTCTGTCTGGGACTTTTGGGGCCCCCCTGTACAAGAGAAATATTGACAAACTGGAGAGCCCAGCAAAGGGCTGCTGCAGTGGTTGGGGCCAGAGCCCAGGGCCTGGGAGGAGAGGCTGAGGTAGCTGGTTTGGTCACCTTGCAGAAGAGGAGGTGGAGGACAGCACCTTGTGCTGCCCACAGGGATTACAGGGACTCTGGAGCCAGGCTCTTCTCAGATGGCCATGGGGAAAAGGCAGGAGGCCATGGACACAGGCTGCCACAAGGAAAACTTCAGCCAAATATAAGGAAATGGATTTTCCCCATCAGAGTTGGTCAGTTTTGCACATTATCCAGAGAGGTGATAGGAGCTCCATCCTTAGATATTTTGAAAACTCAGCTGCTCAAGGCCTGGAATAACCTGATCTGGCTTTGCAGTCAGCCCTGCTCAGAGCAAGAGGTGGGACAGGAGGCCAGTGACTTCCTCCATGTTGTGGATCATTCTCTCCTTGGTTCCTGGGATCTGTAGGGATCTTCCCCTGCAGTATCTTGCACCCAGCTTAGAGCATTATCCCAAGTAGCTGAGTCCCAAACACTTGATGCCAGCAAGTAGCATGTGTGTGTTGAGTTATTACGGGGGTGGAAAGCAAGTGCTAGCCTGGGCAGGCCCATGTTGTACATTCAATGGCCTCTGCTACATGGGAATTACCTGGAAGACTTTCTCAGATCTTGGACTGGGCTCTGCAGGGGTTCCCTCAAGGTTTAGGAGTCTGGGCCAGTGACTTTCTGCAGCAGAGCATGCAGTGGGTAACAAGAGTGTCCTGAGGACAGGAGTGTGAGTGGCTGATGGAGCAGATGGGCAAGAGGGGCTGTGGCACCAGAGCTCATTAGTCAGTGAGAGCAAACGGCAAAGCTATTAAAATTGCCTGCTCTGTATAGATACAGGTTGGGTTATTGGGGAAGATGAATGCTTGTGGGTGAACTGCCCTGAACATTGGACCCTTGGTGGGCTCCCAAGGTGGTAGGCGAGTCCATCCTTCCTTGTTCTAGTGTGCTGCCTTCTGGAGCAGGGGAAGGGAGGCCTGGGCATAGTCCTGTGATGTGATTTGCTGCTTGTGAGGAGTCCCAGCTTCTGCTGGGTGCTGTGGGAGGACAAGCAGGGCATGCAACACACACAGGCCTCTCTGCTCTGCAGGTTGGAGTGGGTGGAGCTGCACGGATGATACCAAGGCCCAGTCTGTCAGTGTGCAAAACCTGGCCACCCTTCTGCTCACACTGAGTAACCTTATGTTCCTGCCAGCAATCATGGTTGCTGTCTATCGCTACTGCCTGGTGGAGGCCTCCGTCTACACCTACACCATGTTCTTCTCCACGGTAGGAATTGCCTTTTGTCAGTTCCCCTGACAGCACCAACTGCGCTCTCCCCTGAGTGTCAGGAAGCGAGTCCTGCCTGCTTGGACTGAGGTCCTTGGTGGAGTGGTCCCATCCTGGAGCTCTATGAGGAGCTTCTGGGATCACTGAGTGAGCACCCCTATGGATATGTCCTGCGCCTGTCCTGCTCCTGCTCAACAGGAGTGTTATTTTCACTGGGCTCTTCCTGCTTCTGCTGTGGGTGCTTGCATTTGGGGTCAGGCCTCTGGGGAGCTGAGATGGGGTTGGAGCTCTATGCACCTTCATTGCTCCACGCTCTAATGCGTGTAGCATTCTCTGGGACCCAGGATTGCACCCAGGCAGCTGCATTGGCTGGAGCACACTGCCCTCTCTTCCTGAACGGGAGTGAGCTGCTGTCTGTGGGACCCTGGATATACCCAGGGGCTCCTTGTCACATTAGACATATATGGCGTTGCTGACTCCTCAGAGGACCAGGATTGAGCTGAGGGATGCTGTCCTAGGAGCTCTCAGCCTGCTGCTGTGAGGGTGCAGGTTGATGGTTGCTCTCCAGCTGCTTTCCACAGTGCTGTGGTAGTTTGAAGCTTTATGGAGACACTTCCAGGAGGGATCCTGGCTACCGTGGGCTTAGCTCTTCTGCATCTCCTTCCTGGAAAGCTGTGTGGTGCTGCTGGATTCATGCTAGCCTTTGCTCTTGTTCCTGGCTCTAGTTCTACCATGCGTGTGACCAGCCGGGCGTTGCTGTGTTGTGCATTATGGACTATGACACACTACAGTACTGTGACTTCTTGGGTTCCGTGGTGTCCATCTGGGTGACGATCCTGTGCATGTCCCGGGTGAAGAAGATTCTGAAATACGTGAGTGGTGGGTCTTTGCCGCAGGTAACCCGGAGCTGCAGGGCCGCCCAGGCCTGAGCCAGCCAAGCCGCAGGCAGCTCTGCTGTGCCCTCTCGTGGCAGCACTTCCATAGCACAGTCTGTACAGTGGCTCCTCCTGTGCTGCCTCCAAGGTAGCCCTGCTCCCTAGGCAGCCCTCCTTGCCTTCCAAACACTGTTTGTCACCTAGTGCTGCCCTGATTTTTAAACCGGAGGGTTGTTTTGTCCCAAGACTTTGGCCCACAGCCTGCATGCTTGCTGGGACTGGGCCTAAAGAGGGTGAGGGGGAAGATTTGTGGGTCCTCCAGTTTCTCATGCTGAAGGTGCTGCTCCTGAGCCATGCAGGCAGGGCTGGGCAGCTGGGAGATGAGGTTCTGCCTACCTTAAGCCTTTGGCATCGCTGGCTGTGCTCTGGCAGCAGATCAGATCCTGATGTTAGTGGTGCTGTCTCACCTGCAGGTCCTTTTCATCTTGGGGACTCTCTTCATTGCCATGTCTCTGCAGCTGGACCGCAGAGGAGTGTGGAACATGATGGGTCCCTGCCTCTTTGCCCTCATCATCATGATTGCAGCGTGGGTGAGTAACGGGAGCCAAGCAGGACCTGCTGCCCCTTATTCCCCCTCCAGAGAACAGCGGTCACAGAGTGGGCCCCAGACACCAGCCCATCCATATCCATGGGTTGATCTCCTTGGAATGCCCCAGTGGAGGAAGAGCAGGGCAAGGAATTTACCTTCCATCTCTCTGGTAGCTGAGAAAAACCCTGGTTACAAGTCTCAGCAGGGTCCAGCTGCTGCAGCTCCCATTCAATGTGCACCTGTGGCTATAGTGTCATGCCGGAGTGGTTGGCTGTTGACTATGGCATCAGCGTTGCCCTCTGTGCTGGGCATTGGTGCCACAGCTGGATATGGGGCCTTGCGCACAAGAGATGGGCCCAAGGCAGGGGGAAGGCTGAATTTCCCTGGAGATAGCAAGCATACCTTCTTGCTGTGAGGACTGGCTGGTTGACAGGTGCTCCGAGGTCAAGCAGCGCTGCCTATTTCCCCAACGTAAGCTTGTGGCTGGCTGCTTTTACCCTTCTCTACTCTCACACCTTCAGGTTTACCATGGAGTGAAGCGCAGACACTGCTACCCCTCCTCGTGGAAGCGCTGGGTTTTCTACCTCCTACCAGGGATCACCTTGGCTTTCATCGCCATCTCAGTATATGCATTCATGGAAACCAATGAAAACTATTACTACACCCACAGCATTTGGCATATGCTGGTGGCCAGCAGTGTCGCCTTCCTGCTCCCACCTCGGGACAAGCATAAGAAGCCCTGGGCCTGGTCACAGAAGCTCACCTGCCGCTATCAGATCTGCCAGAACGACCGCGAGGAGCTGTATGCTGTGACCTGAGCTGCTTGGCTCCAGGTCACAGAGACGAAGGGTTAGTCAGGTTGCTCTTTGCCTGACCAGCCTGGGCTGCCCCTCCGTCGCACTTTGGCAATCCTGTCACATGCTCGTTCACTGGCCAGGACAGTGCAGTAGCTGGACTTGGATTTAAAGAGGCAGAAGGTGGGCTTGTCTTATGAAGACAAGTTGGAGCTCTCTGCTTTTCTGCTGAGACTGAACAGGCTCTTCATGGTTCTAAATGAAGGAATGGTCTGTCCCCCACCTCTCCTGTGGCCCTGGGGGGACTTGCCACCCCTTCTTCCCCTCGTGCTGTGTCTGCGAGGCTGAGGCATGGCCTGCTCTGCGCTGGAGCCAGGACTTTGGCCGTTGGGCTCTTCCCTGCACCTGCTCTCCTGGCAGAGGGCTGTGGGACAGGGATTTCTCCTGCTGTCCTTCTCTCAGAATTTGCTTTGCTAAGGGAACAGGTTTCCCCTGTGCCTGACCTGGAGGCAAATGCTGCCGAGTACCCTTGGTGCTGATGGGGATGGGTGGGAGCTGGTTTCAGTATGCACTGAAAACATTGCTGTCTCCGATGTGAGACTGGAGCCTCTCCTGAAACAGGTGGTGCTGCTCTTACCTAGCCCTGATTCTGGAGGGGATTCATAAGGCTGGGACTTGGGCCTGGATTCAGGATCAGACTTGATAGGAATGTGGGGGTGGGGGGGGATGAAGCATGGGCATGTGCAAGAGGCATTGGCAGCATCTGTCCCAGACCTGCAAAATATGCAGCAGTGCAGGGTTTAAATTAAGTTTTATTTCGGCCCTCTTAGCTCATCTGGAGGGAACCAGGCTGCTGCCCTGTGCCCCTTTTCTTGATGTTCAGGTACTCGTTGTCTTCCTTCCTTCCCTGGCTTAGGCAAATGTGCAGCTCTGCCGCAGCAACGTAGGTGGCAAAATCGCTCAGGACTCCAGCCAGGTTGATAATGTGCTGCGGCACTTCTCTTGCAAGGGAAGTGGATAAAGCTGCCCCTGACTCCTGCCTCTTTGGACAGCAGCAGCTCGCTGTATGCCCACGTTTGGCGGAGATCAGGCTGGGCAGACTTGGAATCTGGGGCCCTGGAGCAGCTCTGGCCTCAAGGCATGCAACAAATCTTGCAATAGTCTGAACACGGCGTGGTCTTACAGTGGATTTGTTAATGTGCGCTTCAAACCTGTGCTTCACCCCAGCATATCCCCTGTGCTTTGCATCCAGCATCACATCCAAGCTGTGCGTCCGCTGCTCTCAAGCTGCTGTGGCTCACAGGCATGGGATCTCTGTGCTCCCTGCTTGTTCCACGCTGACTGTGAAGCTGGTGCCTGGCACAGCCGAAGGTCTGTGGTGAGATGAGCACTGTGGATGCATGCAACGGCGAACGTGGGGCTGCTGGACACACCCACACCTGGCAGTGGGGAATTCTGTGTGGTTAGGCTGACTTGAAGGATTTAGAGCAAGTGCCTGTTGCCGTGTCTGTGACTCTTTTGGGAAGGATTGTTTGCAAGCTCTTCCTGATCCTCCATGCTTATGTGGGTGAAGTCCGAGCAGACCACCCTGCAGGGCCCAGGAAGGAGGGGGAATCTCTATAGACCATGACGAACCAGTGTCTAAACGAACGTGAGTGCCTTGCATGGAGGCTGGATGTGCTGTGGATTTGGGGCTGATCTCAGGCCATTGCAGTGTCCCAGTCAAGCAAAGAGCATCTCCACTGGCTCCTGAGGTAGCTCTAGTCTCCTTTGGGGCATCTGTCTCACCTTGGCCTTACTGGAGGGCGCACAGACATACATGATGCTGTATGCAAAGCACAGGGAATGCACTTGGGATAGTAGTCTTTGCCCATCCTCATTATATAGATAAGGGCTCAAATGCATTGCTCCTTGCTTGTTTATTCTGGCTGTGGTGGGTAGTCGAGGGAGGACAGCTTAGGCCTGGAGGAAGCTCTCCTTGCTAGGCCAGAGCTGAGATGCTGGTGTCCTACCTCCAGCTGTATCCTCCCGTTACAGCTCTCAGCCTGACTCTCATTGCAGGCTGACTCATTTCCACATAACCGTGACCCCAGTCATTGCTGCAGAGCCTCCTACTTTGGGATCAGAAACTTGGTAGCAAATACTGCATGTGTGTCTTCTGGCTATGAGAGTAAAAGCCAGGGTTTGCACCTTTAGCTGCGAGGGGAGTGTTTTGGATGTGAATAACAGTGCTTAATCTCTTTCCTTGGGGAGAGTGACTGTTCACCCCAGCAAAGCGCAGTATATTGCTCGTATACAGTCTAGCCTGTGCTGCTGCTAGCTTGTCCGTGGAGCCCCTGCTCAGATTGCTTTTGGGAGGAAAGAGCTATTAATGAAGGAGATGCCTCCTAGTTTATAGGAAATGGACTTACTTCTCTGCTTTGAAAAATGTCCAGCATTCTGCTCCGCTCTGCGCTTTAACCTTGTCTTGCAGTTAATCCAACCTCTGCCTAATTTGAAGTTTTCCTCAAACTACAGGCTGCAGGCACTCAGGGCCGTGTCTTCTCTGTCTCCCTCTGCTTCCTCTACGCACCCGTGTTTTGGTTTTTTTTAATTGGATGCAAGAGGAGCGAACGGCACTTGCTTGCACCCAGCCGAAGGCTCGTTCCCTTGTGTATCTGTCACTGTGAGGCACGGCGCGATGCCAGGAAGGGGTGGCGGCAGCTCGCGCCTCCGTTGTTCCCCGCAGTGCGGAGACGGGGGGTTTATACGGAGATGGTGTCTTGTCACCCGGTGGCTTTTTCCACTGGGTTTCGTTTTGCTGCTAGTGGTCGAGGGCCGTGACTCCGGCGGCGCGGCTCGCCCCGGTTGGGTTTGGACCACGGGAGGGGTGGACGTGGCGCACTCTGGGATTCCTTGAACTTTTATCACTTTTAGGCACTTTTCCCCGTTGGGTTTGAACCAAGCACTTTGGCCTTTGGCGGATGACAGTAAAACACTCGCAACGGTGTCGTCCACGCCGTGCTGCAGTTAGAGCCAGGGTGCTGCGTATCGACTAACTAAAGCAATAATTAGTCCTCAGGCCTTTTCCCATCCGGTTTTCAATACTGTGAAGCAGACGAAGCTTTGGGATAATACATCCCTATAACTTGACTATTTCTGTTTGTTTAAATTCTGCTTTTAATTCCCCATGCTACGATTGGACATAATTTTAGCGGGGGAGGGGGGGAGATTTTTGTGAATTACTGCAGGTTAAAATCGGAGCAAATGCCAGCGTCCTAAAAAGGGTTTGTTTTTCTTTGCTGTTAATACTTTGTGATTATTTTATACAGTCAATTTTAAAGCTTACGATTTTATAATTTAATAAATGTAATAGTATTTAAGGGCAAGCTCAGATTGTGCTCTTAGGGTGCTTGGATTTTATTTTTATAGAGTCAGGGCCCAGAAAGCAAATAAAAAGCTAACGCAGGCTCTGGTCTCTCGGCTCTGTGGGGCGGCGGCGGGGGAGGCGAACGCGCGCTCGGCGCGGCCCCTGTCGGCCGCCGTCGCGACGGCGTCTCCGCCAGCCAATGCAGAGGCGGCTCTGGGTCGCCTTCCGGCCGCGGCGGCCGCCGGGAGCGGAAGCGGAAGCGGCCGGGGCGGCGGGGCGGGCGATGCCGCTGCACGCCGTCCCGCCGCGGCTCTGGGCCGCGCTGCGGCTGCGCGAGGGCATCTGCGCGCGGCTGCCCGCGCACTACCTGGCAGCGCTGCAGGACGACACGCCGCCCACGCCCGTGCACTGGCGGCCGCTGGGCGTGCGCTACCGGCGGCACCCGCGCACCGGGCAGCGCGAGCGCGTGCAGGACGTGCCGGTGCCGGTGCACCTGCCGCGCGCCGCCCACGAGGGGCTCTGGGGCGGCGAGGGCTGGATCCGCGGCTTCCGCTACGCCCGCAACGACAAGGTGAGCGCCCCTCCCCCTCCCCGCCGCGCTGCGGGGCTGAGCCCTGGCTCGGCCCCAGGGCTGCCCGGTCTGGCGGCGCCGGTGCCGTGACCGGCCGTTCCCGCCCAGCTCTCTACCCGACTGCCGAAGACGTGGAAGCCGCAGCTCTTCAGCCGCCAGTTCTACAGCGAGATCCTCGACACCACGATGACCATCACCGTCACCATGCGGACGCTGGACCTCATCGACGAGGCTTTCGGCTTTGACTTCTACATCCTGAAGGCAAGAGCGTGCCGCGGGGCGCCCCGGGGCCCCCTGGCCGGCTCACGGGGCTGCCGGCAGCGCTCCGTGCCTCGGGTCGGCAAACGTCGCCCTGGCTCGGCACACACGGGCGTCTGCTGCCATCGGTGTATTAGTGCAGCCCTAAAGTTTCCAGCCTTTAATACATTCTTAATTTAAGCAGCTCAGCATTACAGATCAGAATCGCGGTCAATTAGCTGCAAAAAAAAAATCTGGGGGATCTTTTCCCCCTTAAAGCGTGGATAGATTGCGTGCGTTGTCTCCGTGCTGGTAGGCTCTTGGCTGCCTAGCAGCTGGCCTGTTAGAGATGCATGTCAACAGCAGACTTTATCCCTCCAGACCCCAAAGGCAGATATGGGCTCAAAGCTCGGTATGGATCTGAAGCGAACAATGTTGCTGCGACTTGCGCGGAAGGATCCTAAGCTGCATCCTGATGACCCAGCCAGAAGAGAGGCGATTTATCATAAGTATCGGGTGGGTAGCTGACCTGCGGTTCGGGCTCCGGTATGTATGCCGATCTTAGCCGGCTGTCCGGATTGATTATGTCCTATTCGTCCTGTGCAAGCTTCATGCTCCTGTTCTTAGGGTTAAGGGTGTTGGTGGAGAAGACCTGAAAGTTACTTGTCAGGTTTTTGTTTCTCTGTGGGCTGCAGATTTCACTACTGATCAGTTAGGAAGACAAAAGCTCCTCTTTTTGGTGTGAACCAGGTCACTGAGGGTCTGCAATAAGCATTAGTAAGAGCTGGCCCTCCCAATAGCAGGGGGCATTTCTAGTGACACTGCAGTGAGAAGGCCCGATTGCTTTTATGTGATTGTTTAATTTTGTGCATCTGCTGAAACAAGCATAGAAACAAGGTTAGCATCCACAGCCTGCAGGGTCGTGCAGAGAAGCTGCCACAGAGCTATAAAAAGAAGAGGAATAGCAACATACACGAATGATCAGAGAAAGGAAGGCCCTTGCAAAGAGAAAAAGAGAAAAGTGAACTTTGGCTGCCAAAAAATGGGATAAGCAAGGAAACAGTGTTTAAGTCTTTTGGCTGTAGTGCTCTTCCTACTTGATCCTGTGTCTGTGTGATTTGGTCCTAGAGAAGATGTGTGTGTTAGTCACCTGGAGAGATTAAACAACCAGTTTCTTCTTCTGTCACAGGAATTTGTGATTCCAGAAGAGGAAGCTGAATGGGTTGGCCTGAGTTTAGAAGAAGCGATAGAAAAACAGAGGCTTTTAGAAAAAAAGGTGAGTTTCTGAGGCAGTGCTTGTCCTGTGGACACAGCAGTGTTCTTAGTTGCATCAGGCTGCGTATCCAGTTGATCTTCTAAGCTGCCCAAGCACTCCTTATCAACAGATGCAGTGCTCCAGAATCCCTGAGCTGCCTCAGGAATTTGAGCATGTGAAACACAGGCTGGGTTAAAGTGCATTGTAAAGCCAGATCTCCCAAAGGGGGGAGGGATTTTTAGTGGGGGTGGCTCATACTTTTTCCCCTGTTGCATGACCATCTTTGTGTTTGGTTGCCTTCTGTTTTACTGCTTGTGCTTTGGGACACAGGGATGCAAGTTCAGGGCTCACTGCTGCTCGCTAGCTGGTGAGAAGCAGTAATGCCGAGCAGAGAGCACGCCAGGTGGCTGCTGAGGCAAAAGGGCTTCCTGACAGGGACAGGGTCCCTTGGTGATGCTCCCCCTCGTCTTTTAGCTCTTATTGCAGCTGCAGCAGGAACAGAGATCAGGATTGCCAAATGCATGAGGTGACGCCGGGCACCTGAACCTTGTGGGGCTCCAGCTTCTCGAAGGAGTGTATTCTCCCTGTGTGCCTCAATACAGCTCTGATGTAGTGCAACGTGAGAAGGGAGGCAAGCCTTTTTAGATGGAAAGGGATTACTGGGAGTCGTTGCTGATTCTCATCTACAGGCAACACTGGGTAAAACTGATCAAAGTCCCAAGCAGATTCCTATAATCTTTGAAATTACAGGCTGGTCAGCAGCTGTATATGCAGGAGTAGCACAGCATGTTGCTTTGTTCAGCCACTGAAACAACCTGGCCCCTCTTCCTCTGAGTTTGACTGTCAGCACCCTGTGGCGCTGGCTCCCTGGGCTGACTGCGTGCAGGGGAAAGGGCTCTTGTCTTGAGAGGAGCAAAGATGTTTGTGAGTCTCACCGGCATCGGAGACCACAGACAGGGTCCCAGGGGTGCTCTTTCTTCCCACCCTTGTAACTGGTACTTCCCATTAGCCCTTACCAGGCTGTAGACTGGTTGAGCGATATGTGCTTTAGTAGTGCAGGTGTGTGAGTATGGGTTGTTGCAGTCGGGACACCCTGCTATCTTTATTCACTACTAGACTTTATACCTTGCTGCTGCTCAAGTTCAGTCCTTTCAACTAGCTTATCCTCCACTTTCTTCCAGGACCCTGTCCCACTCTTTAAAGTGTATGCTGAAGAGCTTGTCAACCAACTGAAAGAAGAGGCACTTCAGAAGAAGTAGAAGAAAAGAAATCTTTGAAGCAACACTCCGCTGCAGATCAAGCTGTGGGGTTCAGTGAGTCTTCTGT
Organism: Dromaius novaehollandiae; assembly: GCF_036370855.1. NCBI lineage: Eukaryota > Metazoa > Chordata > Aves > Casuariiformes > Dromaiidae > Dromaius > Dromaius novaehollandiae. The sequence goes on along the minus strand of NC_088111.1, from coordinate 19,147,132 downwards.
TGGAGCCATGCTTGTGTGGAGAGGGCCGCATTGATGCATGTGCTCCCAGGAGCGTGTTGCAGTTATCAAAGTCCAACAGTAGCAGCTTTTATTCAATGAGGTACCGTTCCTGTTGGTTGAGAAAAGAATTTCTGCCCTGTGGCTTCTGAAGGTGTTCGTATAAGACTGACTTAATGTGGTTCTTCCTGCCTGTGCAAATAGTTGACTGCTGTTTAGAGCTTGATCCCTGATATAAAACAAAATATGAATATTTGGAATACCAGTAAACTTTCCTCTGTTATTCACTGCTCATTATATATGTTACAGCACGGGCTGCAAGACTTAGTGGTGGTGTAACTTAGCTCAGGGCCCCAGGCCCCCTTCCGCAGGAGAGAGATTGTTCTGCCTTGAAAGCACGGCCCCGAACCGCTGGCCACAGGCAGGTGCCTGCCGGCAGGTGGGGCTGAGCTCCCCGCTCACAGCCGCAGCCTGTGTACAGCTCGCTCTAACCCCTCGCGTTCCAGTTCTGTTCCTGTTTCAAGTTCATGATTTTTAAACCCTGTACTGATAAAAATTTAATTGAGATGGGCATTCAAGCCTTTGCTCTTGTTTGGCAACAAGAGACCGAAGAGCTCAAAGAGCACTTACCATAATTACATGCGGGTGAACAGCACTGTGAATCTTTCTGGCGTCTTCTGTAAAGCTCCATGGTCCTCTCTGCAGTGGGTTTCAGGGTGGAGAGAAAGCAGGCTGTGCTCCCTTTCCCTTCAGTGCAGGGTCAGGGAAAAGCGCAGCACTTGCAGGATGTGCCTTGTGTAAGCCTCCTCTCTCTGGACTGCTGCTGGCTCCCAAAGGAGACTTCTTAACAATGTCTTGGGGGGAGACATGCTTCCCCTCTCCAGCATGTAAGACTGAAAGTACCATCTTGTTTTTTCAGCCAAAAGATCCGTGATGAGAGAGGACCTGAGCTTGTAGAGCAGCATGTGGCTGGTCTGCTCTGCAGTGAAATGTGGGATCACAGGGGAGCAGAAATTCTCTGCATTTATTCTGCCTTAAAGGTTTGGGAGAGGTGTGCTGCAGAGAGGTGACTGCTGGGTAGGCACAGAGCGGCTGTAGGGCAGTGCTAGATGTTGGGGAGGAGGGAGGTGGTAGAGGGGGACACTACTTAAATGGTGGCATTTCATGAAGAACAGGAGACTTCTCTGCAGCTGTCTGGTCTCGGAGCAGGATGGAGCCCTGGCAAGAGGTGTTTGAGCCAGCAGGTGAGTGTGGCACGGCTGTGCAGTGCCTGACCGGCAGCGGTGGTGTGCTGGGGGCTGCCAGACTGGGGCTGTGTTGTCTCTTCCTGCAGCCCAGAACGTGGGCACAGAAGGCTCAGCGCTGCAGGAGAGAAGCAGGGTGGCAGAAGCTGGGGTGTTTCCAGCCTGCCTGCGTGTCCAAGCTCTGGCAAGTCAAGGTTCCCAAGAGCAAACTTGCACAGAAGGTCACATTTGCCTAATTAATGATTCTTAGCTGGGCCAACAGAATGACATTTGGTTACCTTCTCACTCTTCTGCAGCTGAGCTGAGTGGGAAGCTGCTGCCCAGCTCCTCAGGGATCCTGACACTCTGCCCTGGTTAGAGATAATTAGCTGGGACAAGCTCCTTGTTGACAGCTCTGCTCATCATTAGGGCTAGCACAGCTCATGCATTTTAATGCAGCTTTGAGCGAAGCTCCAGACTGTGGCTCTGCCCCGGCCCCTTTCTGTAGCTTTACTAGAATCTGCCAGTTCTGCTGCCTGTGTGGGTCTGACCTCTTTGTGCAGCTATAGCAGTGCATATTTGACCCCTGCCTGGATCCTGGCATCTCAACCCTATTGGGGACCCCCTAGTGCCTCACAGCTCCATGTTGGGGGGGGGGGGGGACTGTTTGGGATGGCTGAGAGGGTGATTATCAGCTCCTCCTTCTCTTTGCTCAGGGCTATACCCTAGCTGTGAAATATTCTCCTCCAGTTCTGTGCTGCCTCTGTCTCTTGGGGGAGAGCTTCAGCTGCATGACTTCCCCAGCTGGAGTGCTGGCTCTTGCCTGCTCTCGAAGTTGGCTCCGTTCATCAGTGCTTCTCATTATGTGTGCCTGTTCTGCAGGATTTGTTGGCTTAGGAAGGTTTAGTAGGTAGCAAAGGAGAGGGGATAAAGGATGCGAGATCAAACCAGGCTGCAGTGAGGCCCAGGTGGCTTTCAAGAAGACCTGTGCCCCAGGAAGGGGGCAGTGATCCTGTCTGCTGGGGCCGAGGGCTAGTGCAGGGCTAGCAAAGTGCACTCTGCAAAAGTGCAATAGGCGCTGCGGGAGCGATGGGTGCTGTGGGGAAGGGATTGAGCACATGGTTAATCCTTTTTCTCCCTGGCTTTTGACTGAGAAGGGTCCCCTCCATCCTCTCATCCTGCCTTCACTGTGAAACCTCCTTGCTCCTTTCCCTACACCCAAGTCTGATGCAGCTGGGAGCTTCCCCTGAGTCCTCCTTCTCCTGGGGTGGGCCAGTTTTGGGAACCTCATCTTCAGCCTTGGCACACTCTGGCTCTCCCTGCAACTGAGGTCCAGAGGTTTGACCTCCCAAAGGGACAGCAGGGCTGTGCCAGCATGGGCTGGCATGGGGGCTGGTGTGCTCTGCCCTTGTGTTTGGCCAGGACAGAGCTCCTGGGGCTTGGCAGGCTGAGGATGGAGGGTTACTCCGAGTCTGAGCAATGCTGCTGAGCACACAACATGGAGATACTCTCTCCTAACTTGAAGAAGGATGGAAACTCTACTTGCAACAGCAGGAATGTTGCAGCTTCAGAGAAGTCAAGTCCATGGTTACAGAGCCACGACCATGCAGGGCTGGCTCACACTTTTGCCAGGCAGAATAGCAAATATCCTGGGGCTAGGGAAGGAGCCCCTCTCCAGGCTTTCGTGTATTGTGGTCAATGACACTCACAGTTTTGAGGTTGTGGAGGGGTAGCTCAAGGCCCAATGTTCGCCTTGTTCTGGTTTTATGCTTGTTTTGCAGCTCTGAGCCCAAATCAAGAGCTTGGCTCTGCTTGGCTGGAGAGACCATGGTGGTTTGTTTTGTCTGTCTAGGGGGGGCTCAGTCTGGCAGATCAAGTTTTTTCACTGCTTTAAGAGGGGGAATTGGAGGAGCTGGTAATCTGTCATGTCAGCAATGTGTCTTGTGGCTGCAAGATCCCAGGAAGCTGCAAATGCCTCGGAACCCTTCCCAAGGTCGCCTTGAATTTGGCAGCTTAAGACAAGGCTGAGGGAGCAGAGGAGGCAGCTTCTGGTGTCCCCAGAGTACCTATTGATGGCACTTTGAAATTGGAAGGTGTCTCTTGCCTCATGGAGCTGGGGGTCTTTGTGGGTGGCACAAAGAGAGGGGATGGTGGCTGTGGTGTCTCCAGGTCCTGAGGAGCACCGTTTCCTTGAGCCTGGTCTCCTTCCCTGTGAGAGCAGCAGCTGCCCCCTTGCTTCCCTGCTGCTACCCATGCTCTTCACGGTGTCCCCGAAGGACTGCTCTCTCTGGCCAGCCAGAGCCATGGGGTACGCCAGCGAGCCGCGGGCCAGGCAGGGCTGTCACGGTTCATTGTGATCTCTCAGACTTGCAGGACAGCGTACTGCATGAAACAAGCTATTTTTAAAAGCTCATTAGATTTTAAAAAAACAAAAAAAAAAAAAAGCAAACAAGGCGTTAATCCCTTCTCTATAGACCAGCCTAAATTGTTAATTCTCTAGTTCCTTCATTCACTAATTTTCTAATTTGTGTGCTCATAAGCGAAATAGTTACCTAAGCAGTGGTGAGGGTGCCCATCGTTCCTCCTTTGTCGCGATGGGGGTGTCCCCTGAATTGCACTGGGAAGCATGAGTGCTGGAGCAGCCACCTGCTGCTGGATCTGCTTCAAAGGCTGTTTGGGTGAGCTGATGTATTTGTACCTTCCAGCTCAGAAGTTTGCTCTATGCCATCCCTCTTGGTCATTTCAGTTACTGGAGAACTTTCTTAAGACCAAAACTCTTTGGAATTATCAGGTGTTAACAAGCAGCTCCTTACAAAACTGCAAGGATAGTAGACCTCGTTATTTCTGTCCTTGAGTGTCTGGCGTACGTGTTGCTCTTGCTTCAGCCTAGCAGCGTTGCTCCCAGCAGACACCAGGCCTTAGCATGAGCTGTGTGTTAGTCCCAAAGCCTGAGCAGGAGTCGAGTGAGCACAAGGGCTCACACACTGAACATCTCGTGAGCCTCCAAGCACAGTGCAGCTCAGTCATGGCACGTGCCTCTGGCCCATGCCTGCTGCCTCCAGCCACTGCTTTGGGACAGGCTGAGCTCACGGCCTTCCATGTGGCTGGTGTCCTGATCTCTGTTGTGCTGGGGCTGCTGTGATCCTGCAGCCAGCCAGTCCAGAGAGTGGAGATGGCAGAAGGGACAAGCACAGACCTCAACGTCAGGGAGGGGAGCGTTTACATGCTGACGGGACCATGACAGCTCAAATACAGCCCTTCTTTGGATCAGTTTTCCAAAGCTGCCAGTGGTTGAACCTCTTTGCAGGGCTGCTTCTGTAGCAGCTGGCATGTCTTTCAGCGTTTTGGTGTCTGTAGCAAGGATGCTGGCCAGAATTTGGCTCTCCTGGGTGCTGAGCGCCTTACAGCAACAGCAGACCTGGAGCAGAATGGGCTGGGAACCAGGCTCCAGGGTGCCACTGCCTGCCTGACTGGACCTTGCTTGCTCTGCAACTCTAACCACTATTTTTGTTTTTTCATGAGCTTTTGTTGGCCAAAGCCACTCCAGAAGGTTTTGCATGGGAGACCGAGGCATAGCAGGGATCTACTTTTCAGAAGGGGGAGCAGCAAAAATGATTTTGGCAAAGCAGAAGTAAATGGAAAAACCTCAAGGCAAACTGGGGGGAGGAGTGGGGGGAAAGCTTTGTGCCAGTGCAATTCCTGGGCAAGACAGCTGCTAGCTGGCATCTTGACTGCATAATCACTGGTTCATTTTATTTTTCTGTGCAGCGATTGCAGCCAGCACTGGGCGGATTTATGGCAAAGCAGGAAAATGAGGCTAGTCATCCAAACCAAACCCCAGCGCTCTGCCTGAGGCTTGCCTGCGAGCCTGGCGTTCAGTCAGCCATTGCGGATAAGCATTGCTCAGCAGTGGATCTGTAAGCACCAAAAAGGGAAGGTGTTGGGGCTACCTTTGCACCGGGGCTCCCGATGCTCTGCAAGGACACGCGCTGCAGCTCTGCCAGGCCGACAGAGGGACTTGGTGACATCCCGAGGGCTGCTGGCCTTGCAGAATCGCTGCTGGGGGAGGCCAGCTTGAAGGCCTTCTGCCACAAGTGCATCCGATGCTGACAGCCCTTCCCAGACCAGCCCTCCAGTGCCACCTCAGCTCAGAGGAAGGCACAAAGCGGTATGTCCCCCACCCAAAGCAGGGCAGCCCGGGAAGGGGCGACCCCCATCCCCAGTTCCCTGGCCAAGTGGAGCCAGCCAACTGCCCAGCCCAGCCGAGCCAACGTGGTTCAAATGCAGAAGCAGGGAAGTGGTAGTGGCAGATGATAGAACAAATGACAACGGCTAGAAGTTGGGGCCTGAGAAGCTCAGGTTGGACATCAGAAAGATCTTCCCCCAGAGGGTGCTGCAGCCCAGGGACAGGTCAGCTGAGAGGGGGATCTCTGGTCTTGGAGGCTTTAAAGGTGCAGCTGGGCAAAGCCATATCACCCTGATCTACCGTTGGGAAGAGCCCTGCTCCAAGTGGGGCATTGGAGTAGTGACCTCCAGGGTCCCTGTACCAGCTCTGTAGGCACCTCTAAGTGCCCCTTGCATTAGCAGGAGACAGAAGCACTCATGGGATGCGGAGGTGCCCAGCTCAGCTGGCCCTGCTGCCAGGGTGTTGTGTGTTCTGCATTGGAGACTGTGCTGGGGAAAAGCGGTGCTCAGAAGTCACTGCGCAGAAAATAGTTACAGAAAACAGCCTCCAAATGTTAGCAGTGGCCACGGAGATGCACACGGATGGATATCAGCCACCATCACTGGGAATTCAGAAGGTCATTCTGCTGCTGAACAGTTCCTGTTGAATTTATTCCTAAGGTAACGTAACATGCAGTTTTCTTTAATAGTCCCAGAAAAGCCCCCGCTGCAAACATGAAGATGCTCCATGAAATGTAAGTATGAAATTTAGCCCCATGTACTGATTATCAAGAGGGCTAGGTATTAGATGGCTGGAGTAATCATCCTCAAAACCAACCCTGCAAAACCCAATAATGCAGAGAAAAAGATTAACTGGGTAAAGCCCCCAAACTGGAAAAGCCTGGGTTAAGGTGGTTGAACTAACTCTGCCTTTTAGCAATACCAGGAAACATGCCCAGGCTTTGCAGTTGTGAATTCCCAAATTAGTTTAAGCTGGTACCTTAAAGCAACTTTACATTTTTCTTTGTCTCTCTTGTGACTCCTAGCAAGCTGTGTCACTTACCCGAAGGATAGCTTGAGGTTAAGGCCACATTTCTTAACAAAGTTGTTCTCTTACCCATTTTAATTCCTGAATTAAACAGTATTTTACTTGCAAACTTCCAACAAACCCATCTGTACTCCAAGACTAAAATGTTTTGCAAGCATTAACAAAAACAGCACATCCCTGCCTTTCTCAAAGGTCTCAAAGGTGAGCCTGTGTTTTCACTCCTGGCTTTGAGGCTCTCACTTTGGAGTATCCACTGGTGGTACTGCAAAGGGACTTGAGTTTCAGGAGTGCTGTGAAGCTGTTCTCTGGACATGCCTCCTTTCTGTATGACTGATTGTGAGCCCAGAGTCAGCGTGGGTGAAAATGTAGCCTGAAAGTCATCCCTCATCCCATGGTGTTTATCAAAAACAGAGGAGATTTAGAAACTTACTGGGCAATTCCAGCAAACTCGCTTCAAGTATTGCCGTCTTGTTTGCTTTCAAATTAACAGGGCCATTGTTCAGACTAAATTCCCACCCAAAAGCTGGCCCTGGATGCCAAGGCCTCTTTGTTGTGGCTAAGGGGAATGTGGACTGTGCCGACCCTGACAGCTTTGCATTCTGCTTGGGATTTGCGTCATAGCGTTTAGATGGATACGCCAGCAAACGTGGATGTGGCTGAGCTTGTGAGTAGCCTCTATGATGAATCGCTCTGGATTTTCAGGATCAAGATGGCCTAGGGGGAGAGGCTGAGGGTGCGGGTTTGGTCGCCCTGCAGAAAAGGAGGCAGAGTGGGATCGAACCGCATCTTGTGCTGCCCACGGGGTTACAAGGTTGGACATCAGAGACGGGCTCATCGCAGAGGGAAGGGCAAGAGGCCATGGGCAGCAACAAGGGAAACCCTGGTTGGACATAAAGAAAGGACTCCTCCCCGGGAGAGCGGTGCAGACAGGGACAGGGTCTGGAGAGGTGGTGGGACCTCCATCCTTGGAGATTTCTGGAACTCGACTGGGCAAGGCCCTGAGCAACCTGTTCTAGCTTTGCAGTCAGCCCAGCTCAGAGCAGGAGGTTGGACTGAAGACCTCCAGAGGTCCTTTCAACCTAAACTTTTCTGTGATTTGGTCCCTTGAGCTCATCCACCTGTGAAGCTCCCTGTAAAACCGTCATCAGCCTGAGAAGGGGTTTAACAGTAAAGAAATGGGGAAGACCAGCTAGCCTGTGCTGGCTGGAGGGGAAGGTCCCTGTTTGGGAAGGAGGAGAGGGAGCTTGTAGCAGCCCTGCTCAGTCCCCTCCTACAGGGTCTGGGAGGGCTGCCGTCCTGCTTGAATCTTCTGCAGGCATGTGCTGTGCTCCTTCTCCCACCTACCCAAGGAAATGGTTCACGTGGCCAAACCACTGCCTCTAGGAGAAGTGGCTGCAGGCAGGGATGGCTGGATGGACATGTTGACCACAGGCTGGATCACCAGGAGCCTGAAGCAGTGGAGGCTGCTGGACAAATCTGTCCAGCCCTGGGTATGCCCGTGGCCCTGCTGGCATCACCAAATTAAGTCTGCGCTGATCGACGTGGCTGTCTGCCCTCCCACTGCTCCAGCGTGTGCCATCTGTCTGCACTTGTCATCTCTGCTGCTCCTACCACCATGGGCTGAGCTGGACCCGGGATGCTGGGCGTGCGGAGCTGGAGTGGCTACATGGAGCTGTCCCGATCCACGACTCCTGCTGCATGTAACGAGCCCAAGCTGGACTCCTCGGCTGCGAGGAGGAAGGGCCGGAGGGGTGCGAGGGGCAGCCCCGTGCTAGCCAGGAACCAGCCGCAGGCACCTTTGCTTGAGTGGACTCTGCCGTTCTGTGCGCATTTTTATTGCAGGCGTTTGCTAGGCAGCTGTCACCATGGTAACACTTAAAATGGTGCCGTTTCAGTCCAGTTAGAGCACTGACAAATGCAGAAACAGCATTTCTGAGATGGGAGTAGGGCTCGGCCGACAGACAGACGTGGCACCCAGAGATGCGGCTGCTGGTGAAAGGTCCTCACAAGAGCCAGTACCCCTGGGGATTCCCGAGGCGGCATGGAGGTGGCGTAGGGAGCTCACGGGATGGGAAGTGCTAGGGGAAAAGGAGCAGCTGCAAAGAGGACTTTTCCAGCAGTGCTCCTAGCATGGATGGGGCTGGGACAGCAGAGCTTGGGGATCAGGCCAGCAAGCACGGTCAAGGTGTAAGTCATCTAGGGATCAAGGAGACCAAGAGTCCCTGGAATGGGCTGTGCAAAGCCGGCGTCCATGTCTGCAGGCCGACCTCAGGGTCTGAGGAAGCTCAGGGCAGTACGACAGATGAGGCATGGATGGCCTGACCTGGCGTGGGGTGGTGCCAGAAAATGGGGCAGGCATCTTGTGGACCTGCATTTTTGCCATTGCCTGTATTTGGCCACCTACGCTGCAGAGCCATCCAGGGCCACGCTGGTGTTCTGTAGCTATTGATGGATTATTCTTCCATGAAAGCAGCAGTCTGTTTCTTTTTGTAAGGGCAACTCTCTGTTGTGAACCTAAATCCTTTTCCCGGTACTAACAGCTGGTTCAGGGCCCAGCAGGGGCTCTGTGTACAGTTAGGCTGGATTTTTCCCATGTCCTTTACTCTGCCTTTATGAAGGCTGAATTTTACCTACTGTTTAATCCTCCAGGCAGTACTGTGGGATCCTTTTGAAGCTCTTCCTAGCCAGCCCTCATCTTCTTGCCCTCAGCAAGCTGGTATCTTCAGCAAGCTTTATCAACTTGCCACCAACCACCTGAGGAGCACAGGGCTAAGTGCTTGGCACTTAGCACAAAGCGCTAACCCCCTTCGGGGCTTCCCTGGGGACTTCAGGTCGCAGAAAAATGTGCTCTCTTTGTTTTAACCAATTATTGATTCCCGTGGGAAGTTGCCTCTCAGCTCAAGAAAACAGTTTTCTTAAGCCCTGTTTGATGAACAGCCATCACAAATGTGACTGGAGACTCGGGAAGACCTTACCAGCTGCCTCTTGCCTGCCCAGCAGAGAAGTCCTGTGAGTCGAGAGACCTGCCCTCCCTTTACAAAAGCCATCTGACTTACAAGCCATCACAATCTATGTGTCTGCTCATTTTAATCTTTAGGGTATTGTCCATCAGACTCCTTGGTAGGAACTCCTGACTTGCTGGTCTCTACCTCTTCTGGGGCTCTAAAAAACAGGTGCCACAAAAGCCGCTGCGTTGTCCTGTGCTACAAGGACAGTTTTAAGCTAGAGGCTCCCTACAGCATTTTGACTATATCATCTGTGTGCTCCTCTGTGCCCTTGGGCGGACACCATCTGATCCGGGAGACTTGTTACTGCTCATCCAGTTAATTTGTACTTCATGTGTCTCCACACAACCTTTGCAGCTCACATCTGCTGGGTCTGCGAAGGACTCTGGCTGGCTTTCTGCCCCGGGGTGTTTGAAAGAGGAGTTACTGTTAGCTCTCACGTATACCTCTGGATATTTGCCCTAGGAGATTCCTGTTGCTTAGAGGCAGAAGGGAGTGTAACATGATTTAGTATAAGCCTTCTTCATGAAGCCAAAGGCCTGTAGCTATTTTTGAGACTGGTTGATAACTTGAGTTTGGTTAAAGCCTTCCTTCTGGAAAGCCATTCATGGATTTGGGGGCACTTTGGAGCATTTCAAATGATGGAAAGTCTTTATTCCTAACTTTAATCTGCCTTACTCTGACTCCAGGAATTAGTCTTGCCACGCTTTGGCTGCCAGAGTACGGCCTCTCAGTAGCTGATATTTTCTCCTGTTTTTCGTGTTGCAACCTCTCAGTCTATTTGGCAGCTACACTGAATTTCACGTCTCGCTGCAAGTCTGTGATTTTTTTTTTTTCTTTTCATTAGTTTTTCTACTGCTAGTTTTAAAAAGTGGGACCAGAACTATGGGTGAAGACGGCTACGGGTGGAGTTGCCTCCCGGACTGCTGGGTGTCAGCATGGACCTGCTGCTCAGGCAAGCTGGACCGTCCTGCAAGGCTCCCCATCTCCCTCATGATTTACCACTTCACAAAGCTGGTGTTCAAGTTTACCTTGAGCTGCTGTTAGCGTTGTTGGCCCGCTACCTCTGTTGCAGAATCAGATGAAAAAATATCACTGTTTTTCATACTTGCCAGTGGTAACATGTTTGGGAGACCGGGCAGTGAACCAGGTTTGGTCCCTTTAATGTCTGCTCCGTTCATTTTGTACAGAGGTGTTTTTAGATCAAATTGGAGTTCAGTACAATGTCAAACACTGATGAAAGCAAAGCATGTCTGTGTGTGAAAGTGGTGGTCTAACAGTACCCCAGGAGCGCTGGGCGGAAGGGACCCGGGAGGTCTCCAGTCCAGCCTCCCGCTTGGGACAGGACTGCCACCACCACTGGCTCAGGATGGTCGTGGTTTTGTCTAACCAAGTCCTTGCCTACAGCCACAGCATGAGCCCTCTTCAACAGCATCTCCCCTTCAGGGTCAGTGTATCGGGGAGCTCTGACGCCAGCTTCCTTAGGACTTGCCCGTGCAAATTATCTGGACCGTCAGCAGGTTTAGGGGTGTTCCTCCTCGCTAGTGCATGGCAGTGCATTTCTTTATCCTCCTGTGATATGAACGCTCTGTCTCAATTCTTTAGAGAACAGATAGACTGATTATTTCTGGGGGGAGGGTTGTGTCATTATTAATGCCTTTTTTCCATCTTTATCCAGGAACAGACCTAAATCACTATGCACATTCCTTTTACTGTAGAGACTCCTCCTTTTTCTCAGTTGGATTTTCCATGGTGCCTTTATTTTCCCACATCTATTTATAGTGCATCAGGTTTCCCTTGATGGTGGCCTGATTCAGCTCTCATTCCTCAGTGGTGACCCCAGTGCCATTCCCCGCAGCCAGTCCAGAGCCAGTTTTGCACCCAGGCCAGAGCCGGGTGCTCCAGCTGTGGGTGCTCCTCCCTGGGGAAGCTGCCCAACACGGCACAAGGAGGCAGAAGTCCGGCCGGGACAGGCGGTGGCTGCGTAACCAGCTCCAGGCACAGGCTTTCCCTGCAGTTTTGGCCTCACTTGAGTCTGGCCCTTTCTCTGGGAGGAGCTCCACTGAGCTCAGCTGCAGAGAGATGAACGTCATCCTGCATTTTCATTTTCCACTGATGCACAAGAATTTGTTGGCTTTCTGCAGAGGTGAAGGGAGGTTTGCAGCAGAGGACGGTGATGCTGTTAGAGCTCTGTGGAGCTGGGAGATCCTTGGGCTGAGGTGAGGCAAGCCACATTTGCTGGGCAGTGGGTAAGAAATCCAGTGTCCCCAGTCTCAGATCTGGGAAAAAGATAATTCCTTTATTTCTCTCCTGACTCTACCGGAGATTTCAAAGTCAGATCTGATTGTTGGGCCACAGCGTGAGCCATTTGCTTATAACCCCTGAGAGCGTGTAAATGCAAGAAGGCCTAGCAGATAAAGTATCTGCCTTCTGTCTTTAATTAATTGTGTTTTGATGTGTAAGCAATTTTGAAACAGATTTCCAAAGGCCGTCTTTCAGGTCTGACTGGTTGTAAGAGTAGCCAGGGAAACAGAGACTTAGCTAGTGAAAAAGCACCTTTGCAACAGCCTTTGGGGTCTGGATCCTCTAACAGGTCTTAATCACCCCGACCCGAGGCCTCCCCATGCACCCTCTAACGCTTCTAGCCCAGCACCCCGGCTCCAAATAATCTCACTCGGGGAAATCAAGAACAAGCTAACAGCACGCGTGCACCAGGCAGGGCAGGGAAGCGCTGTCGCCGCAGACCTCTGTTTCTCTCCACGCAGAGATAGCAACGTTGGACGCCAACCCAGCTATTGCTTCCCTCGTGGCTGGGGATCTGCTGTGTTGCCTTTGGGCACCTCGGAGGAGGAGAGGGAGCAAATGGGGCACATCGCCTATGTGACTACCTCTAAAAGATTGGTTAAAACCTGGGGGAATGTAGGTGCTGGGCTAACTGGCTTCCCGGGGTGACGAAAGCCCAGCCGAGCAGTCTTTGGGATGCTCAGAGCTAGGCTTCACTGCAGTACAGAGTGGGAAATGTCTGTAAAAGACCCATTTCTCCTGCTCAGCTCCCCGCCCTCTATTAATACTACGTTCCTCCCACCCATTATGAAGTTGTCCTTGTTTTCTGCAGGATGTACTGTAGTAAAAGGAGAATTAGGGCCTACTTGGGACTCCAGGGAAGGTGCTTCACCTTCCTGGGGCGGGCTTGCTTGTGTGGTGAGGCATTTCTCCGCAATGGTGTGCGAGGGGGAGAAGGTGCACAGGTCCCTTGCGGGGCTGGGACCAGACCCCGGAGGTCCCCGCAGCAGAGGCAGCCCCAAGGGCAGGATGCGCGGCAGGGTCCCAAGCGGCGCGCGGCAGGGGATGACGGCAGCTCGCGGCCATCCGGGCGGCCAGGGAGGTGCACGGGTGCTGGGAGTCGCCTGGAGGGGAAAGGGAAGGCGCGTGGTGGGACACGGAGATGAGGGTGTGCAAATGGGCACGGTGAGCTGCAGCGGCAGCAGATGCAGAGCAGGGCCAGGGCTGGCACGTTGCGCGAGGCTAAAACCATGACGGCTCCCATCCTCGGAGCTGGGAAGTTGCCATGGGAACAGACAGAGGATGCTTGGGAAGCAGGACAGGCGGCGGTGCCGGGAGGTCAGCGGCGGCTCTGCCAGCGCGGCGCTAATGGCGTCGGCGCGTGCGGCTGGGTCTCTGCATGGTGCTGGGCTGAGCAGCTCCAAACGCAGGCGGACGGCGCTCTGCGACGGGTGCAGGAGCTGGGGGAGCCCCCAGGCCACACAGTTGCCTGGAAAGGACCGACTTGCTTTCATCAGAAAGACTTGAGTGAGAAATCCTGTTTCATCCAAGCCCCAAAGCACTGCATGTAGAAACTGCATTTAAAATAGAGGAAGAGGGAGAAGGTGGAAGTCAGAAAGCAGCTGCTGATGTGAGCGGAGTGCGTGCAGACCCGCAGCAAGAGGCCGTGCAGACCCGCAGCAAGAGGCCGGGCTGGGTCACGCGGAGGCTGCCAGCTCCAGGGGTCTCAGCATCTGTGCGGCGCTGCCGAAACTGCGCTTTGCAGAGCCAGAGAGGTCTGCTCCCTGCTCCAGAGAGTGCCCAGCCGTGACGCAGCGAGTGGATTTAAAGGAGGCCTGGGCAGTAATACCGCTTAGTGTGTTCGTGTGTGTGGAGGACCCAGTGCCCCCTTAGCTCCCCTTGCCTTTCCCGGGGCTGAGCCGTGTGCTTAAGCGCTCTGCTGAGCTGGGGCCAAGAGGTGCCGTGCGCGCAGCTGGACGGCGTGTTTGTTTAAGCCAACCCTCCCGGGCTGCCTGTTTACCCTGGTGTGGGTGGCAGGAGTCCTGACGTCAATGCCTCCTTTCATCTCCCCACGCTCCCCGCGAAGTGCGTGCTCCAGGTGCGCTCGCCCACACCCACGAGGCAGCCTCTTTCCCCGGCAGGCCTGCCTGGCTCGCCAGGAGCCCGGACAAGCAGTCCCGGCTGCGGCTGCTCCCTGCAGCGTCCTGGAGCTCGCTGCGGACCGGGGCTGGCGGCAGGGGTGGCACGCAGCTCCTGATCTGCAGGGCGTCCCTCTCAACCCTGCTTTCCTTGTGGTTCTTTGCCCTCGTCCCTTGCCCGCCTGGCAGGTTGGATTGTCTCTTGCTCTCTTCTGGGGGTGCTTCTCCAGGGACTCGTTCTCGGGGCAGGGAGAGCATCTGTGGCTCATGGGCATTTTAGAAACCGTCTGCACTGGTTGCTTGTTAGCATTGCTCATCCTTTGGGCCGTGTTCTCGGGAAGCCCCTCTTCCCTGCTCTGCCCGGCTGGGGCAAAACTGGAGAAGCTCTCTGAGTCCAGCTGAGAGAGGGGCCAGGAAAGGCCAGCTCCAGGCTGGTGCTGCTGCCCAGTCCTGCCATTCCCCATCCTCCTCACCCATTTCTCAATGGATACCCCACGCTAGCTGAGCACCAGCAAGCTCTTTCGCAGGAGGACACAGTCTTCTCTGCACGCGCTGGGAGGGGAGATACAGTACAGGTACAGGTTTGGGAGCAGGTGACTTCCCAGTGGCACTGTGTCCTAGCCACAGCTCCCAGCCATGGCCCCTGTCTGAGCCAAGGAGATGCTGCTCAGGGCAGTGGGTGTCCAGGACATGGCAGAGCATTTCTGTCTGGTGATTCTGATACAATCGGGTTTCAAAAATGAGCCAAAATTCTCATTATTCCTTGGCCACAGTTCAAAAAAACGGCAGCAGCTTCCCCACCCAGGCTCCCGGCTGCACTGCGTGCTGCCTCAGACCTCGCCGGCGGGTCCTCGTGTGGCCACACGTCCCCCGTGGCCGGGGAGCTACCTCCTCTCTGCTCTTTGGCCCATGCCTGGCACGGACCGTCCTTATGCCCTTCTCTGCGGTGTTCTCCTGGCCTCCCCTAACCACGCCTGACGTTCAGTTTGCTTTTGGGCCAGGCCTGAGCACTCCATGGAGCTGCCTGTTGCAGCTCCCGCGGTAGCTCAGGGCTGGATGGAAACAGCTCAGAGCCCAGTGTTTCACATGTGAAGCTAGGACTGTTTTTCCCCGCAAGCATCGCTTTTCATTTATCTGCAGTGAATTTTGCTGGCCCGCTTATTGCCCAGTCCCTCTGCATCGTGTGGTCCTTCCGCAGTTCTTCACAGCCGACCTCATCCTTCAACCCTGAGTAGCTCAGTATCACCAACAAACTTTCTCGCCTCCTTCTCCCACCCCATTCCAGGGCACCCACAAACGTGTTGAACAGGGCAAGTCCTAAACAGCTCCTGGGCACTCTCTGGTGAGCTCTCTCCACTGTGAGAACTGGCTGCTTCCCTCTCCTCTCTGAGCACTACCATCTACCACTGTCTTATGAGAGGATCACCCTTTTTCCCAGAAGCTGCCTCATTTACCTGCAAGCCTTTGATGATGATATTGTCACAAGCCTTTTGCAAACCCAAGATGGCTGTATTGCCTCTATCACCCTTACCTGTGTTGCTGCTGATTCCTTCAAAGAAGTCAACCACTCTTAGGAGACAGGACTTTGCTTTACAAGTCATCCGATTTTTCCCAGATACGTCATATTTCCTTGGGTGTCCATTAATTCTGTTTTTCAGTAGCATTTCTGCTAACTTGCTGGTACAGATGTCAGATTTAGTGGCCTGCAGCTCCCTGGATCTTCCTTTAAAAGGAAAATTGGCATTGTGTTTGCCAGGCTCCAACCCACAGTTTCTAGGGAGAGGGCATATGTGACTGTTCCTAGGTCAGTTGGTTTATCCTCCAGTTCCTTCAGAAGCGTTGGTGACACTGTCTGGCCCTGTGACTCCTTACTGCTTACTCTCCAGCTTGTTTCACAGCAGTTCCCCACGGAGCAGTGCAGGAATCCCTCTGGTTTCTTCCACCAAAGCAAGGAATTCATGCAGCATCTCTGCTAACCTCTGAGTGCTCCTTTCATAGCCTGAGCTTCCCTTCATCCTACAGACTCCCTGATGGACTTCTTGCCCTGGATGACTTTAAAGGAGGATTTTGCAGATGATCTTGGATTCCTTTTCCTAGCTCTTTGCCTCAAAATACTTTTTTTTTTTTTTTTTTTTTTTTTTTTTTTTGCCTCACTATTATGTATTTAAATTTAATCTGTCCTGGCTCCTCATTTATAAATACACAATGCACCACATGAACCCAGCTGAATCGCTTTAGTGAGTGCTGGGAGCTGTGAGAGCGCTGTCTGGGGCTGCCAGAAGACCTCTCTTTCTGCCTTCGCTGCTGTTACGGGGAAGGGAGCTCTCTGGTTGTAGCCCAGAGCCCTGCAGCATGGGCAGCGTGACCTCTGGGGACCGCGGGGAGAGAGCGGAGCCGACTTGTCAGGCAGCACAGGGGACCTGCCCAGATTTGCCAGCTGGGGCCCGGCCTGGAGCCAAGGCTGAATCTCAGTGGGCAAAATACTTTGGATGCCAGGTCTCAGCTCAGCGCGTGCCTGGCTGCAGGCTGAGCGCCTGCGGGAGCTGGAGAGCTGCTCATTCAGTGCGAAAGGCTGGGAATTTATTCCTGCTGAGACCTCATCACTGCGCACAGAGAAGCCAGTTTAACGTGTTTTGCACGTATGTACAGCCAATTGCAGAGAAATCCTGGTGATACGAGGGAGACTGAAAGATGCAGTAGGTGCAGCCTGGTCTGTGTGGGAAGTTTGACAGTGTGCCTAGGGTCCTAGATGGAGAGAGATACAACCCACAGCTGGAAACAGATTTTCCCTGTAGTTGACCCATGTAGCTTCTCTTTTTGATTCTCAGTGAGATGATTAGCTCTTCTCCCTCTATGCTGTACACAGAGATTATTATATAGCTTATCAGAAAAAAATGGCATGTGAAAGAGGAAAGGAGCACTTCTTCTGGACAAAAAACACACTAGAGTAATTCCTTGTCATTGCACAGCAGTAACACTGTGGTTGCTCCTTTGGCTATAGCTAATACAGCTCAGAAAAGGAGGAGAGCTGCAGTTCTTCAGGTTTTACCATCTCTCTTCTGCAATGCAAAGGCCACATGCAGCCTCTTGTACCTGATCTCTGCCAAAGCAGCAGTGCCAGTCGCTCGCACACTGCACGGCACTGACAGCTCCTCCCATGCCTTCTCTTGGATGATGCTGTGGCACTTTATGGATCTGGGATGATGCTCGCTGGCTACGGAGATCCCCTCGTTGTCGTCCTGCAAGGCCTCTGCGGATGGCTCAGCAGGTCGTGAACATGGGAGCGTCGCAGAGGCCTCTCCGCTGGAGTCTGCCTTCTGCTCCATGTCCAGTCCGCGTTCAGCCCACCCTGCTCCTGCCTTGCACTGGTCTTAGCCCTTAATGTTTCCCAGGATCTTTCCAGTGCTTAGATTCTCCCTAAGACCTCTTTTCTCTTTTTTTTTTTTCCCCTCTTGTATTATTTGGATATCAATTATCAGAGGTGCGGGCAGAAAAAAGCTGTGAGCCTCATGCAGGCATCTCAGATGACGAGGCTGAACTAGATGCCAGTTCAGCATTCTTTGGCTGAAGAATCCGTTCCTAGACTGTGAGAGCTGGGCCAGAGCCACGCTCCTGTTTGCCTCTCTTCCCCTCGGGGACCTCTCAGGGTGTTACTTGTGGGACCCACGCAACCACAAGCATGGATCTTGCTCCTCTGCCCCCAAGGCCGTGTGGCCACCTTCATTCCAAGCTCTTGGATCTTGCAACGAGGCTCCTCCACAGCTAATTGCATTGTCTAGCCCTGCTTTCATCAATGCTAAACACCCTCCTGGAGCCACCGTTCCCTACAACCACCGAGGACTACCCAGGAAGAAGCAGCGCCTGATCTGAGCTCAGCCCAAAGGCATTGGTGGGCTCAGAGGCAGACCGGGTGCTCCACCGCAGCCCAACACCTTGACACCCCGGCCTCGAAGGAAGAGCGGTAAGCAAGAAAGACAGAGGTATGAACGGCCCCACACAGCGCCTGCGCTGCTGTTGGGTCGCGCCGAGCTGGGAGAGGGCTGACCGACCCGCTGGCGGCAGTGCCCGCAGCCCCCCGGGAGAGGGGCTGCTCTGCGGCTCGCCGGGCCGGCTCAGTCCCTTCCTGAGCCACGTTTGGGTTCCCTGGGGCGAGCGACAGCTTCCCCACCCAGAGAGGAGCTGTGCGAAGGGCCAGGCTGGCGGCTGGGCAGAAACCCAACGCAAGGTGGATATGAATTGCTAATACCAGCAGCAGCCGTGGGGAAGGAGGGCGGAGGCGGTGGGGGAAGCATTTGGCCCCGTCCTCTTTCTCCA
Organism: Dromaius novaehollandiae; assembly: GCF_036370855.1. Classification (NCBI taxonomy): domain Eukaryota; kingdom Metazoa; phylum Chordata; class Aves; order Casuariiformes; family Dromaiidae; genus Dromaius; species Dromaius novaehollandiae. The sequence goes on along the minus strand of NC_088111.1, from coordinate 19,128,960 downwards.
GACGAGCTGGTGTGAAATCCACATGAAAGGCAAAGGCGCCTGCTTGCAGCCTCGCAACAAGAGCCCGCCGTGCCCAGACCCTCCTCCCGCCCCAGCCGCCGGCCTCCCGGCCCCGCGCGGCGGCAGGGCGCCTGGCTGCGGGATGCCGCGCGTCCCCCCCGGAGCCAAGCGGCTCCTCGGAGGAGAAGGAGGGTGGCGAGGGCTGTACGATGGTGCGGAAAAGCACCGGCATCGAGTCATTGTGCGACCGGCTGCGGCGGTAGCGGTAGGAGCAGCTAGCGGGGGAAGGCTGGCTGGGGGGAGACAGCCGCTTTCTGCAACAGTGTTCAAAGAGTTTTGCTTAAGTGTTGCTGCTCTTTAGGGCTTCCTCCAAAAAAAGAAAGGAAAGCGAAATCTTTCCGTGCGGGATGAAAGCGGCCTGTCTTGACTATTTACCCAGCAATTATAAGTAAATCGGTGGTGCCTAAAGGGGCTGGTTGCCATAGTTACGATAGGATTGGAAGGACCATCATTTGGTCCTGGCCGCAGCCAATCAGGCTGAGAAGCCAAAGCTGCAATATAAAGTAAAGATTCCCATCTTCCAGCCACACAGTTGCCAAGAAAGGGAAATAGGTTCAAGAGTCTTGGAAAGTGCTCCGGACAGCAAGCAGGGCGGCTGCTCCCGTCATGGCGGACTGCGAACACCCGGCAGGAGCGCGACGCAGCGGGGCAGGCAGGTGAGAAATCCCAACTCTCCCCATCTCCCGCTTATTGTTCTCCTTCGCCACGGCCCCCTCCGCCGCCCCACCCCACCCTCGGCCACCACCGACCCCCTCGCCCCAGCCCCGAAACCCACAATGAAACCCCCTTCGGGCAAGAGACAAAGGGAGCGGTACGGCAAAATGCTCCACCATTCTCCCCAAATTGTTATCGTAGGCCTTTCAAATCAAATTTCGCAAAGCAGCTTCATCAAAGGCCCCCGGCTGAGAGACGCAAGCCCCATATTCCTGCCGCCCACATGGCCCCCCCCGTCCCCGCCACCAGGTCTTGGATGGTGCGACAATCGCACACAAAGTCAGCGCGGCTTGAAAAGTGTGTTTGCAAAAAAAAAAAAAGAAAGGAAGGAAAAAAAAAAAGCAAGCGAGAAAGAGCGGTGCCTAAATTGATCATAGTCTCCAAATCTCATTACTCGAGACTTCTGAGGACGGATATTTCCAAAGGCTGCTATTAAAGACTTGTAAATGGAGCCCCTTTATGAGATCAAAGCCCAAGGGCCAGGACACAGGGGTGTGCGGTTGCTGTTGTGATGGCTAGAGGAGGGGGCGAGCGGCGGCAGAGCCGCAGGATGGTGGGGGGGAGCGTTCCTCCCCTGCTGCTGCTGCCCTCCATGTTTCCGAGTGTCGCTGCTGCCGCTGCGTGACCCATCTTGCAATGGATACTGCGAATGTGATGTCAGGCAGGGACGGCGGCGAGAGCCGAACGCAACCCTGGCGGAGCGGCTGCGACGGAGGCGAGCAACTCCATCGGCTCGCGGCGCTGGGCTGGGGGAAGAGAGAGAGAGAGTTGAGAAACTTGAGTAGCTCCGTTCCAAAATTGGTTATTAATAAATGAGCTTATTCCAGGTGGGACCTCTTAGGACATCTTGAATTGCAGATCAGCTGGCTGCTCTGGTCAGCGGGCTGAGAGATGCTTTCTTAGCGGTTGAGTCTACTCCGTTGGGTTGCTTTTCCTCCCAAAGTTGCGGCATCTCGGAGCCTTGCGGGCCACGAGCAGAAGGGACGAGGACAAAGGGAGGTGAACAGAAGTTGTGCTACTTTCCTCTCCCGCTGCCTCCCTTCAGATACGGGCTTATTTCTGTTGTCAGTGACAAATTCAGCGCTAGGCAGTATTCCCACCACCACCACCACCAGCACACAGGCTCCCCATCATATTCATGGAAAGCAAACTCACAGATGGTAAAATAACAGAGTCGTGTAGGTTTCAAAGAGACCTTCTATGTCAATTGTTATATTATTAGGTAAACTCTAAGAAGAAAATCTTTTAATCCACTGTGGCTAATCCAGTCCACTTTTGTTGGCCAGGACATATTCAGCATCAACAAAAGGCTCTGGCCGACGGACACCGGCATACATAATGTATTTATAACTGCTAGGCAGCAGAAAGAGACACTTCTTGGGCCAGCAGCAGGGGCCGGAGTGGAGGATTTGCCAGACTTTTATCAGTTTTATTTTCATTTCAAAGAATCCGACTGATATTTACACTGTGCCGCTCACCAGGCAAAGCACAAAGAGGGCAGGGAAGTTCCCAGCTCCGGCCCTGCCGCGCTGCCTGGGGAGGGCTCGGCCCGGCTCCCCTTGGGAACCCGTGCCACTCTCCTCCGGTCGGGGCTGTGGCCAACGGTAGCTGCTGGCCACGGCTCGGCTGCGCCGGCGGCAGGCGAGTGGGAGCTACCGCCCGCGAGAGCAAGGGAAGGTGGTGGTGAAATCTGCCAGGCTTCGCCTAGGTGCACGTGGGGCCGAGAGGCCCCCGCACGGCTCGGCCCTGAGGAGCCTGGGCCACCCCAAGAGCTGAGGATGAAGCTCTTGGGACAGAGAGCACCTGCCCTTGCTGGGGAGGGAGCGCTCCAGAAGAAGTAGGAAGGTTTTCTGGTTCCTAAGAAGCTTTTCTGTGCTGATGACTGCACCGTGCTGACGGCAGAGGGGTTGTAAGGGCCGCCTTGCCGCCGTGTCCGGGTTTAGGGTGACCGTTCCCATGGGGGCAGGCTGTGGGAGCAGAGAGGCTGCTGGGAGACGGTGGCTGCCGTAGCCAGGGTGGCTCCCCCCAAGCAGCCACCCGGGGCTCCCAGGGCCGGCTGGGATTTACACGCTGGTTTCACTTTGAAAATGTTGTTACTCTGGGCCTGGGGGGTGACCTTCCCACAGGGACACGGGATATAAGCGAATGTGGGAAAAGAAATGTCCAGCACCACTGATGGCAGGCACGAAACACGGGAAGGCTGAGAGGCCCTTGGAGCCTGTGCGATGCCACTGTGGAAGCCAGCCGAGGTGACGCGAGGTGCATGGACAGAAGTTCAAACCCTGGGGTTCAAACCCTGGGCATTTCAGCAGAGACAAGAGCCAAAGAACCTAAAAAATAAGTACTAATAACAGCAGTGGGGGGCAAGAGGGACATGAGCAGGGACCAAGCAGCCAAAGATACGCCAAATGTGGCTCTTTCAGCATGAGGAAGGTGGGGAGCTGGGCAGAGACTGAGCTGGGCAATGGGACGTGCCAGAGACAGCACACAGGACAAGTCAGTGGTTTGAACGCCAGAGGCAAGAGGGAGATGCTGGTCAGCCAAGACCTTCAGGCCACAGCTATGGACCATCCTGAGAAATGGGCTTCCTGGAGGAGGCGGTGTTAGAGCAGAGTCGCCCAGGCTGAGCAGGGGGCTCCCGCAGGTGCTGAAGGAGCAGAGGCCAACGTGCTGGCAAACGCCACGCCAGCCCCGGCCGGGGCAGCAGTCAGTGTGTCACCGCAAACCTGTTGTGTGGCCCAGAGCTGGGCCCCGTGCCCAGCAGTGCCAATGGGAATCCACTTGCTCCCCTGGGAAACTTGCATCCTTCAGATCCAGGGCTGGAGAGCGGCAGGGCATGGATGCGTAGGGGCGTGCGGTACGTCACTCGCTGCCAAATATGGTCTGACGGGGATGCGTGTTCTGCAGGGCCGGAAGGAAAGCCTCATCACGAGGACAGGTCCATGGGTTGAAACAATAGTTGAAAATGACTGTGAAATGCCTGGCTCAATGGATGTTCCTCAGGGGCCTCCTGGCAGTGGGATGAAGGACAGAGCTGAGAAGAGGACCCCTCTCCTGAGAGTGGACTAGGGGGTCACCGCATCCCCAAATGCTGCCAGAGGTGGGCACAGGGCGTTCAGCCACTGGGGGAGAGACAAGCAGGCTAACACTGATGTGCAATAAGGTTGCTGCGTTCAGCCTTGGTGTGATGAGCGTGAGCCTGGGGTGATGCTGAGGGGCAAGGGGCTCTCCTAGCACCGGTCTGGCGGTGGGGCGGCTCCCAGCCACACGCACTCCTGGTAGCAATAACGACGCCTTACGGCAGTGGACAGGCAGAGCCATGTAACTAGCCCAGGGAGTGGTGGAGCTAAGGAGGTACAGCTTCCCACAGCACTGGGTGTCATTGCTTTGTTACTGCAAGCCCTGACTAAAGTTTTTCCTGAGCCAGCCAGCCACAGCCTTGTCTGTGTGGATCCCCTGGCACGGCCGTTCCCTCACGGGAGGCAGTGACTCTTCTCTCCCCCCATACTCAGCCTTCATGACACTTGTAGGTACTTTGTGTCCCTCAAATCTATAGTCCTCTGTCAAATTTGGTTAAACTAGCCAATGCTCAGAAGTTTTTGCAGGGAACAGAGTAAGAATGACATGAACACATGCATGTAGCATGATTAAGCACACAGCAGCGAGTCCCTGGGCCTGGTAGTCTGTCCTGAGACCCGCGAAGGGAGCTGAGGGGTGGTGTTCAAAGACATGGAGCCCAGCATTGAGAGCAGCTGCTCTTCCAAAGGCCGGAGCGTAACAGCCGCACCTCAGCTTGGTGAGCCTTGCTGCTGAACGTGGCGCTTTGCTCTAACCATCATCGTGGCATCACCAAAACACCTGCCAGCTCTACATAGTATTACCCATAGAGGTCCAACGAGGACGGGATCTTGCCAGGCTGGACTGGTCACTTGGAGCTACTCGGACAAACCAGGCCCATGGCAGCTGCAGGCGAAGGCTGCCACGTGCAGCTCAATGTGCCAAAAGTGCCTTGGGAGGCAGCAACAGTCTTCATGAAGAGACACACAAGGAGCAGAAACCGCCTGGAGGACAAGAGATGAGAATTTGGGCTGACTCATCCGTTTTCCTCAGGCAGAAACTTAACAGCAGGGGCCTCGGGGGTTGCCCAAGGCTCTGGACAGCTATTTAATATGTTGACATTACTATGTTGAATGTGGACTGAGCTAAATAGGCCAAGTTAAGGATGTCTAGTGTTACAGACCTAAAAATACCTCTCCATTCAGGAAAGGGAGACATGGGCCTCTTCTGTAGGCACCTCCACCCAGCGTCCCAGTGGGTGGGCTGGGGGACGGCTTGCAGCATGGGCTGAAGGTGTTGTGGGATGACGCCCCACGGGACAGCCATCTCTAGACACAGCCTGCAGATGCTCACCCTACCTCGCAGTCCTGAGAGTTCAGAAGCACAGGGAGAATAATCAAAGGCCTGACAACTTTCTCTGTGAGACATTCTCCATGGCATGTGCTGGGCCACTGTGGAAGCTGCTGCTGCAGGAAGATACTAAGTACAAGATCTGGCAAGATCAGGTATTGTACGTCCACAACCCCATGATTTCTCATGCTTCATCTAACTTAACTATAAAGGACCAGGATGAAACATAGGAGGACAGATTTGCTCACATTTGCCTGCCGTGGGCTCTCGTATCTTCTCCCGTAGCACCTGAGGCTGGTGATGATGCCAGCCAACACATGTCAGTTGAAGGGCTTCTGGCAGAGGTGAAGCATTAGTGAGAGAAGGCCCACCAGGATGGTCAGAGAGCAGGGAATGTGTCCTCTGAGAGAAGACTAGGAGAGCTAAACTCACCCAGACTAGAAAAGCCAAGGTTGTAAGGGACTGGATTGCTGTCTGCTCCCACCCAGCAGCCACCGCAGAGGGAGAAGAGCTCTGTAGACTGAAGGAAGCTGCTGGCACAAACATGAATGGTGTGAAGTGGCTGCAGATAGTCAAGCTAGAAACTGGAAGGTCGCTCCAGCCCTGCAGAGCAGGGAGGGACTAGAGCAGCCTCCCATCCTGACATGGACAGAAGCCAAAGTGCTAGGAAGCTGGACTACTTTATGGAAGACAGTCCAAATCCTGGTGCCTGCAGGAGGAGAATGAATACATCAGACCAAGAGATGCCTGCCTGTCCTGTCACTTATGGTCTCAGCCAAGCGTTTCTTGTTTTCTCTTCTGGGAGAGAGAAGGAAATGGGATGCTAATGATTGCTAACTCATGCCTCTCCTTGTTACCAACTGTCCTGTCCTAGAGAGGCCTTAACAAGCTCAGGCTCTTGCTTCCTCAGTTGCTCTTGAGCCCCAAGTGGCCCTTCTCTGTTTCTCTTTTGTAATAAAGCTGGAATGGTTTGTTGGGAGCTAGATTTGGAGGTGATGCAAGCTTGGTGAGTTTACCAGCAGCATTCAGACCACTGCATTTCATCTGCCCACCATGGCTTGAGAAGGGAAGGGGATTTTAGGAGTGAGGCAACCTGGGATTTCACATTGGAACGGAGATATGGAGTGGTGAGCGCCAGTGGAAAGGGGCTGTTGGTAGAAGTAGTGCCAGTGGAAGGGAGATCTGGAAGCCTGGCATCTGACATTCTGCGCTGTCACGAGAGTGAGGGCAGTTCAGCCCTGGCTTTGGACCATGTCTTCGACTCCTCCAAGGGTGGAAATCCCCACCACTTCTCTACGTTTCCTCTCAAAGTGACCTATTTTGTGAGCATTGTTTCCTGTTCTGTGTCAGTACAACTCCAACACTCTTCACATTTGTTCACTGGAAGTGAGAAAGCCTTGAGAAGAGTCAATGCCCAGATGATCTCCCTGGAAGAACTGAGATGAGGTTAAGTCCATGGCTTGATCTAAGAGCAGTATTGCATTGGACCTGGGTCTGTGCCACCCTTTGTGAATGGACTCAGAGCTCACCATCTCCCCTGGATGTGACCATGAATGCTGACCAAAATCCAGGAGACTTTTCTCACAGAAACAAATATGCTTTTGGGAAAAAAAGAATTGTAGAGGAGTGTGTGAAAATTTGAGATTTTTTGCCCAACAATATTTTGCCAGAAAATTGCTGGACAGGTGTAGCACAGAGTCGCTGACCATTGATTCCTCTAATCTGCTATATCTTCTTTGCATGAACCTTGGCGACCATGGTGATTGTAGGAGCAATCACCCAGATTGCTGTCCTGACCTCCCACTCCCAGCCCAGGCCGCTCCCAGCACCCACCCTTCCCACTCGACATACAGGCAGAGGTGCCCAGTGCAGCCATTGCCCTGACCACAGACCCTGCTTGAAGGAACTCTTCCACCTACCCCAACCTCAGGTGAGATGAAAGCCAAATTGGAGGCACCATCTCCAATTGCAGCACCCAGTACAGCCCAGAGGAGTTTCACTACCATCTCCTCAGGAAGTTCATGCAAAGGTGGGTGCCCAGGCCTGCGGCAAAGGTAAGACGTGTCACATGAGGAGGCTGTGTTTGAGCTGGGGCAGAGCTGCGAGTGCTTCCTTTGGGACAGATAGTATCCTGCGCACATTAGGAGAGCAGGGACAAAACTGACTCAACTCCCTGCAGCTGCTCACGGCTCAAGAAAGACAGCGCTCAGATGGGGCTGTGGTGCCCAGGTACCTCTGCTAGTCAAGACCCTGAAGAGTGGAGCTAGCACAGCTCAAAGTCCACAGAAAGTAGAGGATGGTCCCCAAAATTCAAGTTCAGCCTGAGCTGGACTTGCACTGGGGCAGGAGCAGGGCATCGGTAAAGCCAGTAAATAAAAGCCAGCACCTTGTGCTGATTTGCACAAGAGACCTCACAGCCCTGCCAGCAGGATGTTGAGCCCTGAGACCCACGGTGCCCGGTGACCAGCCCTCTGTGCTGCCATCCTAGCCAGAGCTGCTGTGGAGGAGGCCACAGCACCTGCCCTGCATATGCAGGGAGCGTGCAGCCAGGCACCCGGGACAGGCGCCGCGGCACGAGCAGCCCGGTATCCAACAGGAGGCTGCGGGGCCAGAGGCAGAGCCGGAGGCACTTCCCAGCCCAGCTGCTGGGCTCGGCACAGGCAGCCACGTGAGCGCCTTCACCTACTTCCATAGATACATGAATAAATGGCAGCTCCTGAGCCCCTGCTGGCATGGGAGAACGCATTCGACTTGCAGACCCCTGAGATGGGGCCAACCCGCAGCGCGGTGGCTGTTTCTAGTGCCCAGTGAAGGAGAGAGCCTACTTCACTGCAAGGTCTGTCTTCAGACCTCCCCCCCACCCAGGCGCCCAGTCCCATGGGTCTCTGCTGGTGCTCCCCTTGTCAGGGCCCCAGAGTGACCCGCTGCTGCCCGCTCAGGCAGCCTCGGCTCACGGCCACCTGGCACACTGGGCCCCTCCGCTGCCCTGATGGTCTGCAAATCTTTAGCCAGGCAGAAAACAACGGGCCTTCTCACCACATCTCTTTGTACTTTCACTCCTCAGCTTTCTCTGCAGAAAGAAGCAGATAATCTCCGTGGTCACTCCTGGGCCAGGGCTGGCCTCACGGCTCCTCAGACTGGGACCTCAGCTGGTGTCCATCAGGGCAGAGCCTTTTCTGTAGCTGCTTCCCAGAGACTTCCGAACAGCCCATGGGATGGTGGCACGTAAGACCTGTCCCTGCTCAGCAGTGGGCCTCTGGCTGGGTGTCCCAGAGCTCTGGCCATCCAGGGAGGTTTATGAGGTTCAGAGTCCTTGTGCTGATATGAAGACTTAAAACTGGCCAGAATGGATGTGGGAGGAGGGACTAAGTGCTTTACTACAACACAAGTAAGTGAGGTGTGGGCTTTGTAGAGGCTGAGCAATACATAATACAGGGTAGGCAAAGTGAAAATGCTCCTGCTCATACAGTCTTGACGTGCTGTGACCTGCTAGAACCTCCTTAGACCAGAAGAAAGGAACATCACAAAAAAGCTTTCCTTTCCTGGAGGGTGGTGCAGCCTTTGGGCTAGCTGCCAGAAGTGGGGGAGCTCCAGCCTTGGAGGCCTTCAAGACTTGTCTGTGCCAAGTCCCGGCTGCCCCGATCAGGTGCCTGTGATGGCCTCGTTGTGAGCAGGCGGCTGTGCCAGCAGCACTGAGGTCCCCTCATCAGCGTGGCTGGGAGGGTCTTCTGATCGCTGGGGAGATGGGCACAAGACGGGTTGCTCTGAGGAAGGGCCACCTCAGAAAAATGGAGGGCAATTCCTGATGGAGGCTGGAACAAGAACTTCGGGGAAGGTTTTGGAGGTGCTGCCGGAAAGCAGAATGTTCAGAAAGCCCAGAAAGGTCTGGTGGAGGCAGGGGATCCCAGCAGGGATAGGGAGAGGCCCCAGGAAGGGCTAGCAGGGCTGTGTTACCAGAGAGCTGTTAGAGCAGGGAGTTCCCAAAAGTGTCCTTGCAGGAGCGGGGTTCCCCCAGCCAGGACTGGCTTGCTTCCCCCAGCCTGGACCCCTCAGCACAGCACATCAGGCCACAGAAGAGCCCAGCAAGTGCTCCTGGTCAGCAGGCCGTGACTTCCCGGGAGCACAGTTGTGCTGCCTGCAGGTAGCTGGCCCCTGGGGAGCCCATTACCAGCAATTAACTGCACATGGCTTCCCAGCCTGGCTCCTGGCTGGCCTGAGTCACTTCTCTGGGTGACCGGCTCTCTCAGAGGAATAGCTGTGGCATTTAATGAAGGACCTGAGGCTCCCACTGCACAGCCCTGCCTGGCCAGAGGGTCCGGAGCCATCAGCACCTTCCCCATCAGTTCCTTCCTCCCAGCCAAAGTCATAACAACATCCTGTGCAAATTAGATCCTTGCTCTGCCCAGGCTTATAGGCATGAGGAAGTGAGGAGTCCCCCTCTGAAGGAGAAATAAGGGGTACCAGGTCTTGCCTGTGGCCTCATCCTGCTCATATGCCATGGGGTGATAGCCCCTCTGCCCAGGTCTACCAGGCCTCAGGACAGTGGGCTGGGAGGGCTTTGTGCTGCCTAGGCCTGGGGTTATTCTCCAGCCGGCACTCCCCAGGGCAGGACAGCCCAATGAGCAGAGCCTGGGGACAGATGTGCCACCCTTGAGCTCAGCTGAAAACTTAGTGCTGCCTGTGGGAAGGGGCAGCCTGGACACGGCTGCAGGGACTGTGAAGCCCCAGTTTACGAGAGCTGCTTGAGGAAGGACCAGGACATGAGCTCTGGTGCATCCCTGTGCAACCAACCAGCACTTCTTCTGGGGGAACTACATTTGTAGGAGGAGCTATGGGAGCAGGGGAGATGGACATCTCCATGGTCACCCCAGGGTCATCACCTGGACAGCCTCATGGGGGCTGTGGTGCTGTCCCTCTGCCAGGACAGTTCTTAAGGCTGGGGATGGTTGCTGTGGCCAAGCAGCTGAGCCAAACATCCTAGGAAAGTGGCAGAGCGCAGACCTGCAACAGCCAGAACAGATCAGTTCTGCCAAACTGCAGTGCTTGAGATACCACCCAGGCCTGCTGCTCAAGGGTTGAAGAAGCCAGGTTATTTTCTTAAGAAAGTGTGACAAACATCTGATATTCTCCTTAATTATGAGGCTGAGAGATTTAAGTTTTCTTTCCCTTTTTCAAGAAGATGATGAGTCTTCTGGCAGTCTTGTCATGGTCCTTGTGCCTCGATGACCTCACCATCCGTTGCCTGGTGGACTGGTTGCACCAGCCAAGGTCTGTGGGACATTTACTGCTTGACACTGGATAGACCCACTACAGACGGACTGAGGAGTCAAGAAGCAAATAGAGACATGCAAAGCCCTGTGAATGCCATGAGTAATACAGACAATGTTATTTCTGCATCCAGTCAAAGGATTTCTAAGGGTGTTCGGCAACCCCATGGAGAACTAGCAACCCAAACCACAGCAGACCTTCCAACCAGCCCCACAGCAATGAAATACTTATTCATGACAGACTTCCAGTATGCATCTACTGCAGACCCTTCCCCAGGCATCTACATGATCAAAACTGGTGGGCACAGCAAGTGCCATTGGGAGATGCTACTCAGCCATGCCCCCGCTCTGCCCTCAACCCTCTGCCGCTGAGCCATCCCACGCCCCTGAGCCAGCTGGTGCCTGCAGGAATGCGGTGCCTTCCCGGAGCAGACAGCCTGGGGACTCCGGATATGATCAGCTTCCAAAGTCCCAGGGGCCTGTGATAGAGCTATCCTCGGGAAGTTTACCAGTCCACTCCGGCCCATTACAAGGCCATTTGCAAGCGAGCACTGCAGAGCTGCAAGGTCACTTGGGATAGATCCAGCTCGGGGCTGAGCTCCAACCTCCGCCTGCAGAAGTGGGTGCAGTCAGGGTGTGCGGCAGACTGAGACAGTGGGGACAGCCTCACTCAGCCCCTCACATGCTCTCCAGCCCCCAGGCTTCCTCGTTTGCTGAAGACCTGCAGGGAAGACCACAAGATGTGATCCCCAAAGCCGCTGAGATGACAGCTGCACCCCCAGCGTGGGATGAGCCTGTGGTTGAGTGGCAATGCGTCTGGGGACGTGCCCATCAGCTCCCCATGCCAGCTGGCACAGAAACGTGCTGTCAGCCACAGCAGGCAGAAACCTGCAGCACTTCCAGATGGCGATGGCTTTTGGCAGACACCTCTCCACCAGGAGCCAGCCTCTCCCACTGCATGGGTCCTCTGCTAAGGGGTCCCATTTCAAAGCCTGCTGTTTGGGTTTCCTCTCCACCAAAGAGCATTTCGTGAGACACGAGACATTGCTCAGTGCATCCTGTTTGCAGGCTGGCTGTCCTTGCTGAGCGCTGTGATGCTCCCAGAAGATGCACTTATCCTCGACATGAGCAAGCACGTGCTCATGGATTGCACAATTGCCACTGTCATTAAACAGCTTGAGAAGTAGACAGGGACAGCACCCACAGAACAGGCTGAGCCTACCGGCCTCACTAGAAGGGAGTAGGGTCTGGGCCTGGTTGACCTTGGCTGACGCTATCGCCTCTGGAGGAAAGGCCATGCCCCTGCGTGAGGCTGGTCAGACAGCAGCATTTGATGTGATCATCTTTGCCCCACTCCACGTGTGGCTATTTTAGACCTGAGTTAACCAGCCACAACTTCAGCTGCCATTGTAACTTTGTGGGCTGGGAGCTCTCCTGGAAAAGGACAACAGCAAGTTCAGACCTGTGTTATACATGTCACAGACACAGGCAGTGTGCACAGATAAAACTATTTCCAGAGTTTGTCCTAGGTGCATTAGTGTTTCTGAGGTTTCCTTGCAAGCCTCACCATATCCATCAAGGCTGACCATAAACCCATGGGATGCTATCTGGACTCACAACAAATCAAAATTGCTTAATACAGAGCTCACTTAGTCTTCTGTATCTCTGGGAAGAACCTTGTCAAAGCAGATGCACTGTCAGCAAGCCTCATGCCAGAGACAGGCAAGACCTGAAGAAATAGCAATGTGCATCCAGCTGGTAATAACTTGGTCACCAGGTACTGGCCAGAAGCAGGCTAAAACATGGTCAGCAGACCTTACTTATTGCAAAAATCTTTTGCTAGCTCCCTGGGAACTGCAGGAGAGCTATTCCTCCAGGATGGGTGAGCCAGGCATACTGGGGACAAGCACTTATTCTCCAAGCTGGACTGCTGATAGTGATCACATGAAAATGTTCAGGCTGAAAATCTCCAAAGGCTGTATGACAGACATCAAGGCACCATTGAACACTCAGCTTCCTTTTGCCAGCCAGCCCAGTGACCACATCTAAGCCAGAAGATCTTGCCCAGTATTGCTGAATAGATCTTCAAGAGCGGAGAAACCAACATTACCAGTAATGCTCTTGACAGCAGCCTCCAGGCCAACTGGTCTGGATCACTGATGGATGGATAAAGGAGATGCACCTCTCTCGCCAAGATCAAACATGCTGAATTAGCATGGACTGCTCTGTGGCAACCATACAGGCAGGGAGCAGCTGTCTGAACCTAGCTGTTGAGGATGTGAGAGCCGCAACCAAGCCGGCAGCCAGACCCCACGTTCCCTCCTGTGGATGATGCCCTCAGTGTGCCCGCCTGGTCCCATCGCAGAGACAGCAGAGTGACAGCCGTGGCAGCAGAGTGAGCAATGCCCTGGAGCAGGTGGGTGAACCCAAGGCACGCAGTGGGGACTTTGGGACCTGGGATAGGAATAGCCTCCCCCATGCTACTGCTTCCTCCCACCCCGAGATGGGGCAAATGCCCCAGCTCTGCGATGTGAGATCATTTCCATAGCGATAACCATTCCAGGGTCCCTGTGCATGGAGACAAGGCAGTCACAGCATGGATCAGGGCTGTGCAGATGCTTCAGGGTAGGCACAGTGGAGAGCTGAGCACCCCAGGTCTGGTGTTCCCAGGATGCCCGGCCTCCCCTGCCAGCCCTCCACGGGATTTGGGGAAGGTGAGCTTGAGCGGCTTCCTGGCACCCCCAGTCTTTGTTGGCCTGGAGACTGGCTGCAAACTGGCTCCAAGCCACGGCCAATACCTTCATGGGACGTGCTTTTTGGGCAGGGGTGCCAGGCCACTTTGCTCCTGTTTAGAGGCAGGAGGCAGAGCAGAGCCTGCTCCGGACATGTCCATCCCATGAAGGACCAAGATCCCAAGTGTATCCTTCAGAGCACTGCTCTTCCCTGGCTGCAAGCCACCGCAAGCTGTCGGAGTGCGGCCCCCTCCCACAAGCAGGGGCTGCAGGGCATCCCTGCATGACCCAGTTCCCTTACAGGTGTCTCCTGGGCAGGGGGGGCCCAGTGGTGTCTGTCCCTGCTCCTGACAGCCACGTCCAGGCGTCCGTGCTCGCAGGGCGAACGGAGCGTGTCCATCTGGCCATCACCAGACGTAGCTCTGCTGCCACCGCTGGGAACTGCAGCCCCAGGACCCGCTGGGGATGAGCTGACACCTCTTCCCTCTGCAGAACGGCACTGCTGGCACACGGATGGATGGCATCCCAGCCCCGGCCACCGGAGAAGAGCGGCGCACCGGCAGCCTGGAGCAGCAGCTGCGGGGGCCAGGCCCGGCGTGGACCCCTAAGGTGGGTGCGAGAAGATGTGTCGGGGTAAGACATTGCCCAGGATTGCCTGCCTTTACCGGCCAGAGCTGTTCCGTACAGTGGCTGTTGTTTGGGATGTCTGGAGGTCAGGAATCCCCGCTGATTATGGGAGAATCTCTAGCAGAGCTGGTCGATCAAACTGGAGGAGTAGGCAGGTCTGCGTATCTCCGGGTGTCCTAGGTCTGGCAAGAGTCTCATAGTCTGTTTCTGTGTCAAACTGGAAAACTCTTCCCAAAAACGCAACACGTAGGGCCACGTGGAGGGGCTGCGGAGGGGTGCCAGAGCACTGCACTCCCCCAGCGCCTGCATCCGCTCATACCCTCCTTTCCTGCGTGACCACTCACGGCTTCTCGCACAGGCTCCGTGCCCTGCTCTGCACCTGGGCACGGCTCGAGCGCGGGTTGCATCCTCCCCCTCTCCCGGCCCACTGCCCGAGGGGCGCAGGGTGCGGGGCGCAGGGTGACGACAGCTGGTCTCATGCTCCCACACTGAGCGAGGTGCCCGAGAAGCTGGATTTGCTCCCAGCTGCGGGAGTTCTGGTCAGGTCTGCAGCAGGACCCACGAGCGAGTGTCTGGGACAGGCAGGTTCGCCTCAACACGGCCAAGTGTACGAGGGTGCTGATCAGGGGTGCGGGCACAGCTGCCGGGGGGATCTTTGGGACTGTCCAAAATTCCCACCTGGAGCCTCCTGCACCAGTGAGTAGGGTTTGTCAGGCGTGGGCTACGGGGTCAGCAAAGCCCGTCGTTTCTAGTAAATCCATCGTCTCAGATCAGTCCGTGCTCTCATCTGGGCAGGGACAAGTTGGCAGGCCCTGGAGCACCACTGGACACCAGCACAGGCTTGATAAAAATCTCACTTGTAGCTTCAGTTCCATAGCTTTTGCCACAGGTTTTATGCAACCTCTAAGACATCGTTAGACACATCATCAATTACGGATGATTTTCTAAAAGAAGGAGACTGCACCTACCCCAAAGCATCATCACTGTGAGAGAGAAATAGTTGATAGGTTATTGATGGGCTGCCATCATCTTCTTTTCGGTGTGAGAAAATGATAGGAATCACCAATAATCCGTAGACATATACTGCTTTATGGGCTCTAGTTTTCCAAACCTGGGCAAAACTGGGATCAAAAATTGAGGGAGAGAAAAACCTTTAGGCAGAAAGATGGGAAGGGAGCCCAGGAGTTACCTGAGACAGCTTATCTGGAAGCTGCAAGGAGACAAACCCATTTGAAGACACTGGGTTTTAATGCAGCCAAAGGTAAAGGAATCAGAGGTGGACAGGTCACTCTAAAGGGGCGTATTAGCCATTACTGGTATTAGCTATTATTTTTGTTACTAAAGGTGCACGAGCAAGCAGAGAAGAGCTGCCAGAGAACTGTTGTGACTCACCCTGGCAGCTAAACCGGAGGAAAATGAGGAGGATCAGGAAAGTTTAGCCCAAAAGTATAGCCCAGAGCCCAGCTATGTCTTGGTGTTTTTAGAGGTTGAAAGTGAGAGAGCGGAGCCTCAGGATGATTTGAAAGCTGGAAAAGAGTCTGGTGGCAAGAAAGTCAAAGGGTGTTAAGTGGTCAGCTACTCTGACGTATGCTCTGAAATGATGTCGTGAGGTTGTCCACAGTCTTTATGGGGGAGAACACCAGGGCTGGGGCCTCCTTAATCCAGCAGAGCAGGACAAGGCAGAGCCAGGGGAAGGATGTAGAAGCTGGGGCAGTCACACAGAGAAATACCGAGCCAGGGATGGCTCCAGAGGCTTGAGGCGAAACAAGACCCCGGGGGAGAGCAGAGCCAGCTGCCAGGACAGGGCAGGGGCTCTGGGTGATGTGCAGCAGGGCTTGCTTAGGCTGACAGTTGCCTTGGGGGGTGATGGTGAACTGGGAAACTGGGATCATTTTGCTGCAGGAGAGGGGGAAGGACCCAGCGCCCCAGGGAAGCCAGGCTGAGGACGCGACTGCCCGCAGCACCCCGCCCTCCCAGCAGGCAGTTCCCAGCTCTCAGCTGCGATGCTCAGGAAGTGCTGACACCATGAACGCGAGGCATGGAGATGCGGTGGGGTCCCAGCATGAAGCTTTCGCCCTCCAGTATGTCCCAGCACTAGCAGGAGTGAAGGCAGGAGGTCGATGTCCTCCGGGATGGGGCAGCATCTCCCACCCTGGCAGGACATCACCTCTGGACGTCCAAGCTGTGACACAGCCCTCGGTGCAGGCAGGGCACCTGCAGCCAGAGGAGCTGGTGCTGTCTCCGTATCAGCTCGGGAGGGAGGCCAGGGACCCCGGTGCGAAGGAGGGGGATGGGGACGGAGGAGGCCCAAGTCCCACGGCCTTCCCACCTGTCTGGCATCGCAGGCTCGTGGGTGGCCTCTATAAACAAGCAGCACGAAAGCAAAAAGGCATAAGCTCTTCTTTTTAAGAAAGGGCTCATAGACAGGGTTTGCTGTTCAGTGAGGCCAGCCCTGTCCAAGAAGGGGTGGCTGCTCTGTATAGTCTTGAATCATCTTGCTCTACCCTTTCACCGTGTTTCTGGTTTTGCGACTGGGAGCCAGACTCTGCACCCAGCTGGAACAAATCTTTATTCTGTTTCACCCTTACGTTTGCCTATCACTGGAGGCAAATTCAAGGCAGGCTGACATGTGTGGGTGCTTTTGTCTCTTCTGAGGCGTTGAATCCAGATCAGGCTCCCAGGGGCCTGCCCCACAAGCCAAGATGCAGGGACTCAGAAAGCAGCTTCTGCTGCATTGCAGATGCCTCCGAAGGACCGGCGCTGCCGGGGCTGGAGACACGTCTTTAGACCAGTGCTTCCTGCAAGAAGGAATGCCACGCATGTTCAAACCAGCATCGCCTGGTTCGCGTACCCTTGCTACCTGCACAGGAGGCTACTCCATCTCTCCGTGCATCCATGCATAGAGGCTGCTTCATCTCTGCCTGCCCTGTGGGGCAGGAGCTGCTTTCCAGCTCCCAGATGGACCATATCCATGGCCACTTCTCAGTGTTTGTTCTCATGCCAGCTGCCTTCTGTGGCTCTGGTGCCGCTGGGTCGCAGATGTCTCCCGCCCAGCTGAGCTCTTCAGGGTGCCCTTGGTTCCCTGAGTCCAGGCTGACTCTGCTGCCCTGCAGCAGCACGGCAGCTGTATCCCAGCTGAGTGCTTCCAAGGTCTTGTGTCACGTCGCTAATACTTTGTTCTTGACTGCTAATACATTTTACTGCTCCTCTTCTGCATGTGTCATCTTGCCTGTGGTTCAGGAAATAGCTATAAGCCACCACTTCCACCCCGGGTCATCCCTTCCTGACACGTGTCCATCTCAACGCTCTCTCTGCCACTGCTGCTCATGTGGCCAACCCTGACATCTGCCCCATAAGTGACTGTACTTCAGGTGTAACAGAAAGATGTGGTAAGCAGGGAGTCCCTCTGAGGGTGAGCTGCTCTTGGCCTTTGCCAGGGATTGGTTTAAGACCTCTGGATTCCTGTCTCTCAAGCTTTCAAGCCACCTGAGTGGCCAGATTTAGGCCCATGGGGGTTTCAGCCCTCTTCATATGACTTCTTGCTTAGAGCCTGTGGTTCTCCCAGGCTTTCTCCATCATGTTTCCTGATGGGACCCATCACGCATCATGCACTGCGCTGAGCAACTCCAGCCCAGCTCACACCTGGCAGCACAGAGGCCCATCACGAACCTGGCTTGGCACTTCTGTCCATGTCACTTCGGATCAGTAGAGCCCAAAAGGGCCCTGAAAAGCTCCGATGGATGGTCTTCATTTTGCATAATGGCAATGTCTGAGTCCATTTCCCAATTCTGGAACATTTCTGGGCAGCTTCTTGTCCTGATTCCCAAACACTCATGCGTTGGTGGGATGCAGACCCAGATAGGGTTGCAGACAGTGTGGGGGAGGAATGTTTGAAGAGAGTTGTTATGCTTAGGTGTCTGTCAAGCAG
The DNA here is from genome assembly GCF_036370855.1 of Dromaius novaehollandiae. Lineage (NCBI taxonomy): Eukaryota > Metazoa > Chordata > Aves > Casuariiformes > Dromaiidae > Dromaius > Dromaius novaehollandiae. The sequence goes on along the minus strand of NC_088111.1, from coordinate 19,111,225 downwards.
CTTCAGAGTACTTCTATTTGTCCCCCAGTTTGAAAGAGTTTTGCTTTTATAAAACCTAAATTTGGCACTAGCAATGACCTTGTAGGATCCCTTTAAATTGCAGCCAAAGGTTGAACAGCACCATCTAGTGCACTTCACACTGAAAATGCCCGTGCTGTGGAGGGACACCGGCTCTCCGGCACATTGCAGATTGCACGCCTCTGGGACTAGAAGGGTAGGCTGGATGTTAATGTGCCATTAGCTGTCAAACACAAGCACAGCGTCCAGCCCACCATGCTTTGGGGGAGCCAGGCAGTGGGGGAGATTAAACCCAGGCTCCACAGACACGTGCCTAACGATGTGACATTTGATCCTTGCATCCAGCCCAGCCATGGCTGGTTCTCCCGGGAGGATTTGTGCAACTGCCCAGCACAGTGTGAACTGCTGCCTTAGGGTCACTGTGAAGAACAGATTTATTTGAGGTGAATATTGTCCATGCTGAAGCTGAATTTACTGCTCTCAATCTCTGTAGAAGTGCATCTTGAAAACTTGAGATGCCAAAGCCAACTAGAAGGGAAATAATGATACTACCAGAAAACATCACTGTGCAGCTCAGACGGATCTGAGTTAATGGCTAGCAGTGAGGCTCTATGGATCTCACAGCACAGGCTTTGCGTGTACAGTGTTGGGATGCTGGGATATAACCCCAAGCCCCTTAGAATAAAGCAGGGGTGAAAGCAGCTCCTTATGCATCCCTAGCATTTGCTGAGAGTGAAAGCTTAGCCAGCAGGCAAGATGTGTGGTCCTGCCACTGCACCCCTCTCCCATTCACCCCACAAACTGCTTGCCTGCAGCACTCACAGTTTGTGGCCCTTCACAGCAGAAATTAATGTGTGCCAGGAGCTAGGAAATATATGGCATCTCATGCTTGCATTGGGGCCAGCTGTGGCTGCAGCCTTAAACCAGATCCGTTCATGCTGTATGATTCACCAAAACACTGGTGGTCTCTTGGCCAGTTTCACTTCTAAAGCCCTGTAACAAAAACATCCTTCTGATAAAAGCTGCAGCCTTGCTTGCGTTTGCTGCCAGTACTATCCCCTAGGATGATCAGCAATCCAAAGGTCACTGGCCCAGGACCTGTCGACGGTGCATCCATGATGTTCTCTGTGCAGAAGCTGTTGCTCTGCACCAGGCCTACAGACATTTCACCACTTCAGGGCACGCCGCGGTGACCCAGCCCCAGCAGAGCCCTCCCTGGGATCACTGCTCTCTGCAGGCTGGGGGAACGGTCCATGGGGCCCTGCACTCTAAGGTCCCTTGAGCCCAGAGACCCCCTTGCCTGTTTTTGCCCTGGGTCTTGCTGACATGTTTTCCAGGGCAGGCTCTCTGCTGCTTTGTCTTTGCACAGCCTTTGCTCCCAGGGCCGTACGGAGACTTCAACAAAACAACAAACACAGCGTGCAGTTCTCTGCTTAGTTTCCCTGCCAGTCTGATGCAGTCTTTTGGCTTGGAGAGCTATTTGCTGAGTGGTCACAACACATAACCTGTTTAATCATATAGTGCTTCCCTATTTCCCTCTTTTTCTCTGTCAGTCTCTGCTCTGAGTCAGGCTTCTTCAACCATGCATGGTCGTGGATATCAGCTGGACTCCTCCTCCTGCTAAAACATGCCCATCTCTTCCACCTTCTAGTCCGTGCATCCCCTGTCCTCACCGTGGCTCCACAGCTCTCTCTCACGCTCTGGTTTACAGGCTAGTGTCAACATTTCAGTCCATCTGTTCTGCATTTGGGAAGTTCTCGCTCCCCATTTCGCGGAGGGAGCAGGAAGGGATGAAGTGTCCTGAGGTCTGGCCACTCCCTTGGGTGAAGGTGTCACCTGAGGGGATGACAATTCAGCTTTGTGGTTGGTTACCCTCCCTGGTCTGGCAGAGTTGTGATGTGGCCTTGGCAGCAACTGGTGACTTCCATGTACTGGCTGAAGGTCCATGTGGCATTTCCTTACGACTTTGTAATTCCGCCGATCCCCAATTGCTACAGAGGAGCACTAGCGTTTACTCACTGGAGCACTCCTTCAGCGGGGTTGTGCTCACTAAGCAGGCAGTGTGACACTTAAATGCCCAACAGCGGGCAGAACCTGAGTTTTACCTGCAAACCCAAACAATCCCATCATTAACAGGGTGAAATCACATGAAGTGGAGGAGGAGGTGGTCACCACTGCTACTAGAAAATGCATGCAGGAAAGTATTGATCCCGTTTGACAGAGAAGTTGTAAGGAAAGCTGGCAGATTTAGAAGGGCTTTTGTTTTCATGGACTGGGGATGCTTTCTGGATGCTGTAATCTTGCAGAAGTATGAGGCAGGACCACATTAAAAAGCTGATTAAGACAGGAGAAATGGACAGTTTTGGCTGACTGGCCTTTACCCTTTCAGACAGCAGGGGAAAGCAGAGGAAACACTGAAAGATCTTGCAGTCTGGTTTCTCCTTCCTGTAGCCAGTGACTTTTGATTTGGTTCTTCACTCTTTCGATAGTCACAGATAAATTTGGAAGTAGGGAATGTTGGCCCCAGGCAAAACAAAGGGACTGGGCTCCTTTGTGTGGGTGTATAAATCTGTGAAAAGCAGCAAGGTGACTCCAGAGGGAGCCCATGGCTCTCATCCTTCCCCTGAGGCCAGTTAGAGAAACAGAAAATGAAAGCAGAAGGGGCACAGAGAGGGCTTGACATGAGCATGGAGGGACTTCACCTCTTGCAGCATGCAAAGAGGAGGCTGCCTGGCTGCATCTCACCAGCCTGCATAGGTAGGTGCAGAGGGCCTGATCCAGGTGTGCATGGAAAGCGCTAAATCACCTGGGCTGGGAAGCATCCCCCTCTGAATTTCTGGCTGCTCTCAGAAAAGCAACATCTTGACAAGCTGCACAGCCCTTCCTTCAGCAGTAACTCCCCAGGACAAGCCAAATTCTGCATGATGCCAGCAGAAACCATCTAGCTCCACAGAGACAGGAGACCACTGGGGAGGACGGACCTAGAGGAAATGATAAATTAGGGCTGTGGGGTGATCTAGCCAGAGCACGATGACAGCGTTGTGACCAGAGGAAGCAAGAGGCGTTGAGATGCTGCAGCTGGGTTGTGCAGCCTTCACACTGCCAGGCAAGCCGCCCACTGCCCATGGGGGTGCGAGGCTCCCCACGGTGAAGGGAAATCACTGCCCGTTGGGCCACTGGAGTGCGACTGATTCCTGCCTGTCACAGCGTAGCGCATGCAGAAAGCAGCCTGCAGGCTTTCTTCCAAAGCAGCAGCTGCAGAGACTGTAGCAAAAGCTTTGGTGCAATGGAAGAGCACATCTGAGTGCACAGCACCAACTGTGTGCAATGGAGAGGAAAAGCCTGCGTTTGCTGTCTGCATCTGAAACTGGTGCCTCATTGGAGCAGGGCAGAGCTGGCTGCCGTTTCTAGGGACGTGAGGACTGAGAGCGTGTAGCAATCCTGCACTGCTGAAAGGGACCCGCTGGCAAAAGATTTGGTAGCAAGTGAGAAAGTCACTCTTGCCCAGCAACAAGCCTTCTGCATGGCTATAACCTCCGGGGCCCTGGCTGCCCCTTCTTCTGTGAAGTGTGGGTAAAACCTCCTGCCTGCCCTGCAGCTGCCGTCAGTGCCTCAGAGAACCTCACGGGAGCAGTCGGCAAGCCATCCCCAGCGGGACTGGGATGGTGGAAGTCACCAGATGGGGGAAACATGGCTGGGAGGTGGCTGGTGCAGAGCACATTCCTGCCAGATGGTGCTGTGGGGTCACTGGCCATCCCCATGCCGTCCCCTGGCAGTAAATCAGCATCTGAGGATGAGAATGGAGTCAGAAACAGGCACCTCACCTCCACCCCACGCAGCCCAGCCACGTGCCCTATATGTCGCACAGATGCAGCATCCGGCCAGCTCCAATGTCATTCCCCTCCGACTCTCACACGGCACGTGCCGTCAGCCTCTGGCTAACGAAGTCCTGCCAGCATTTCTCTTGCTACTCCCAGGTCCAGCCAGGCCCCGAGGAGCAGCAGGCAGTGGAGGCTAAGGGGAGGGATGCCAGGACCCAGCATGCATGCCCAGCCCGGGTACCTCAGACACGTGCAGCCTGTTGTATTCAACCTTGTCATCCCCCGCTCGCCACTGCCCTTTGCCTTTGGGAGTCTCTTCCAGTGACGTGCACGGAGAAACCTGGGTATGGTTTCTCATGTGAATTCAGTTCTGGCCAGGAATTCTTGCTGGGCCTTTCTCTGAGAGATGAAAAGCCCTCTAATACCTGATAGTCTCTCACCCATGAAGCTGCTTAAGCACTGTAATCGGGGCACCTCTTAGGCTCCTTTGAACTAGTTAAAGAGGCTGCCTTTCCCAGGCATCTCAGTGCAAAACGTTTTCTCTAGAGACTGGGATCCTTTCTGACTCTTCTCTGCCTGTGCTCTAATTTTTCAGCCTCCTTTCTCAAATACAGACACTGGAACTGGGCAAGCTTTGAGTTCCCATCTCACTGGTGTCCTAGATACCTAAAACCATCCTGCTCCTCACTGCTCCCCCACTTGTACATCCAAGGCTGGCCTGACTCCTTCTGCTGCAGCATCAATCCCCCCATCCTGGTCAGGACTTCCCAGGGGAGCTCCTGCTCCTACGCTTCCCCTCTGTCTCCGAAAGTCTTTTCTGAATCGTTCCTTTCCAGAGTGTGTTTTTCCGTTAGAAGCAGCAGCCTGCATTCTGCGCTCCTAAGAAGTATCATTTTGCGCCTGTGCACATTCAAACACACTTTATTTGCCTGGACTCAGCTCATGAAGTTTTCTACAGCTGGCTTGACCTCGTCCATGTCTCCTGCCCCTCTCGTTTTCCTGGCCCCTGCATTTTTCTCAGCAGGGCTTTTTAATCTATTTCTAGACCATTGATGAAAATGCTGAATAGCATTGGGCTTCACATCAAACTCCGCGGACACCCACTGAGAGTGCTCCCATTCTGCAAGGATTCCCCATTGATGGCTGTTGGTTTGCCAGCTCCCAGTCCCTTTAAGGTGTCTCTCTTGATGTTGTATTGTGCTAATTTTTAATCAGAATACTATATGGATTAAGTCACATGCCTGAACAGAGTCCAGGTCTATTATTCCTATGCCATAACCTTTATCAGCCGAACTTGTAATCTCTTCAAAGGATGACATCAGAGTTTGACAAGAGCTATTTTCCAGAAACCAAGCTGATTGCATTAATTATATTCCCATCCTTTAATTCTTTACCAGCTGAATCCCCCATCAGCTTTTCCATTATTATGCCTAGATCAGTGTTGCACTGTTACATGTAAATCAGCTACTAGCATCATTCACATGAAAGAGCGCAAGGAACGGCACCATCCTGCTGGGCTCTCCTGCAGGGCAGGGGAGGGGAGCACTCCCGGCTGCGGTACATTTTTGTGCATTTCGGAAAGCTGAAAAAAGTGTTGTACGTTCCAGAAAGTGTCCCCTGAAATGCATGAGCACAAAACACAAACGTGAGCAAGTGTAAGGTACACACAGAAGAGTAACGCTGATTAAAGTCAGAAGCCGATCCTTATTGGGAGTCTTTCTGAGCTGCTTCTGCTTTCCAGAGGACTGTCTCGTGGCCTGTTTGCTTGTTTAGCTTCTGGGATCGCACCGAGGGGTCTGCCCTGCTCAGTCCCAGGGCTCTGACTGTATCATCACTTTGCAAGGCAGAAACAGGCTTCGGATTTCCCTGCAGTAGGAGTTCCCTGAACTCTTGTTCACTCTTTGCATGTGGTAATCTCTTTTTTTTCCTTTTTGCAATGCCACCCAGCCCTCCCACACAGGAAAGCGTTGCAGTCTATGTGTTGGGGTATCACTCCTGGCCCAGAGCTCCCTCTAAGCAACCACTTCTGGGGAAGGCAGATCCCCTCCACCTTTTCTCGGGAAGAGTCTCCATGTTGTTCCAGCCATTTCGGTCTGTACAGTGCCACCTCTCGGCGACTTCTCTTGTCTAGCTAGCTGCAGACATGCGGGGCTCCGCAGAGAAGCAGCAGATGCACCAGCTGTTTCCAGCTCAGCTCTAGCTGTTTGACCAGGCAAAAGCCACCCACAGAGCAGTTATCTGCACTCCTCCATCCCTCAGCCCACAGATGCAGGTCTCTTCTAGGAAGACCTCAAATAAAGATTAACCATTAAATCCCACCTCCTAGCAGAAGGGGCCTAGGAGTAGCACGGAGCCAGCTTTGAGGATCACTGCCATTTCCTTTCCAAGATGAACAGAGTTCTTTTGCCAGATGTAGCTGTGCAGCAGAACAGCAGGTCTCCAAAGCGTGAGTCCCTCCCAGGCTGTGTTCTGGTCAGGATGCTTAAAAAAGCTCTCCTGGGCTTATTTTGTCCAGAAAATGCAGAAGAAAAAGGAGGTGTAATTCCATGCTCCTTTCCTGCCTCTGGAGCTGCTCAGCCTTTGAGTAACGCAGCAGCTCAGTTGGGGCTCGCCTGGGCTTTCCCAAGGCAGCAGAGGCCGTGGGCATGCCAGAGTCCCGTCCCCTCTCAGCTACCTGCAGCGGGAAGGAGAAGTTATGCCTGAGGTCACCCTAGCGACACGGGCTGTTCCTGGACTGGGATATCCAGAGGGCACACTGCCACCCTGACCACGTCAGCCTGTCCGTCTCAGTCCACGTGCTGGGCCGTTCACGTGGGCTGTGCCCCGGCGGGGCCTTTGATGTCTCCCATGCCTCCTCGGTCCCCGTCTCGCCCCCTAAAGCAGCACGGCGCAGGGCCTCAAGGAGCGCCGACCCTCCCGGCAGCTCGGCAGGGCTCACGAGGCCAAACCGCCGGGCTGTGCCAGGCACGCCGCCCTCCGCCTTGCCAGCGCGCTTGTCCCCCTGAGCACTGACGGGCGCCCAGACCACGTGCCCTCCCCCCATGGAAAGCTGTTGTGCGTTTCTCCTTGGACACTGATGGTCCCCAGAAACGACCGTGTGGTCGCTGCGGCTTGGTCTGGGGTGGTGAGGCCACCCAGCCTGCCGGGCACACACCGGGCGGCACCCCGGGGACGGCAGGGCTCGGGGACGGGGGGTCAGTGGGCCCCGCACCCCCCAGGGGACAGGAGGGACAGCAGGGCTCAGGGACGGCGGGTCGGCAGGGCCCGGGCGACGGCGAGGCTTGGGGACGGAGGGCCACCAGGCCCCTGCGCGCCGGGGCGACGGCGAGGCTTGGGGACGGAGGGCCACCAGGCCCCTGCGCGCCGGGGCGATGGTGGGCCTGGTGTGGTTGGCGCCCCGGGGGTCACTAGGCCCCACGCGCGCTCTGGGGACGATGCGGACGGCAGGGCTCGCGGACGGCGCGGCCTCGTCGGCTCCCCGAGCAACGGCGGGGAGAGCAGGGCCGTGCGTCCGCCGGCCGCTGGGCCCGCGTGGGCCAGGGTGACGGCCCCGCTCCGCCACGGCAGGCCCCGGCGCGGCCCGGCGCGGCCTCCCGGACAGCGCAGGCAGCCAGCGGGGCCCTGTCACGGGCCCCAGCGGGGCCTGCGCCGGGGGGGCCGCCGCGGCGCCGGGGAGGGCGCGGACAGGCGGCGGGGCCGGGGCCGAGCCCGCGCGGCGCCTCCCCCGCGGCCGGCCGGGCCCGCTCCGCCCTCGCCCCCGCCCCCGCCCCCGCGGCCGGGCGGCGGAGCGCGGCGCGGCGCGGCGCGGCGCGGGCTGGCGGCGCGGCCCAGGCCCGCAGTACCGGGCGGGGGCGCGGGGGGCGCGGCTGAGCCGCTCTCTGCCGGCGCTGCGAGGCAGCGGCGCAGGCGGAGCGGTGCGGGGCTCGCTGCTCTCCGTGTCGCCGCCAGAGCCAGCGGCCGCGGCCATGGGCGTCCCGGGCCGCCCGCTTTGTGCCGCCGCCGCCGAGTCGCCGCCGCCGCCGCCGCCCGCCGCCCCGGGCCGCCGCCGCCGCCGCTGCTGAGCCGCATGGGCCGGGCCCCGCGCCGCCGCCGCCGCTGCTCCGTGCGGGTGAGTGAGCGGAGGGGAGGCGGCCCCGCGCCCAGGCCCTGCGCCGAGGCCGCGCCGGGAGGCCGCCGCCGCTAGGCCGCCGGGGCGCGGGGGGCGGGCGCTGCGGCCGGCGGCCCCTGCTGCCGGCGGCCCCGGGCCGCGCCGCGCGGGGCGGCCGGGAGCGGCGCCGGGGCCGGGGCCGGGGCGGGCGGCAGGCCCCGCCGCTCGCCCGCCGCGAAGTTGCCCGGCGGCGGCCGGTGCGGCGCCGCGCCGCTCGGGGCAGAGCCCTGTCAGCCTCGGGGCTGCGCCCGCCGCCGCGGCGCGCTGCGGGACCCCGCGGGCAGGGCAGCTGGGAGCGGGGCGGCGGGGTGGACGCGGCCGCGGGGCGCCGGCTGCCGCCGCCTCCTCCTCCTCCTCCTCCTCCTCCTCCTCCTCCTCCTCCCCCCGCGCGGCGGCGCGCAACAACGAGCCGCGCGGCCGCGGGGCGGGGAGCGCGCGGCGCCCGCCCGCAGCGCCCGGGCCGCGGAGCCCGCAGCGGCCTGGCCCCGGCGCCCAGGGCAGCGGCCGGGCGGCGCGGAGCGGGGCCTGCCCGGGGCGCCCGCTCGGGCCGGGCGCCGGCGGTGACAGCGGCTGGGGGCGGCGGGGCCGGGGCGCGGGCGGCCCGTGTGACCGCTCCGACGGGGCGTCTCGGTCCTGGCGACAGGCGGGTTGGCTGCGGGGCAGCCGCGGCGCTGCGGAGGGGGCGGCTTTCGGCTCGGCCGAGGAGAGGGAAGGGGGGAAATGGCAAAGCATCCAGAAGATGCGTTCATGTGGGTGGGGTGAGCCCGGAGAGAGGCTGAGCCGAAGCGCGTCTTGGCTGGTGCGTCTGCACGCGCGGCGGAGCGAAGCCGGCGCGGGGAGCGCTCTGCTCTGCAGGCAGCGGAGCCGTGCGGCGCGCGGGGTCTGAGGCCGACGGTGCTCTGCGGAACAAAACTTCTGCTACTGCCTTTAAATGATTAAGTGGCTTTCCCTGGACAGCTACTTTGGCGGCTAGGCAGTGTCCTCCCCGGCTCTTCCTCCTTCCCCCGCCTTCCCTCCTCCATGTTGACTCGTGACTCTTCTTTTTAAAAAGTTACGTTTGGTCGAGTTGCCTGCTTGAGACGGTTTTCTCCTCTTCGTTCGATGGCCTGAAATTTTCTCAGGCGCATAGCACACGACGTTTGCTAGCGCAGATGAACCCTCGCTACGCGGCCTCCCTGTGAAACGCCGTGCCAGAGCTGCGATCCTGTAGGAACATGCCCATTAGAGGCAAGAATGTGGCTCGGATGCCCAGAATATCGGGGTCAACGTTGCGTTCGGATTCCCCTAGCGCTAGACAAGACCATGCAGTGTATCTCCAAAATGCAAGAATTTGAGAGGAATTTCACGTTGTTATGTTGCTTGATTGTATGGAGAGCCACCTGTGCTTGGTCCAGTTATGGACTCGGTTTCAGTACTCTTTGGATATTCTGCCAGAGTATTTTTCACAAGCCTTAAATTTCTGCCTGGCGATGAGAATTTACTAAATTTGTAGGCAGATAAAAAACATATTACCTTAGCGTGACTTACTACAGCTGCTATTCAGATAGACTCTGCAGGTAAAGTTAGTGTCCAGTTTGGGAGGCTCAGAGCTTTGTCATTGACTTTGTTGAAAAAGAAGATTTAATACAGTCATGCAAAGCAAAATTAGCGGCTTGTAACCTTGGAGTGTTTATTTGCAGTAACACTTGATTTTTTTCTCATCTGTTTCAGCAGAACAAACGTGTTCACGTTGGAGCTACAAATATTGGTGTTTTGAGATTGCAGCTCTTCTCCCACGGTTCCTGTGCAAGCAAGTGCCATAAAAATGAATGTCCAGGGGAAAGGCTTCCCTTTGGACCTCGGAGGAAGCTTCACGGAAGATGCTCCGAGGCCACCAGTTCCTGGTGAGGAAGGTGAACTCGTGTCCACAGATCCAAGGCCAATTAGCCATGGTTTCTACTCCAGTAAAAGTGATGTCGTTAGAAATGAGATGTCCACAGCAACGCCAAGGCGCTCGGATTTGGATTTGGGGTACGAGCCGGAGGGGAGTGCTTCGCCAACTCCACCCTACTTGAAGTGGGCCGAGTCGCTGCACTCCTTGCTGGATGATCAAGATGGTATCAATCTCTTCAGGACTTTCCTGAAACAGGAGGACTGTGCAGATCTGCTGGACTTCTGGTTTGCCTGCAGCGGCTTCAGGAAGCTGGAGCCGTGCGTGTCTAATGAGGAGAAAAGACTCAAACTGGCAAAAGCCATTTACAAAAAATACATTCTCGACAACAATGGAATTGTGTCCCGGCAGATCAAGCCAGCCACAAAAAGCTTCATAAAAGACTGTGTCATGAAACTGCAGATTGACCCTGACATGTTTGACCAGGCCCAAACTGAGATTCAGTGCATGATAGAAGACAATACCTACCCTTTATTCCTTAAGTCGGATATTTATTTGGAATACACAAGGACAGGTGGGGAAAGTCCAAAAATCTATAGCGATCCGAGCTCGGGGTCTGGGACAGGGAAAGGGCTGCCTGGTTATCTGCCTACTCTGAACGAGGACGAGGAGTGGAAGTGCGACCAAGACGCGGAGCCGGAGGCCGGCAGAGACTCTGCCCCCTCGAGCAGGCTCACCCAGAAGCTGCTTTTGGAGACCGCGACCCAGCGGGCCACGTCGACTCGGCGGTACAGCGAGGGCAGAGAGTTCAGGTACGTGAGCGCACCGTTTTGTGTGCCGCCTCCGTGGAGCGGATCGGGGAGCTGTTGTGAATTTGGAGGTGCCGGGCCACAGGGGCCGTTCGGCAGTCGCTGATGCTCGGGAGCGGGCAAGCATCGGTGTCGGGACGGGATGACGCTGCGGCGACGCTTTGTTGGAGTGCAGCTTTATTTCGATATGGTCGCAAATTATTTTAAGGTTGTTTTTGCTGTTGCTGTTTGATTCCCGTGAATCTCCCCGGCAGCGCGTTTCCCACCCTCGGATGCCGCTGCTGAGCGCGGTCTGGCTGCGGGGCTTGGTGCGGAGCTATCGGCCGCGGCAGCCCTCCCGCGTGCGCTGGGCGAGCGGAGGAGCTCCGCTTTCCGGCTGGCTTTGAGCCTGCCGTGGCGGGAGGTCAGCGTTCAGTTATAGGAAGGCAGATGAATGCAGCTCGTGGTAAAAGTTCACCCTGTAAATACACAAGGAAATGGTCGGGATGAGCCACAACTGGAGGCTGCCGGAAGCGTGCGGGGAATACCCTAACGTCCGTAATACTCGTACGGGTCAAACGGGGTTCAGAGCGCTCCCTGGGAACGGTGTCGCTTTGCACTCGGGAGAGTCCTGACAGTGAATCCTAGCAGTGTTGAAGCAGGAATTGCTAAATCCAGCTAAAACCTTTCCACTTTAAAGCTTTTCTGTTCATCAAAAGAATAGCTTTTTTTTCCCCCCCCTTGGCTCGATGAGCTGCCGTGTTTTGCAGGCTGTTTTCTCCTGGGTCCCCCACCCACTTGCAGCCACCATGGATTTTGAAACTTGCTGAGAGCTCAGTTAAAATTCCAGACAATTAACTTAGCAGGGAGTTCGCTGGGATCAATAAGTGCATGTGTGTGTGTCTAACCCTCGCTGAATCAACAGGACACGGCCAGGACACATTCCTCCTTTTTAAAAATAAAATCTCCTTGTTTTAAGACCCGCTTAGGCTAAAATCTGACACTCTGCGAAGATTACGAAATGAAGGAGCTGAACTGTCCTCTTCAAAGGCGCCTGTCTCATGAAAAGCATTTCTGTGTTTAATCTCCCTCAGCCGTCCCTTTAGGCTGGCAGCTGGAAACGCATCCCGCCCCGTGCAAGGTCTCGGCACATTGCAGATGGTGAAATGTTTTCGTTTTGATTCTTGTTTTCTTATAGATTTTTGAGAAGGAGATGTTGCATGTGAAACTCTGAAAACAGGGGACTTCATGTGAACTCCTGCTGTTTTAATCAGGAGCCTGAAAAACAAAATCCCGTGGTCCTGGGACTTTCCTGCGGAGTTAATAAAAACCTTGAATGTTTCTTGAAGTGCGTTTTCACTGAGCGATTGGGTAGTTGCTATAAGCGAAGGATTAGGAAAGTCTACGATTTAAGTATCTTTTTATTTAAGCAATAATGGCTTTAAGATGGAAAACGACTTACTTGAGATGGAGTTGTGTTCAGCTTCCTTCCTAAAGCAGGTAGCAGAAACCCTCTTGGAATCCTGTGCTTCTCGGGTCAGATTTCAGGAAAAAATGCAGTTTACCCATTATCTGAGTATGTCGCTGCCAGATTTTAAAATGGTTAAGAAATGAGCTATGAAATAGCAGTATTTTGGAATGCAGTTCCTCAGTTTCAGGCATTTTCATATGAGGTTGGAAAAAGATGAAATAACTCTTCACCCAGGGATGGAGATCAGAAAAAACGTATTGCTGGGGATTCGTTGTGTCCACCAGCCTGTCCTTGCGGCTACAGACCCTCCATCGACCTGTCGGGTAGGGAGGCAGGGAAATGCGTACCGCCGTCACCAGAGCAGGAGTCATTTCCGAGCCTGGAGTAAGCAAAGATAAGCATTTATTTTCTTTTTAACGTTGGTATGTCAACTGTGGTAGCGTCCGGAGCGCGACCATGGAAGATGCTGCTCAATTGTAACGATCGCTGCATTTTTTATTCTAAAAATCTGCTGAGATGCTGATTTAAGAAGCGATTGTTTGTCTTTGTGCAGCAGCTGATGGTTGAACTGCAGCGCTTCCAGGAAATAGCTGGTTTGAATAGGCTGGTTTTTAAACTCTAGCATCTTTATCCTGCAAATATTTTATTTGTTGACTTTCTCGGGTGAGTAAGTGCCTCGGAAGCCAGTGGAGCTACTCGTAGCAAGGAGCAATAGCTGCGTGTAGCGTTTGAAAAGCTGGGTCTCAAGTCATCCTGCAAATTTCCACAAACTTTACTTTTTTGCGTGCACGCATGTAAGAATTTCTCATTTCTTTTCTGGAGGGAATGTTGAAATAAGCTGGTTTGCATTATATCCAAAGGCCTGTTTAATCTTCTCAAGATTTAACTTCTCTTCCTTGGCTTCCATGGAGACTCTAAATAGAGAGGAATCTGAGCACATGCAATAGAAGTATTGCTCTGTTAGCAAACGAGCATCTTGAACCAGCTCCAAATATGTGCAGCAGAAAGTTCATAAATCTCAAAGCGTTCGCTCCGCTCTTATGAGGGTAAATGTAAAAAACTGCTCAGACTGCAGAAGACAACCCATTATTAACGGGGGCTGTTTTGAAGGTGTGCAAATATGCATGTATGTGCGCGAATATCCTGGAGTAAAACCCCATCACTGTTACCCACTGTGTTTTTGTGTGCGTAGGAAAAGGCCAATAGTCATTATAGTTCGGCTCCTGCAAATTAATTGGGCATTGGTTATGGATCAGTGAACTTCAAAGAGGGTAACCCCCAAAGATCTGGCGCATTAACTCGCCGCTTCCGAAACCGATACTAACGTGGCAGCGAGTGCGGCTAAATCTTTCATTAACCTCCTTTGGACACTCGGGCGTTGGATTTTTTGGGGTAGGAAGAGCAGAAATTAAACATGCGCCTCGGAACTACTCTGCAGCCCAAATTTTCTAGCACTCCAGTAAAACATGCTTGCTTTAAAAATGCAGAAATCTGTCACTGGTTTGTGAAAATGTCACATCACAGTTGTTTCTGCGAAGGTCTCCTCTGCCATCTTTTTTGCTTTAGATTGGAGAGGGTTCTGCCTTCCCTCCCCCAAACCTCCACTCAGAGCTTTGAGGGACAGAGCCCACAGGCATTGCCTTGCTTCCTTTCCATGGTGGAAACCAAGAAGCATCTGTGGTGGTGTGTGTGGACAGCTCTGGTTTCTTCTCTTCCAAAAAGCCAAGCTAGTACGTTTTGTTTGGCTCTGCCCGTTATTTTGCTTTTTGACCCCTGCACTTCCACAAAGACAACCTGTTAAGCACAAAAACTGGAGGAGGGTCATGAATGGACACATGGCAGTAGGTGAAGTCTCCAGTCACTGGACAGTGAGGACTGTTGCAGTGGGAGCTGAGAAAAGACAATTTGATAGCCACGGATGGAGAAGCTTCTGAATGGTAGCCGGCTCCCTTGATCTACATCTTCTGCTTTGTTTTCTAAAGGCAGCTGGCTACATGATCTAAGCCTTGGCTTCCACAGTGCTGAGTTGACCACGCTCAGGGCTTTTCAGAAGTGCTGATGGTTCAAAACAGAAGGACAGATAGTGTGGTTCTCCACTGGTGCTTGGGAGGAATCACCAGGATGGTCTTTATGCTTGTGCCCACACACTGGCAGTGTCTTTGGGCACGCACGAAGGTAACTCTCATCCAAACGTACAGCCTGTACCTTTTCATAGCAGGCTCCTCTGCAGAGAGAAAGCAAGGAGAGAAACCACTGAGGGAGGTTTTAGGAGGATGTGACAACCTGTAGCGTGAGACTCGTTTCAAACCTGGCTCAGTGAGAACTGTAACCCTGAGGAGAAATTAGGGAACAGTTCAGGGAAGGTGTGGAATCTCTCCAGTGCTTTGGCAACATAAATGGCCTTGCCACCAGAAATGTCAGAAGTTGGGTTCCCATCAAGAAAAAGCTGAAATTTGTTTGGCAGACCTGATTTTAAAGCTTGCAGTTCACAGTTGAATCCTACGTTGCTCACTTCTTACTGAAAACTATGTAGTGAAGGACTTGGTGTTAATTGTAGCAAACAGGTGGAAACCTGTGGATGCAAAATCACAAAAGCTAGTGCAGGTGCATTCTGAGTTTAGACAATTTAAGGCATGTGTTACTGTCTCATCAGCACTTGCTTAAATTGAAGCAGCAGCCTGTGCTTTGAACTAGGCTATTGGAACTTCAAGAGAAGTCGATTGCTGGAAAAAGCTGTACTAAATACTGTACCTGTAAGCAGAGGGAGAAAGAAGAGACTTTTGGACTCAACTGAGGGAACTTGTGAGGCTGGTGGCGTAGGGCCTGGGTGTAACTGATGTCCTTTTTGTGCCGGGGCAGAAGACCAGAGCGGTGGGTTGTGAGGGACAGTTAGAGCGCGGTGGTGGGAGTTATATCTGACCTTAGCAGCACGGCATTCAAGCACTGTCGTTAATCAGAGTTTGAAAGTTGGAGGTCTGGATCCAAAGGCCATATTTAGAGATACTGTGGAAGAAGCCAGGAGTGCTGTCCACCATCTCAGCCTGTCTGGCATGGCATTTTTCTGTCTTGCCCCTTGTTCCGTCATCTTTTCTTTTGCCTCCTTATTCTGTTGCAGAGCCGTGCTTCATGATCGTTTTGGGAAACGCGACTGATACCCCAGTGGCATTTGCTTGGTCAGAGGTGCGTGCTGCAGGTGGCCTAGGAAACGTGCTTGAGTGTTCGGTTTTTAACGTAGATGAAGTTTCAGTGGCTTGGGAGAAGCCTACCTGAGAAACCATCTCTTTTCCTATCTCGTGCAGTGGCTGGGTTGCTGGAGGTCCTGATGGTAGCGCGTCTTGTGCGTAGCAAGCGGGATGACCAGTGCGTTACGCCGGGTTGAGAAGGCTACGACCTGAAACAGCACGTTTGTGTCTGCTTTCTAGGTGTGCTGGGTCTCGGTTGGTTTTGCTTGGTCTCCGGGAATGGAGGGGCTGATGCAGGGAGCAGTATTTGCATCCATTTAAAATCGTTTTAATACTAGGTTAACAGTTCCTAAACTTTTTTCTTCCAGTTGTGACCCTGCATTTTGGCCAATAATTTTGTGCAGCTTGAAATACTAGCTCATGACTTGGCTTAAATTAAAGCCGCTGGGCCCGTAACACCACTTGTAATCGATACGACCCTATTTGGAGTCCGCTCGGTTTGCAGAGCAGTGGCTATTTCCAAATGAAAATAAGTCGTAATACAGTAGTTTTGGTTCTGCATTGTTCTTGAGAGAAATTACCAGCAGGGTGAGGTAGGCTCTGATGCTAATGGCACTAACTGCTAATTTTGTGGTCCTACGTGGCTTGAGCGCTGCAAGATATACAAGGCAAAGAGTGATGGTGTTTGCGCCCAGAAGTTAGGCCAGTTTTTCTCAAATACATTGTTAAGCCGATGAACTTTCTGCACAGAAATGCTTACATTAACAGTGTAAAGTATTTATGCTGGCGTTTGCCAAGTTTTAAAATGGATTTTATTGGAAGAATACCTTTTGTGCCCATTGCTTTGCCTCTCCACAAATCAAGATGAAGTAGTGGTGTATTTGTTGTTTGGATATGGATCAGTACTTTGGCTTCTTTTTAAAGACAGGTAATTAAGCTTCTAGGGCTTTGATGAATGAGGAGAGTTTCCCCCACCTCCCCCCAGCAAATGACTGCTGTACATTGTTAGAATCAAGGTTTACTTGGATTACAAAACCTGTTCTTTTTAAAGAATGGAATTGCTCTGATCATTGCAAACCAATTTCAGTCTGATTTGGTCATCCTAGCGTCCTTCAGCTCATTAACAGTAATTAAATTCGCGCTTATCACAAATAAGGCACACAGTGTGCTGGGCTCCACCAAGAGTCAAGGGGAGTTGTAGCCCCCTTTTCTTGGTGCTGGTGAGGCCACGCCAGCAATACTGGATCTCCTGCTAGATCCCCAAAAGCGAGAAGGATGTTGAGAAGCTGAAGCGGAGCAGAAGCCAGCAGAGAGCTCCCGAGGTGTCGGTGGGGTAGAGCGCATGGCTTTCCGAGGAGGAGTGAAGGGAGCTGGGCTTGCTTAGTCTGGTGTAACCTAATAGGAGCATCCAGTGATTTAAATGGCAGTTATAAATACGATGGGGCCAAATTCTTCCTAGGAGTCGTAGATGATATAAGAAGCAGCAGCAGCCACAGATTGCAGCTGGGGGTTGGGGAGGGGTCAGGTTGGACGCTGGGGGGAAAAAAGTCTTCTTGAATGTGGTGCAGCCCTGGAAGAGGTCCTCAGCGAGGAGGGAGCACCATCCTTGGAGGGCTTCACAGCTCACTCGGGCAGAGTCATGGCCGATGTGGTGGTGGTGGTCCTCCAAGGAAGAGGGGTCCCTTCCAGCCAACTCTTCAAGGATTCCCCGAATTTCAGAAATCATCAGTGACTGTGCAGCAAACTCCTTGGTAAAGAGAGCCTTGACTTGCATATGTTTTGTGTGGTTTTAAAAATGTAATTTTGCTTTTTCTTGCCTAATTTTATAAATGTTTTAATCCAAACTTTTAGATTTTTTTTATTTAGGTATGTATATTGCAGTGATGACACAAATCATGAAATACAGCATTTTGAAAATCAGGTTGGAAGTCGGGCTGTTTTGAGTTGTGCTCGGTTGGAGGAAGAGCTGGGCACTAAAAAGCCAGATGAGAACTGAGCCCAGCCCAGGAAGCTGCGCTGGGTGGGCCCGGGAGGTGGGCCACGTGATTGCACCTTGGTTTTGGTCTGCAGTTCAGCTTTAACTTTGCTCTGTGTTTTAAGCGTTTCTTTGTTGTAGCTGTAATGGGCTAATCCCTTGAATAGTTAGTTACTATTGGACATTTTAAAAATGACTGCCTCTTGAATTGGTTCTCTTTAATGGTCTCTTAGATCCTGGATTTATTAACAGTTGAGGCAGGCTGCAAAGCCTCGTTGTGCCAGGTTTTCATGGAGGGAAAAGACTGAGAAGGTTGGGGGAGCGGTGGGGGAACATCTAGTACGTGCCGGCCTTGTGCTATAGTCGTTGGCTTCCCACCCACGTCCAAGATACTTAAATAGATGGATCCGTGCTAGTGCGAGGCAGAAGGTCAAGGCCGCACCGAGCCATTAGAGCTGCTGCTTCCTCACTTTACACTTTGGAGCTGGGAAAATGGAGATACCTGAATGTCCTGTGATACTCCAGCCCCTGCTGTCGCCTCTGCTTGGGGTCCCGGCCCGTCCGCCTGCCCCCTTCCCGTGCACCTACGCTGCCGTAGGCCCTGTCTGCTGTGGGGCCGTTCCGGCGGGCGTTTAACCTCCCGTCTCCCTGGGGCCTGCTGTGGGTTTTGTCCGGTTCCCTGCACCTTCCCAAGCCGGGCGGGAAGCGCTCTCCGCCTGCTGCGTTCAACAGCTGCCTGCTGGAGCGTGCTGCAGCCACGGCGCGTCTCTAGGTCCAGGGCTTCGGAAGGTCCCCGACGGGTCACGGCGCTGGGGCTATCCGGTGTGGGGCTAGCCACGCCGTTACCCTGCGTTTAAAAATAAAACACTGGCCTAATTTCATTAGAATCGGTGGAGAAATCTGGTTTCCAAAGTGACTGTATGTGTGGAGCAGAAAATTGCTATTTAAAAAAGCTCAGAAGGGAGATGCTGATACCCTAAATCAGTTCCTGGAAGTATCATTGGATTATTAGGTTCATCCTTAAATCCATTAAGCAAATTACAGTTAATCAGTCAAATAAAAGAAGAAAGATCCGTTCAAGGCCCTGTCTTTTGAGCCACATGTAGAGGCTGTAGTAATATTTTAATTTTCCGTCTGTCAGTGGATGTATTGAATCACTCCACTTCCTTATGTGGAGGATTTGAAATTAGAAACTGAGGTTAATTATCTGCATTAAATGGAATATGCGGACGCCACAAAAGCAAAAACCTTCACAATTTGGTATGGTCTGTTAAGCTAGGCAGCCCGCTTCGGTGCGGAGAGGGGTTATTTTTCCTGGTTTTGTTCCGTTTGAAGGGTTTTAGTCACAGTAATTGAAATGATTAAAAAGTCAAATTGCTCGTGAATATAAATCTGAGCATCCTTCTGAAAAGACCCGACACTTGGTGGGAGCAGCGGCTGGGCTGCGGGACCGCCTTGCTGCGCCGTGCCTTCGGCGCCTGCCTTGTTCTGCGGCTTGCGGGAAAATTTGCACGCGTTTCTCCGCTCTTTGCGCGTGGGTGAGGCCGCTTGTCCTTGGCGGCTTCGTTATCCGTCTCTCCCGTGCCCGGGGACTGCCGTGGCGGCCCTGTTTATTTAGTGGTCGTGATCTGGAAGTGAAACGGTACCGGAGGAGAGCTGCGCTTTTGAGCGTATCAGATACGAAACGAGCCCGACACCAGCAATCCTAACGCCAGTAATTAGCTAATTACTGCCTGCTTAGCTTGAAAGCAGAGCTCTGTCGCTTTGGAGTCTGCAGAAAAGACAAAGCTGTTGTAGATACGCCGGCTCTGCGCAGCGATCGCCGTTTCGGGGATGGTTTCTTGGTCGAACCGTTGGGTTTTGTGCTGCTGCTGCAGTCCGGGTGGCTCGGTTTCGAGCTGCTCTCTGTTGACAAGTAACTTGTCGCCGCACGTGAATCTTTGGAAGCAACAGCAAGAAGCTGTCCAGGGTCTTAGTCAGCACCTTTCGGTGGCTGTTGTTGGTTTGGTTGGGTTTTTTTTTTTTTTTCTGCATGCTTTGAGTGAAATTTGAGAGGAAGAGTCACATGCAGTGAGTTTCATAGGCGTTTTAAAATGTTTTAAGTTACGGAGCAAATTGCTTCTGTCTTGCTGATAAAAGCACCGTACGCTGTTCTCTTAACTTGTCTCCTATCTGGAATTTGTTGCAGCTCTAAGGGTCAAAGAGCTTCGCAAAGTCGGGGGCTGCCGTGTGCGTCGCTGCGCTTTGGGGGCAGAGAGGGCTCTTGGCTGACGCAGTGAGACCCCAGCATAGATCCGAATTCCTGGTTTGTCATCCGGGCTTTTCAGTAAAGGTCCAACCCTTTGGAGATGAACCTCTCCTTCCTCCCCCTTTGCAGTGTCGGGGAGTGAGCTGTGAGCTGGTTTTTCTGAAGTCGCGCTCAGAAATTAGGTTGTAGCAGGTTGTGCAGAAAAGTGGAGCCATCGTTATGCCTGGTCCTCGTCCAAGTTCTTCTCTGTTGTAAGCGAGCGATGGGCGTAAGTGGAGCTGTTGTAGTTTTAAGTCCAGTTATCCCAATTCTTTAAAACCTGTGTGGAAATTGGATTTTACCTTTGAAGACTCCAGAGTACCATTTTGTGGTAAGATTTGGAATTATTTGGTCCTCTGGGCCTGTCCTTTAGGTACCAGCTTTTAGAACATCCTTATCTTATTTTGGTCAAAAACAGCACGGAGGGGGAAAGCCATAGCTAGAGGAAAAGCCATCTTTGACGTGCCCTGCTGAGACCCAATGGTTAGCACCAGGACCTCGTGGTAGTTCCCCGAGCTGCCTCCAGGACTAATGAGCAGAAGGTACCGTGTTTTATTTTTGCTTCTACCCCCACCCTTACATACTCCCAGGCCCATCATGGGGAGGAGAGTCTCAGTCCTCTCCCTCTCCCCATTTTCCTTTTTTGTCTTTCTCTTTTTCTGTAGGTTTAGTTTTTTGGCCTTTTAGCTCTCATGTGTGTTCAGACACGTGCCATTGCTGGAAGAAGGAAACCAGAGTGGGGAGGTGGGACTGCCTTTTTGGTCAGCAGGCCACATTTAGACTGGCTTAGCTGTGCTGGAAAACCATGCCTGTAGTGTTCAGCAGTTTCACCCTTTTGCATCATAAATTTAGCCATTTTCATGGCTGGCAATCAGCTTTTATGACTGGTGGAGACTTATCTGGAGGAGTGGCTTCCTTGTTCTGCCATCGCTGGTAGCCTGGTCCAGGCGGTTACTTTGGGACCTCAGAGCAGCAAACGTGTTCACGTGGGATCGTTTGATAGCTGAGGACCTCTCGGGGCTTTCAGAGGCAAGGTACAAATCAGAGCCAAGTGCGGTAGATTGCGTTGCAGAAAGACTGCTGAAGACTAGCAGGTAGGATCCATATGGATAGGAAGGAGAAAGCTTGGTGAGGCTGTATCCTGCTAGCAGCTTTGCTTAGCTTTGTCCTGGCTCTGCCTCACTGGAGTAGAAGCTGTAAAGCCGTTTGGCAGCAGACATGCGAGCGAGTCCTGGACTGAAGTGACTGTTGCCCTCGAGGATACCAAAAGAGGAATCAACAAATAGAAATTATTCTATTAGCGGGGGCAAAGTTCACAGGTTAACCGTCATGTCAAATCAATGAAATGGAGGCTTGATCTCCTGCACAAGGGCTTTATTGTATATAAATAAGAGGGCCAACGCGAAGGCACCAAGCTCTTGCGCTGTAACATTTGCAGCAGGCTGAAGAAAAGGAAGTTCTGTGCGGATTCCAGCACGAAATGCCTCCGTAGGACATGAGCCTCCTTCCTACTTCAAATGATTATAAAACATGACCTTGAATCCTTGTTCTCCTCCCCCTGGTTCTACCCAGATCAAATTTCTACAGGGCCTTTTTGTTTTGTTTATTTTTATTTTTTTAAATAAAAGGTTAGGGTCCTTTGCTGAGAAGCCTTGTCTTTGCATTTTTAATTCACAGCCCATGTGACTGTCAAAATGTCAGTGGAAATGGGAAGTGTTCCTTCCTGAGCCACCAAATGAAGCCCTCGGGTACGCTTGCAGCCTCAGGTGTGCATAGCGTGTGCCCCCTCAGGTCTGCCAGCGCTCGACTGAGACCGTCACCCCCGAGTCCTCGGTTGCTTGGTCCTGGTCTCTGCCAGGAAGAGACGAGGGCAGAAACCTTCTCCTTTGTGATAGAACTATTTATATTTAATGTGTCTCTGAACGTCAGCACATCCGAGGATGATATTTTGCTTTTTGCTCTTGAGAAAAGCTGCTTTGAAAATGCTTCCTTGACTGTCTTTTCTTCAGCTCTGGCTAACCCTTGAATGAATGGATCAGCTTGAAACAAGATGGAAACGGGCAGCAAAGGACGTGCGCATGTGTCACTGTTGTGTAGGATTTATCACGCCGTAAAATAGTGTCATGTGTTTCCCCTCCAGATATATGCAGTGAAGCATGTAACCTGGGGGCGATTTGAATGCTGCTGGCTGGGAAGATTAGCCCAGCTGGAGGCATTTGAGAAGGCAGGGCTTCCTGCTGCCCACGAGTGGTGGTTCTGGTTCTTCCCCAACATGGGAAAAGCCTATAACAGGCTAGAGGAGATCCATAAACTTTCATTCTTCTGAAGAAAGCAAACTTTCCAAACGCACATGGGAAAAACTTTCCTTTTGTAATCCTTGAGATAACAGGTCACGCAGCTTCACCCAGTGGTTCTTGCACAATGACTTGTGGTCAGGCTGAAGTGTCTATTTTAGAAAGGCATCCAAGGGATGGGAGGTCATGCAGCATTTTTGTTATCTCTTCCGGTGGTTAGCAACTCTCACTGTTAGCAGTTTGTTCCTTGTTGCCTGCTTCCATTTTCTTTCAAGTTTTCTAGCTGCTGGGTTTTCTGATGTCTTTGCTCAGTTAGGGACTCCAAATACCTTTGCATGTTTGAAAAAACCTCCTGAATGGGTGTGAATATTCTCCCAAAGTGGCAGAAGCTTTGTTATGGAAAGCCCTTTGGTTTTATTAGACTTTTCAACCCTCCAGTCGACTGTTAAACAAGCCTTAGCTTGTCATGGTTGACAAACCTTAACTCTGGTCTCAGACTTAACCTACCAGTTTAAAAGGCAGTATTCTTTTGTTGGCAGGTTTCTGGGTGGGGACCATTGGGCTTCTAAGGGAAATTAACTTGTGGCCTCTCTTTCCCCCTCCCACCCCAAATAAATTAAGTGTTATGTTAAGTGTTATGTTAACTGTTCTGTCACTTCTGTACACCAAAAGGAACTCTCAGCCTATGGTTTAGGACCTGGGCTTTCTGCTACCCAAACTACTTTGACAAGCACTGAGAGCCCACGTAGACGGGAATGTGTAATTATGAAAAAAAAACAGCTGCATGATCGGTGTCAGCAACTGAAGATAAAATGTAGAAAGTTTGGAGAGTGATTCATCCGTAATTATTCAAAAAACACATTGAATTTATTCTTAAGCTTTGGAGAAGAATTCTTGCAAGCCTGGCATTTGCCGCCTGTGATGTTTATACACCTGAGCAAATGCCTGTCTCAGCAGTTTGCTCATGTCGAGCGCTGCAGATCTAAATCCCTTCAAAGGTAAACCCAGCACACCTTTGTCTCTGCTGGGGTTTCTTTCTTTAAAGCTTTCGCTGGTGAGGTTCAACCAGTCGTGGCAGTGGCTGAACACTAGGACAGGCAGGACTCTGGCTCACACCGTTTTCATAACTGTTTCGTGCAGATTTTGCTCTGCGTAGATTTAGGCGGCACGACGGCAAGGATTTCAGCAGCCGGCTGATGCAAATGCACTGATACGGCCAGCGGAGAGGTCGTAGTAGTGTGTGGGGAGGGAGAAGCTTCATGTGCCCGCAGCCACTGTAGCCAAGTTATCAGTCATGCCTGCTCTCCTCTTTTTTTTTTTACGTCCTTTCTGCAATGTCTGTTGTTGTGAAGACGGTAGTGGCCAGGGGAGGAAGTTCCCTGTACAGTCTCCATGGGATGCAGCCGCCTGGTCACTATGTTTTATACTGATTTTAGAGGTGTTGGAAGGTACAATGCTTTTCAGCATGGAATATCACTGCAGATGCTGGTGCTTCTTCCCCAGCTGGGCAAAAGTCAGTATTTTAACTTTCAGCCCTCTCGTATTCAAGAGACGCTGGTCTGCCCAGAGAGGCCTTTTTCAAATGCTTCTCTTCGTCTGTGGTTGAAGAGAAGTTGGAAACGTGCTACACTAAACTGGCCGAAAGTTGTTGGCGGTCATTGCTGGTTTTCGTGCTAACGCAGCGCTCCGTCCGACTCGCCAGCCCAGGTGAGCGCTCGGCCGGGCAGGGCGCTTGCCCACGTGGCCGGGGAGGGCAGCTTGCCTTGGATCAGCCCAAAGCACAGTGGGCGTCACTGCCGAGCAACGCCTCGCGGTTTCTCAGATTCGGGGTGCGTTTTTTCTCTAGCAAGATACACGTGTCATCTGCGTGGTGTAGTTTGCACCGGCTTTCAGTTTGTTCCAGTGCAGCAGGGCAAAGAGAGGACCTCCGAGACTGACATCTCGAGTTTTTGGCAGGTGAGAAGGTCCAGTGCTTTGCACTGCAACTAAGGGCCTGGAGAGCAAGAGGATTAACTCTGCATCGGTGTGAGGCAAGTGCCGTCTCACCAGGACGGAGTTTTGGTTCCGGTAACACTTCTCTTCCAGCAACACTTCTCTTCCAGCAACATTTCCTCCTCTTTTGTAGGTCAGCTGACATCCCATCCTTAAAGCCCAAATTGAAGCGGTGCCTCTGTTGGATCCCAGCTCTCGTCAGGAGTAGGAATTACAGAGAAATGGCTAGGAGCAACAGTATGAACTTAAGGAGATGGGAAACACTAGCAGTAAGTGGGAAGGTGTGCATCTCTGACCCAGACATCACCGAGGTGGCCTGACGGGGACTGGGGGCAGTTCACCAGTCAAGCTGCACTGCCCTATCAAGCTTCTCAGCTGGAAGACATGAACAAATTTGGGGAAGGTCTAAACTCCAGGAGCAGCAGTGCATGTTTTAGCCCCTCTCTTGCTAAGCCCTGCAGCCTGCACCTGCACTTGTAGTCAAAAGTTAAAGGAGGCTTTTCTGATCCTGCAGCAGTCCTTGGAGAAAAGTCAGTTGGTCCCATTTTGACATATTTTTCTTTCAGGATACAGAAAGGAAAATTCTGCATTTCTAGAAAGCCAGCTGTCCCTTGCAAACACCTTCGACTTGGGTTTGTTGCTTTCAGCCAGGGTGAGGTGGCTTGTTGGGGCTGTAGTGAGTGAACTGACATCCCACCAGTTCTGTAGTGAAGATACTGGCCTTGCATGCTGGCCTCCAGTGCCTTCCCACAGTGCTTCCACGTGCTCAGAAGGGCAGATGCCTCCTACAGCTGTTTGGATTTGCCTTCCCAGCAATAAGATACATTCGAGAAGCAGCACCAGTGAAGGTCAGAGCATGAGCAGTGGCTTGGACTTACCAAGGTGATCCAGGTTTTGGTCCCTGGTAGGGATGTCCCAGGTCAGCTCTGCAAGGATTGCTGTCTTTCTCACCTTGTGTAGGCTCTTCTGCTTGGAGCTATCAACCACATTGCTAGCAGCCAAGCTACAAGTAACCCTTTCTCCTTGTTAATTGCTCACTGCGGCTTGGCACCAGCAATGTCAGAAACCCTCCCAGGTAGCCCATCTTGGGCTGTGAACTTGGGTGTAGTGCGTTGCCTCAGGTGGTATGGAGTGGGATAATGCTCTCACTTCCCAGCTTTGGAAATCATCCTGGAAGCCTGAGCTGAAGAAAGAGGGTGGGACTGCAGCCAAACCTCTTTTTCCAGATGGGACAGTAGTGGCAGGAACACCTGCTGTCCACAAAGGTGTTGCCAAGCCACAGCAAGCAATTAGCGGGGAAGAAAGATGTGCTTCCTTTAAAATTTGAATTTTATATATGGTTGGGTTTTTTTTAATTAAATATACATATGTTGATATGCCAAGCAGGCAAAATCCGGAAAGAGCAAGCATCTAAAATTAGGTAATTTGGGTAGTTAGCAAGTTAATAATAAAACAGTTTGTTAAATGGGATTATATTCCGTCCTGAGCAACGGCGTTTATAACATCGGGGTACTCTGCCTTTGGCACAGAGAACAAGCAGTGCAGTCTTTGTTGCAACTGAACGGTCGGAAGGTGTTTTTCTAACCATATTGTTTCCTATGCAGTTATGCTGGAAACAGTTTGAAAATACAATTTTCATCCTTTGGAGGGTCAGCTGTTAGTACTGTGAATCTAACCTGTATTAGATTCAACAGCCGACCCTCTGGGCTTCAAAAAGGCTTTCAGAAGCTCTCCCTTTCATGCAGGCAACCCTTCTGCTCCAATTCCCTCCTCTCAGTTGACGTTCCAGCTATGATTTACATTTCTAGTAGCCTGCTGGTTTTCACCGTTTGCTGCCTTGGCACTCGGTGTATCAGTTCCCTGGGTGTCAGGGTTTTCCGAGAGTGAATTTAGAAACAGAGGGGCAGGATTTCAGAAAACCAGCTATTAGAAGGAAACAACTAAACTTGACTAATGTCATTCCAAAATCTAGCGTGGTAATATAAATACTGGCTCTTGAGGCTCTGCACTAATTCTGTTGGCTTCCCCTTCTGAACGTGGTGGAAACCTCTGCCTTTGGGTTTGGAGCATCACAAACTCAAGTCACAGTGCTGGGCTCAGGCTGGGGCAGCGCCTCACGAGAGAGAGAAGACAACATTTCCCTTGTCTTAAAGAGATTACAGCCAAAGTTTTACACCAGAGATGATGGGGCTTGAGGTGCTCATAGGAGATGTTTTCTGCGTTCTGTTAGGAGAACTTTTGGTGGGTCCATCAACTACAGATAGGATAAATGATAGATTAAAAAAATCACCAGGCTCTTTGTGTTAGCCTCTTTCCACTACCTTTGGTCCCTCTATCCTTCTGTCACCTCCTAGCCGATGTTTTGTCATTTGGGCAGGGAGCACACTGGGTCTCGCTACTGTCCATTTATTGGAAACTGCAGCCTGGTCCTTCCTCGCCTTGGCCTCGCGTGGGATTGAGTTCGTATTTGGCCTCTGCCTGGCTAACGCTGACTGCTCACAGGCCTGTCTCTGCACTTCTAATCCTTTCAACATAACGACGTTGACAATTAGTGACCAAAAAAGCCTGCTGGAAAGTAAAGCAGTTTTTATTTACAGCGTGCCTTTGAGAACAAAACCGATTCCTGGGTTTGGACAGGAGGTCTGCTTTGTTGGTTAGGTTCCTCTGAAACCTGCCGTTGCGACGGTTCTCTGGAACCTGTCTGTCCGCATTGGCCGTCCCAACACACAAAACTGCCGACAGGGAGTGCAGAGACGTGCTTATTTGGCTGATTGCCCTGTGCGATTAAGGGAACTTGTGTGCTTGCCTCGCTGACGTGACCCCAGCGCAGTTTTGCGTTGAGCCCCGGGAGCAGCCTTGAGGACAGCCGTGTGTCAGCTGAGGGGCTCCTGGGCCTGTCGCTGTACGTGTTGAGCAGATGTGGGGGCTCCAGGTGTGGCAGGTCCTTTTCCAGTGGTGAGGTGAATGTGGAGGTGTGGAGCATCAGAGTGTAGCACAGTAGTAGCGAAGGAGAGGAGGACGGTGGGCAGATACCACCTATATCTGCTGTTGCAACCTGCAGTGGCTCAGAAGCTGGACAGCGTTAAGCGGAGAGCTGAGAGGCAGCGGTCCTTGGGTGGCTGTGATGAGGTGGGCAGCGTGGGGTTGGAGAGGGGGAACGTGTGGCAGAAGAGCAGGGAGATACTGTCCGGGTTTGAAGAATCAGGAAGAGGTGGTGCTGCTGTTGGCTGGGAGCTTTGATGATCTGCTGACCCTGAGAGCTGGCAGAAACTGGTTAAGGCCTGAGTGCCCTATGAGTTCTTAAGAAGTGCTTTATTAGCTCTGTGCTATTCTTCATATCTCCAGCTTCCCCTGTAGACAGAACAGGCATGCATCGTTCCTTGGAGACAAGTATGTCCCGTTCACTTTCACGTACGTGCTGGCTTTCCTTGCCTTGATCCAGTCCTTCCTTCTTGCTCTTCCCTCGGCCCCTATTACGCTAGATCGACGATCTCATCATGCTTGTATCATAATTTTACCCCTCTCCCCAGATTTTCTTGAAGCACTTATGCTCTCAGTGAATATGTCAGCCACAGCCACCTTGCCTGGTGTTGCCAATAGCCCTGCTTCAAGCAGGAGGTTGAACTGGAGGCCTCCAGAGGTCCCTTCCAACCAGTACTTCTGTGATTTTACAGTTCTTGGTTAAAACTGCACATCTTAAGGATTTTGTCAGCTCTTATGCAATGAGTTCTGCGGAAATTTGTATTCTTATACAGGTGACGACATAATGGCACTGACTGCTAGAGTGATGGTCAGGAGCTAGGGAGCCGTCCTTGGAAAGGATCAGAAAATACAATGTGAAAGCCCTGCTCTAAGATAGTAGCACCGTTCCAGCAGCCCAAGTCACATGAACAAGAAAAAGCATTCAAACAAAATAATTTGCGTTGAATGTGAGGAATGAAGCTGCTATACCATAACAATAATCTGTGCTAAATTGTATCCTTGTCAATCTCTCCTCCTCTCCGTGTATTTTTAAAAATTCCTGTCTAAAAGGTTAAGCTTTAAAAGTGAAAAAGATATGTTTCCTTTCCTTTTTATCATTTCATGGTTTTTAATTTGCTGTTTGATCCTGGTTCTCTCATTTACTGCATGGGTGATACAATATTGGAGAGTAAGTGACTGTTTTTTAAAAACTTTAAGGCTAAAATCAAATTACTTAGCATTGAAATAAAGCATATTTTCAAATAATAGAAATAGAAGAAATGGAAAATTTTGTTGTTTAGACTTGGTATGCAAGTTAGGATCCTCCTGTATCTCTTTAAAAATCTGATATAAAATGTCTTCATCTGGTAGTGAATTTTTCTGTACAGTATGGCAACCAGAGTTTATGAATCTTACCTCTGAGGCCAGCAAAGGTAGGACTGGGCTGAATAAATGCACCATTTTTAGAAATCCGTAGTGATATGTTCCAGGAACTCCTGCAGTTCAGCTCTTCGGAACTGAGTTTGAAGGTTTTAAGCATAGATAGGGAAATATGTCATCTGTGTAAATTACTCTAAATTACCTGCAATTTGTTGGGAGTTGCCATTTCTAAGTGCTTATTGCAACTCTAGATATTTGAGGAAGCTTTTGATTATCCTGAGCTTGTAAAAAGTAATAGGCTCTTTCTTAATTGTTGTCCTCTGTGAAGTATAATTACCTGTAATGTATAGCTTTTTATTTGTCAATGCCGCAAACAGGAAATCAAGAAGGTCTGATTGAGATAAGTTTGGGGACTCCACCATAGCTTGTCATTGCATCAGGTGACTTGCAAGAGTCAAATACCGTATTTATATTGAGATTGGTCTCTGGTATAGTGTGCTGGAGGCCTTCAAAAAATTCTGGAAACCCTCAATATCTGCATGTCTTACTGCACAGAAGAATGGCTTGGGCTTCCCTTAAACACTTTCTCTTTGAACAGCTACCATTTTTGGAGCAAGGTAGTGGCATCTTTTATTCTGGTGTATCGCATGACGTTTCCAGGGGAATAAGCTGAATAGGAATTAACAGCTTAAATGCAGTTGATCAGAAGATGTTGTAGAGCTTGCTGACGTTCATGAACACTGTAGGGGAGAGTAAGTTCTTGAAGGAACTTGAAGGAAGTTGATAGATTTAAAGAATCGCTACTATCACTGGTGTTCGATGATACATGGCTGTGTAGCGTGGACAGAGAATAGGGCTTGAATTTGCCATATCTAGCTGGGTCTGCTGGAGTCCAAAAGTCTGTCTTATCCCAAGCCAATGTAGCACCGGGCTGCTCTTGACCAAACCCCCGTGGCATTGGTCTAGGACCAGGGCATGTGCTGGAAATACGTCTGTTGGGCAGGGCGCTCAGTGCTGAGACTGGCTTTGGTTAGGTGGGTATGTGGCATGGCCAAGGTCTACCTGTAAAACTGCTTCTCACCAGGTTCACGTTGTCCCGCGTGAGCGACGTGTGTGTGGTCACTTGTGCCGAAGCTTTCGTAGCTCTTTCCCAACGAGCTGCGGGAGGATGTGTCTGTCCTCCTTGGGCCATTGCGTGAGGACATCGGAGCTGACTCAAACATCGTCAAGGATTTTTTTGTTGTTCTGGGGTTTTGTTTGTTTGTTTGTTTTGTTTGCTAGAGCAGCAGTGATAGGAATGTCAGGTCGGCTACTTTCACCTCTTTTTGTCTGCAGCCGGGCTTGGCTGTGCTGAGCCAAAGTGTAACTCTGGGGACTTGTGGAGTGACTTGGTAACGTAGATAGACACAGCCATTCAGGGGCTTTACTTTCGGAGAAATGAGTAAGGGGGCAGAGGGGTGTACGGGGAAAGTTAAAAGCCCTCTCACTCTCTGCTGAAGCCCTGGTGGAAGCAGAGCCAGGACAGGCTGTTTTACGAATGGCTCTGCTCCCATTTCTGAAGGTTTCCAGAACATGTTTTTTCTTTGGTTTTCTATACGTGTGTGTGTGTGTGTTTTCCTTAAATGCAGTCTGCAGGTTTAAAAATCCTTCTCCTTGCGTCCCTAGAGCATGAATTAAAAGCAGGAGCTGCAGGAGAGCGACCTGCAGAAAGGCGTGGGCAATTCTGCAGTTCAACAGCAACAGTGCAAGCTTCCTTTGAGGAACATCTTCAGAACAAAACCCCTAAAACACCCCCCCACACACCCTTCGCTGCAAACGTGGAACTGTTAAGGTTTATTTTTGGTGTTTCGGTGCCCTCCCAGAGCGCCGATGCAGACCCGTTCTCGGGAAGGCGGTGAGTCAGCTCGCCCAGCAGCGGCTCTGATAGCTGTACGGAGTGACCTTGGAGTCTGTCTAGTCACTGCTGGGGCTTGGCTGGAGCGCCGGGGGCTCCGCCGGGCAGGCTGCGGCACCTCCTGCCAGCCTCCGAGATCAAACGCTGCGAGTCAGGCCCCAGAAAATCGTGATAGGGCCCAAATTAATTAAAGTTGGGGTTTTTTTTAAAAAAAAAGAAAGGACAACAACAACAGGAAACTGTTTTTTAGTGTGAGAGTGATAAAGATGCAAACACGCAGCCGCGTGCACGGTACCTGCCAGCTCGTGTGTCATTGCAGGCTGACTTTTCACGCAGCTCTCGGGCTGCTCCGGTGGAAATTTTGCTCTGCTCTGCAGCAATGGATCCACCAACTTTCTCTGGTCTCGATATGCCCTCATTTCTCACCTTTCCTTTCTGTGAAACAGAGCTGGAAAACAAACATTCGGCAAACACACCTCACTCTTGCATATCCTACCTTCTGGTTGTTTTTCAATTAAAAATATATGCGAGCCATTCTAAGAGCAATTTTAGTTCGTTTTATTTTTGTGTCATTCTGATCATCCGTCTCTCATATAAGCTAGCCAGCGATACAGGTAGCTGCTTTTTAATCCTTGGCATAATTTTCTGAACGAGTTAAAAGAGCGTTGGTGGTGTAGCCGGCCGGTGGCTTTGCTGTCTCCTGCGTGGGACTTCGCCACCTCCGTGCAGGGCGGCGGAAGGCAAGGGGAGCTGGGAGAGGAGCCGTCGGAGAGGCAGAAGCCTGCAAGGCGGTGCAAAGCGCGGCAATGCCGGGGCGGCGGACCTCCCAATGGCTTTCTCCCAGCTTTTGCCGTCTCCTTTTCCCACGGTGTGGCTTGCACTCCAGAGCAAGGGGAACCACGTCCTTGAAGCCCACCGCTTCCAATGCAGCTTTGCCTAGGAACCAAACCTTGAAAATAGTGGGGATGCGGGACCGCGTCCTC
This sequence comes from Dromaius novaehollandiae, assembly GCF_036370855.1. Classification (NCBI taxonomy): domain Eukaryota; kingdom Metazoa; phylum Chordata; class Aves; order Casuariiformes; family Dromaiidae; genus Dromaius; species Dromaius novaehollandiae. The sequence continues at coordinate 19,080,162 of NC_088111.1, read as the reverse complement.
CTAATGCAGGAACTCCTCATGCGGCGCTGATACCCTGTGACGAGGGATGAATTTCTGAGAGCTGGTGCTCGCCCTTGGGCCAGAGAGGGTTACAGCGAGCCCTGGCAGCCTGGACCTTTACTTTGGTCTATTAAACGCAAGTGCCACACACTTTGATACTGCAGGCCATTCCGCCCCGAGCCTTCTCCAGGTGCTTTGGAAACGTGGTATTCGCCTCCCGTCTCACCCGGCACAAGGAGCCAGCCAATTTTCGGCATAACGCACAATCTCAACTATTTTATTGCTTAATTTAGGCCATAAAGTCCCTTTGATGTGTTGTGTAATGCAACGTTCATTCTGAAAAAGTGGGTGGAGTAGCTTTATGGTATTATAAAAATAAATAAAATGCCTGGCAGGATTTTGAAACCACATGGTCATTCCTCCTCTATCCACAGATAAGTTGATTGTTGAGAGAGAAATCTTGCTTAATATCTAACTTTGGGTGATTTATTTCCCCAGAGCCCTTTCATCTCTAGCATGTATTGGGTTATCTGTGACTTCTAATCTGATTGTTTTAAGTGTGATCAAAGAAACCAGGAGAATGCACTTTATTTTCCCACTGTATGAATAGAATGCTGTTTGTACAGTGCATTACATCACCTGTTCCTGCTGTTCCTGAATTGTGCACCAAGTGTTTGTGGTATAAATAGCCTACATAATAGACTTGTCGGGGGTGATGAAATTTGTTCCACTCGCCGAGTAAAACAGAGTTAACTAAATGAATACTCTCTTCACACCCAACTCTACCTCCGCGTGCAGCAGCACGGGCTGGAGATGTTTTAAATAACTTGCCTGTGTGCTGCGTTTAGGTGGAATTGGGCGGCGCGGAGGAGCTGTGCCGAAAACCTCGCGGGAGATTGCAGGCCGGCGGGGAGATTCTTGTCACTGAGATTGCTGGCATTCTTTCCAGGCTATGCAAAGAAAGACTTTTTGGCCTTCTGTAGTAGTAGTGGCGGTGGTGTTATAGCTGTGACGGTCCGAGGGTAGGAGAGAGGCAGGTTGTGCAGGGCGAGGCGATGGCTGTTACTGCACAGCCTCCGTGGTGCCAGGCTCCCCGCCTTTGGGAGGCACTTGCTGCTGTCCCGTCCCGGAGAAATACCTACGTTTGAAGCAGTTTGTGAAAGCCTGGAGGAATTAGGTCCCTGCTCTTTGCCGGGTGCCCGGGGCGGCGGAGCAGCGCGGGGGAGCCTGCCCGGCCGCCGCTGCAGGATGCGAGCTTTGCGTTTCCCACCCATGGCACCTCGGGCTGCAAAGCCTGAGCGTTGTCTGACGGTGGGACAAACGCCGTGCAGCGGCCAGGCTGGCTTTTGGGTGGCTTTTGAGTATCCCGTGATAGTTGGCTAGATGAAAGGGGGCCTAGGCAGCATCGCTGCTTTTGCTCCGAGCCCCTGGCCGCCTCCCAGAAACCGCGCGTGCGAAATCCCGCACGTGCTCGGCGGAGGGAGCTTGTTCAGGGAAAGGACAGAAATAACCAGTTATCAGCGGCTGAATTTGGTTTTGCACAAAATGACGGCTCGCTCTGACCTTTCAGCTCTGGCTCCTAGCGAAGGCCTTGGAGACGAGCCTGGGAATTACACTTCTCACTGCTGCTTTGTCTGAAAAATCATGAATTTAATAAAGTGAATTTTTCTGACACGTTAGTGCTTTACCACCATGTAACCTCAGCGTTTCATGGAGGACACTTGTCTTTCTCTCAGGCAAACTTCACTGCGTCTCCTCTTGCTGACCTCGCTGTGGGTGCGAACCGTCTCTCCCGAATTATCTCCCTGCTTAACACATTCAACGGGAAACATTTGTTCTCAGCCTGTGTTTGACTTTCAGTTTGTTGCTTCTCTTAGGCTTGAAGAAGCGTACGAGGGCGCGAAAGCTTGCTCGCTGGTTTTGCCAAGCTCTATGTATTGGCCTGATAATAATAATAATAAAAAAACAATCTCTCCTTACTGACCTTGTCTTGACACACCTACAGGCCCTGGTGAAAATCCCACCCTGGGTAAATAGCTCCCATTTTTATTCAGAGGAGACCTGCCATGCACCAGAGGGTCAGGTGAAGTCGTTTGGGAGATAAGTGGCCGTTTTATCTTAAGCAATTAGCCCTTAGCGTTCATTTAAATTTTCTAATCGCATTGCAAAGCCGCCTTGTGCAGCGTGTGCTCGCCGTCGGGAATACCAAACTCGCAAAAAATGCCCAAAACCCATCTTGAGCTTGGAGAGTGGCACAAAAAGTGAGGCCAAGGGGACTTTGGGGGCACGGGCGGTGCCCGGTGCCCTGTCCCGTGCCACCGTGGTCGCGGGGAAGCAGAAAGGCAAATCTGAGTTTGCTCCTTGGTGCCGCGCTCATCTCCGTGCGATGCCGGGAGCTCTCTTTATCAGGGTAAAACGAGCCCCGCTGTGACATGTTTACGGGGAATTGCAGGAAAAGGAGTTTGTCTTTCTCCCTTAAAAGCGGTGCAGTGCCAGCATGGGGTCGAGTAAGTCTTTAAAAGTGTCACCGCGGGGTGCTGGACAGTGGGAACAACTGCGCGGTTCACTGGTGGTGTCCTCCTCGCTGCTGGTTGGAGCTGCGACGGGGCATCCTCCCTCTGGAGACCCGGGCTCGGCGGCGCCTCGCTCGCCTCCAGGGCGTGTTGCGAAGGTTGCCTTGGCCGAAACATTTTCCAGCCGTTGAAGAACAGCATCTTTGTTGGTGAAGTTGTAGCTTCAGAGCCAGGAGGAGTCCAGTTAGACTCAATGGGTTGGTAGACACACGGAGCAGCGCTGAAACCAGTGCATCCCTTTGAGTTTTTGGGGTATTATGATTTAAATCTGCGTGCTGCTCCTCCCGAAACAGAAATACTCTGTTTCAGTTTGTTACAGTACTTCTTCCCTCTCTCCCCCCTCAACTGTCTTATGCAAAAGCACTTCACACCTTGCTTCACAAGCGCCCAGCGGTGTGAATTACAGTTGCTGTAATTAATCTGCGTTTGTGGGCCTGGCCCTGGGCAGACAGGCAGAGTTTGCAGGGCTGGCAGTTAGGAAGAGCAAAGGAAGAGCAAAGTCTGATCTGGGAGAAGATTAGGAATTCTTTGACAAAGAAAGCTGGGAACGGTGCCTTATCGGCGCCTTATCGTTTGTAACTGTATCCTGTGGCAAATCTCTGATTTCAGCCATTGGCAGTACATAGATGGTTCCTCATGCTATGTTTAAAGGAGCATCGTCTCTGCTCACCTGCCGAGTTGTTTTTCAAAGCAAAGAGTTAAAACTGGCTTAGGCATAAACCAAGACCAGGGCATCTCCCGATCCTGAAGACTCTGCAGGGATGGCTGTTGCAAGGAGGAGATTAAACACCCAGCGTGCCCTTCTCCACGCTTGTTGCCTGATGTTCTGCTCATCTGCTCCCATCTCTCGGCAAACCGAGCGGCGTAAATACTGCTCCTCACCCAGCCCCTGCTGCAAGTGAAGCGGGGAGGGAGGCAGGAGGCCAAGCAGGCGGCTTCAGAAGCGGGAAGGAAGACCACCTTCCTCTAACGGCAGCTGCCTCGCGGAGCCCCGGGAGCGCCGAGCCCCAGCCCCGCCAGAGCGGGATTTACATCCCGGCGCGCTCAGCCAGCGTGTCGTGGCAGGCTTCCCCGAGCAGCAGCTTCCACTTCCCTCTTTTGGTGCCTATTGCTTTGTGATCTGGGGAGCTGGAATCCGCGCTCAGAGCTGAAGCATGGTTAGCATTCGGTTCTGACACCACGCGTTTGGGTTTTTTATTTCCTTTCGGATAGATTGCTCTGAGTCTGAGCACGTCTTCGCCTGAACGCCTTAAGGGGTCTTCTGCTCTCCTGTGCCCCGCGCACTTGGGCGTTGAGCGGTGCAAGACCGTCCCATTAAGTTTGAATAGAGCTGCAAAGCGCTGGCTGGGGCTGAATCAGGCAGAGAGTCACTTGGTCGCAGGGAGGTTCCCAAAGAAGGGGAGGCTGGCTGAGTGCTGGTGGTTTAGATTGAGCCGTTTAACGAGCAGCATCAGGAATATGTTACGTTCTCAATTATTGTGATTTTAATCTGGTGTGTTAATAACATGAGGCCCTTCAGATGAAAATGTATTTCCAAGTTGCTTTAAGTGTTTGCTGGCGTAGCAAGTTGGGGACATGTGTGAAATAAAGGGCCATCCGATTAACTGCTATTGTTCTCCTAATTCACCCCCCCCATTTGGGCCACTCTGCCTGAATGGCTTTGTGTTTGCTAATAACATCCTGCTCTGTTCCCTGCAACATGTTCGGCCCGTCCCAGCTAGTCAGCAGCAGTAAAACCTTGCTTTATAGGTTTACAGTGTTACCTTCTTGACGATGGCTTCTTTTAGGGGCACCAGCGCTTCCAGGACTGGCCTCAGCACGGCGCGCTTGGGAGCACAGCGGCAGCTTCGAGAACCGCTGTCGTCCCGTGTTTCCGACATGCATATTTGTCCTTTCTTGCGGCGGTTGGGGCTCTTGCTCCCCGCTTGGCTTGCTCACGAGTGTCTGTCTCCTCCCCTGAAGGGTGCCGTGTTAGCGGTGGGGGTATTGGAGAAGGAGCAGAAATGTGCTCCTTGGCGAGGAGGTGGAGGACACAGTCAAGTGAAGTTCGAACAAGCCCGAGCTGCCTCCAGGGCTGGCTCTGAGAGGGCCGGGGCGGCCGCGACACCCGATGGCCTGTTTCTCTGCTGGGCTTTGGGGGACCCAGAGAGGCTGCGGCAAGAGCTCTGCTGGCACTGCCTGAGCCGAGGAGAGCTCCTACCAGCCTGACGGTTTCTTCGGCAGCCCGCAAGACGGAGGGATGAAAAGCAACTTTCTGCCTTAGCGCAGCAGCTCAGAAGGGGCTGCTCTTGGCAGCTGGCTGGCAGTGGTCCTCCAGGAACCACATCCGAGCTGGGGAGGGGGAATCAGTATGCAGAGCCATTGCTCCCCTTCCTTGGCACATTGTTTTTTAAGGGCTGTAGGATGGAGAGGATTAGGCCAAGTTCTTCAGGGGAGGGGAACAGCCAGCAGGGGATGGCTGGTCATTTTTGTTCCTTTTGTGGCGCAAACAATCTCTCCCTTACTTCTCATAGGGGCTCATGAGCCTTTGTAATGTTTATTAGGCTGAAAGATTTGGAGACCTCTGGTCTAGATAGCTCTCCAACTGAGAAGAGGAATTTAGGTACTTGTGACAGTGTAGCCAAAGACATTACAATAAATATTTGGGAGATTTTAGTGTTTGGCATTTGTCAAGAATGGTTTAACAGAATGAAATCTTTAGTGGAAAAGCTGAAAGTCCAGCTGAAATGACAAAGATGTGCCTGGGTTGGCGTTGGCACATCTTCCACACTTCAGGGATTAGAAAGAATTGTGTAATAGCAGTGTAATGATCTGCAGAATTGGCTCATTTAAACTTCAGCTGCTTTTGTTTAGGAGATGGTCTTAAAATCAGAAACTGGGTCAAAATCTTCTCTTGCTCTAGAAGTAAAAGTCCCACACATTTCAAACTTCTGTTTGAACAGATTTCTTTCTTACCTCTGTTCGACCAGCCCTGCTTGGCTGATTTTCAGCCAGGTGGAGGACATTGGCCTGCTTGTATGAGAAAGTGGTATTAATCAGGATCCAAAAAGATTTTGAAGGATCAAAAGGACGACCAACACATTCTCTATCAGTTAATTTATTCTCAAATAGTCAGGACAGTGACAGCCAAGGGATTTTTCAGGTTTTCAGACTAGTGTGACCCTTTCCCTCAAACCAAGTAGCTCTACTTATCTCCTCCTGATTGGCTTACTGTCCCCAAACCTCCCTAGGACTGATGAAAATGTCTCCTCTCTAGGACTAGCAGTTGAGTAGACACCATTCAGGTGGTATATTCACTGCTCTGGATCTTTATCATATTTTCAGTGATGTTCAAAGTCAGAGTTTTATCACTTCATGAAGTTGCCTTGAACTACTGGGGAGACAGCTGTTCCTTGGCAGACGTCTTCCTCAGCAGTGTCGTTTGTCCTGAGCAATGAAACCAGAGTCTTCATGGACAGTGTCCTGAGGAACAGCACAGAGCTCACTTGACAGCTTTTCTGTGCCTGGGACTCTGTCTCCAATAGAGCTGCAGTGGCCACGTATCTCCTCTTTCACAGCAAACAGTAACACCCCATTATTCTGTTTATTCCTCCCTCCCACCCCCACCAATCTTACGTAAGCAAAAGTGTTTTCCAAAGGCTACTCTGCTGTCAGTCCCACATCTGGTATTTTTCTTCCTCCTGTGTTTTCCTTTAGCCAGTCCTTCATTCTTACTCTGTCTTCAAGAGCTTAATCCTCCTGTCCAGAAAAAGTCCACAGAATTAAGTCTCTTCCTCTTGGTGTTCTTCTGCAGGGTTCCTCCAAGACTGGTGTAGGTGAAAGAACCCACTGTTTTATGGGAGCAAAGACGTGGGACTTAGACACCTTATAAAAACGCTGCATCCTTTTGGGTGCCGACTGCATTTGCAACAGTAAATGCAGATGCTTATCGCTGGTCCTAGGGGCTGTTGCTCACCGACGTGAGGCCTCCTGAGCTCCTTGGGTTGGCCCCAGTCAAGGAAATCTGCACGTATTGCTTTGTCCCAACCTGTTCCCTAACCTTTCCCAGAGAATAAACCCTGGGGTTTATTAGCAAGGTTAGTGTCAGGAAATAGCTGCTTGGGAAGGGCCTCCTTGCTACTGTAGAAACAGCCCAATTAATTACTCTGATTGCTCATCTGAACTGAGGTAGGCTTCCAGTGGTGTGGGAGCAATTGCAAAGGTGAAAATTTGGAGGTCAGAACTTCTGGTAAGAGGTTTTGTGCCTGCAGCAGGCAGTCCCACCAGGCAGGCAGCCTGCTGCCCACGGCTGGTGATGAAGCAATCCCACATGTGGAGCATCTCCGTCAGGCGGCCACAGTGGAATTCCTAAGTTCATTTATTGTTTGCTTAAAGCTGCACAGCAAATGCATGTCTGCAGAAAACGTACAGACATCTGCTATTGTCTTAAGCAGCGAAGATGACAGCGTTGAGCAGCTGCCGCAATAGCACCCAGTTGCGTTGTTCACAAACAAAGCAGTCTCTATATCTGCTCGCTTATTCAAGGAATTAATTTTACGTTGTCCTGTGGATATATATGTAGCTCTGAAAGATCAGTCCTAGAGTAAGAACCTCTAGCAATACTGTTCTTCCCTGGTGCGACAAGGTCCCAGCAGCGTAAGGTGGGACACAGGTCTCTCTTCCATCGCATCATGTCATGCAAGAGATTCTCACAACTGTAAATGCAAATTTGCAGGCTCAGACATTGATGTCTTGGGCTCCTGCATGTTTTGATTAATTCAGCCACGTTTTTCACACGCAGGTTTGGGGATGGGTACTTTCATCAACTTTGTGATCAAAATTTATGCCAAGGATGTTATGACTCATGTTACAGACTCACTTGTAGTTTTGAAAGAGAGGAGTTAATAACAATCTTAAAATATCACTCATTTACTATACAGGCAGAGCTGGCCCCAGTGACTGTAGTCATGCTTGCCTAACACTTCCCATTATATAAAACTTTGTTCAGGTGGCTCATATCTTCATCAGACTATGTTGTTCAGTACTCTTCTCCACTGAGATGCTGCCTAAGGCTGAATTCTTTTGGCAAATTCTAGCAAAAACAGAGGGGGAGGAAATTACATTGTGTTGCTCATGTCAGAGTCTCACAATTGGCTTTTCATTGATAACCTTCCAGCTTTCATGCTTCGAAGCAGGCGTGTATCATTTGGCAAGCGGGTTGCTGGGGGTGGGAGGGGCGGTGCTAACGTGAACGTACCTTTTGCTGTCCGTGTGAGAATCTACCCAAGTTTGGCTAATTTATGAGCTTCTGAAAATTGCACAAGCTCTTGGGTAGGTGGTTAGAAGTTGGCAGCCAGAATCTCTGAAAACTCTTTGGTCTGAAGATGCCCATGGCCAAGACTTCAGAGACTGAACGCTGCAATTCCCGTTGCTGCTGCTCCTGATTCTGGAGACGCTCATCGACCCCTGGGTGAGCCGGGTCTCCTCACTAATCGTCTGGAAAAGTCATTCAGCGAAAAAAGGCTTTTTGAGGAAGGGGTAAGGAGAGCAAGATCTTCCTGCAGCAAGCTGCTGACCTTGGGAACCAGCAAGAGGTGAGGCTGTAGAGAGTGTTGCAACTGGAAAGGGGTTTTCACATGCTCTCAGGGATTTTCGGATGCTGTAGCTAAAGCTGCCAGTTCAGCCTTAATTCAGCTCCATTATGCAGAAGAAAAACACTGCTTACGTGGTCTGCTGCATCTGCGTGTCTGTCACTTCGTCTGCATCCTCTCATAAAAAATTGTAACCCACTGACTAGTTTCTGCCAGTTTGATGACAGGGTAAAAATGTGTTTTGTGCAAATGAAGCACAGGTTAGAGGAGAGAAACCCTGTTCCCCACTGAGGGGAAAGCCTCTCAGCTGACCTTAACTGCGCTGCTTGAACCCGTGGAGCTACCCAGCAGAGAGGTCCTGGGAATCGTTTGCCCCTTATTAAAGATGGGGTGGTCCAGGTCTGATGCGTGGTGCTATCACATGGAGTTTCACAGCTTTTTCTACTCTCGCAGCTGCTTTTTGATGTAACTATACACTCTTTTTCTTTATGATTCTCGGTTAGCTCAGCACATGGGATGGCGAGTGCCAGGGGAACTAACAAACATCAGGTAGGAAAGGTGTGCGGGGCACCTGTCTTGCCTCTTGCCTGGTTAAAAAGACTTGCAGTGAGAAGGGCAGAAGAACACAAGCAGAAAAATGCAGGTGCATCCATGCTTATCTCCGCCAGAGAGCTCCTGTAAGGCAGCTTTTCTCAATGGGAGAAAATTATTGTGCATTTCTTGTTTTTTCCATGCTCAGTGTCAGACCCCGGATCGGATTTGCTGATGTGCTGAGCATGCATCAAGGCAGAAGTCTTTAAAAGAAAAAAAAAAAAAAGGCAAGCTGAGTATTTTGCCCAGAGTATTTCAAATTGTGCATCCAAAATTTGAGAAAATTTTGATTATTTCAACGTTGCAGTTGACTTCATATACATAAGAGAATAATAGCATTTCCTTCCTCCAGAGTAACATCGTAAATAAATGATACACTTATGAAAAGTGCCATAAAAAAAATCTCCAGCAAAGTGAATAATGCTGCATTCAGCGTAAGGTTGGGATGATGTAGGCGAGATAAGGTACAAAGAGGGGGAAAAGACAAATACCAACCCGTTTATCCTGTGCCCTGAATAGGCGAAGTTCTGCAGAACTAACGCAGGATGAGTAATAGATAGCACGTAGGTACAGGGGTATGACACAGAGGGGGGGATAGAAGACAATTTTTTCAAAACTGTAGGTTGCTTTTTCCCTGTTGTCTTAAGGAGAAAAGCATTTAAACAGAGAAAACATTATCCTACCCCTGTATGTGCAGTATGGCGCACATGCATTGTGTCGCAGATGGTGTATTGTGTTGCGTGAGTGGGCTCCGGATACAGGCTGTAATTGAAACTTCTTGCTGCAGTTGAGGCATTTAGAAGATCTCTTCTCCATGTAGACTTTTCTGCTGGCTCTTGCCACAGTCTTGCCGTTATTCAGAGCACTTTGAGTCTCTACCCGTCTTCCCGTTTTGGCTAATTGTCACAGTGTCTTCAGGGCCTCTTTCTGCTGTTGAATTTGGTTGAACGACAGCAAATAGCCTGTGCTCAGAAATTTTTGAGGGAGTAAGAAGAGATCAACGGAAGCACACGAAGGTTGATCACCTAGCCTTGTGTCTTTAAAAAACTGAGGTAAGAAATTCAGCTTTTGCCTGAGCAGTGGCTAATTTATTTAGAACAAAAAGCACATCGCTTGCATTGTCACTTATTTTTCTTAAATGGAACCGTCAACTCTTTTTCGTTGCATAAAGATGGATAGGAATGGCAGGAGAGTTCAAGCAGCTCTTTTACAGCGCTTTAAATGGACATTGTACTTCATATATATCCTCACAATAATGTATACCAGATGAAAAGATACTGTGGAATTTGTGTAATAAAGGTAAAAACTCATATATCTGCCTGTTCTAATGGATGAGAACCAAAACAGAAAAATCCTGTAAGGCAAAAATAAAAACAAACCCCAACATAGTTCTTAAAATTAAGTTTCCCTTGCTGTAAAGTGCGCCAAGAAATAACAAGCAGAGGACTTCCCCGATCCCTGAGCTATCGAGGGTAGCCCAGTAACAGGATGGAGCGCGTATAAACCTCCCAACAGCTTCCGTAACTGTCTCGCACCAGCATCGAAGGAATCTCGTCTCCCCTCTGGCCTGCGGTTTAGCTCGACCTTCTGGTATCGCAGTGTCCCAGGAGCTTCCTTGGTAGCGCCTGTGCAGCTCGTGTGTGGGCAGCACTTTTTTTTCCTTGCTTTCTTTAGCCTTTTTTCATGGTATTTTACTGTCTGTTTAAATGAGGTGGACTGGTTCATGCACCGTGACCTGTGCAGTGAATGCCTCCGGAGACGCTGTCCAGTCGAGGAGTGGGGCAAGCCTACCAGGAGCCCTCTAGCTACGGTCAGGGTCTGTGCAGCAAATAAGGATTTCTAAGTCGCGCGCGCGGGCTGGTGTCAGATGTTGGCAGGCTGCAGATCTCGATCTTTCTCGCTGCAGAATCCTTTGCTCGTGATTTGCTGGTCAGCCGATGAGTTTAGACCCCTGTTTGTAGAAGTACAACTGTAAGAAATTGGAAACCGAATCCGCTGGTATTATTCATTTGTAAATCTGATTTTGTATCATCTGAATGCAGGGATGGTTTGGCTTCCAAGTCTTGGCAGAGATGTGGGGTTAGGTGGCTGTCCCAAAACTAGTACTGTGAATGAAGATTTCATTCTGGACTACGTAAAGGAAAGTTACTGTAGTCCTTATTTAAAAGGAAATCTGTCTATAACGTCTTCAGATGATTAACTTCCCTCTATATGCCTATTTTGTGGTGGACAGCAGCAAGTTATTTGCTGTTAATATCTGCTAAACTCTTAAATATATTTCTAGGAAAGGAAAGATCTTTCTAACTGTATCCATCTCCATTAGATCAAATTTCTATGTCATTCATTTCTTCTGGTATTCTTACTATAGCTCTTCTGGGGACTTGTCATTGCTGTCAACCTCTAATGGACCTTGCAAAAAGGGTAGTGTAGCTGAACCCACCTTGATCCCTCCCAACCACTGCATCATATTCGCTACAGCAGTTCCAGTTGAGGAAGATTATGGGCTCCCAATAGAGACCCGAAGACTGGGTTACGATTTGTGTGTTTACTGCAATGCTGACATTTCTTCAGAGTCGAGCAGTAAATGATAGAGCAAGTTTAAAAGCTTTTTGCAGCTTGCCAGTATATTGTTGTCGATCTAACCTACACATGATCCCATAAGTGTCCTTTGTCAAGTACCCTTCGATGACCGCATTTGGGAGCTTGTGAGACTCCAGGGAGCTGCTACAGAAGCTCTACTTCATGGAGATATACATCCAAGACCTACTTACCTGTCATGGTTGCAGACAGCTGATGTTTATGAACTCTTGTTCATTATAAAGGACTGACTGCTTCTGTTGGGGGGACCTTCTTTCCTGCCCCATTTTGGTCTAATGGTCTCTTGACTTTAAACTTAAATGTTTTCCTTAGATGCAATTGAAGTTAAATAAGGCTTTGCAGGAGCTTTTAATGTGAAGGATTGAAACATCTTTGTGAAGGTCCTTTTGGTCTACTGAGTTATTTTTTCATGTGCTGCCAAAATCTGATCCCACTTCTTGACCTTTAATATACACTGAGAGGGAAGATTAGGATGTTTCTAATCAGCTGAATCTTCTCTCTAGGAGAGCTATTAAATTCTGACTCTCTCAGCTTTATCTGTGCCAGGTTTACCAGCCCTCTGTGTTTCTGGTTTTCTTATCAGCTGGGGTCAGAGTTTGGTCACCTCAAAGGTTCTTGTTCAATTGGGGGAATTTCTTGGTTTCTTTCTGTAGGAGTTAAGACACCAGTGAGTGATTGGGCTTTGGTGTGGCAGACCTTATTCAGTGAAATAAGGCCTTTTTTTGGTGTGGGCTTATTGCTAGGAGTTCCTCAGGAATCCCATCTGCTTTTTCATTAGTAGATCTTTGTCACAGCTCTTGGGGACCAAAGCTGGGTTGCTCTGAGGGACTAAGTCAGGTGCCTCATAATGTCCAAAATATTACATCACCCAGTTACTTCCACCACCCAAATTTGTAATTTCATGAAAACAGCAGGTTTGTTGGCAATAAATTGGTAATGATTATTGAGTTTCTTTCCATTGTTTTGATGAGGATTAAAGTAGGACTGCTCAGTCTGTGGTAAGTACCAGCCCAGTGGTACAAGCAAGCAGTTTAATGTCTAATTTGCAGCTCGTCTTTGTAAAACGGGGCCCACTTGAGTTGAATCTCTTCCCCATTGGTTTCAGCCATCAGCTACACCACTGTTCTGGTTTGAGCATCGGAAAATTTATCCCTGAAAGGAATATGGACAACAGATTGCATTTGGGGTTTTTGCCCTCCTGAAAAGTTTTGATGATGTAAGGAAGGACTGAGCTGATACCATCTTAATTCCGCTTTGATTCCAGTGGCTCCTGTTCCCCAGTGTGGGCCACCTACCTGTAGGTGTTCCTACCCACCCCGCATATTCTTGAACACTTGCATAGCGGAGATCAGGTCCCCAGATACCTAGCAGACAGTTAAAGCCTGTATGAGTACATAGGAAGGAGGGGAAATGGGCTGAAGTCATTGGCCAAAGCTGGATGTCGTGTTCCCATCCACAAGCTCATTCTTATCCTGCCCGCCCTGGTCTAAGTTACTGAGCTTGCGGAGAAATCCGCTCATAATTTTTTTTTTTCTCGTAAGCCCTTTCTTGTCGAGCAGGATTTTGGCAAAGCCTAGTTTCGGCACTGGAGAATCCCCAATTAAGCCTGCTTATACCAGGCCTCCTCAGATCTTTCTTTGGAAGGAGCAGGGAAGAGGAAATACTTTCCATTTCGTAGAAGCGTGGACAAACAATGTTACTTCAGACAGTGAAAAAAAAGCAGCAGACAGAATTACAGCACTGAATTCTGCTCGCCAAAAGCATGCGCTCGTCTTTATTCAATAATTCCTGGAACACAGTGTTCTTATTGTATTGCTCTTGCTTTCTGCCTGGGCCCCGAGTCGGACTCAGAGAGGCACTGACTCACTCCGCGTAGCGCCCTGTCCTCCTTCTCCCTGCTCTTTCGTTGCCTGGCCCGAGAGCTCGGACAGCGCATAGCCCGACTGAAATGCTCGTGACTTTGGAATTAAAACAGCCTCAAATGCATCTCGGACTCGCTCCCTCGCGTGACGTTAGGTAAATGTTGCTTTCTTGAAAACCTGGATCCCGTTAGAAAGGTTCCCGCTGTCTGGAAAACAAAGTGCTTGCTTGCCTGGTTTAGTCATTAAGTGAATTTGTGGTTTGGTTGAGACAAAAAATAATGAAGAAAAGCTGTTGAAATCCCAGGATTAATTTGATAGTTTGCAGGCAGTGGTGTTTTTAAGTGGAGTTGCTGTCGTCTTTAGGTTATGAGCAGACCCAGGTATAAGCCCAGGCTTCCCCTTGTTCTTTGAGCCTCAGAGAAGGCCGTTTGGAGTCATTTGTTTCACAAAGGCCCTTTTGGGTCTTGCTGAGCTGCTGGGCCAGATGGGCGATGCTCCGGGGTGGAAGCCGTGCCGGGGGGTGTCTGCGAAGCCTGCCCAGGGCTGCAGGTCTGGGAGATGCTTTCGGCTGTTTATTCCGTCTGCGGAGGAAGCCTCCTCCTCTGAAGCTGAGGTGGGAGGAACGGAGGGACGGCTGCTCTGCTCGCTTGGCGTGGTCTGGAAGGCTTTGAACGTTTGAGGGGTTCGGTGGTATTCTTACATCTGCACCGGCATGGTTGCACGTTGCTCTCCGTTGCCCGTTCTGGGAGGAAATGCTTGCCGTACAACACCTTTACATCTCCTAGCTGCCTTGCATGCGTTCCTGGGGAAGAGAAACCCCTGGGCAAACGCACGGGATCCCCTGCAGAGCCCCCCGTGACTCTCTGTGGAGGGTCTCCTGCCTCTGCCTGTCCTGCATTACCAGAGTATCTGGGAGAATCACCGGGCCGAGCAGAGAAGCGGCAGCAGGCAGTGCTCTCTGAAACGGCTCGTGTGTTTGTTCGTCCACTTAAACACATAGATATCATTTTGCCGTATTAAGCATAAATGTGATTTCACCCCGCAAAGCCAATTAGCGAAGGGGAACTGTCTCACCTATCCAGCTGTTGCAGAATTTTCCTCGGCTCTTGGTTTAAGTTGGGGGAAAGGAGACCATGCCGTATTGTCAGCTTTCTGTGCCTGTGTTGGCTCTTGAGGCAACTTCTTCTGGCATCTTGGGTGTGGATGCTCAGCACGTCCCAGTCTGAGCTCAGTTCTGTCCCTTCCAAGGCAACGTTAAAGACGCTGATGCTCCTATGGCGTGTTGTCTGACAAAGGCCACGGCATGGAGGTGAGCGTTGCTCATCGGTGGGAGCGATACACCCTGGGCATCTGCGATACACATTTGGCATTGCTGGTTATGCTCTGTTTTTAGTAACTTTTTAAGATGCTGCAAAGGCCCTTTTGAAGGATTGATGGAGCCAGGCTGCTCCAAAGCAGTAAGACTCTGTCAAATCACATATTGCCTCATTTTCATGATGGGTCAGATTAAATTAACGCAGGCAAATAACTGTCCTGCATACTTTATAGAAAGCTTCCCAATCAAATGTCAACCTTTCATAATGCACTGGGATTTGTATGAATCATTGCACAGAGGCCTGGTTTTTAGAAAAGCTGAGGGATGGTGTAAGTTCGGACTCGCATGTTGAAATGAGCCTAAGCAGATACCCATTACTGTTAGAAAGATATAGAACAAAATGTTCTGCTACTTTCGCTTTATTCCAGGAAGATGATTTAAGCAGTCCTGGTAAACGATGTGCAGACAGTGTGTTGCCCATAATTTGGCTTTCATTTTAATTCATTTCTTGTGTATTGAATTATTAAGTAAATGAGATTTCTGGTCTGATTCTAGGGAAGATGTGCCTGGTTTTTAGGAAGGACTTGACTTTTGTGGCAGCAAAACTGGATTTTTACAGTTCTGATTTAAAAATATATCTGTAGACAGACTAGGGAATTCTACTGGGGTGGGTAAGACTGTGCACAGCCTTGCCTCCGTCAAAACGAAGGTATTGGTGGGCTCATTTGTAGAAGCATGGTCGGATGAAATCTTGAAGGACTTATTCTCCAGTTTCCACAGATTGCCGTAGTCGCATCCCAGTGTCTGAAAGCCTTTCTTAAGAAAGTTGTATTGGTGGTAATGTCAATACAGCCCAAGTATTTAGTCCATCAAGACTGTATTTGCCTGGCAGGGTTGGACACTGAGTGCTTTGGTGTCAGGGATGCTGTCTGTGGTTACGTAGTTATGCCATAGTGTGGGACCATCCTTTCTGATGACTCGATTCAAGGAGCAGTGGTCAAATGGAAGATTCCTCCAAGGGGAGAATTACTGGAATGGTTCTGAGCTGTTTGGGATTTTCCTTCCTGTATTTCAACTTCCTGCATAGATGCTCACAAAATCTAGGTCATTTTTCTCGCCTACCCTTCTGTATCCTGTGACCTAAATCACTAGTGTCAATGGATGCATCTTCTGTAACCTCAGTCCCGAGGAGCAGTATGTGCTTGGTAAATGCATAGGAGTTAAAAATTGGAAACTCAGATTGGTAGATCCTGTGTTTAGGTTTTGTAACTGTACTTTAATGCTCAGCAATAATTACTGAAGCTCCCCATAAAATAATCTCAGCATACGCCTAAAATGGAATTGAATGCCTTAGAATATAAGAGGATATGAGCCCTTATCTGAACTTTTAGTTAAGTTTTTATTTATTTCAATTCTTCCTCCAGTGTGGGAGGATGAATAAGTACGGAAAAAGATACAGATTTGCAAAGGCAAGGAGTGCTAAAGAGTGTCTTTTTTTTCCTTCTTCAGCTTTCAAAAGCCAGACAGTAATCATAAATTCCCTGATAGCTGGAGCATGCAGAAGTCATCTTTAAGCCTACAAGTGACAAGCTGCTGTTGCTTTTCAAACTTTAGATTTCATTTTCTGTAAGACACAACTTTGATCTGATTTCTTTGTAATGCTCTGCACTACGCTTGGGCTGCTGTGCTCAGACTGCAGAGCTCCAGGTTAACTTTCTTGGAGAGAGCCATCTGGAGACCTCAAAGAACAGATTAACTTGTCCAGAATTTATGTGATCTTTGAAGAAGCTGCCCTTGCCTAGAACACATGTGATTAGCTTGACATTGACAGTGATAAAGTCGAAATGCACAGCAGTGTCTGAGTACCCGGAGTAATTGGGAAGAGTTTTAAGTGGAGCAACCCTGAGGATTTGCAATCAAATTATGAGCTAAATCCCCAATTGTAACCTCTTGACTAGACTCTCTGAGTCTTTAGTGCAGGTTAAATCCAGGAAGGAGTAAAGGTTTTTAGCTTTGCTTCTTCGTAGACATTTCACCCTTAGCTCCAAAACATACCAGTGGCGATTTATTGGAGAATGCTGTGAATGCTTTGGGATATTTCTAATAGTTTTATGCCCAATTCAGTGCAACCTTTGGTGGTGGTTGATGGTACCATGGACCAGAAACTGAAACTTTTCCGATCAGTTGGTAGATTAAGGTAATCACTTCAACTCAGACGTCCCCGTAGATATTATTCTAATCTCTTGTTTAAAGGTGACCCTGCCACTTGGACGTTGTTGTCAGCTAATTGACGGCATGTGCTGTTTAAATATGCTTAGGGGATTTGCTTCAGATCACACATCATAAGCGAACGTGAGTGCTTTTTAATTTGATTGACTGGCTGTGATAATGAAATGCGGTATTGCATGAAGGATGTGACAGTTACCCACTTGTTGGGAGCTGCAAGTATAGCAAGTAAGAGAGCTCTGTTTGAGTGTGTCTTGCCAACCAGAGACTCGGCAAGCCATCGTTTTGAGATCTTGGGGGGGGGCATGGACATAACTTGTTCAATGGAAAAAATTAATTTTTTTCACACTGAATAAATGGGAGATGTTAAAATGATTAGAGGAAAGGATCTCTCAGCATTAGGCTGCATCCTCCCAATCATGAAGGCAAAATGACCAGAGAAACCCAAATAAGTGTAATGCTTGTGCTGGTTTTCTCCTGCAAATGTAGTTCTGGGCAGAGTAATCTTCTTTAGAAACACAGGACTTTAAAAGCTTAAACTGACTTGTTAGAAGTTGGTGTGAGAAAGCAGGGTGGGAACACAGAGGGTCAATAACTGGATCTGACTGAACTGCTGCGCTTCACTGGTGTGTGGTCTCTGGACCCTGCTTTAGGGACAGCTCACCTTGACCTCAGCCCACCAAAAGAGAGAAGTAGGAATTGTATCCCACCATGAGGCTTCCTCAATGATGTGGAGGAAGGAGGGTATCTCAGCAGCTAGACCTGCTGCGAGCTTCTTGTTCGGTGTGATGAGAGTTTGGGGCGTCCTTCCCCCAGACTTACCCCAGTCCCTACTTTTCCTACTGCTCAGAGCTTTTCAAGGCAACTCGTGAGGTGTGGGCGTCCATCAGCTGCCTTGTGGCTCAAGCTGTCTAGAAAGTGGAATTTCCCTCATGTTAAAAAAGAGCTGCTCCCCCAAATAACCGCAAGTTCAAAGTACATCATGGGAGGAAATACTCTGAAAGCACTGTTTAGAGCGAACCTAAGCAGAATGCCTTGGCTTTTTGTGGTTGTCAGCTCTATGAACCATTTTCTCATGGATTTACTAATCTAGTTTCTCAAAACAGCTGCTTCCTTGATTGCACAGGAATTGGGAGGTGCCTAGCCACGCTGCCGAGGAGTTTGGAGATGCACTCCTCTGAGTCAGGCAGGTGGGGGATCTTGGCAGGAGGATGATTGCCAGCCTACCTGGTTTCCATCACAATCACCGTGTTCAATTATTTGAGTCAACATTTTCTTCCAGAAAAGCGTTCTGTCATAAAAATTCAGCTCTAGAGCCAGAGAAGATGGTAGCAATGAAATGAGTTAATTCGATCAGCTTCCCTGCTAGAGTGGGAGCTGCCAGCAGACTTGGGAAGACCGTATTTCACTGGCCTGCAGTTAGAACATTGTGCAGCTTGTTCTCTGCAATGACAGTTTAAATTCTGCAGAATAGAAGTGCTTAGAGGCCTTTTATCTCCAAGGAAGTTTCCTACTTGCTTTAGGTGTTTTATTTCCATGTTTGATTAGAAATATCAGTGAAGAAGATAGGGAGCTGCTGAGAACCGACGGGAGTGCCCTGTGGGTTTGGCACTGCGGACAGGAGCTGTGAAGTCTTTTGTGCAGGGTGGATGGTGATGGTGATGGTGGAACCCTTTCCCAGGTAGCCCTGCCTTTCTTCTCAGAGCCAAGAGTAGCGTGTCTGGCAGAAATTTGCCACTTTGCATCTTTGATTTAAAATCGAAGTAGCCATCCGTGTGGAACTGTGTGAAGGAGAGAGGGGATCCCAGGAAAAATGTCTTCAGGGAATTGCAGCACAGTGGGAATTCTGGCTAGTCTGTGTCTTCTCTCCACTTGCCCTGGCCTCTCTTCTCTCATCTGTTGAAGCTTCAGGGTCTGACAGTGCTAATGTCGTATGTGCTGTTCTGGGTTTGAGAAGTGGGAAATTAAGCTTCATATAGGGATGAAATATAGTTAAGAGAATATGCAAAATAAGCTCTGAGCAGGTAGAAGGAAGCCCTAAGGAGATGTTTCCTCATTTCCTACAACAGTTTTGGCCCTTGTCAGTACTATCAGACTCAACAGTGATCAGTGGAGGGCTTTATCCAAAGTAAAGGCAGCTGGTCAGATTGACTTAGGTCACTATGATCTCTATTATACTTGTTCCATATGCGGTTGTTTTGAGGGCTGAGCAGCTGAGATCCACAGAGAAGAAATGCAGCTTTATTTTTGTGCCATATCCGTGTGAAATGTTCTGTGTTCATTTCAGAAACATGCACTGCACTAGGGGTATAAAAGACATTGCGGAAGTCTGCAGGCATTTGTGTGAAGTCTAACTTTAAATGCTCACCTTTCCTTTTATTGACCTCATCCCCACGTAGAGCCCGGTATGTGAGGTTTTCAGCTGACATTTCAAATCGCTCTGAGTGTCTCTGTATCCCTTTTACAGCCGCCTCCCCTCCCAGATCAGAAGTGACCAGGTTTTTGCTAGACTCCACGTTCCTTTAATGTTTTCTTACTAATAGATGTTGAAAGTGTTCTTCAGAGGCACGGCACAAAACATTCAAATAGTGATATGAGCCAGCTGAAGAGAGTTGTCAGGGAGAGGGAACATTAAGAGAAGGATTGAATACAGATGGATTCCTCAAAAGTAATGTAACCTGTTATGATTGCTTTGAAATCCTATACCCTTTCCCTGTACTTATGCTTACCAAAAGTTTACATTTGCATTGATGCATTAGAGGCAGAGCTAAAATGTAAGTAATCCCTGTTGTATACATGCTTTAAGCGTGTAATTTTAGCTAAATACGACAGTTGTGACCGAAGTCTTTCCTGTGTTCTGGGAGGCAAGTTCACAGCCCTGTGCGGTTCGGTAGGGGAGTTCTTGCATCTCGGATGCTCTGGAAAGGAGAGGAGCCATACGGCTCCCATCTGGTCGGTGTTACCTGGTGAATTCCTTTCGCCATCTCAGGTTCATACCCGGTGAACTCTTAAACTGCTCTGCGACGGTGGCGTGGGGAAAGAACTGCTTTATTTTTTCCCTGTATCAGAACCATGTGTGTCTCAGTTCTGCTTTGGGTTGTTTTCCTAGTGAAAAGCACAGGGATATGGCTCTGATCACCTCCCGGGACTGTTCTTGTGCACACGTGCATCCGATCTTCTGCACCAGACCTTTCGAGCTAGGGTGAGAAAGAGGGGAGGGAATGGGAGGCTGCAAGACCCGACGAGCAAAGGGAGCCTCCCATTCCTTCCCCAGGTCGCTTCATCTTCAGGACTCAAAGTTGGGAAAAGCCATGATGATGTTTCAGAGCTCAGAGTGTGGCAGAATGGGAAATCGCCCCTGGGAGCTCAGCCGGAGCCGCTACCTCCATGCAGGCGTGACACCGCTTGCCTTGCCTTGGTAAAAAGTGCTGGTGCTGCTGGGCTTGGAAGCATGCCCTCACTCCTTCCCTGCTGTCCGAGACCTCCACCGGGGTCTGGCAGGGGAAAGCACTGGACAGCAAGCCTCTCTGAAGGGGAGACGAACAGAGCCATGCTAAGGAACCTTATCTTATGAAGCACATGGTCTTCTGAGGGTTAGGAGGCGATGCCCCCTCCGCGTCCAGGCTGAACACGTCGTGGTGACGTGGCTCGCCAGGGACGCTTCCCTCAGCCAGGAGCTGCTGCTGGAGACTCGGGAGCGTCCTTCGTGCCGCAGGGAGCGTGCTCGGGAAGCACCCGGAGACTCGGGCTGTCGTTCCCCCACACTTGCAAGGTCATCAGGCTGCGAGCTCCAGCTGCGGGCCCAGGCTCCCCGGCCCGGACTGCACGTTCCCACCGCCTGGCCTGCGCTGGTGGGGTGGGGAGCCTGGGACGGACGGTGAGCGGACAAGGCTGACCCAGACGTGAGGGCAGTGATGACGAGCAATTTTCCACCACGCAGGTGCTCCTGAAAAGCTCCAGAAAGCAGGAACAGCAGAGCTTAGTTCCCATGCAGGTGCACTGAACACGGGCTCCAATCTTGCCATTTACAAAAAGTGAAGGTAACAGAGGGTTATAATGATTAAAAATCCCACAAGGTTTTGTTTACTTCTTGAAGCACAGTACATAGGAAGTATTGCCATATCAGCAGGACTAAATCTGGGGAGATTGGAGGTGTTTTCCTTCTCTTCTGCATGATCAGCTGATAAAAATGAGAAATCGATGAGTCTGTGCATTTTCTTCTGTATATTGTAAGTCATCTGCTGTGCTTTATTAATACCCTGCTAGAATAACCCACTCCACTTCCAGAGTGGCCGGGCAAAAGGTCCACTCGAAGGTGGTGTTACATTTTAATTGGGTTATCCAAAAAGCATCCTCTCTTTGCCCGCAGGGAAGGCCTGACCTATCCATCATTCGCACCTCAATTTAAGAGGTTATATCTGCCTCCATCGCGCAACTGTCATATCAAATTTGACAGGAGGGTTACACTGCACAGCGCTCCTTTAATATTCAGAACTGACCATTATGCAAGGGAAGAAGTGGAGAATGGGGTGGTGGTAAGATTTTGACTTATTATACCTTGCTTTTTAGGGCAACCTTGTTCAAATTATTTCCAGCCTTAAATATTTGCCCTAGAAATCTGTTCTGAAATCTGACGGACTATAGAAATGAGGATGCTCCGTCACATGTTTAAAGTAACAGTCGGAAAGTTTGCATGCTGGAAAATGTTCGTGGTAAGAGTCTTTAACCAGTCAACGCTGTATCATACTGGACAGTGGAGAAGCTTCTTAAGACGCCCTTTGCTTATGACAGTAGTGAAAAACCTCAGGTGACTCAGCTTAGGATGCTCTTTACACCACCCTTGCGCTATGCTGAGCTCAATCACGCAAGGAGAAGTAGCTTGGTGCTTTTGCTGTTTTGGGGCAAGTGAAGTATTAGTTTTCTTTTTGTCAGAATAAAAGAGTGCATTTGTTTCTCACTGACCCCCTAATGAACCTAAAGCAACATGATTTTTCATGGTGACCTGTGAGCACGCTGCCTTCTCTTTAGCTTCCATGACCTCTTGTAGTACAAAGAAAATAGTATGTTGTGGTTTCTAGAAGCGTAAGGGCATGGGGAATAGGAGCTACGCAAGCAGTTTATTAGCTGCTGGCTATAGCCTTGCTTAATTCGGTTTTGAAAATACTTTGCTAAACCTCGTCCTTGGGCCCCTAGTTCCATTTCATGAACAGCTTCTGTAAACCTCTGCCTCACGTGGGTTGTCTGCTAATTCCAGCTCATGTAGTGGCTGCTGTGAAGCAATCGGCAGCTGTTATCAGTGGATGGTTATCCCATGTTCATACTCTGTAAAAAATATGATGCCAGTTTTTCCCTTTGCTGGTGTTGTGCCTCTTCCTTATCTCCAGTCCTTCGGTCCGCATGTTTCTCTCGCGTTTCCCCTCATCCTGTCTAAACGTAAACTCCTCAGGGCAGGGACTGTTTTTTAGGTAGGGCTTTGACCGCTGCTCTAGAGCCAGCAAAGCGTTTCAGAGCAGAGCTGAGGAGCACAGATGGCCTGATGCGTCCTCCTCGGAGGTGCGCTTGGCCAGGCTCCATGACGAGCCGTGTGAGCTGGGTGCCAGTTACTGCATTACTAAATATGAGATTACGCTGGTGAGCTGCATGATCTGAATTAAAACAGGATTCCGATTTTCAGAGCCAGTAACAGACCTTGGAAAACACATCAACTCATCAACTTTAAGATGTCTTGCAAGCGTGGATGGCTGCTTTTAATTTCGTCTGTGCTGCTCTTCATGCAGAGGGGTAGTCAGGGAGCGCGTGGGCTTAAATGATGCCGTGTTACTGTGCCAGCGTGAACCTTTCAGCTTGTGCATCTTTCTGGCAAATTACAAAATGATTTGTACTAACAGTAAGATGAAGGTGACTGTGTGGTGCGACTGTGCTGAGGTGTAACAGAGTCAGAGGCGTGTTGGCAGCAGTCGCTTTTCTATGCCAGTGGTAGTGCCAGCATTAAGGAGCCACTTGCCCACTTGTTTCACGAGCTGCTGCACTGTTAATCCAGGTCTCCTTCTGTGCAAGGAGCTGTCTTCCCACGCTAATCCATGCGGGTGGCCTCTCTTCCTGCTGTTTTCTTTAAGAGAAGAAGGTTGGCCTGCTTGCTTATTTACTTGAATAACCTGCCTGCAAGACAAGGTATGTGGTTGTGCACGAAGATCCATGGCCAGATTGTCTGTTGGGAAAAGTTGTGCAATTAGACAGTTCTTGCTGATGGAATTTGCAAGTGTTTCATGTACCCAAGTGTGACGTTTGAGGTCTGCTTTAGATTCTTGGCTGTAAGCAACAACCATTTCTTCCTTTATCTCCCTTGCTTGGCAAACATGCTGGAGCAGGGTGAAGAGGGATAAAAAACCAAGCGTAGAATGGGTAAGCCATGCTACATCCGTCACAATCAGAAAAGTAGAATGAAGCCTGTTTTGACCAGGAAAGATGCTGTCTCATTACCTAGATACTGCTCTTAGATGTCCTGCCTTCCTCATAAAATGACAGTGCTAAGCACTTAGCCAAGGTACAGTAAGTCGTGAACGTGAATTGGATGACTTCTGTATAGGTTTGCACCCTCTCTTTCTTCAACTCTATCAATATCATCTTCATTACTCCATGAATCCCCTTTTGCTTCCGGTTATGAGTAAAACTGTTCGCTTAGTATGAACATAGTCATAGGACAGAGTCGTCCTGCCCAGTGATGCAGAGAACCCAGTCGCAGTAGGGTCAAGGTTGTGTCCTTTTAATTTGACTCTGTTTCCTTTTTCTTCCAGGCATGGGTCATGGAGAGAGCCCGTTAACCCTTACTATGTCAACACGGGATATGCCCTGGCACCGGCCACCAGTGCCAATGACAGCGAGCAGCAGAGCATGTCCAGTGATGCAGATACGATGTCACTGACAGACAGCAGTGTGTAAGTAACTTCGATTTGATGTAACAGTACCTGGGATGTAGACTGCTTCTTTCTTAATGGTGGTGCTGGTTTTGTGTTTGTCCGGGGGAGGCACTGACAGAGACGGTGCTGGGAGAATATCTGACTAGACCAAGGTCGTGGTCATTCTAGCGTTCTTTCTGAGCGCTGTTGCTTTGTCATTGTGCGGGCTGCTCTGACTTGTCGTCTTGGGAACATTTGCAACGTCAAATGCTTTGAGTGGGCTAAAATAAATGATGCTTGGCAGGAGTTCCTGCAGTGTTTCTTGCCAGGTGCAAATGGATGTGAGCTCTCTTTGCGTTCCTCCCCGTCAGGATGAATCAGATGGCAATCCAGTCAAGACTTGTGCTGTTGCTCTTTTCTCTGTCTTTTATCTTTCCAAAGTTCCCACTTGCCCCTGAAAAACACAGTATTTGGGTGGCTGATTACTGAATGAAGGCCGCATGAAGAGTTCCAGTAAGCGCTTTGCTGGAATACAGCTCCGGAAACTTCTCAGACTTCTTATCCAAAGCTGAGGTAGAACTCATCTGCAGTTGTACCTCTGCATTCAGTTATCCTCATTTTGCATGATGGATCACAAGATTAAGCTGGGTTAGGACAGTACCTACGACTGAGGAGACTTGGGCTCACCTCCAGGCCCCTCACAGTAGCGTTCCAGTGTTGCATTAGTTTTTCAGTGCCTCGGGCCTGTCTGGAAATAGCTTTTCCTCCAAAGTGTGCTGTAATGGGGAATGTTACGCAAGGAAATACCAGATTCTTTCTCTTGGTCTGTGTAATAGAAAAGCTAAGTAGATTGAGATGCCTTTGAACGCAGAAGATAATTTGACTAAGCCTCTGTAGCTGCTCTGTAGGATGCCAGTGAAAGTGTATTCAAAAAGAAAAGAACATCAGCCCCCTGGAAGCTGTTCATCCAGAGCTTGCAGAGGGTCCTGCTGACCTGCTGTCACTTCTGTAAGCATGTGCCAGCGTGGACTGTGCTGGGGGAGTGGATGTGCAGCGTGGATGTTCTGGGGATGGGGTGTATAGGTCTTGGGGGTGAGGTAGGATGCTTCAGATGATAATTCCAGTCCAGGCTGTGCTCTGCTGCTTGTTGGCTTGTTATCACAAATCTGGAGATGCACTACCTGTACACATCGTGGCAAGAGGGGATGGTACAGACTGGTGCACTGTCATTTATTCCCATCCAGTTCATCTCCTCAGATGTTTTCCCGCAAGTTCCTACATAACTGAAGCAATTACCTGTGGCCTTAATGGATTCAGAACTGTTCAGGAACTGAACCTGGGGAATCTCCACATCATGCTTAGGCCTATATGTCTGCTGCAGCCTCCTCCCTCTGCCGCAGTTATAGCAGATACCTTGCATCATGGCCCGATGAAAGCTGTAAGACAAGCCAATATGTCCATCCTTTTAGCACTGAAGAAACTAAAATACGCAAGGAGATTCATTCCAGTCTTCCTTTTTGTGGTGCATTAAGTTCCTTCCAAGCTGCTGGAATTGCAAAGCATCCATTCCCTTTCCATGGGCTTGGATTCCTCTCACACCTTGCAGACATTTATGAGACGTAATCACCTGTGACTGCTGTCACAGTGTGGTAGGGGAGCCGAAGTCTCAAGCTGTTTTTACTCTACGTCTGCTGTGAAGGACTCCTTCCTAAGTAGTTTTTTGCTAGTAGCGGTGAACGTGCAACTCTCAACCTATGGAGCCCCCCAGCAGTGTGTTTCCCAGGAAATACGGTGTTTCAGGATTTGTCAGATCACCCCAAAGCTGTTTTAATACCAAGTGAGAGTTCAAGGCATTCTTTCCCAAGTGGGGACCTCTTATTTGGCAAAGCCCTCCTTCTCTGTCATTCACGTGTGTGGAAATGCCCCCTTGGGAATTTTTTGTAACCCTGAAATCTCAAGTGTTAATTTAGATGGAGCATCCAAATTTTAAGCTTTCTACAAATACAAAACCTTGTGCTGCAGTAGAAGCTTTGAATGTATAGAGGTCTTTCAACTCACCCCAGACATCCTAGACAGTGACAACATCTGATGTGCCCCTTCATTTGGTTTGTGCCTGTTCTTTCTTGACAGATGTGGTGTGAAGGTGAGCAGAATTGCACCAGCTTAGAGAAGCTTAAGGGCCTGTTTTTCTGTAACATATAACTTTCCACCTAATTATTAGACTGCTAAGTGAGGAAAAAATACAGCTTCTGCAATTGTCCACCCTGCCTGGAAGTACCTTTGATTCACAGCTACTGTTGCAGCGTAACAGTGCGCACTTGGCACAGCAGGAAACTTCAGAAAGTTCAGCGGTGGTTTGTAGGAGAAGCTGGGGTATCTGTGTCTACCCATACCTGCCTTGTGGGCTCACTGGAAGGTGTTCCCAGCATGATTCCAGTTGGACCTAACTTTAAGGTTGGCCTTGCTTTGTCTGTGGGGGGAGGCTGACTAAAGCCCTCCGGAGGTCTCTTCCAACCTAAATTATTCTATGATTCTTTGAGACTAATACGGCCTTTCCTTGCAGAACTAGGCCTTCTGGGGAGCAATAAGAGGTCATCATCTCACTGTCAGGCAGATGCACACAACTACATAAAAATTCCAGGTCATCTATGTCCGGGTCATATGTCTTGTGTTACCCATCTGCAAAACTCTAGTGGTGCAGAGACTGGGGACAATACGTTTGCCGTATGCTGCATGAATAAACATTCACTTCTATGAGGAAATTACCACATTTTTGAAATCTATATCAGAAATATCTGAAAATCCTGATAGTTTCGTCTCTTGGGAGCCGGCAACTCTAAGTTAGCACAAGAGATTCATCACAGAGCTGGAATTTGCAGGGTAAAGCCATTCATCTGTGCACTACCAGCAGCCATACTCAGTATCCAGACTTCTCTGATGAGCAAAAGCCCCAGATGCCTACAGGGGATCGTCTTTGCAGGACTCTCTGTGCCTTTCTGCTGATTCTCAGGATGACACAGGGATTTTGACAGATGACCTTTCTAAAGATACTGTTTGGCATTCCATCCCTTAAACAATTTCCTATCCGTAACAGCACATAATGTGGGTTAGATACTAGCCTGGCTCTTGCCTGTACAAGTGTCAGTGAAATAAATAGCTCCTGTAAATTCAGGATATTCTTCTGCTGAAGAGGAAGCTACCCATAATTAATAATTAACTCAGTTGAGGAGATTCTCCATATTTGCAGTTTAACAAATTCTCAGTCCAGAAAAACCCCCAGAGGATATCAAGTCACTTTTTCTCATAGGAGAAACTGGTAAATCTCTTCCTTCAGCTATGAAGGCTGCCTTCACCAGAGCACAAGCAACACATACAGCCTATCTTCCTAAGGGCTGCCTGGAATAACTCACTAAGTTCTGTCATGGTCTATGCCCTAGGCATAGCTTGCCACGCCAGAGACCAAAGGTAGAAATACTGTTCTGCACCTGGTGTGGCCAAGTCAATAGGAGCTCTGCGGTCCTTCACCCAAACTTGGCAGTCGTCTTTATGTCAGGGTCCGTTCTGACATACCTGGAGAACAGAAAATGTTGGGCAGCTTTGGAGTAGCTGATTTGGGACAGGGTATCTTCTGGCTTTGCTGAGGTGCTTCTGAATATCACACAGAGCATTTTACTTCCCTGAGTTATTTTCCTCTTGATTTCTTTGCTGCCAAATTCGGCTCAGGCTGCAGTTGTTTCTCAATATGATCAGTGCCTGAGCAGTTCTGTTTCGTGTCTGGTCACCACTGCACTTTTATACAACTGCTACCCAGGAGCCCCCTCCAAACCTTTTTTTGCTTTTTCTAGTTAACACCCTCATGACAGAGCCCTGCATCTCACCCACAAGACAACTTCCTTAAAGATGGTCTGCAGAGAAAGAAAAAAATGGGTTATGGGATTTTTTTTTTTTTTTTTGATGTTGTTGCATCTCTGTGATGAAAAAAGATTTAGGGGAAAATACTCTGTTTGCTCTGCTTTTTAGTAGTGCAAATGCAAAGTGTCTTTCTGTAGAGCAGAAAGCCTTTGATTCTTCAAGCGAAAGATGACAGGTTTACAGAATTAGGAGACCGTTTTATTAACAGCAATGCTGTAAACACGAAGTCCTCCAAGAGGCTCGTTTAGAGTCGTTGTGAATGTCAGGAGCTGTCAGACCTCATGGGAGAAACATTCCACCTGTGTCCTGGGTGTCCTTAATGGGTGCTGCCCAGCACGTTACAGCAGTTCGCCACCTCCCCTTGGTTAATACAGCGAGCTGGTGAATCCCTGATGTGGCTGCAGATATTCAGGAGAGCTGATAGAGCAACCTGTCTGGCCAGTTTTGAGCACTGTTTCTCCTCCGCACAGCGTCCGTGTGCCCGCTCCCTGGTGAGCAGACATGGGCCGGGAGGTCAGGGAGCTCTTGGCCCCCGCAGTACTTGTGCAGCAGGTCTGCCGCTCACGCTCTGTGCCCAGGGCGTAAAGGGTGGTGAATCCCCTCGCTTCAGACCCCTTTTATCCCAAGTCATGCATCTTGGTCCGAGGTGGAGCACTTCTGATATTTCTGTTGCCCTCTCTTACCAGGTTCATAGATAGTTGGGGTGGGATTTTTGGTCTTATAAGTTGTGGTTAATGGCATCCCTTAACTTTCATTAGCTGCACGAAGTGTTTAGTTTTGCCTTGCTCACATGACTTGCCTTGCTAATGAAGACTATGGCCATGCTTCAGAGTCCTCTAACCATTCCTGCCTTCCCAGGAGCTCTAGGCATCCAATACTGCCTTTCCTGTAATGGCCCATCCCTAACACTGGATATTACTGCACAGGAGATTCTTACACTTCATGAGAAAGAACAGTTTGTCAGTCTTACCCTTTTTACCCTTTCGAATTAGGGGTTTTGTTTTTGTTTTTACCACTTCCCAGCTCTGGCTTGCTCAGAAGGTTTCTTTATGAGGCTTGGGTTGGAGGAGGCATTTGCAACCTGCAGTTGTGGATCGGATGTCAGGATGTCACACATACCTTATCCATCTCAGGTTGCAAAATGGAGGCTGCAGACCCTGGCTGAAGTGTCGTGGGAGAAGGAGGATGCCCCTGGGACCGAAAACTGTGGAGAAACACTGATTTAAAGGCTCAGTTTGATACAAATCCAGCTGCCTTGCCAACATCCTTCTGCTATTCTTCATTTTCATCATCTGAGATGGAGCCGCAGTCTGAAGCTAGTAGGGGTCATATAACTTGTTATCAGAGGAGACAGATGCAAGAACTCTTTAAAATCTTCTTAGCTTTTAGTGCTTCCTTTTCCACGGGTCCAGTGGGCTCATGGGGTTGCACTGATAGTTATACCTGTTGTATCTTTTATGCTGAAGTTCTTCATCCTCCCAATTTTTATTTCAGTAGCTGTAATTAATTCCTTTCACAGGCAGAATAATTTCTGTTTGACCATGCTGTGCATTCTTTATTCCTTGCTCCTTTTTCCTTTAGGCGTTTTATCCCTTCTTTGCCCACATAGGCTGCTTCCAGGACTTTAATTACTACTGATATGTGCTCTACCTTCTGCTAATAACTAGCCCAATCTCAGTAGTTCATTTTAACTAAGTCTCAAAAATCATAAGAGTGAACCTGTGATCTTTCTTTTTGTGCATCTCAAACTGGATGCATGCAGATTTATCCCCAAATTATGATTCTGGACATACAGCCTTGACCTTTGGCTCATAAAAACTCTGTCTGCATTCAACATTTGCTCTTCATTATGTTGTTTAAAACTCCAGTACCAGATTTTGTTCCATTTTTACATGGCATTGCTGAACCTATCTGCCTCCTGCGTTTCAAAGGAATTTCTGCAGAATTGCTCAAGGCAGCAAAAATGAAGAACAACCAGACGCAAGTTAAAGAAGGGACTCCTGCTGCTTGACAAGACTTGCATGTCTTAGTGCTTTGAATTTAGGCCTCCTCTAAGGAAAATGGCAATAAAAGCCTCATTTGCTGATGAGCGAGGTTCTTCTCTGTGTACGCTGTTTACATATAGCAGTCAAGCTCAATAATGAAGAAATGTAGCTTCTCGTCAAAGGCAGGGCATGAATGGGGTGTGATTCCGCGGCGGAAACCTCTGTGACCCTCCATCAGAGGAGAACGTTTCCGGACAATGCGGATGCAAACACGGGCTAATTGCGGAGAGCCCCGGAGTGCTTACAGCAAGCTGAGAAAGCACGCGGGCGCACAAAGAGCATGGCTTGATGCGAGCCATGATCTGCTGGTGTTAGCCAGCTCAAGCCGGAGGAGGAGGTAAAAACACGCGAGCGCAGTATTCAGTCGCTTAGACTTTGATACAGTGCAGTTGTCACCAGCACCCTTCCAAGCTCTGGTGGTCTCCTCGTCGTGGCAAAACAGGTTTTGGAAGTGCAGTTCCTCCGCCGGGCTGTGCATATGCGTGGAAAATTGCTAGCAAAAACCTGCACGATGTTTTCGTATCATTTCCTTCTGAGCTAGGGCAAGCGGTGTCAAGAGGACAGGGTTTGCAAACAGCACCCAACCCACCTAAGAGTTTTTGAAAGTCCTTTCTGTGGTACCACGTACAACCACATGAAGGCTAACTTTCAACAGGACGTCTTTCCAGGCACTGGCAAATATTATTTTAATGTGCTGAATTTATGTAACAAGTGTGTTGGTCTCTGTTGCTTGAGGAGTCATGTTTTTGAGTAGCTTAAAAAACACAGCTCTTAAATGCCGCCCTCCACTGCTTATTTTTCAGTCTTCCTGTGTCATACGAATCCCTCTGCCCTTGTAGGCAAAACAGTCCTCTCTGTGGAAAACTGTTTTTATAATCTGAAGAGCAGCTGTGTTGTTTTAGCTGTTGGATGTGGAGGCGAGGTCTAGAGAGGACATCAGGAAACGATGGTAGCCCGCGCTAGCCCTGGTGGGACACGGTGGCCACCGAGGCCTGCAGCCGGTGGCTCGGGTTTTGTGCTCCCCGGTGAGCCCTTGGGATGTGCCTCAGGCTACCAGTGACATTCACTCTGTATCTCTAGGAATCGGAAGCTCCTTGCTTGGAGCACCGTGAAGATCTCTATCTTGTGCCCTTTTAGTGGAAAAAAATCTCCGTACCAGTAGCATCTTTCCTAAGGGGAGGGGACGGGCTGCGGCGCAGGAGGGGAGTGGTTGTCCCAGCAGAGATATCAAGGGAGGCGAAGGCAAATCGAGGTGCGGCGTCGAGGGGCAGAAGTTGAAAGGCCTTAAATCACCGCGTGGATGCTCCCATTCAGAAGCAGAAACGCCTCAAGTGGATATAGCGGCTCTCTTCCGCGAGGGCTCGCAGCGGTAAACAAGAAGCAACGTCTCCTTCTCAGCCCAGGGTTGTAGACCACCTAGATAACCATCCTCCCTCCTCTGTGCGTCCTGGCTCGTCTTTGGCTGGTGGACAGGCGTCAGGAGCCCTCGCTGCGGAAGGCCTCGGTGGGAGCCAGCTCCGGGCCACCGGCGTGGGGCAGTCATTTCGCAGGCCAGAAGGGTCCTTCTTCCTGAAGCCCTTCCCAAGCCCTGGCAGATGGCGTGCGATGCCTCGGCCGTAGCTCGGCTGGGCGGCTTGGCCGTCGTGCCGCCCCGCAGGCGCCAGGCCTCTCGTTGGCCGGGCCGCTTCGCTCGGAGGCACGGGCCGAAAATCGCGGCTTACCCCAGATCCGTTTCCTGCCTTTCCCGCGGCCGGGGATGCGGGATGACCTTGACTCCCGCCGTACTTAAGCAGGTTTAACAGCTTTTTAAGTTAGCAGGGCCCCAACAGCAACGTTCGGCACGGTGGTTGGATTTGGAGGCCTGCGGCAGAGGAGCCCCGAAGGCGCTCGTTAGCAGCGTACAGCCCAACCTCCGTCCGTCCGTCTGTCTGTCCCGTTGCAGGTCAGTGCCAGGAGCAGCGGAAGCCGCTGTGTCCCCAAAATCGCCGCCCGGTGACGTTAGCGTTAAAGAAGTGGTAGAAACTCCCTGGCTCCCCCCGTTGCGTTTCAGCGCCGAGCTCGCTGGCACCAAGCAAAATCACACGGTGAAACGAGTCGATACAGTGCTGCAAAGTTTTATTTTAAAAGCAGATGTGCTCGAAAAAATAGCTTTTTTTTCTTTTATTATTATTTCTCTATCTATTGAAAATATCTCAAAGCAAGTTACCTGACAAAGGAAAACAAAAGTGCGGTATTGGTTTTTCCTACCCCCCCTCGCCCCCCCCCGCCATCTATTGAATAAGGTTTTGTCGGGATAAAATTAAAGTGCTTATCTTTGAATTTGCTTCCTCTGGTTGAGTTGGCACGGCGCATTGAACGGAGGAATGCTCCAAGTTCAGAGGTGGCATTGGGGAATCTAGTTAAAATGACATCAAAGGCAGCACAGCGGGGCTGAACATGTGTTTGAAGCCGGATAGATTAGAGGCCATTATCAGCCTTTCGCTACTGTGCTCTGAACAAAAGTCGCTCTTTCCGCTGGGACGGCGGCTGCAGAGAATTAAAAAAAAATAAAATGAAAAATAAAATAAAAAATAAAAATTGCGCCTTCCCCTAGAAAGCCACTTTTCCGCGGCAATATCTGTGCCGCTTTAATGCGCGAGTGGTGTTCTGCTACCTGGGTTTTTTGTGCGGCGATTAAGCTGAAGTCTTGTTTACCGATTCTCACCAGAAATCACTAAAATCGTGCTGCAGCGAAAGCCTATTCCGTAAAACTTAGCGCTTGTTTGGTTGCCGTCCGTTCTGGGAAAAAGGCTACGTCTTGGCGCGGCAAAACTGTTTAACCGTTGTGACTCCAAGTTATTTTTCAAACGGAGGTTCATCATTAAAGAAAATGAAGCCTCCTAATGAAAGCTATCGTAATCGCCCGTTGTTATGGCAACGCTTTGGAAAATTGCTCTGCTCTTGTAAAGTGTCATTGACTTGGTGCTGCGGAGGTGATGTTCTCCCGTTTGCTCTTCCTCCTCCCACATTACCTGCAGCCCGCAGTCAGAGCTGTAATTAGCCTAATTTTTCTGTTTTGACATTTATTTTCCTGCTGAAAAGCATTTAATCAATCACTTTTTTTATTTTATTATAATGGTACTTGATTTTTGACTGCCTGGGTTACTAGGTGGAATTGCATTCATACGATGTAGTTTGGTCACAAGAGCAACCCGGTGGCAGCTCGGTCCGTGCCCGTCCTGTGAGGGTCATGTTTGCAAAAGAGAACCGATCTCAGATCGGTGTTTGTTAGGCTGGAGGTTTTCAGGCAAAAAAAAACATGGCAAATTGTGTTTTCCTTGCCAAATAGCATGCGAGGCAGATGCTGAAAGTCTGCTAATGTGAGCTGGTTTACCTGTTTTGTTTATGTTATCTAGAAGCAACTGCATGTGTTTGGGTTTTTTTAAGGTGATAAAGACCTTTGGCTTGTGTAAATGTGTCATCGGTGTAAGACGTGGTGGGACTGGATCATTTGCACTATTCAGAACGGTGCAAGGTCGCCTGCTCACTGGGATGAAAAGGCTGGAAGGAGGCAGCGTATATGCATGGAAGATGCTTGGTATTTGCAGCAAACTAAGCCGCTACATTAATTTCCTCAAGTGTCATTGCACAGACTTGCAAAGCAGTTACTTTTACTGAATCGGGAGAATCTGTATAATAAAAAAGGAAAACTGCAAAGCCATAAGCTCCGGGAGGGCATTTGTTTTTGCACTCGTTGATTTTTCTCAAAACAACCCAGTTTCACTAGGATGTGAGCCTGTTTCCTGTATCTCATAACTGAGCTCCACTTCAGTTCATGGGATATAAGCAGTAGGGATGCAATGGTGAAAACAAAAATGTTTTTTCCCTAAAGTTACTCTCAGGCAACAGCGATTTGCCATTGGCAGTGGTTGGCAAAGCCCGATAGCTCCAACCCCTCCAACACTGGCTTGTTGGGAGCCGACACGCACCCAAAAGCCCATAATTTCTGGCTGAGCTAGAGGTTGCCTTAAGAACAGTGGAGTCTGCCCCTTTGCTTTGATAAGCCATTCGAGAAGTTGTCAGGCTCACTTAAAAATATATATACACCTTGTTCCCCGACTGAATTCCCCTTGGTGTAGATGCTCCCGCTCCTCCTCCCCCTCCCAGCCTGCCCTGTGGTTTACTGTGCACATTGCCTTCTCTTTTATAGAGAGCAGCCAAGTATAAAAGGTACCAGGATGCAATCCAAGTCCTCCTCCCTGCCCTGTGCCTCGGGCAGGGGCTGCCGGAGCCCTGCCTCGCGCTGCTCCCGGGGGATGCCGTGTAAGTGCTTCCCCTCGGCGAAAAGCAGAGCGCCGGGACCGCCGCGAGCACCGTTGCCCGCCCCGGTTTCTCGTGCTCCGGTGCGCTTGCCCTGGGTGGGTGAAGCCTTTCTCAAACGCAAAGAGATCTCCTACCTGCCTCTCTGCAGCGTTGAGGCGTAAAGGTACGTTGTGGTCGGAGGCCGCCTGAGGAGAGGCACTAAAGCGGGCTGTGTTGTTGTTTTGTTCTGGCAGAGATGGGATCCCACCGTACAGACTCCGCAAGCAGCATCGCAGAGAGATGCAGGAAAGTGCCAAAGCAAATGGACGTGTGCCACTACCTCACATTCCTGTAAGTAGCAGCATCTCCTTTTGCAAAAGTGAATACGCAGAATCTGTAAGATCCCTATCGTACCTTTGCTGTGCTTGCTCACGCGTCTGTTTAACCTTCCTTAGCCCCGTATTGTCTGGGGATGTTTTAAGACAGAAATCTGCTGCGCTAAGGAAAGGTCTGTAAGAGGGAGGAAGGTTTGGTAGCCTTCTTCCAAACTTTTGGTGTTGACCATCAAGGGATGTCCAAAGCAGGTAACTTTTCTTACCTGGTCGGGCAGGAGTCAGCTGTTTCTCTGGGGTAGATTGGATGTGTCAGCTGGTTCGGGCAGCTGGCGTCTGCCTGCAAGCGGGTTTTATGCCGTTGGGTGAGCTGGAGAGATGTGGGGAAGGTGTAGGAGGCCACCAGGCATGGAGGGTGACGCAGCTTTCAGCCAACGTCAGCTAGGGAGAAATTCGACTGCCCCAAGCCATGCTCGGGGTGGCAGAAGGGAACTGTAACTGGTTCTGGAGGACGCCGCAAAGCCCGCGGGGGAATACGGGGCAGGAAAGCGGAGAAGGTGCAGATACAAGTGTTTCTGGTTGTCTGATCCTGCCTCCTCGGTTGCTTCAGATAAGCAAACTGCTTTTGGGAGATGAGCATGGCCGTTAGGGCTCTGCAGCACCATCTGCAGCTCCACTTATTCTCCTAAGTATTTTTCTTTCTGTGCAAAGCTACAGGTGACATTTAATATCTAGCAGGGAATAAAGGTGCTTCTTTACTCTTTGGACAGCTGGACTGCAGCACAAATCAAATAGAAAAAACACATCCATCTGCTTTTTGCAGAAGTGGCCTCAAACTTGACGCAGCTGTTCTTGTCGTGCCCACTCGAAGCAGCACAATACAAGCAGAAATACACCCTTGTTTTAATCTGATTAAAAAAAAAAAAGCAAAGAACCCCACCAACCTTTGTTTTGCCTTTTAAATTAGATTATTTTCCTTAGATTTAAGAAGGTCTCCTGCGCTTTGATCACTGGGTTGACAATAAAAGCCCTGGCTGTGGACGCTCGCTAGCCATCTTTGCTCAGTCACCTCTCTTTTCACACAGTTGCTTTCACAGTGTGGTTGCTGTCGAAAAGACTGGCTGGGCTCCTTTTTATTCCACTTGATGCAGTTTTCACTGTAAGCATTGCTTTGTTAGAGTTGCAGTTTGAAAGCTTGGCCTTTATTTTTTTGTTGTTGTTGTTGTTGCCGTTACTGAACAGTGGGAACTACTGATTGAATATTCTCTGACTTCAAAGCTTGTCAGTGGCTTTACCTTTTGGATAAAAATAATAGTGGCTTTCTGTTGATGGTGTGTGCTGGCAGTGCCTCAATGAACTGCAGGTTATAAACTCGGCGTATGGAGCATGAAATATGTATAGTGAGCTCTGCTTTAACGAACTTCCATCTGCCAAACATTTCTTTTGTTGGAATGAGTAAGTGTCATTCCAGCAGCAGTTCCTTGCAGCCTAATTAGTTTTACTTAGCATTAAATTTTATCTACTTTTTTGGAAACCGGTTTAAAAAAGGAAAAATAAAAACCACAAGCTTTAAATTGGCCACCTGCTGCTTATAAATGTTTATATTGTCCTACTTATCTACATGGTCTGTTAGAACTACATATTCCTCCTAAACTACACACAGGCGCTTCACAAGGATTTTTGTGTGAAACATCCAGTGTTCCCATTAGATTTTGTGCTGTAAGTTTAAGTCCCAGGGAAGAAGGCATCTTGACGCCTGTTTATATGGGAGCGGAGAACTGAGAAGTCAAGTTACTTCTAGTCTTTCTCCAGGGAATAAAAGTTTGGTTCAGACACTGTGGCACCTCCTGCCAGCCAATTACTGACACAGAATTGGCATCGACTTCAGAGAGCCACTGCTCTGCCCTCGCTTATCAATCAGCCAAGAAAGGGAAGGTAATTAGACAATATGTTTTGACAACACCAGTGTGAAATGTTATAAAGTTAGTCTTTTAAAATCACCTCTAACTGCAAGTTTATTGAATTAAACTTACCCAATTAGCCAGGAGCCATGCAAATGTTTCTTCAAGTGCCACTTCCCAAAGCCAGTTGTTAGCTATGGGCTGCATGATATCCTAGCGCACTATTAGCTGCTTGGACCTGATGATTAGCATATTTTAAAATATGTAGCAATGACCAAACTGTAACCTTTGAGTGAAGGTCTTTACGGACTACATATCTAACTGGTATAGTCAGAGCTGATACTGATAGCGCTTGCAGAATGCGTGGCATATTTTGCTTGTGATAGTGGAGAACCTCCTACTACCAAAAAGTCATTTCAGAAGTCTTTCAGAGAACTTACCGCTCACTTACAAGTGAGTTGTAGGGCTATTATGCAAAATACTGATAGAGCTCATATTGTTTTTAATAGCACTTTTAGTTAGGTGTAGAAGCTATAAACTGTAGTGATTTTATGGTCATAGGAGATTGCCCACTAGTTTCAATGGCCTTGCTGCTTCCGAACAACGAAACCATGCTTTAGTTGTGTCGGATGCCCCGCTGTGCAGCAGTAGGTCTTGGTGCATGGCCAGCGGTATTCTGCAAATTCTACGCAGTATATACAAATGCTGTAAGTTTGGAAAAGTTGTGTTTTTCCAAGTGGCTCCTTGCCCAGGAATGCAGTGGCTGAAGGCCTCCAGCAAGCCAGGAGACCTTCTTTTTGTGCCTCTCCCAGGAATCCTATTAGACAGCAGGCAAATGTTGTTTTTGATGTTCCATCTTGCTCTTGGTTTTGAGCAGACTCTTGGAGCAACCATTATAAGGAAAGAGTAGACGAATTCCCAAAAGAAGAGGGTGAAAGCACAGAGAATGTCAAGGCCTTACCTGTGCTGTTGTACTGTTTTCCCCACTGCTCAGTCCTGAGTGGATGCCCTGCAGCCAGGTAACAGCAGGACTGTGTTAGATGTCTGCCCCTGGACCTGGCATTCATCAGGCTACGTTGGGAAATCAGCACTCCAGCAAAAGTTCCCAGGAAAACTCAAGCTCTTCACCCAGAATGTTGGGGGGGTTTTCTTCAATGACATAAAGAAGCCATTTTGTGATGTTCTTGCTGTAGCTTGATCATCAGCTGGATGCTCTCCTATCCTTCCCTAGAATCGCAGAAGTGGCAGCTCTTTACACTGTTCCTTTATGAGAAGAGAAAAGGTAGAAAAAGCAGAAGAGTCAGTCAGGCTGTTTACTCAACTTTCCCAGAAGGTCTTAGCCAGGATGTCCTGTACGCAGAGATGACTTCCAAAGTGTTCTTCAGTGGAACAGAAAATTTGGAGTCACGGTGCAACGCTGTGAGTGAGTGCTGAACAGGCATTCTGGAAGAGCCTTGGGCTCGTGCTGCCAGGATAACTACAGCTGTATGCACTTTCTGCACCTCTGAGTTGGTAACCTGTTCAGAATTCCCTTCAGCCATTTTATGGCTTTTTTCCGCAAATGCCTTGCAGCAGCAGGACTTCTGGCTAATCCCTGAATGCCATTAGAGGGATGCTGAAATCCAGCTATCCACCAGCTCTGCCACAGGAGTGAGTGGAATGGAAACACTATTTACCCTTTAAAACCAAATGTTGCTTGGAATACGTTAATCTGGGAAATGTAGAGGTTCAGAAGTTCGTTACTCTTGGGCTCCCTAGCTTGCCGCCTCCATTTCATCTGCAAGAATGACTTTTGGTCTAACATCAGCTACTCAAGCAACATGGAGCCATCAAACCTGTAGAAGGAAGAGACCTTTGGGATTTACCAGCACACTCTTCTTTGGCCCAGTCAGATCAGCCAGAAATCATTCAGCCCAATTCATGGATCCCTAAGGCTGATTAGAGACCTCTACCCAATTATAGCATTGGAAAATGTATTGTTTCATCTTAGAACTGAAGTTTATTCTCCCCAAGGGGAACCTACAAGCTGCCGTGAGAGTCTTCCCTTTCAGCCTTTTTAGTTCCAGGTATTATATAGATCATAGTAAAAATGCTGTCCCTGTGACAAGACTGAAGAAATGGCATAAACTAGGTTGGGAAGAAAGGGCGAGGAAGGACAAGGTAACAACAAAGAGCACAAAACATCAAAGGTCCCAGCTTTCAACCTTGCAGACAGACGTGCAGGGCATTGCTTGAGAGCTCATTCTGTTGAACCAGCTTTGAACACTGAGCTTGCAACTTTATTGTGTTCCTTCTCCTCACTATGGAAGAGAGAAACTCACCTGATCCTTCAAGGAAGATAGCTGGACAGACCTAGTTTTCCCAAGGGAGTACATTAGGATGCCAGTGTGTTCTGATGTGGAACTTGCTCCTCAAAGCACAGTTTCTCAGAGAAGATGATACCCATCAAAACCCAAGTCCTGCGTCTGCTTCATGGAGCAAAATCCATGCAATCCCCACTCCATTAGCTCCAAAAAAAGAGGGGGAAAATACAATAGCAGATGCTAAATGGAAGTACTGGAGAGCTTATATATCTAGCATATTTTTAGCAGGCTGCTTCTTCCCAAATGTGCCAGACCTTCAGGCACTTCACATGTCAAGGACAGTGAACCAGAAGAGGCACAATGTTCTGGTAATAGGTGCCCCAAGAAATCCTTCCTCACAGCTGTCACTAGGAAAGATTAGTCCAACCAGACCAGCTCAAGCTGTTTTCTTTCTTGCCAGCCAACGTGGCATTCAGCCTCCCATCCACTGTTCCCTTTAACCTCCCCAACTTGTCGTTTGCTTCTGGACCGACCCCATCTGAATTAGTGGCAGCCTCATTAGATAGAACAACTATTCCTAAAAATGAAGTGATTCCTTTCAAAATTGTTGACCCAGAATGGCCAGAGATCTCACTCTGGTCCAGACAGGAGGGCACGAGTCTTCCAAAAACAGTAGCGAGTGTTGGACCCATCAGCTCTTGGAAAATGCTGCACCCTTTACTTGGAACAAAAGCATTTTGGAGCCATTCTGATTTTAAAACAATAAACAGCTTATTTATGACTTTCTTGGCAGGGCTCAGTATCCCTTCAGGGAGACGAGGGCAGATTCAAAGCACTGAAGTGCTGAAAGATCCTCCTCTGTGCAAAAGCTCAGCCTGGCTGGTTTTTGGTGGAGCAAATCTCCGTTCCTAAGTCAGGCCTGTCATTTGATAAAAGTTTCTCGAGCCATTTGTTGTCTGAAGCCTTCTGAACCAAATCAGTGCGGTCCATGTTTGCTGTCCAAGGATGTCAGAGAGCACTTAGCGGTTATCTCTGTTGTTTGCATGCATTATTCCCCAGTACTACAAGTTTCTTGGGGAGTTCTGTGTAGCTCATCCTTTGAGCTAGGAATTAAGTGAGGCCCATGGAGATACCCCAGTTGCATCCATAATGCACGTTCTGCTTGCCAGAGTCCTGCAAGCCACCGTTACAGATCCACAGCAGAACAACACAGGTTGTGTGTGTCACTCTCCATGGACTAGAGTGAGGTTTATTTCAGTCAGATTGAACTCAAATGGTCAGGGAGACAGTCACGGGGACTGCTTCCTAGCAGGGACTGCACCAGGGAAGAGTTGCACCCTGGGTCTTTCACCCTTGAATGTGCTGCTGTAGGACGTCAGCAAGCTGTTGTGCTGCGTGGAGAGCCCCAAGGGCAGGATAGTGGGATTTGCAGATACAGGGGTTTATCAAAGAGAGGAAGACTAGTTCATCAAAAAGACTCTTAGGCTTGATTTTTTTAATTTCTGTAGTTTAGTTTCTATTACTTACAGCCTTTCAGAGGCTGCGGATAAATGTGCTGAAGTATTTGTTGTGGAAGAGCAAAGTCATGTAGAGCTCCCTAGATATAGTAGTAACCCTGAATGTCTTCAGATGCTTGTTAGGAATGAAGCTGTGCTCCTTAGGCATTGCTGGATCTGGAAGGAGCTGCCTTATTTTAACAGGAATTAAACATGCACATTAACAGACTTAGACCTTTCTACCTGCCGCAGCTGCTGGCTGGGTGCTTGGGATACCCTTTTTATTTTGGGATGTTGCATTGCATCAAAGGCTGTGAAAATAGAGGGAAATTCTTTCCTGGTCCTGCTTTTCCGTGGAAGCTGCAGCAGCAGGTGCCATGG
Organism: Dromaius novaehollandiae; assembly: GCF_036370855.1. Taxonomy (NCBI): domain Eukaryota; kingdom Metazoa; phylum Chordata; class Aves; order Casuariiformes; family Dromaiidae; genus Dromaius; species Dromaius novaehollandiae. Next base: position 19,039,880 of record NC_088111.1, on the reverse strand, counting down.
AGAGATTCTGCACGTTGGACTTGCAAAGTTTCTAACGGAGCGGTCCCTGCTCCTGAACAGGTCTTAGTGCTGCTGCCGTATAAACAACCGCAGGGAAAGTTGGCAAGTCTGAGGTGGCAGGAGGCAATGAGCACATCACCCGGCTCGTTGCTACTTGTCAGGTGAGAGATTTCTTTCATCGAGAATTGCTGGCATTACCTCACAAAATAGACAGTGTTCGTGTTTTTGGGCCCGCTTTCTGATGAAAGCAGACTCTCTTAGGCAGAAGAGTCCTTCCTCATGGATATCTGAGGAATGAGGAAATATCACTTGTATCTCAGAAGTCTTCCCAATATATAGCAGTGAGGGGACAGGATCTGTCAGGTCCTACAATGTGACTGCGTGCAGCAGGGGCCCATTCCTGAACTACGCAAAGTCCAGGTGCTGGGATGCTAAGCATGTCACTTTGGTTCTTAATGCCAGTATTTCAAGACTAAACTCCATAAGCTCCATAACTCTTTCTTTCAGTTCTCATTACTGAGCGTTCTTTGCTTGGTGCACGTCCCCCTTCCACGCACACAGCTTCCTCCCCGATTTCCTGCTCTCTAGCATTACTCCCCATCTTTGCTATCGCAGTTATTGCAAATGTTGCTCTTAGTGGCCAGTTCCTCGTTACCTGGTTATTCCTAAGAGCCTTTCTCAGCAGCTTTGTTTGACTATTGAGTTATCGAATGCAAGTCTCTGTTTTCGCTCACAGACTTGCTTTCTATCACTCACCGATTCTCAGCAGCGTTGTGCACGGGAGGCAGGCTCTGCCTCTTCTGACAGTGTTGCCGTGGCACTCGCATGTCCCATGGCGTTTCCAGCCCCCTGATAGTGCCTTGCCTCCCCAAAAGTGAGAGGAGAAAAATGCAAGCGTATCCCAAGCCGTCGTGCACCTCCAGAGTCTGCTCGGTATTTAGGAGGCCTATTTTTAGTCCTTTAAATAAAGGACTAGGAAGGGAGGAAGGGACCTTTTAAGGTTATCCTCAGAGGGCCAGCAAATCAAGATCTCCGCACAGTTGCACTCCGTGATTTTGTATCTTGGGCAGTCGCTTGCCCGGGAAGTACGGCGCGACCCCCCTGCCCGTGAGGCTGCGGTTACCTCTCCGGAAGGGGCAGATGCGGAGAGCGGAACGGTAGGAAAGCGTAATCCGGCCCCAGCTGCGCCCGGCCCTTCTGGATGACTAGGACTGTCTGTTACTTCTCAGCACGTCCAGGCTTGTCCCCTGTTGCTTGTTGAAACAGGGCCTGCTTTGATCTCGAGGGAGGAACGGGCGCCGTGCTGAAACCCAGCCGCAGCGCTCCACGCTCCGCAGCTGCGCCGTGAGACACGCAGAAGTGCAGGGGAACGGCCGTTCCGCGGGGCAGGCGGCGTCACCCTGCCGAAGGGAACGCTGCGCCCTTCGCCGCCCCGGGCCCTCGGCTGGGGCAGATCCCGCATCGTGCAGGACCAGGGCCCTTTACGCTGGCATTTCAGCCACGCTGTCATTAACCTCGTTCGGAAGAGGCTGGTTCCTGTTGCAAAGTGCTGTTTGGAGCTCTGGGTTTGGTGGGACGAACAGCCCGGCTGGAAGCGTTGTGATGAGGGCCCGAGGAGAAAAGTTTGCTGCAGGCGGAGGATGCACGAGAGGATGACTTTTGAAGGAGAACTCCCTTCAAGTGGGCCACGCTTGGAGGACGGGACTGACTTGGAAGCCACATCTTGCAGAGAGCGAGAAGGTCCAGCCAAGCAGGTACAGCTCCAGCCATGGTAGGATGGGAGCTGAAGCAAGCCAGGCTGGTCTTTTGCTGGAGCTCCTGTGACACTGTGGTCCTGATTTTACCTTTGGAGAGCCTGGGTGCTGCAGAGTTGCAGAGCAAGCTGCCGTACAGGAATATCGGCAGGTAGCAAGGAGCGTAAAACCTGGCAGAGGTTCACACATATCTCGTCAGCCTTTCCCAGTGCTTGGTGCACGTAGGGTGATTCTGGCATGCACTTGCCATCCTGCTCTCTCCATGTTGGCCCCAAAAGATCCCTGTCAGCTTGTAGAATTGCTTTGAATCTGTCTTCCAATATTTTTCCTCCCTCGTAATATCTTTCCCATATTTTTGCTTCTACCATCCTTTTCCTCCAAAGGCATCTAACTGCCAACAGTATTTTTCTTGTCTGAGCCCAAACAGGGGTTGGATTTTCTATAGCTCCACAGAGAAATTGTCTTTGTGTCTTGCCCTCGCTCTTGTTATCTGGGTTATTGTCCTCCTAGTTAGCTATGGACACCGCTTCGGACGGGGGGAAGGAGACGGCTTGTTTTGGGCTGTCGCCTTTGGCAGCGGTCCCAGTTCTGTTGGGTTCAGTGCTGACTGGATAACGTCCTATCAAGTGTGGTGTGTCACAGAAGGCTCGGGGCAGACAGGCCTTTCGCCTGCAGAACTACATCATGTCCACAAAAATCCCCCGGGACAATGCAGTCCAGCACCATGCAGGGTGGAAGAGACGATAGCAGCAAGCATTGAAATTGAGATTTGTTGGCAGGGTTTGTTGAATTTTGTTCTCGGTGAACAAAGAAGCATTGCTTTAAGCTGAGACCTCAGCAACTTGGGTGCCATAAAAGATGTCTTCAGCTTCTCGGTGACATAAGTTAGGATGCTTTTTCCATTATTTTTCTTCCCCCTGCCTTCCAGTTGGCAGAGAGAGAAAAACAGTATGACTTGCACGCTTTTGCAAGTTTTGAGGCAGAGCATTATTTTAGTCTTCTGCGCAAGTCTCAGCTGATTCAGGGTTTGCACAAAAAAAGCGATTGGAAAAATCGCATGGTCTCTAATCCTCCTTTAAAGATCCCAAGCTAGATGTCTGTTTCTGGTGCTGCATTTGTTCGTCCGTTATGAATTATCTCGTGTCTTCGTATTTAATTTTATCTCTGGTCGTATAAAGTCTGTATTTCTGTCATGTTGGTATTGAAATATTTGAATGCAGGTTTTTACACTATTAAGTTTTCCATATTTTTTTCTTCTGAAAGAAATTTTTATCTCTGCTGTGTCATTTTAATTTTTCTACTAGCAGAAGCAACAAAATAGTACAGAAAGGATAAAAATGAGGAGAAAAAAAAATACAGTGGCTGTAAGCTTGATGCTTCACTACAGAAACTTCTTGTGCCAGAGTGCAGGAATTTAGGGGCAATGTAACTGAGTGTAAGGAACTGAGAGTGCCCTTGAACTATATAAATTTGTTTGTTCACGCAGAGCAAACAGAAAATTAGTATCTCCATGCTTGTAAGGTTGCCAGAGGTTGCTGTATTGATAAAGCAAGCAGGGAACCTTTGCCTGTCTCTGAAGAAAGCTAGATGCAATCCTGCCGTGGTTGGATATTAGTAAGAGAGGAGGCTTTGTGGGAACAGTCGCCTTTCATGGCTGGGGTAAGCTGGAGCAGAAGCTGGGAGATGGAGGAAAGCAAGATTTCCTGGAAGTGCCAGGGTTTCCACTCCTCTCAGCTGCTGCGGGCTAGCCTCGCAGTGACTGGCAGGCATACACGGCTTCACCTACACTAAGCAGCCTATATTTAAGTAAGAATTCTCTTTTCTATGGAAGTGAAAACATCCCAGCTGTAAGGTCATGATATTTCAGAGGTTTGCCCATATGTCCTTTTCCAGCCCTTTGAAACCGAGACACTTTGTTGACCAGGTATATGTTTTGAGGAAGAAAGGCATATACATTCAAAATTGGATTTTGGTGCTGGAAGACCTTGCTGACTGTGGCTGTAGAAACCTTTTCCCTTACTGAGGTGGTGTATGAGCTGGTGTTGGACACGGGAGCTGGTGGTGGTCCTGGGCTGTACCTCTGTTTGCCGGCCTGTCCACCCTGAGTGCCCTGCTGGAACGGCTGGCATTCCCAGTTATTTAAGAGTCCAAAATAAATGCGTGATTTGCATGCACCCATGTTTTGCTAACCCTGCTCTGTTTTTCCTCCAGCGTACATACCGAATGCCAAAGGATATCCACGTTGAACCAGAGAAGTTTGCTGCGGAGCTGATCAATCGTTTGGAGGAAGTACAAAAGGAACGTGAAGCAGAGGAAAAATTAGAGGAGCGCCTTAAACGCGTTCGAGCGGTTAGTAATCTCCTCGCCTCCCATAGCAGCTTGGAAATCCATTTCCGCACTGTGCCTGTGGGGATCCCTCAGCTGCCGTCCGAGCGCACCGGGGGATCGCTTTGCTGCTGCAGCAGCCGCGTGCATCACCTACGCAGGGGCTCCCGGAGACTCCGCATCCCACCGGGAGCCTCCAGGGCGCCATTCCCACCCATCCGTGCAGGGCTTGTGAGCTCTGTCGCTCCCTCCTTGCTGTAAGACACCAGTTATGGCACAGCAGTGCCCATTTCTGTCACCAGTTAGGGCCCTATGTGCTCCCGTCATCCTCTTTGCCATGGCAAGGGCTCTGTGCACCCTCCTGTTCCCCTCCATCACAGGCTTTGTATGCAGTCCCTCGCACGCAAGGATGGAGTCTGTGTAACACAGCGATTCTCCTGCCCCTCCAGGCTACAATGTATGTTCAGATCACTCCATCTATGGAGATTTTGTGTGATCCCTCTTTCCCCTGCGGTCGGTGAACAGATGGCGAGCGTTGCACTTGGAGGTGTCTGTCTGTGTGTGCCAGCAGGCCATTTCTGCCAAAACCCAAAGGGTTCTTGCCCATCAGTGCCTAGAAAACCTGGAGTTGATCAGGTGTAGCATCCAAAAATCCTCTAGTGCGCAGAGAAATGCAATAACTACATGGGTGGCCAGGGAATCTCAGCCCATGGCACTGCATGGTATACTTGGTAGGTCGGCCAAGGGAGGCCTGCAAGGCCCGAGCTCCTGGCAAGCTCCAAAAGGGAGAGAATGATGTATCGGTCATCTTGTATTACTTGCGCGAGACACCCTGTTCAGCAGTATTCATGCTGTATCTTTTCTTCTGAGACAGTGTCTCACAGAATGTGCGTATCGTGTGCAGGGGAAACAGGAGAGTTTTCTGGGGACATCGCAGTGTTACTGAACATCACAAATGTCAGTGTAATTAGAGCCCTATGTGAAAAGGCTGTGGTCTATCTGTGCTGCCCCAGCCAGGAGGTGAAGGCTCTTGTGCATGTAATCCGCAGCTCGCCCTTCCCGAAGAGGGAGGTGGTTTTGATTATCTCAGCTAGCTCCGTGCTTTTAGAGAAGCTGAGTTTCTGGGGCTGCAGTGCAGACCCTTCAGCCCTGTTGAAACATTTTTAAATGTTCCTCTAGTAGCTGCTTAACCAGTGAAAAGCTGTGGGTTGGAGCGTTGCTTTAAATGGCACTGCAGAGAAGCGGGGAAGGCAGGATAATCTGCAAGCTTTGCTCCAGCTCCAAGCATCACCCAGCAAACTCGCTGCGCTTCTGCGCTCAGGGTCTAGCCAGAGAAGACAAGCTAGGTGCTAGTTTGTGTTTTGATTCCTGTTCTTCTGGAATCGGTCCGTTTTCCTCTGGTACGTAGTGCTTTCTCAACAAAGCCAATCAGACCGGCAGCTTTCCCTGCTGATACGGCCCTGCAGCACTCCTCCTCCTCCTCCTCTTCCTCTTCCTCCTCCTGTGTCTGCATTGCTGCCCCCACCTGTACCAGACAACACTAGCCCAGCCCTCTGCCTCCTTGCAGAAGCTGCCAGTAGCAATACCATAAAATCAGCAAATACCTACGTGCCAGAGAATAAATTTAAGTCTGTTTAAACACATTTTTGTGTGACTTAATCTGTTTTTAAGCCCAGGACTCCCACTAATGCTGTATATTAAACCTCTTTGCTGTCTCCAGAGTATATTTCATTGACTGGCTGGCATGTGGCATTAGCCATTCAGAAAAACCCCGAGTAAGCAATTGTAGCTTTTTTTAGGTCAGCACTTAAGGTGCAGGAGCTGCTGGTATCAGCAGGAGGAGAGCTTGGATCCTGATGCATCGCAGGTTTTTTTCCGTGACCTGAGCACCGGGGCTGCAGGATAACCTCTCACCGCCTTTGCGTGGCTGGCTGAGCAGCGGCACGGGCGAAACCGTGAGGCGTTGGTCACACAAAGCGGTTACCAGCTTAGCAGAGAGGCTGCAGATGTTTTGCGCAAGCTAGGAAAAAAATGGGTTTTCTCCCCCCTACTGAGCTGCCTGCGGGTTCCCTTTCGAGGCTGCGTCGTGCAGTCAAGACAAGAGACGGTTGCTCTGCAGCCAATGATTTTTCCTGAAAAGACTGTCTTTTTGAGAAGACCCAAACTCTGAATTCAGGAATTCCTCTGCGCTCTGGGGGAGAGCTGGGAGGATGCACGTGTTCCCTCACCGTGTTTTCAGCCACTTCAGCCCCGCGTCCGTGCGTGGCAGCTGCAGTATCACATCACACAGATAGTTCTGTCTCGCTCTGAGCTTCGTGATTTTGAAATGAGCCGAGCATATCATCGGGGGAGCAAAGCCAAGCTGGGAATCCCACTGTTTGAGTATAAAGCATGGCCCAGCTAGCGAGGGAGCTTGTTTACGTGATGATTGAAAATGCAGTCGTGTTTAAGGGAGCTGTTTTGGCCCACCAAGAAGTAATAATCTGCTAGGTGGCATTGGCAGGAGGCAGAGCGGGGTTTAAAGCAGGGCATTGCTCACGCGTAGCGTGTTTCAGCCGCCTCATTCACAGGGAAGGCCTTGCCGAAGAGTAAAAATAGCTCGCCAGACAGTCAGCAGAGTTTAGGCGTACATCGTTCGCCGCCTTTGCGAGCCGATGGGAGACGTTGCCGACGATCCGATGTCAACCAAGCACCATCTAGCGGCTGCGGCACCCGCGCTTCCCCGGCGGCGGGGAGGGCCCTGCGGCCGCCTCGGGCACCGTCCTCCCGCCCCGGCTCTGCCACCGCCGCGGATCCCCGTGCGGCTCCCCTGCGTGCCATGCGGCCGTTCCTCGCAGCAGCAGTTTGCAGGTATTTGCCAGGGAAGGAGGCTTGGTGCCTAACCAGCTGCGAAGCCCTGCTCTCATCCTTTGAGCTGGAAACAGTTAGAAATGAGCTTGGTGTAAAAACTCCCCAAACGCCAGGGTCATTTTGTAAAAGCATAGAAAATGTTAGGCAAAACATTAGAAAATAGCTGATTGCAGGCATGCAGCAATGTACTTTGAGCATTTATTTAACCGTTATTCCCTGCCGTGCTAATTTAGGCACCTATTTTTGCAAAAGGTGGTTAGAGATTTTCAGAGGCAGGCGGTGAGCGCAGCGTACTGGTGTTCGTGTGGGCACGCGCCTGCGGCTACGAGAACGCTTCCGTGCAAAAAGTGTGCTCTACGGTCCAGTTTGCAGACACCTGCCCCAAACTCCTCACCCCGTCCGGCGTGGGAAGGCTCCTTCCCCAGCCTGGCATGCTGGCAAACCCAGCAATGCTGCCTTAGGGCGATGCTGTCTCCCCTTTTTTCCAGCTGTGCCAGCCGCAGGCCGTCACCTGCCAGGTGAAACGGCCGGGCGAGCGGAGGGGCTGGGCACAGAGCTTGCTCAGGTTGGTCGGGGCAGGTCGGGCTCGGAGGGGAAGGCTGCTGTGGTATTGCCAGGCGTAGACGCAGATCAAGCGATTTGGGCAAGGAGACTCAAAGGGAGGAGAAGAACCCATCCTGCTTCGGTGCAAGAGTTAACCTCCAAGCTCCTCTTTCTTCTGGATGTCCTAGGCAGGTGGTGACGTCTCTGTCGCATCCCATTAACGGCCTCGTGCAGAAGCGGTGCCTCCTGGTACGAGGCGCCGGGTTGCAGTGCCGTTGCCCGCTTTGTGCCGCAGCCTCTGTGCACTTTGCAGGGCACCAGCCCGTGTGATGGAGCTGAGCCTTGAATCTGCCCAAACCACGGGCCTGTGTTATAATCCCAGCTCGCCCTGACCCTGCCCTGCACACTACCTCATTTTCTCACTGCAGACTAACCAGAGAGGAAAGATTCAGCAGAACTGGTATCTGCAGAAGACTTGAACCGGTAGCTGCTGCCCTGCTGTAGGGGACAGGACAGCTTGGGATGGGCACCTGGTTTCTTCTGTTCAGCTGCCCTTTTCTCACCTCTGTGACTTTCCTGCTCCATGGGAGGCTGCGACATAAAGCCAGCCGCCCCCAGAGCTTCCCTGCGCACCCCCACCCAAGCAGCCCTTGCTCCTGCCTGGGGCCAGCTCTGGGCAGCTCTGCTGGATCTGCGGCTCAGTGACATGCGTGGGCTGAGCCAAGGCAAACAGAGGCAGCCTCTTCTTCCCTTAGCCCACCTTGATCTCAATCCCTGAGCAAATAAGGTCCCCAGTTATTTGCAAAATCAGGTTCTAGGAAGCCAGAGGAGCTCCTAAACCTCCAGCAGCCCTTTGGCCCAACAGTGGCAGGTTTGCCGTGTGCACACGAGTTCTGCCCAGCTGCCGCACCGCAGCGCTGTCCCAGCCCTGCTCTCTGAGCAGACAGTGGACACTGCTCTTCAGGGATATTCGTCAGGATCCAGATCTAGCCCTGCAGGTACTGCTTGATATTTAAACCTAAGAGTTCTCCAGAATGTAGGTACCAGCCCTCAATACCTCCAAAGCGTCGAGCGCGTCATTGGGTTACCATAAACTGCTCATATTCACCCCAGCGTTTCAGATTTAGTCAGTGTGAGATTCACCTTTTCTTTTACCTGAACTACCTGCCCAGGGATGGCATTTGATAGGCTGCAGAGCTGTGGCTGTAGAGGAAAGATACCTCTGAAGGTCTTAGGAGCAATTCATTAGAGTGGTTTGTCCCCTCCAGAAAGGGCCATCATGTCGCAGCTCAAGTCCCACCTCTTGCCCAGCGATGCGATGTCACCTTGGTCAATCACTGGGATCACTGTCCTACTGGATCAGCCTCGTTCCGACTCCTGCCAAAACGGGCCACAAGGCTGAGCTCGTTCCAAGTAGCTGTTGGCCCCTTGAGACAGGTTCATGTTGCACTGGGGCAGGAGAACGTGCAGTTGTCTGTCATGCTCAGCACCTCGTCTCATCTGCTGGGTTCAGTATGTGACCCCATAAGCTGTTCCCCAAAACTGCTTTCCCAGACAGTTGTCAGGCTGGTGGTGATAGCCGTAGAGTCCAAGGGACCGTGGCTGCCGGCTGTGTGCCGGGGAGCGAAGGGCAGTGGAGATGGAGGATGCAGCTGGGAAAGGACCTCAGTGAGGCAGGAGAGGAGCAGCGGGAAGAGGAACGCGGGCTGGGTCAAGGCGAGCGGCGCGCCGGCCGGGAGCAGAGGCCGTGGCTCGCGGCAGCCCCTGAGCCATGCCACCGGCGTACCAACAGGCCCGGGGCGGGCGCGCGGCCGGGTCCCGCAGCTCCTGGCAGCTGGCGGTGCTCCCGCGGGCTGCCCGCCCCATCTCCAAGCCCATCCTAGCGTTTTGCTCTGGGGCTTTGCGGCAGTGCGCCCCAGGGCAGGACTGCTGGCCGCCGGTGCTTGCGGCGCCTCTGCCTGCTCCGCTTTCAGAGGCTGGTGTTACCCCCGCTTCGGTCTGAAACCCCCAGGTGTGCCACTGGGGGGAAATCTGCTGTTTGTTTTCTTGCTCTGCAGTTGGCAGCTGAGACTTTAAAGCTGGTTAGCAAGTGATGGATGATGACATCTGACGGGCAAAGCTGGCGGGAGTCAGTGTTTCCTAGCAGATACATTTATCTGACGGGGCAGAGCTAACCCATCCTGCAAACGATTTCTTTACTGTGCCAAAGGAGGAAAAAAAGAGCAGGATTAAAAGACTTGCTGGAATCCTACTTATGTAATTAAAAAAATAGGAATCCTGACTTCCAATAAAGAAACTTCATAAATATCTGAGTTTACGTTGGAGAGCAAAACAGTTTGTCAGCATCAAAACTGTGGCTGTCAGCATGGAGGAGTTTTATTCTTCCTGGCAAGGACTTAAAAGTCGTTAACAACAGCATGTCCTAGACCGTTGTGAACTACAAGAACAAGCAGTTAGCTACAGTCCATTTCTTTATCTGCGTGAAGTGTTTCATTGTAGCCTTAGCATGCCTGGGAGAAATCAATGTTTGATTTTCAAAGCCACTCAGGCTGCTGTCGACCTTCAGTTGCATATTCCTCTGACAAGCCCGTTGTTTGCCTTGCTTTGTGCAACAGTCGTTCACACGAGAAAATCCCCTGGTCTCTCCCGACTCAAGAGCTGGTTTGCTGCGTAGCCTGTAATTTTGTGCTTTATCTGATGAGCTTTGATGTGATGCCTCACCGAAGGCCTGTAGGAAGTTGCACGGGTAGTGCGGTGAGTTGTGCTTCCTTTGCTGGTTGTTGCAGAACTGTCTTCAAGGGTCTTGGTGAGCTTTTTAGCAAGGCTCTCCCCCTTCATAAATCCAATCAAGTTATTACACTTATCAGAAAGCTACATCTGTAAATCTTGTTGGTGATGCAAGGGCTGCGTGTCAGTGGTTGCCTCACTCTGCTGGTAATTCACTGAGGCCCTGGCTTAGGATGACTTGGCAGGCAGGTACGGAGATGCTGGAGCGCAGCTCTCCTTGGCAGCAGGAAGGCAACAGCCCCGAGCTGGGACTGGGCAGGTTCAGGGTTGACATTAGGAAATAAACTTTCCCCAGGAGGGAGGTGCAGCCTGGGACAGGTCATCAGAGATGGAGGTGAGTCTCCATCCTTGAAGGTTTTCAAGACCTGGCTGGACAAAGCCATCGCTGACCTGTTCTAGAGTTGGTGATGGTCCCGCTGCAAGCAGGAGGTGGGACTGGAGTCCCCCAGAGGCCCCTTCCAGCACACTGCTGCCATTCAATGATTGTCCTCCTGTTTTCTTCCAGGAAGAAGAAGGTGAGGATGCAGATATTTCTTCTGGTCCCTCAGTCATTAGCCACAAGATGCCTTCCGCCCAAACCTTTCATCACTTTGCTCCTCGTTACTCTGAGATGGGCTGTGCTGGGATGCAGATGAGAGATGCGCACGAGGAGAACCCAGAAAGCATCCTCGACGAACATGTACAGCGTGTGATGAAAACGCCAGGCTGTCAGTCTCCAGGACCTGGCCGCCACTCTCCTAAGCCACGGTCCCCAGAAAGCGGCCACTTAGGGAAGCTGTCAGGGACGCTAGGAACGATTCCTCCAGGGCATGGCAAGCATGCAACAAAATCAGGAATGAAACTGGATGCAGCTAATTTATACCACCATAAACACGTCTACCACCACATCCATCACCACAGCGTGATGAAACCAAAAGAGCAGATTGAGGCCGAGGCCACTCAGAGAGTGCAGAACAGCTTTGCGTGGAACGTAGATTCACATAACTATGCAACAAAGTCACGAAACTACACTGAAAACTTGGGCATGGCCCCTGTCCCCATGGACTCTTTAGGCTACAGGTGAGTCAAGGCAGCACCCCACAGGAGTCCCAGAGCTATTGCTTCTGTAGGAAGCTCATTCATAAACAGGCTGTAGCATACAAATGAAACAGGGTTGCTGAACCATGTTTTCTCCTGGAAGTCTATGCTGGGACATGTTTCAAGGGTCTCTCACCACCCTTCCCCTTCAGAAACGAGTATGCCCCCAGTAACCCTTGTAAACTGCTTTCCGTCTCTGTGATCTGGTGCTGAAAAGACATCCTCTAACCGGGATTTTTAATGGCCTTGGTTGTAAGGTAGCTCTTCTGCTCCTTCGAGCAGCAGAAAACTTAGAAATTGCAGGTGCTGGTCTACTGCCCTGTGCGATGGCAGTTGACAAATATAGGGTTGCATCTCAGGGTCTGGGTAACAGAAACCGGTGTCATAAGGTCACATGAGAGGCCAAATTAGGCCTTGCTTCTATTGCAAGGCCTAGTTCATTTGCCAGAATGGTTCCTTTTTCTTCCTAATAAAGTGATAGACACTGTGGTGCTACTGTGGCATACTGTCCCAAGGGGACATTCTCAGTGGCAGGGCTGCATCCATGGCACTCTCTGCCCAGGAAAGAGAGTCCCATGGACACTGTCTCACTGCCTGGTGGGCTTTTGTCAGTCTTTCCTTAGCCATTTGAGTGCCTCTGTCTCCTGTCTTTGTGCTGAGGGGAGAGGGCGAAGCTCATTCTCTGCTGCAGTGGGTTTTGCTCGTTCTGTTATTGAATTACTGCAAAGGTGAGAGCAGCTGCAGAGGCTCAGGGCTACCTTGAGTAATGAATGGTGATGATGAACATATGGAGCAGCTGCAGCGGAGAGATGTGTTCATGTTTGAGCTCAGCTAGCTCCTGAGGGCATGTTATTTTGGGGCCAGGCTTTGCAGTGGGTGGGTATTTTGTGAAGGCAGGGGAGCCAAAGCAAACCACTTCCCAGGCAGGCAGAGGAGGGAAGCACTTACAGCTGCTACGTTTGTACAGGGAAAGGATCGAGATACATGGCTGTGGCCTTCTGAGAAGGGACAGGGAAGCTTCGGTTCCCCAGCAGAGCATTACCATGGCCATGCTGGGTCATCCCAAAGCCCACCTAGGCCTGGGACTTTTCTCCAGCAGTGATTACAGCACAAGCTTAAGGAGAATGTAAGAGGGCATATTCAGAGCTGTCCTTCCTCTGGCACAAACTCCCCGTTCCTGGCAGTCCGCAGGTTAGGAACTTCCTCAGCCTTTTGCATCTGGACAGGCTTGTTCAGCAGGCAGTGGTCTCTTGCAGTGGCTTGTCTTGTTCCTTTTTGAACCCAGCTAGACTGCTGGCCTCCGCAGCACCCCGCCGTTATGCCTGCGGGTTGATGAAGTGCTGTAGAAAAAGGCACCTTTTGTTCGCAGTGAACCTGCTGCTGGAGAATTTTGTTTGATTCCCACTAGTTTCCTGCATGGTGAGAAGCTGAGAATAATTGTTTGCCCTGATTTTTTAGGTCTGTAGTATCTCCCTGGTCAGGCTGTTTCCCAAACTAAATAGTTCTTACCTGCTTAGTCCTCCCTCTACAGAAGTCATCCCACATCTCTGCCCTTGTGGTCTCTGTTCTGAGTCCCGCTGTGGCTGTACGGGGTGCGCTGGCCAGAGCCGCACGCGGTATTCAGGACGAGGGCAAGCACGGGGATAACAGTGTTTCCTCGTTTGTTCTCAGGTAGTTTCGTAGTAATTCTTACCGTTCAGCTTGGCCCACCCTGCTGCACTGGGGTGTTGCTTTCAAAGAACCTGCCAGGAACCTACGGTCTTGTTTCTGCCCAGCAAAGCTGATCTGGGGTCTGTTACTGCCTTTGTGGTGTTAAGGTTGTCCTTCCTGTGTGTGTTAGTTAGCAGGCAGAAGTGACGCAGAGAGGGCCTACAGAGCAGAGCGGGTGGGCGGTGGGGATGTCGGGCTCAGGTGGCTTTGCTGGCTGCAGCAACGGCAGGCCAGCGTGGGCTCCCGCGTGGCCTCGCAGGCACGTGGCTGCCTGGCTGCGCCGCTGGGCATGGAGGTATGTGTCTTGGCAAGGAGAGATGGGTCCTTCTAAGAGCTGTTGTTGCAGCTGTAAACGTAGCCAGAGACTGTCAGCAACTGCCTGATTTCCGTCTATCTGTTGTCTGAGGTGGCTGCATTTCCCAGTGGGCTCAGCTGGGAGCCTGCAGAAGTCAGTGCCCTGCTGCTGATCTTCTACCATGGCTTGAAGCATCAGTTCAAACCATGGCAAGAAGCAAATGCTGGGCATGGCAGAACAGCGGTTTGGGGTACTAGCAAACTGGTGATCTGATCTGGGGCGGGGAATGGAAGGGGCTCAGATGAGAGCAGTGGTCTGATGTGGAGTGGCAGATGATGGATTACGGCACCAGGATGGACCTTACGCCCTGAGCATGTTACCACGTTAGAGCAAATTGTTGAGGGTATAATACAATCCTTCATGTGGCAGGAGATCTGTTGGGCTTTTTACCACGTTGCCATGGCTCATTTGGCCAGCGGAGAAGGTCCCTTTCTCTGCAGGTGACTGGACAGAGACAGCCTGATGTTCCTAGGTCTGGACAGTCTTGCTCTTAGCCTCAGCTGTGGCGTGGTTGGTTTGAGCTGTGGTAGAGCCAGGGCGCATCAGGCCAGGAAGGCTGTAGAAGGCAGCCAGGGCCACGTCTGCGTTGCAGATAGCACCAGATCCCAGCAGGGCTGAGTACGTCTAGAGATAGAGATGTCCATACTCTGCCACAGTCCGTGGTGGTTTGGTTTAGGCAAAGCGCTAATATCTCAAGCTTTGTTCTTGCAGTGGGAAAGCAAGTCTGCTCTCAAAAAGAAATGTTAAGAAGACCGATTCAGGGAAAAGTGATGGTGCCAACTATGAGATGCCAGGATCTCCTGAAGACGTGGAGAGAAACCAGAAGATCCTTCAGTGGATCATAGAAGGAGAGAAGGAGATCAGCAGGCATAAGAAAACAAACCATGGGTAAGGGCTGGCAGAGTAAGGAGTCTTCGCACTGTTTTATTGCATCCCCTGCATAAGGCATGTGTTTCTAGACTGTACAGTGGTCTGCCTTGTTCCTGGAGATCTCGGGAAGACAAGAATCCACCAGGCACGAGGGTTTAGGTCCTTTGGGGACCTGAGAATTGCTCAGGGGCTGTAAGGGTAATAATCAGTTTTTTCTGAAGGCTGAATTGTGGCTGTGGGGGGAGGTTGAAGCCCCAGGAAAAGTTCACAAATTGCTGCTGTGGTTACTAGGTGGATAACATAGCACACGGTAGGCAGTAATTTTGCTTTAGGCATTTGCCGTATGTAAATGCCTGCTACTCCTGCAAGGCGTAGATAGAAACATAGGATCTGCCGCTCTGGAGCCATTGGTCCTGAGTAAGCGGTTTAGCATGGCACAGGCAAGGAGGACCAGGTTGCCCCGAGTTTCGGCTTATTGGGAGCATCCTCTGGGATGGACTTGCCTGCCTAGAGTGAAGCCAAAGACGTGGCTGTCTCAGGAATCTCTCTGTAGTCAAGCAGATCTCCTGTGGGCATGGATCCTTAATCGCAGTCTGGTCAGCTCTCTGGCAAAAAGCAGTGTTTGCCAGGGTGTCGGTGACGAGAGGGATCTGGGTTCTCACTCTAAGTGATGCAGCTACGATAGTGGCTGAAGTGGCTAAGTGGTGAAAGCGCTGTTGGTTTTTTCTTCTGCTCCACGGTAGTGCCCGGGAGAGGTTGCACTGCAGGCAACTGGGGACCGAGTGCCAGGGCCACGGGCAGTGCCAGGCACCCGTGAAATCGCACGGCACCCTCTGCAGCTGGAGCTGGGGAAGGAGGAGCACATCTGTGTAGCATCTGTTTCCCTCAGAGATGTTGAGCTGTAGCTCACTGAGGGGCTTACAGCTTGGGAACGGTGGCATCCCACACTGACGGGTCTTCTGGGGCATCCTGCTGGGTGAATTTTGCAAATATTTGAATTGCCTTTTGTTGGTTTTATTTCTATACATCACGCATTTCATGAGAGTCCTTAAACAAGTGTCTGGTCTTTATGTTGGGTTTGGGTTGGTCACCCTGACATCTCAGCAAAATGCCAGAATAGGCAGTGGCTTGCTGCCTTGAAATCTTCTCTAGAGGTACCGCTGGCTGGATGGTGTTCCCCTCTCTCCCTTGGAAATTGCAGCACATCCATGCTGTAAGAAGCTTCCCAAGGGTGACTGAGTAACCCCGTGTCCAGCTGCAGAAGACCTAGGTCCGTCTAGGAGCGACTGTGCGGGTGTGAAGAGGCTTGGTGGTTCATGAAAAACATTTGTGTTTGTAGCTCTTCAGGTGCTAAGAAGCAGCTGTCCCATGACATGGTCCGACCCCTCTCCATTGAGCGACCTGTTGCTGTGCATCCGTGGGTCAGTGCCCAGCTACGGAACGTCGTCCAGCCTTCTCATCCCTTCATCCAAGATCCTACCATGCCGCCCAATCCAGCCCCCAACCCTCTCACCCAGCTGGAAGAAGCTCGCAGGAGGTTGGAGGAGGAGGAAAAAAGGGCTGGAAAGCTACCCCTTAAACAAAGGTATGGAGATATGGTCTGATTGCTCATGGGAGGCAGGGGGGACACCACTCTGAAGGTGCGGAGCTGGGGGAGATGTCCACCATGCTCTGCTCTGGTTTCCAGCTTCCAGGGCCAACTGGATGTAGGCATGTGCAGAGAGGTGCGAGACATCTTCCCCAGTCCCTCTGACATGGCCTCTCATGATCATGCAAATGCCAGAACCCACCTGGTGGTTGCTGGACAGAGAGGCTAGAAATGCGCCTGTTTGTTGTGCCAAAAGCGTGGAGTAGGGGCTGTTGAGAGCTTCCAAAGGAGCTGGTCAAGTGGAGCCGTCTAGAAGGGGCACCTGATGGGGCAGCTCTCTCCTGCGGTACTGGCCAGCCGCCAGCCTGCTGGAGCTTCCTTGTCCTTCCCTTAGGGCTGACTTGGTTGGTGCAGTGGCAGAGCTTGCGAGGCTGCAGCAAAATGAAGTGCAGAAGAAGAATATGTATTTTGTTCCGTATCTACATCTCCTGCAGTCTGCTGGCAAAGGCTGCTTGTGGCCCCTAGCTAGGAACACTGCGGTCCAGTCCTGCCGTTGCAGAATTGACTCACTTCATGTCCATATCCAAGTCACTTAATCGTTTTGTGACTCAGCTTAATGCCTGTTGCAGAGCTAAGTCTCCTGCTCCTGCATTGCCTTTCAGGGAGGATGGGGAGACCATTCAGTGCTTGCAAGGCACGTGCAGCGCTCAGGTGAAAAGCATTTTGGAAGTGCAAGATAATTAATGTTAACTGCTAAAAGCTCCTTGTTGACTTTGAATACCTTTCACAATGGGAATTGCATGTAGCCACTCCAGCGCTTTATAGCCGTGTTCTGAAAACTTGCAATTTTGGAGTGTGCCACTTAAAAACACAAATGTAATTTTAAAAAGAAGCTCTTTCAATTGCTGAGCTCCAGTTATTTTTGCTTGCACTGACCATATAGCAGACTTCTGCGTACTTATGTCAGAGCATTGATTGAAAGCCAGGTAATTAGAGGGCTCTCCCCAGTCAGGTTAAGCTACATTTATTTGAGCTACCTGTCAGTTGGTGTAATTGGGTTGGAATTATTAGTGAAGTCGTTTATAGTCATATTAAACTCATGTACTCTCCCCAGAAATGTCTAGATGCAGATGCACACTTTGGAAACATTAGCTGGTGCTGTTTGCATATATAATTAATGCTACTAATAATAATTGGGCAAGTGTTGTAGAAACCCTGTGGCATTGCGGTAAGTGCCCTGCGAACCAGCGGGAGAACAGGCTGAGCACTCAGCCGTGCGCCCAGCGCTGGGCTGCTCTGTTCTCGCACTCACGCGGCCTCCTCGCAAGGGCTGGCGGCTTTCCCGATGGCGCAGGGATCCCGCCGACCTGCAAGGGAGCAGCGTTCGGCAGGAGGGAGCTGCTAGGGAAAAGCAAATGTGCCCGTCTCCAGGAGCCCCCGAGACTGGACGCAGCGGTCCCCAGGGAGCCAAGGACCGCTGGACGTTGAAATCGCTCTGCCGCGTTTTGGCAGGATTCGGTGCTGCCGCTGAAGCATGCCTGAGCGAGCACCTTTTTAGAGAGCTCCTGTTGTGGCTAGCGCAGGAGCGTGCCTGAAAATACGCTTCGGGCAGCCCTGTTGTGAGAGGGCCTGCCCAAAGCCGGCTGGGGAGCAAAGGAGAAGCGGAGAGGGGAGCCCACCTGGGAAAAAAAAAGTTTATTTCAGTAGGGAGCTTCTGAGAGCTCTGGGAAATTGGAGTCTGTGCCCAGGTTTGTCAGCAGCCGTGGGGAAGCGAGGAGACCGTCAGCACACTCCCAGCAGCAGGGGAGATGGAGGTGAGCCTGGAGGTGGCCTGGAGGTGGCCTGGAGGCCCAGGGTCACCCTGGCCGCGGGAGGAGGATCCAACAGACCAGCTTTGTGCAGCCCAGCTGGCCTCACCAGCACGTTACCTTGCCCATGAGCTGGCTCTCCCTTGGCCTCAGAGCCCTCTGCAGCAGCGTCCTTCCCCCTGCTTAACTGCTTGCTGCTTTAGACGGGGGTCTCAGCAGCCCCTCTTCCACCTCAGCACTGCCCCATTAGAAATGAAGGAGGCATCTGCAACATCTATATTGGGTGTCATAAATCCTCTTCCAGAAACCACACTTCTGTTGCAGAGCAAGCCCTTCTCTCCCTTTTCCACGGCCTTTGTGGGGGCATTGAGCTTCAAGATATCTACCTAATTGCATGCTAGGAAGTACTGCAAGATTGTGTCGTATACGCAACGACCTGTGGATCCCGTGTGCCTGCTGCATTCGTGGAGACCCCTGTCCCAGTGGCTGTCAGTTTTTTTGGATGCACAGCCAGTTTTTGAGGCAGTTCCTGTAGCCCAGCGGCACAGTTCACCTCTGTTCCCAGCTGCATGGAGTAGTACCAGCTCTTCAAAAAGATTTTTACAAGCAGCAAAAGACTTTTCTAAACTCTCCAGCAAAAAATGTTAGCGTGAACTTGGTTTAGAATTAATTTGGCTGTGCCAAACTTGGAAGAGGAGAAGAGCTGGACACTGGGTTATCTCCCGAGTTAGCCCCTGCCTGTTGTATCTCGGCTTTTCCGAAGCTCTTTAGCCCCAGTGCTGATTTGGGATGAGCCTCCCCTGTGCTGAGCACGTCACCTCTGCATCACAACTGGGTCATATTCAAGCTCTAGCAGTGTGCAGCCAGATTTAGTTTCACGATGACATATCAGCTGCTGCATTATATGGGTAGAGAATCATAAGTGATAGTGAAGTACAGATGCAATAAGTCAAATCAGTACTGCGCTAAACCTCTGTTTTGTTCTCAGATAACATTTCATGCTCGTGACAAATGTAGCAAAGGGAGTTGATCCCAGGATGGGGAATATAGTGTTACTTGTCTGTATTTCTGCAAACAGCCCTAGTGAGGACCCAGGAGACTGGTGCAGGTGGAAGCTTTCAATGAGTATGCTCTGAGGGCAGTTCTGAGGCACATCTCAGACACTATCTGATGAAACAGCGCACTTAACGGTAGCCCATCTGGGTAAGAAATGGTCTCAGGAGATGATGAAAGCAGAGACAGTTGTGTTGTCTTGCTCTCCTGAAAGGAATACTTGAAAAATTACATTTTCAGTGATTCCTTATTCATCAGCCCGTTAGAAATCTGCTGCTGCGGTTCTGGACGCGCGTGTAATTTGTGAATGTGGGATGCTCCTGAGAGACAATGTTCCTTTCTAAAGAAGGCTTTAGCCCTTTAGATCTTGCTCCATCACTAGGTCATGTCCCTTGGGAGCTGCTCCCAGTTGAGTGCTTCGTTATTGTGTGCTTTGAGTAGTCAGAGCCCTCCTCTTGCCACTAGTGAGTTGGAGAAAATGGATCATGCCTGATTCTGCAGCATCCTCTTCTCCAATGTGCCCTGTCCCTTCTGCTGTGTGACAGGAGAAAAGGGAAGGTTGGCAGCTGTGTCCAGCCTCAAGATTGTTCTTCATGCACGTCCAAGAGGTTACCAGCCTGCTGATGCGGTCAGGCTAGCTTTTATTCCAGTGCTGCGTGGTGCCAGCTCTCTTTGGCATGGCTCTTTCTGTGCCACTGCACTTTGTGTCTCCTCTGGGAACTGTGATTTGACCATGGACAGAATCACAGAAGGCCTTTGGTGGGACAGGACCTCTGGAGGTCTCGAGTTCAGCCTCCTGCTCTCAGCAGGGCTGACTGCAAAGCTAGAGCAGGTTGCTCAGGGCCTTGCCCTGTCAAGTTCTGGAGATCTCCAAGGATGGAGGTCCCACCACCTCTCCAGACCCTGTCCCAGGGCTGCACCACTCTCCCAGGGAGGAGTCCTTTCTTTATGTCCAACCAGGGTTTCTTCTGTCGCTGCCTGTGGCTTCCTGCCCTTCCCTCTGAGATGAGCCCAGCTCCGGGGTCCTTGTAACCCCTTGGGCAGCACAAGGTGTGATTCAATCCCCCTCTGCCTCCTTTTCTGCAGGGTGACCCAACCTGCACCCTCAGCCTCTCCTCTCCAGCCCCAGCCATTGCAGCCGCCCTTTGCTGGGCTCCCTGCAGTTCCTCTGCGTCTCCCCTGTACTGCGAGGTCCCAAACCAGCCACACTATGCCAGATGTGGCCTCACGCGTGCCAGGGAGAGGGGGAAGTCGCTTCCCTCGACCCGCTGGCGGTGCTTGTGCTAATGCAGCCCGCGGTGGAGCTGGCCTTCTGCAGAGCACACTGCCGACTCGCGTCCGGCGGAGGTGCTCCCGGGTGCTGCTCCTCGGCCTGCGCTGGTGCACGGCATTTTTCTGCCCCAGGGATTTGGAGGCACAGCATTCATCGCTGCTTTCATTTACGGCAAAAGCAGGAGGATCCATAAACGGGTTTTTGGTTTTAACCCTAGTCCTGTAAGCTGTGCCCCCCCGAGCCTGGGGGAAAGGTGATACATAGGAGCTAGCATTAGCATGTTCGGAAAGGGCCTTTCTTTATTCAATTACGCAGCAGGAGGAGGAAGGCCCTTGGCAGTAGTCCTCCTCTCGCTTCTAACCATGGTGGTACAGCTGCAGGTTTGGGGGGCTCAAGGCATTTGTCGTAGTGGATGGGCATTTGTGACCCCAGAAAAGACCAAGTTCTCTCCGTCTCCTAAAGCGAGCAAGGACTTGCTCACCCAACAGCCCTGTGGGAAAACAGAGCGAGTGTTTCCGTGCCCTGTGTAAGGTGCGTAGTTGTGTCCCCAGGACCCTCTGTGCTAGGTCCCTTGGGCACATAAGCAGCTGTCTCGTAATCGTGACTTGTTTCTAGCAGTATCAAGAGAAGCTTAGGGACTTAGAGGTTTTCCAAACCCCTTCAATTAATTTCTGGCAGATAGGGTTCACAGAACTTGCCTGAATTTATGACCCATTTTTCCTTTAAATGCATGACTTTTTTTCCAAGGATGATTCAATTTCTTAATGTTTTTCTAGCTAAAGGGCATCCTGTGCTTTGATATGGGGATGAGAGAGGTTCTGAAAGCTCTTCTGGCACCAGGAGCGGACCCTCGCGTCGTGGGATGCTGCATCTTCTCCAGAGCTCTCCCTGGCACAGCAGGCACCCACAACGTTGTTCAGTTGAACTTTAGACCTCTCGCAGCTTTAGGAAGCAGTGAAAGGTTTTTCCCTGGTCTTGGTTGCTGATGTTTATGTGGGCATGCCATTAAAAAGGTGCTCTGCCTGCAAGCCAATGTTTAAAGGTTAGGGTCACAGTCATTTCCAAAACTGCGATTAGCTCATGTGCTTGGCAAGCTCTGTTTTTATAGCAACTTTCCAGTCATATAAATACAAAATCATCATTTTTATCCAGTATGGTTTTTTAAATAATTTTTAAAGCTGCCAAATTTGCTTTATGTGATTTTGAAAGAGAAGGCTGCCTCTGGCTAAGACCACACATGCCAAATTACGAATTTGTGTAGGCTGCTCAGATGTTTGTGCAGCATTTACAGTACCCCAGATGAAAGGCACTACAGAAGTGCAAAGTACCATTATTTTTATTATTGCTACTTTTGTCTACCTCTGAAAATGGGGTTAGGACTGGGCTGAGACTTTCAGCCTAGTGATGGCACCACATAGCATGGTGCCACAGTGTGTGGGCTGGAAGCAGAGACTAGACCAAGCATCCCGAGAGTCAGGAAAACACAAGAGAGATTTTAAATCTGTTCACCGTGGTTTTGAGAATGGCATCTGCCTTCCAAAATCCCACACGCAGAATGACCAGGGAGTTTGCTAGCCAGAAGAAGTCTAACCAGGCCTTGCCACCCAGACTGGACAGGATGGGACGGGCAGCGAAGCCTCCAGGACACGTCCCGCCGCTCAGCTGCTCTGCATGGAGATGGGAACACCTTCCTCTCTGCTCCGAATTTGAGGTGTCTCCTGCATTACATAGCAATCAGGAGTCCCTGGAGAGCAGAAACGGTCCTGTCTGCACAGCCCTTCGAATGTAGGTCAACGAAAAGCTGTGCAGAGCTATTTTGACCACCGTGGCAGTAATCCAGAGCCGTCTGAGTCAGAGCTTGCGCTATGGTCTTTCCCGGCTCAGTTATGGCTGTGTCCTGGGGAGCAAATCTGTGGGCGCTGTCAAGAAGCGGTTGCCTTGTTTCACATGAAAGGCAGTTTCTTTTCCCACCTTGTGTCTCAGTGGATACAAAGGCATCCGCTGCAGACCAAACCCACCTCGTTCCCCTGCGAGCAGTTACTGAAACGCTGCCGGGACTGAGGTCCAAGTGGCCAGCCTGGGCTCAGTGGAGCCCCGGATAGTCTGTCTGCACTGGGAGCGGTGCTGATGGTGATGAGGGTTTGCTGCCATGAGCCTGTGCTGCTACTGGAGGGGCTGTCCCCACTCAAAACCTGTCTGGGGGACCAGTTTCTTAAGCATGAGGTGGTTTAACTAGAACTTGTGCCCTCCTGGCAGCTGCGGTCTGGCTCTCAGCCAGGCTTTGCAAGTGCCATTTGCTCTTCCGCCAGCCTTAGTGTGCAGACACATGCCAAGAGAGCGGTGGTCTGAGTAACCGGTGCTTCCTGAGGGCGCTGGATGTGCTTTCGGCACCTCCAGCCAAGGAGCCCCGGGCACTGTGCAGATACAGGCTCTCCAGGCTGCCCACCCGGGCCGGCAGGTCTGCGCATACTGTCAAAGAGGCTCATGGCTCCTTGGATGCGTTCTTCCTCCCTCCCACCAACCGGTTCACTTCACAGCCAGCGCCAGACGCTGGAAGGGACAGGCCAACCCCACCATCCGCCACCGCTGATGGAACCTGAGCTGCGGCCCAACACCCAGAGCAGCATCCAGCACCAGCGATGGTGCTGAGCCGGGTTGAGGGCTGTGCGGTGGCACTGAGCAGGTCACTTGTGTTTTTGCACGGCAGGTTGAAGCCCCAGAAGAGACCAGGCAGCGGCACATCCCAGCCATGCGAGAACATCGTGGTCGCTTACTACTTCTGCGGAGAGCCGATCCCTTACCGCACCCTTGTCAAGGGGCGAGTGGTGACACTGGGACAGTTCAAGGAGCTGCTGACCAAGAAAGGGAACTACAGGTAAGGGTTGTTCCCCACACGCAGCGCGGTACTGGCTGGACCATCGGGGACCTCCAGCAGGTACTGCTGCTGGCCATGATGGAGGTGCTGTGTGGTGGTCGCAGCAGGCAAGCATGGTGGAGGTAGGTCAGCAGGGCTCCTGGAGGTCCAGATGTCCTTCTAGGAAGGCTGCCTCGTGACCCCGGGAGGGCTCCAACATGAATTAGGCACCACAGCGAAGGCACCTGCTTGCTGGGAGAGCTTCCTGCACTTGAGAAAAATAAGTCCAGAAGTGTGCTGGGATCTAATTTTAAATAAGGGCAGGAGCCTTAACTGGAGCAGGAATCCTGCCCGTGTCATGGAAGCAGGCTTGTCTTTGGTTTTGGATGCTGTTTCGGTTGTTGAAGGGGCTGGATACAGGGACATGGGAGATTGGGTTTTATACCAGAAATGTTCTTCATTACAGTTTGGACCTTAAATAGAAGCTGCTGAATTGCTCTGCAGGTCCCCAGTGGGGTCCTGGGCTGGTGATGAGCAGCATCTGTCTGTGCTCAGTGACGCTGGGATTGCCAGAAGAGGATTTAGCAGGGGAGCCCTCACAACTTCCAGAGCCATTCCAGCTCCTCCCAAACTTTCCTCCAGCGAGGATGGGGAGGTTGGGCTCTGCCAGAGTCCCAAAGTGGCCATCTGCATAGCAGCCAGGCATGATGTGTAGCTCTCCAAGTAACCGTTTTCAAGCTGGAGATGCCTTGGGAAGGTCTGCCTAAAAACACTTCAGGGCTCCATCAACATGGTCATCTCCATCCACTGCTTTTGAGAGAGCTGTGAACGCGTTTGCATTTAGGGCTTGTGCTCCTGAATGTGGCAGCATTAATCCTGACCTCTGTGTCTCTGGTTTTACAGGTATTACTTTAAGAAAGTGAGTGATGAGTTCGACTGCGGCGTGGTCTTCGAGGAGGTGCGGGAGGATGACACCATTCTGCCCATCTTCGAAGAGAAGATCATCGGGAAGGTGGAAAAGATCGATTAGGCCCCGAGGCTGCAACGCCGCAAGGAAAGGACTGTGAAAGACTCTGGGACCGGAGGAGCAGGTCGGGGGCGGATGCTGGCGGTGCTACTCCAGCGGCACCGGGCCACCCCGGGGCTCTTCGCGAGGACCTGGGCAAGCTCCATGTTGCCAGTGGAAGTCGTTTCACCCCACGAACCTGCCAGTGGGAGCCCTGTCCCGGGTTCCCTCTCCATACCGAATATAAGTGTAATGTAGCATTGTACAGTGCATTAGAAAGTGTAATATGACCTTGTTTACTAAAGCTGCATATTTTTGATATATTGTAATAAAAGGAAAATATTTCCAATGTCACAGTGCTCTTATGTAAATGTGAAACATACAGGTACTGCAGAACTCGCCCAAAGTGTGCAGCCATCCGTCAAACCCAGCGTGCTCCTCGCTTTCACGTCACCCTTCCCCGTCCCCTCCGCGCGGATGGCTTCTCACCGCCGCTGCTGCGCGCCGGGGCAGAGCGCGCCCTCCCAGCGAGCCGCTGTCCCCCGCGCGGACGTGGAGGTCACCACTCTGCTCCCAAGGGGCCCGCCGCTGCTTCTCCAGCTTGCCTCTGAGGATCCCCGAGCCATTTCGAGAAGTCGGTCTCTCCCGTCGCTGGCAGGCTTGGCTCCTGGACCTGGTAGGATGGTTTTTTTCCTGAGCTTTCTTGCAACCGAGTAAACACTGGAGGGGAAGAAGCATCTCTGCCGGCTCTCTGTGCCCGGGGGCTTCCCATGGTCCCTCTCGCAGAGCCGCGGGGGCCGGCGTGACGGGCAGCCAGCTGTGCAGGGAGCCCCGCGGGTGCAGGCTGCGAGCGGGTCCCGGCTCCTGCTCGGTGCTGCGTGGCCGGGGCGGCAGGCTGAGCGCTGGGCTGTCCCGGGCGCTGCTCCTGGGTGATGGTGGCACCCAGCACGTCAGCATCCCGGGAGGGCCCTGCTGCTCCACGGGGCCCTGGTGTCGGCCTGCTGGTGCTGAGATCAGGCTTCGGTCGGGGGGGGGGGGGGGGGGTCTCTCCAGGAGAAACGTAGTGGGGGAGGGACCCGATGAGACGGGTGTAGTCTGAGGACAAAACCCCTCTTTTTGGCAATCCTGGGGAGCTTCTGTGCCTTGGCGAGGCACCTGGAGGGCCCTGCAGCCCCCCACCCCATGCCCGTGGCAGAGGGAGCTATCGGTGCCACTTCGGGGGGTGTTTGTAGTCACCCAGGCAGCAGGGGTGCACGTGGGACCTGGGACACCTCCCGTGTGCCCTGCCTGCTGTTCCCCCGGCATCCCCGGTCCCCGCCGGCTCGTGCAGGGCCACCAGCCCCTCACCCGCCCATGGGGGCCCCTCACCTCCGCGTTTCGGGGGCTGCCGTGAGGGCCGAGCGGGGTCTCAGCTCAGCCTGTTGTACATGTCACCGAGTGCCTTTTAACCACGGTTCTGTGACCTGCCTGTCACTGCGTGAGGGCCAGCAAAATCTGCAATCGTTTTCAGCCAGGGAGCAGCATTATGAGCGTTTTTCCTCCCTCTTTTTTTATTTTTTTTTTTTTCCCCCCCTCTAGTTCTGATCGTGCCGTGTCCACTGAGGTTGCTAACACGCCCGGGATTTCTGCCTCCCCCTTTTTTCTCGGGGGTCCCCTGTAAATATGTACATTGGCCGAGCGCAGCGTCCTCCGGCAGCCCCGCGGCCCCTCCTGCGCGTTCTCCTGTGCTGGCTTGTACAATGATCTTTTCAAAGGCACTTGGATAAAATGGAATAAAACCCCACATCCCAACGGCTGCTGGTTTCTTCCTTCCCCGCAGCGCAGAGCCCTCCAGGCCGGCGGGAGCTGGGCGAGCGTTTGGGCGGCGGGTGGGTGGGTGGGACGGCTGGGGCTCTGCTGGAGCCTGGGGCTTGGGCACGGGTCCGGCCGCGGGCTCTGCCGAGGGCTGACGCGGGGGTGAACGGGCCGCGCTCAGCCCCGCGGGGCCCCGGGAGGCGGTTGAGCTGCCCCCAGCGTCGTGGTGCGAGGTCTGGGGGCAGCAGGCCCAGGGAGAGGGGCCGGGCAGGGGGGTGCCGGTCCCTTGCAGCCGCCCTGTCACCTGCACCATGACAGCCCAGGCCAGGGTCCCGCCACAGCGCAAGGGCTGGCGCTGGCGTCCGCCTCCCCAGCCGCCCGGTGCGAAGGGCCCTGGGCTCCCCACGGCGCCGGCTGCCCCACAGGGCTGCACCGATGAGAGTCGCAGCAGGGCAGGGCTGCGCTGGCCCCGCACCCGCCGGGAGGCAAAGGGACCCCGGCAGGATCCCCCCATGGCCAGGGCCACGGGCTGGGGTGCGCTGGCGGGTCCCTGGGCCTTGCAGCGCCAGGGCAGGGCAAAGGCAGGGTGCCTGGGTCCTGCTGGGAGCGTGCTGAGCCCCAGGGCCCCCGTGGTGGTCCAAGGCAGCCAGCACCTTAGGACAGGCCTAGGGAGGCTGATGGTGCGGAGCAGAGCGCTGCCACGCCACGGCCCGTCGCCCGCAGCCGCAGGCAGGAGACCTGCTGGGTTCAGCAGACAGCGGGGGCTTTGCCCTGCACCCCCCGATGGGCTGACGCCGCCCCCCAGCACAGCCTGCGGGGACCCAGTGCTGCCAAAACCCCCGAGTACCCTGTGCCCCAGCCCAGCACGCCGTGCCACGTCCCCGAGACGGGTGGGCAGCTCGACAAGTGCCATTAACTGCTGTCCTTCAGGCCGGGCAGCACGGACATGCTGGCTCGCTGGGTGAGTGAGGGCCGCTTGCACAGCTGGAGCCACAGCTGGAGACACAGACCAGAGCTTGCATCGTTTCCAGGTCATTTATAGCATGCACTGAGCAGGGTAGGGCTCACAGCTCGTCTCTGGTCTCGGCCGTGCCCGGAGGACTCGGCTCCTCTGTGTCCGTGGCGTTCTTGGGGGTCTCAGGCACCTGGAGAAGGGGGCAGTGAGACGTGGATGGATGGGTGCCCCATCCCTGTCCCATGGGGCAGAGAAGCAGGGTTCGTTCCCACAGGGACCCACTGGGGACCCTCACTGCTGCCCAGCGGAGGGCTGGCGCTTCCCTGGGGCACATGGGGGTCCCCGGGCCTGGGGCAGGGGAACGCTACTAACCACAGGCGGCTCCTCGGGCAGCGTCCCCCTGTTCTCCAGGAACTTGGAGAAGGTCTCCACATCACGGTTGCTCTTGTACTCGATCATCTGGAGCCACAGGAGAGAAGGGAGGGGAGCGGTGATGCCCGGGTCTGATCCCATCCCCTGGGTGCCAAGAGAGCCGGGTGGCCCTGCAGGGAGCCCTGGCTGGGGCGCCTGGCCCTACCTTCCTGCCCGGCCCAGCGGGGAAGTAGTACAGCCTGGGGTAGCCGCGGATGGCGATGTTCTCCATCTCGTTGGCCGTGGCGTCCATCTCGGCGATGACAATGTCCTCGTGGTCCTTGTAGCGCTCGCCCAGCTCCTCCCAGGCAGCAGCCATCTCCTTGCAGTGGCTGCACCACGGCGCATCTGCAGGACATGGGCAATGCCGGAGGGGGGACGTGGTGCAAGGGGCGGCTCCCCGCCCTGCCCACGCCCTGCAGCACCCTGGCAGCGTCCCACTGGCAAGGGGACAGAGCCAGGCTGGCGAGGAGGGAAGAAGCCCAGCAGCGCTGCCGTGGCCCGCGAGGGCCAGGCCGGCCCCGGGCTGCCGCACCGCCACTTACAGAACTTGACAAAGACGTTCTTGGTCTCGTCAAACGCCACCTGCTCGAAGGTCTTCCCCACGAGGACTTTAACCGGCTTCGTGTCCCAGTCCTCGGGGGGCTCCGCGCTCAGCAGATTGGGCTGCAGGGAGAGACAGGATGGCGGGAGCCGGTGGTGAGCGGTGCAGGGGGCTGGTCGTGGCACAAGCGCTTGGGGGCCAGGGCTGGATGGGGCCTTGGGGCCCTGAGCCTGCAGCCCCATCACAGCCAGGCAGTGCTGGGACCAGGTACCAGACACCTCCACACAGCCCCATGGCACCCAGCCCTGGTGATCGCTTCCATTCTGCCTTTTGGACCACCCCTTCCTCTTCTGCCACCATCCCATCGCTGTGAGTCTCCACATTTCTGATACTTTGGGGGGGGGGGTGTCACCTGGCTCCTTTCCCCTAACAACCCCCCAAGACTCTGGTCTGACCACACAGCTGTTGGTAAGCAGGTGGCTGGGGTTCACTGTGCAGCTGCTCTCATTAGGCTTCAGAGTTAACAGCCCGGGGCTGCCTTGGAAAGCACCCTTCTCACCAGCTGGCACTCAGGACTCCCAGACACCCGGCACAGGACGGCCAGGCCTGAGCAGCAGCATCCTCACCTTCACCTTGCCGTCCAGCACAGCCTGGACGAAGGCGCTCACGGCCGAGGCCGAGAAGGCGTCCTCCTCCATCTGGTACTTCCTGTTGGTCTCCATCTTGACGAAGCGCAGGGTGGGGGCATCGGCCGGCGTCAGGCCAAAGAAGGGCAGCACGCCGGCGCCGTACCCGCTCACGTCGACGAGCACGAAGAGGACCTGCACGGGGCGGCACGGGGGGGAGACGGGCAGCGCTGCAGGGCACCGGGGGTGGCGCGGGCCCCGAGCCCGGCACAGGCAGCAGCTCACCTTGCCCCGGAAAGCGGCGGCGGCCTCCCGGAAAGGGCCCTGCAGCTCCAGCTGCGCCGCCTCCGTCTTGTTGAGGAAGAGCAGCATGTGGTGGGGGATTTTGGCGTCGAAGATCCTGTCGGAGGTCTGCAGGGAGGCAGAGGCCAGTGAGGGGCCGGGGGGGCCAGGGCTGGGGCTGGGCCGGGGCTGGGCCAGGCCGCACCTCGCTGGTGAACTCCATGAGCAGCTCCAGGCTGTGCACGCGGATGAAGCGGGACAGCTCGGCCGCGTCGAGGCCCCGCGCTGGGTCCAGGGGGAAATCGGCCCGCTCCTCATCGAACTGCAGAGGCGGAGGGGCTGGGCGAGGCTGCCCGGGACCCCCGCCACGGCCCTCCGCGTCCCCCCCCGGCCCCACGCACCTTCTTGAACACGCAGACGGTGTCGGCGGCGAGCCCGTAGGCCTCGAAGAGCTCAGGCGCCTCAGCGGCACCGAACGCCACGTCCACCAGGTCACCGGCCAGCTCGTAGAACGCCTGGGCGGCTTCGCCCCGCAGGTCCTGCGCGGCCGCCGTGAGCGCCCCGAGCCGCCGGCGTCCCCCGCCCCGGCTGCCCCCGCGCCGCCCGTGCCCACCTTGAAGAAGCCCACCACGGCCACGTCCTGGGCGGTGACGAAGGCGGCGGCAGCAGCGGTGTCCTGCAGCAGCTCGGCGCTGGGGCCGGCGCGCCGCTGCATCCAGCGCACGATGCCCTGGGCGTCCAGCCGGCCTGGGCACGCGGAGCCGGGCCGCCGGCGTCACCGCCAGCCCCCGCTCCCCATCCCCGCCCGCACCGCTGCGTTGCCACCCACCTCCCCCCACCCAGCCACCCGTCCCAGCAGCCCGCGTCCCCCCCACCGCAGGCGCCGCGGCCCTACCGGTGTAGTTGGCGGGGTGCGTGCGGTTGCCGTCGCGGAAGAGCTTGAGCGTGGGGTAGGCGGTGATGCCGAACTCGCGGCTGAGGGCCGCCTGCGCCGGGGCGTCCACCTTGGCCAGCCGCAGCTCCCCGGACTCGTTCCTCAACGTGGCGGCGGCCTGGGCGAACTGGGGGGCCAGGGCCTGGCAGTGCCTGCACCACCGCGCGTCTGCGGGGCACGGAGGCGGTCGGCCACCGCTCTGTCCCTGATGCCCCAGGGTGCCCGGGTACCGCGCGCCGGGCTGGGGGTGTCCCTGTTGCCAGGCACGGGGGGGGGCGTGTCCCCAAGTCTGGGGGCTCCTTGGCTGGCTGGTGGCCATGGGCATGGTATGGCCACGTGAGCCCTGGTGGGCTCCTGAGCACGGCCTGTGCCCCATGTCCCATGTCCCTGGTCTGTGCCTGGTGCCGCTGCCCCATGTCCCGTGCCCCTGCCCCAAGCCCCTGTGCCATGTCGCATGTCTCTTGTGTCGTGCCCTGTGCCCTGGCCCATGCTCCATGTCCCTGCCCCGTGCCCCTGCACCATGCCATGCCCCTGCCCCATGTCCTGTGCCCCTGTCCCACGCCCCATGGCCCTGGCCCATGGCCCATGCCCTGTGCCCCTGGTCCCTGCCCCACGTCTGATGCCCTGTGTCCCTGCACCATGCCATTCTCCTGCCCCATGTCCCTGTGCGCTTGTCCCATGTCCTGTGCCCCTGTCCGATGCCCCAGCCTCATCTCCCACGCCCTTTGCCTCTGGTCCCTGCCTCATGTCTCATGCCCTGTGGCCCAGCTCATGCTCCGTGCCCCACATCCAATGCCCTGTGTCCCTGCACCATGCTATGCTCCTGCCCCATGTCCTGTACCCTTGTCCCATGTCCTGTGCCCCTGAACCATGCCCTGTGCCCCTGGTCCCTGCCCCGTGTCTCATGCCCTGTGCCCCAGCCCATACTCCATGCCCCACGTCTGATGCCCTGTGCCCCTGTACCGTGCCATGCTCCTGGCCCATGGCCTGTGCCCATCCCTTGCCTTGTGCTCTTGCCCTGTGTCCCATGCCCTGTGCCCTTGTCCTGTGTCCCATGTCCTGTGCCCCTGAACCATGCCCTGTACCTCGTCCCATGCCCCTGCCCCATCCCATGCCCTGTGGCCCTGTCCCTTGTCCCATGCCCTGTGCCGTGGCCCACCCCATGCCCTTGCCCCACGGCCAGTGCCTGTGCTCATACACCACGCTCCTCCCCAGCGTCCCATACGCATGTCCCTGCCCCTCCACTGTGCTCCCGGCACTGTACCCCATGCCCGGCCCCCCCTGCCCATGCCCCTGCCCCAGGACCTAACCCAGCCCCCCTATTCCTGCCCTGCACCCCCTGCCCATGTGTGTGCCCCCACCTGCACCCGTGCCCCAGCCGGTACCCCCATCCGTGCCCCCCCCCCCGTCCGTGCCCCCTGCCCCACACGCCGGCACTCACAAAACTCCACCAGCAGCAGCCGGTGCTCGCGCAGCGCCCGGGCAAAGTTGTGCTCGTGGAGCACCAGGACGCCGTCCTCTTCCCCCAGCTCATCCGAGAGCACTTCCTCCACCTCCTCCTCCTCCGCCACCTCCCCGTCCTCCGCCTCGTCCCCCGGCCCCACGCCGGCCCCCCGCGCCGGGCCCAGCCAGGCCAGCGCCAGCACCAAGAGCCAAAGCCGCCGGGCGCCGGAGCCCCGCATGGCGCTGCCTGGGCCGCGGCGGCGCCGGGGGCAGATAAGGGCCCCGGCGCGGGTGGTGCCGGTGCCCAGGGGCTCGTGGCCCTCCGCTACTGGCTGCCGGCACCGCAGATAAGGCGGCGGGAGCAGGTGGCCCTTTTCCAGCGGCGGCGGCGCGGCCCCGGGGCGCGCGGACACACCAGCAGCAGCCAAGTCTGTACGCTTTAATGGCGGCGGAGGAGCGCGGCCCGCGGCTGGGGGCCGGCGCCGGCCCCGCTGGGCTCCACGGCGGCCTCACGGCGCCGCGGTATTAAAAACAAAAATAAATAAACAGCGATTAAAAATAACTTTGGTTGCAAAGCCCGCGGCGCCCGCCGCCCCCCGGCCGCCGCGCGAGGTGTGGGTCAGCCCTCCCAGTCCCGCTCTATGCGCAGGCCCCACTCCCAGCAGAGGTGCTCCGTCTTGTCGTCGTCGGTGACCAGGGAGCGCACGCGGTAGGCGCCCCGCGCCAGGCGGCCCCGCGGCACCTCCTCGCCCGGCGTCACCACCTCGTACTCCTCGGCCCGCGGCGCGTAGCTGCCCACCATGAAGACGTCGCGGTCCACTGGGCGAGAGGGCGAGAGGGCGGGTGGGTGAGCGGGGCCCCGGCGGCTCGGCGCCGGCCCCCCGCGCCCCCACTCACCCGGCCGGCCCCGGCGGTACGTGAGGTGCAGGCACTTCAGGCCGCAGACGATCTCCCTGTTGACCTGCGGGGCAGAGGGCGGGCGCGTGGCGGGCACCGCGGCATGAAGCCCCCCCCCAAACCCCCACCGTGCTGCCCCAGCACCTGGCAGCTTGGTGAGGACTGGCCACCGAGCAGGGGGACAAGGGCGCCGGAGACACCCAAGGTGGCAGGCACCATAGGGTGGCAGGGGCCTCCAGGTGGCAGAGGCACCACAGGGTGGCATGGACCTCCAGGTAGCATGGACCTCAGGGTGACAAGGACCTCCAGGTGATGGAGGCACCATAGGATGGCATGGACCTCAGGGCGGCATGGACCTCTGGGTGGCAAGGACCTCTGGGTGGCAGAGGCACCATAGGGTGGCAGGGGCCTCCAGGTGGCAGAGGCACCACAGGATGACATGGACCTCAGGGTGGCATGGACCTCTGGGTGGCAGAGGCACCATAGCATGGAATGGACCTCCAGGTGGCAGGGACCCTTGGGGAGCAGAGGCCCAGGGTAGCAGGGACCTCCAAGGAGGCCGGCACCAGGGGTGGCAGGCACTTTGGGGCTGCATCAATGCTGGGGAGGGGGGAGGGTGGCAGGGACCATAAGGTTGGCCAGGACCCCCAGGATGGCAGGGCCCCCCAGGACAGCAGAGACCCTAGAGGGACAGGGACCCTGGGGTGGCAGGGACCATGGGGGTGGCAGGTACTGCAGGGCATCAGGGTGCAGGGATGCTGGGTGAAAGGGACCCCGAGACGTGAGGAGCCGCAGGGTGCTGGGTGAGCAGGGCCAGGCCCAGCTCAGCCCGCAGGCGCAGGGCAGCGGGTGCCTGCCTCACCTTGAAGGACACCTTCACCCTGTAGTCCACCCCCTCCTTCAGCACGAAGGACTGGCTCTGCAGCGCCTCCAGGTCACCTACGCAGGGAGAAAGGACTTGTTAGCCCGGTGTCCCTCCCTCCTCCTCCCCAGCACCCACGGGTGCTCTCCCCGCCGCTCACCTGTCAGGTCCATGATCATGGGCCCCGGCGCCTGCTCGCACACCAGGGTGAGCCTCATCACCTGCACGTTGGGCACGCAGGCATCTAGGTGCAAGCGGGAGGGCACAGACCTCACCCACCTGCGCCCGAGCCTGCAGCCTGCGCTGGCATCACGCGGCCCACGAGCACAGCCATCAGCTCCACACATCGGGGCCGTATAGCACCCATACATCCCTGTAACGGCACGCAGGGCCGGGAAGGGTGGGCACAGCTGCTATGGGGAAAAGTTAGGAGCCAGCGAGTGAGGGTGGCTGAGGCTGCCCAAGGAGCGCGGGATGCCCCCGGGGCAGTGGAGGATGGATGCATGGCTGCAGTGTGGAGAAACCATGCATCTGGCACAACCACTGGGGTATTTCAAGGTCGGCCGCGATGCCTATGCTCTCAGCCCTATGCCGGCAGTCAGAGGGGACCAGCACACTGGAGCAGGGGCATCTCAGGCCAGCCCAAACCTGGGCACCAAATCCTTCAGGGTAAGCCCATGTTTAAAAGGGACCAGCCAGGGAAATCTATGGTGTGCTCCTCCATGGGTTCAGAGAGGTCCAAGAGGCTGAGCCTTGGGGATGGGGCGCAGAAGGCACGTGGCAACAGCGACAGCCCTCGAGGCAGG
Organism: Dromaius novaehollandiae; assembly: GCF_036370855.1. NCBI lineage: Eukaryota > Metazoa > Chordata > Aves > Casuariiformes > Dromaiidae > Dromaius > Dromaius novaehollandiae. The sequence goes on along the minus strand of NC_088111.1, from coordinate 19,006,473 downwards.
CACTCGCACAAGCCGTATGTCCGGCATCCGTCCCAGGGACCGAAGACACACACAGTGCTGACACACTCGCACCCTGCCAGCTCCCATTCAACCTGCTGGTCCACCTGCACCCACCATTGCACCCCACTGGCCTGATTGCACCCCGCTGACCCAATTGTACCCCACCAGCCCACAGACACCCCACCAGCCCGCTTGCACCTCACCGGACCAATTGCATCCCACTGGGTCACATGCACCCCACCAGGTCACATGCACCCCACCGGCCCGCACAGGGCGCCCGCCTCCCACACCCCGCCAGCCGGCACGCCGGGTGCAGGGCCCACGGAGCACCTCTGCCTGGCCACGGCCATGCAGACACCAAGGCAGCAACCCCAGTCCTCCGCCACCCGCCAGCGCGAGCCCAGGGCGGCTGCGGCGGGTGCTGCGCCACGCCGCGGGACACCGGCAGCCCTGCCGCCCCGGGCTTGCAAGACCCCCGCAGCCGTTCACTCCATCTCTGTCATCCCAATGAATTTCCCGGTCCCTCCGTAACCGTTCCTATGGAAACGGTGCGGTGATCCCGTAACCAAGGCAACCGGGGTCCCCGGGCAGCCATTACCCGTGTCGGCAGGGGGATGCCGGTGTCTCCATGCTGCGAGGGGCGGGGGAGGGACACAGGCAGCACCCACGGGTGATTCCAGCCAGGCCACAGCCCCCCCATGCCGGGGATGCCCGCGGGGCACTGGCGATGCCCGAGCTGCCAGCAGGGGAGCATCGCCCGCCCTGGCCCGGCCCCGCTGCGGCACGGTGCCCGGGTGCCGGCGGGCAGCGCCCGGCCTTACCCACGGCCATGGGAATGGCCCCCAGCAGCGCCTGCTTGTACTTGCGCAGGCTCTCGTCGCCCGGGTCCAGCTGCTGGAGCTCCTGCAGGCTCTTCTTCGCCGGCGTCCTGTACGCCAGGGCCACGTCGGCATCCTCCTCCTCCAGCGACAGCGTCACCCCCTCCTTGTCCGCCATGACATCTGCGGGGGACAGGCAGTGGCAGCCCCCGGGGGCACCGGCTCCGGCATGGGGCAGGTGCCCAGAGGCACCCCGAGCATGCGGGGCAGCGGCGGGCTGGAGGGGGCGGCAGCCCCACGCCGTCCCCCGGCCTGGGGACACCCCCAGGCTGCGTGGACCTGCACGGCTCAGAGCAGGGGTGCAGGGGCACCACTGGCTGCATTTGCACCTGCTCGCGGAGCAAGAGGGGCTCGTGCCTGTGCAGCGCACAGCCCCCGCGCGCTGTGGTGGCCTGCCGGGGCCCTTTTTGCCCAGTCACCCAGAGAGCCCTTGTCACCTCCTGGCACCCCACAACGCGGTGGGGCAGCTGCCAGCCCCATCTGCCACCCCCCAACCGCCAGCAGCGGCAGTTTTACAGGAAAAAGCCAGGACGGGGGCAGCGGTGCCCGAGACAGCAGCTCCGGTGGGTGCCGGGGTGCTGGGGGGTGCAGGGTGGGTGCCACCCACCCCGCTCCCTCCAGCCTGCTGCCCCGAGGGCAAACGCGGCTCTTCCCGAAGGCCTCCGGGGCGCCACGCTGCGCTGGGCTGGGTGGGCAGCCGGGCCCGGGCGCGAAGCGGAGGCCCCGGCAGGTCGCGGCAGCCGCCTGCAACGGCGGCACGCGGGCTCGGCGCAGCCCACGCGTGGCACCGGGCCACCGCTCGCCACGGAGGGGCCGTCGCCCGGCTGCAGCCGGGCCCTGCGGCCACCGCTCCGCGCGGCTCGGCCCCCCGCATCACGCTCACCCGCCGCCCCGCCGGGCTGTCACGCCGCCCGCGGGCACGCGTGGGGCGACGCTCGGCCCCGGCGCCCGGCGCCCCGCTCACCTCGGTAGCACAGCGCCAGCCAGAGCAGCTCCAGCAGCTGCCCGCCGGCCTCGCACACGTCCAGGCCGAGCATGGCCGCGCCGAGCGCCGCCGGGGCCGCCCCGGTGCCCGCTGCTCCCGCCGGCGCTGCGCTGGGCGCGGGGTGCGCTGCGCTCCCCGGCGCGGCCCGGGCGGGGCGGCGGCGGCGGCTGCCCGCAGACGCGGCGGCTCCGCTGCCCGCCCCCGCCCGCCCCCGCCCCTCGGCGCCGGGCGGCTCCAGCCCCGCCGCTCCTGGGCGGCGAGACTGCAGTGAGCTCATCCGCCGCGCGGCCCCGGCGCAGCGCCCTGCCCGCCCGCCCGCCCGCGCCCTGCTGCGCCCGCCGGCACCCTGCCCCGGCCCTGCCTGCACCCTGCCCGCACGCTGCTGCACCCTGCCCCGGCCCTGCCCCGGCCCTGCCTGCACCCTGCCCCGGCCCTGCTGCACCCTGCCCCGGCCCTGCTGCACCCTGCTGCACCCTGCCCCGGCCCTGCCTGCACCCTGCCCCGGCCCTGCCTGCACCCTGCCCGCACGCTGCTGCACCCTGCCCCGGCCCTGCCCCAGCCCTGCCTGCACCCTGCCCCGGCCCTGCTGCACCCTGCCCCGGCCCTGCTGCACCCTGCTGCACCCTGCCCCGGCCCTGCCCGCACCCTGCCCCGACGCTGCTACACCCTGCCCAAAACCTGCTGCACCCTGCCCCAACCCTGCCCCAGCCCTGCTGCACCCTGCCATGCCCTGCCTGCACCCTGCCCCAGCCCTGCTGCACCCTGCCATGCCCTGCCTGCATCCTGCTGCGCCCCACTGCGCCCCGTTGCACCCTGCCCCAGCCCTGCTGCACCCTGCCTGCACCCTGCCCCAACCCTGCTGCACCCTGCCTGCACCCTGCCCAAATATTACTGCTCCCGACTGCATCCTGCTGCACCTTGCCCCAACCCTGCTGCACCCTGCCCCAGCCCTGCCCCAGCCCTGCCTGCAGCCTGCTGCACCCCGCCTGCGCCTGCCCGTACCCTGCCTGCACCCCGCCTGCCCCCGCCTGCCCCCGTGCGCAGCCGTTCCAGCAGGCACGTCTCTTCCCGCCCCTGCCTGCAGCCTCTGGGGCAGCCGGGACCCGCCAGGGCCACCCCGGCGCCCCTCGGCCACCTCCCAGGCCGGGGTGCTGGCGGCCAGCCCTGCCCTGCAACGCGTCCCGGCAGAGCCCGGTGGAGCCCAGGCCGAGCGCCCAGTGCGTGCGTCCCGGCGCGGGCGGGAGCGGGAGCACGACGGGGCCTCCAGCGCCACCAGGTCCCTGCGCGGCCGGCGGAGAGGAGCACCCCGCGCCTCGGGGCGCGCGAGCGGCTCGGCAGGATGCTCCCCTCGCCCGGCTGAGGCCTCCTCCCGCCCGACGCAGCCTTCCCGGCTCTGTCGGGGCCTTTGCGGGTGCAGCGCAGGGGGGCCGGCCCCGTGTGGGTGCCCGTGGGTGCAGTACTGTCCCCGTGTGGGTGCCCGTGGGTGCAGCGCAGGGGACTGACCCCGTGTGGGTGCCCGTGGGTGTAGTACTGTCCCCGTGTGGGTGCCCGTGGGTGCAGCGCAGGGGACTGTCCCCGTGTGGGTGCCCCTGGGTGCAGTACTGGCCCCGTGTGGGTGCCCGTGGGTGCAGCGCAAGGGACTGTCCCCGTGTGGGTGCCCGTGGGTGCAGTACTGGCCCCGTGTGGGTGCCCGTGGGTGCAGCGCAGGGGACTGGCCCCGTGTGGGTGCCCGTGGGTGCAGTACTGTCCCCGTGTGGGTGCCCGTGGGTGCAGCGCAGGGGACTGGCCCCGTGTGGGTGCCCGTGGGTGCAGTACTGGCCCCGTGTGGGTGCCCGTGGGTGCAGCGCAGGGGACTGACCCCGTGTGGGTGCCCGTGGGTGCAGTACTGTCCCCGTGTGGGTGCCCGTGGGTGCAGCGCAGGGGACTGACCCCGTGTGGGTGCCCCTGGGTGCAGTACTGGCCCCGTGTGGGTGCCCGTGGGTGCAGCGCAGGGGACTGACCCCGTGTGGGTGCCCGTGGGTGCAGTACTGGCCCCGTGTGGGTGCCCGTGGGTGCAGCGCAGGGGACTGGCCCCGTGTGGGTGCCCGTGGGTGCAGTACTGTCCCCGTGTGGGTGCCCGTGGGTGCAGCGCAGGGGACTGGCCCCGTGTGGGTGCCCGTGGGTGCAGTACTGGCCCCGTGTGGGTGCCCGTGGGTGCAGCGCAGGGGACTGACCCCGTGTGGGTGCCCGTGGGTGCAGTACTGTCCCCGTGTGGGTGCCCGTGGGTGCAGCGCAGGGGACTGACCCCGTGTGGGTGCCCCTGGGTGCAGTACTGGCCCCGTGTGGGTGCCCGTGGGTGCAGCGCAGGGGACTGACCCCGTGTGGGTGCCCGTGGGTGCAGTACTGGCCCCGTGTGGGTGCCCGTGGGTGCAGCGCAGGGGACTGGCCCCGTGTGGGTGCCCGTGGGTGCAGTACTGGCCCCGTGTGGGTGCCCGTGGGTGCAGCGCAGGGGACTGACCCCGTGTGGGTGCCCCTGGGTGCAGTACTGTCCCCGTGTGGGTGCCCGTGGGTGCAGCGCGAGGGACGGGCCCCGTGTGGGTGCCGGTGGCCCCAGCACCGGGGCTGCCCCCCAGGGGCCCGGCCCGGCCCGTCGGGCGCTGCTCCCGGGGCGGCCTCGGCCCCGCAGCTCGGAGCCGCCCGGGGCCGGGGGGAGGGCGCGGAGCGGAGCGGAGCGCAGCGGGGCAGAGCGCGGGGCCGGCCCGGCGCGGCCAGCGGCAGCCGCGAGGGGGAGCGCGGCGGGCGGGCGCGGGGCGCGGCGGGGCGGGGCGGGCCGGGCCGGGCAGCCGCGGCCCCGGGCGGAGCGGGGCGGCGCGGGGCGCGCTCCCGCCATGACCATCGGCGGCGGCGGCCCCCGCGGCGGGCACCCCCGCCTCCAGATGCCCTGTCTGCGCAAGGTGAGCCGGCACCGCCGGGCGCCCCGGGGCACCGGCACCGGCACCGGCACCGCGGGGGGACCGGGCACCGGCGCCGCCGGGCACCCTGGGGCACGGGAACCGGCAGCGCCGGGCAGCACGGGGGCACCGGGCATCGGCACCGCGGGGGCGCCGGGCACTGGAGCCGCACCGGGCGCCGCGGGGCAGCAGGTACCGGCATCGCACGGGGCCACCGGGCACCGGCCCAGCCAGGGCCCCCGATACCTGCTCGACCCCTCGGCTCGCTGTGCTCCCCGGGCAGCTCGCTCCCCAAAACCGGGGCACCCCACACCTCGCCGTCACCCACTCCAGCACCCGCGGGTGCTCACCGGGGCCAGGCGCAGGGCGCCCCGTGTCCTGCCGTGGGGCACTGGCCTGTCCCCCGGGGGCTGTGGGGCGCCGGGCCGGGTGCTGCACCCCACGGGCACCCAGCTGAGCGTGCCGCCGGCGCTGCACCCCGCAGATGGAGCGGCTGATCGTCAGCATGCAGGACCCGGACGTGGGCATCAAGATGAGGAACCAGCGCTTGCTCATCACCGTCATCCCGCACGCCATGACAGGTGGGTCCCCGCCGCGGCCCCGCTCGGCACCCCGCAGCCGGGAGGCGAAGGCGCGTGGGCACAGTCGGGCCCCACGTGAGCCTCATACCCAGCTTGGGTGCAAGGAGCCAGCGCCCTGGGTGCTCGCAGTCGCCCCGGCCGGGCACCCGAGTGGCGCAAGGTGCCCTGGGGCTGGGCACCTACCAGCACCCAGCTCTCCAGGGCCTCGGCCCCGAGCCGCTCGCCGCACCGCACTCGCAGGCGCTCGGAAATGCAGCTGGGATCAATTATGCATCAGCTGAGCGGGGCGGGCTGGGGCGCGCGCTCGCCGGGCTGGTGGTGGGGCACAGCCCCCCACGTCCCCCCGCCGGGAGCTGCCGGGCCCCGGAGCCTCCCTGCGCCCGGCACGGCCGGAGCCCGTCCCGCCTCGCTGACGCTGCCTGCGGGTCCCAGGGAACGACATTGTGGAGTGGCTCATCCAGAAGTACGGCATCTCCGAGGAGGGTGAGCGCCGGGGGGCTGCAGCGGGATGCTGCTTGCGGCCAGGGGGGGATCCGGGGGGGCTTGGGGGCCCCCAGCTGCTCTGCAGCCCCTGCTCCCGGCCCGCAGAGTCGCTGCACCTGGGCAACCTCATCGTGAAGCACGGTTACATCTACCCCCTCAAAGACCCCCGCAGCCTCGTGCTGCGGCCGGACGAGTCGCCGTACCGCTTCCAGGTGCGTGGCGGGGGCGCGCGGCCCCGGCGGCCCCCACGGCAGCACAGCTCAGCCCGTCCCCGTCTCTCCCCCCTGCAGACCCCCTACTTCTGGACCAGCACCAAGTGGCCAGCCACGGAGCTGGACTACGGTAGGTAGCGCGGTGCCCGGGAGGGCGGTGTGCCGGGCCCCGGCGCCCCAGCCGGCACGCTGCCGCTCCTCTTCCAGCCATCTACCTGGCCAAGAAGAACATCCGCAAGCAGGGCGACCTCATCGAGCACGAGAAGGTGAGCGGAGGCGAGCTGGGGGGGTCCCGGCTCGCCCAGGCGGCCGCGCGGGCTCGTTCTGCCGCCCGGGAGCCGTGGGCACAGAGCTGTGCCCGGCCATGCAACGCCGCCGCCGCTCCCCAGGACAACTACAACCTCCTGCACAAGAGGATCAACCACACGTGGGACTTCGTGGTCATGCAGGCCCGGGAGCAGCTCCGGTGAGCGCGGCCGGGGAAGGGCAGCGGCGGCGGGCGGGCTCCGGGGGCGCGAGCGGGCCGGGGTGCCAGCGCCCGCCCGGGCCCCGCCGCCTTTGCGTGCGCAGGGCGGCCAAACAGCGGCGGAAGGGCGACCGCATCGTCATCGAGTGCCAGGAGCAGGCGTACTGGCTCGTCAACCGCCCCCCGGTGAGGATGGGGCCCCGCGCGGCGGGGGGGGATGGACATGGGGGGCTGCTGGCATGGTGGCGGGGGGAGCAACCTCGGCACCCTGCCCTCACCACGGGGCCCCAAGGAGCCCCGGTGCCCTGGGTGTGGGGCGGGACGCTGGCGTGGGTGGTGGGGGCCGGGGGCGGCCAGCTTGCAGCTCTCCTTGCAGCCAGGAGCCCCCAACGTGCTGGAGCAGGGCCCCGAGCGCAGGAACGGCCACACCAGCCGGGTGCAGCTGGTGAGTGAGTGGGGCCCGCGTGGCCAGCGCTCTCCGCGCCATGGCCGGGGGGTGGCCGGGGGGGTGGCGGGCCCTCCGCCGGGCGCCCCCAGCCAGCTGCACGGCCACCTCCGTGCTAACTGCCGCGTTTTTCTCTCCTCTGCCCTGCGCCCCGCGCCGCCCGCCCACGTAAGTGTCACCGTGGCGGGCACGCGGGGACGGGACGGGGCAGCCGGGCCTGGTGGGGCTGGGGGGGCTCGCTGTGGCCAGACACTTGGGTCCCTGCCCATGGCAGCGCCGCTGGGGACCTGGCGCCCGCTCACCCGGCGCCCTCCATCTCCGCCAGGCCAAGAACATGGACCACTACAAGCGGGAGGTGAGCGGGGCCGGGGCGGGGGGCGGCGGGGGCCCGGCTGCCCCCGGGGTGCTGACGCCCGCCGCCGGCCCCAGATCGAGTACTGCAGGAAAGCCATGGCCAGGACCAGGGTGAAGTCGTCCATCTGCCTGGAGGGGTGAGTCGCGCCGGGCGCGAGGCGAGCCGGGCACCACGGGGCGTTCGGGGACGCGGCACGAGGCCTCTCGCCGCAGGTACCTCAAGTTCAACGAGCAGTACGTGCCCCACGACCCCATCATGTCCGGCTGCCTGCCCAGCAACCCCTGGATCACGGACGACACCACGTACTGGGCCATGAACGCCGCCACGTAAGCACCGGGGGGGCGGCGGCGGCGGTGCCGGGGCGGCGGTGCGGCCCCACGCTGAGCCGCGGCTCTCACCCGCAGGGCGACGACCCCCACCAAGCTGCGCGTGGAGCGCTGGGCCTTCGGCTTCGGCGAGCTCCTCGCTGACCCACTGGGCCGCGCGCAGTTCCTCGACTTCCTCAAGAAGGAGTTCAGCGGTGAGGCACCCCCGCGTCCCCCCCCGGCCATGCCGGCCCTGGCGGTGGCACCGCGGGGCGGGTTTTGCCTGCCGGCCCTGTCCCAGCCCGCGTCTCCCCCCCCCAGCTGAGAACCTGAGCTTCTGGGAGGCGTGCGAGGAGCTGCGCTACGGCGAGCAGTCCCGCATCGCCGCCATCGTGGCCGCCATCTACGAGTGAGTGCCGCCGGGGCGCGGGGCCGAGGGGGCGGCGCGGCCCAGCACGGAGGCCCTCGGCGCCAGCTCCGACTCCCCAGGCAGTTCCTGGCTCCCGGAGCCACGCGCTGGGTGAACATCGACAGCAAGACCATGGAGCGGACGCTGGAGGGCCTCAAGACGCCCCACCGCTACGTGATGGATGACGCCCAGATGCACATCTACATGCTGATGAAGAAGGTGGGCACGGGCGGCGGCGGGGCCGGGCGGCGGGCCGGGTGCCGCGGCCTGACGCCCTGCTCGCCCAGGACTCCTACCCGCGCTTCCTCAAGTCCGAGCTCTACAGGAACCTCCTGGCCGAGGCCGTCATCCCCCCCGAGACCAAGAAGCGGTGAGCGGCAGGGCGGGGGGCACCCGCATGGCGGCAGCCCAGCCCGGCGCTGAGCCGCCCGCCTCCGCAGGGTCTTCCCCTTCATGCGCAAGCAGCGGCACTCCAGCCCCAGCCCGGCCCTGCTGCTGCCCGCTGGCGACGCCGAGGCCAAGGCGGAGGACAAGCCCCGGGGCCCCGCTGCCGCCCCCGTCCCCGAGGAGGAGGGCTAGGGCCTGCCGCCCCGGCTGCCTGCCCCCGGCGGAGGACTCGCGCCGCGAGCTGCGGTGGCACCCGCCTTGGGCCCCCCGAAGCGCCGGGACCCCTCTGCCCGCGCTCGGCCCCAGCACGTCCTTCCCTGTCACTGGACCCTGCCTGCAGTAGCACCGAAGGAGAGAAGCCATATGCCCCACAGCAGCCCCCCGCCGGGGGGGAGGCCGGCCCCGCTGCCCCACGCCACGGCAGCCGGCCCCGAGGCACCCGCAGCCGGGCCGGCTTGGCATGGGGCCGCTCCGTCCCCCCCGCCCCTCGTGCCAGCTCGGTCCACAGAGACAATAAAGGAGCCCGTGGGCACCGTGCGGCGGCTCGCGTGCTTTCGGGGGGTGGCGGGGAGGCCGTGGCAGAGTGGGCACGGGGTGGGTGGGAGGCCCACGCGGCTGTGGGAGCCCCTCTGCGGGCAGAGCTGGGCCCCCCGCGAGCCCACGCGGACCCACATATGGCACACGGGGAGGGCAGCATGGGTCCTTTCAGGCCGGGCCAGAGAAGCCCCCGGGCCATCAGCCACCGAGCCTGAGGGGCACCAGGGCTGGCGGCGGTGCGCAGGGACCCCCGGCCGGCGGCTGAGCTGCTCTCCCGCCCGCATACCCTTAATCTGAGCAGCGGCTGAGCATCTCCCGGCAGGATTATCCCCCCCCAGCGCAGGACCCCAGCTGCAGGGGATTACCGCTGGCGGTTATATAAGCAAGCCGGTGGCTCGTGCCTCGCCTGCGCTCAGCCCCGAGACGAGCCCCCCTCCCGCGCACAGCCCCGGGGAGAGCTGCGCAAGGCCCGGCCCTCGCACGGCGCTGGGGCCCGGCTGCCACGGGGCAGCGACAGATGGTCCTGCGCGCCAGGGGACACCGCGTGCCGCGCGGCTCCCTCCCGCTCGAGCCAAATCCAAGATCCGGGGTGAGATTTTAAGCCGCTGGATTGCGGCAGGAATCCCGGGTGCAAAACCAGGTCACCGAGCCCCAGGCGGGGGGAAGGGACTGGACGGCCCAGCTTTGCTACCTAACCCCGGCTCCGCTTGGCAAGGTCCCCTCTCCCAGCCTGTCACCTCCGCTGCAGCGGCGCAGAGGCACCTCTGGGTGCCGAACAGACCCACGGACAGGGCCCCAGGCACACGGCAAAGCCACCCCGCAGGAGTTGGCAGTTAGAGAGCGGGAACTACCTCTGCTCCGAGTTCAGAGTGGCCAAAGGCGGAAAGGAGCAGGAGATGACCCACACGCACAGCAGCCCCAGGGGCTGCTCGCCCCGTCTTTCTAGCAGCCTGGTGCTCCGCGGCTGGAAGGGAAGAGCAGCCTCTTCCCGCTACGCTTCAATACAGACAAGCCACGCTCCTGCTCAACGCCCCTGGCTCAACCCCAGTTCAGGCAGCTGGTTCAGAGCGTCCCCGGCGAAGCCTCGTCCAGGGTGAGCACCACCACCATTACAGAGGGGAACATCCCACTTCCATCATTTCCATGACAAAGGGGAGGCGTGCGCTTACTTTCCTAAGACCAAAGACAAGCCGCGAGCAGGGAAGCATCACCAGGACACTTGGATACCTCCCAGCAAGGGGGTTTCCTGCCTTCGGGAACGCGAAGGGCTGCCAAAAATCCCCAACTCTTGCTCAGCTGTTCGTTAGCAGCAACGGCAAAAGCAGGGCACCATTTACAAACAATGCAAAAGAGGATTTATTGAAACCATTATGGTTAGACCAAGTCCTATACAGCACAATTTGCAATAAGTTAAAGAACCAAACCAGTCTTAGTGTTAAAAAAACAACACTAATACATAACACAGTGATATATGCCATCATCACCCATCTGAGTTATTGAATCAAGGCACAAAGTCATTCATTAAATACAGCAAAAAAACAATTACACAGGGAATTAAGATGGAAAAAGGACTTGCTTTGTTAAGAGAGTGCTGATTTGGCACTGATGTTTGTAACTGAGCTGCCACAGGGAGATTTGGGTCTCCAAACAACGTGGAAACATAAATGGGCAACTTAAAGCCAGAGAAGCCCCCCGGAGCTAAGAGTGCAGCTCTCCGGAGGGAACCTGTTCAGTGTACCTACCAGAGAGGGTCAGGTCTGCGGAGCGACCTGAGGAGGGAGAGCGCCGAGACAGTGTCATTATAGTAAGAATACAGTCCAGGTAAGTTGTCCCCTGCAATGGGAATTTCAGTGGGATATAATCTGCATCCAGCATGCAAATCCGATTAGCATGCAAGCGCCGGAGCTTCCCCGCAGAGCTCTCGCCGCCACGCTCCCGGCTCTGCCCCAGCCAGCAACCGTACACGGTGCCCAGCTGCACCCACCGTTCATCCCGGCACAGGCTCGGGGCTGGCAGGGCTGCGACGTTTCAGCCCTTTATCATGCTGAGCAAACAGGCAACCTAAGCTGGGGGACGCGGCAGAGGAGCCTGCCTCCACCCCTAGAATCACTCCAAGGAAAGTCTGGGAAGAGGAACAGCAGGGGAAATGCACCGTTTGCAATGCAGGGCACTTTGGGGCTTCTCCAGTGCTCTCCAGGGAGCTTCTCCCAGCTTCCTCCCCCTCCCGGCACAGCCTGGGTGCCCCAGTGCTCTGCTCTGCCTGCGGCACAGCTCTGCAGAGCCCAGCGGGCCCATCGTGCACAGCTCTGCGTGCAGGCAGAGCCACAGGCCGCAGGAGGCAGCGGGGGCAAGTGCATTACTTAGGCGACTATCGGACCGCCTGGAAGCGGGAGGTAAGCGTCCAGTCGGACCACTGATGCTGCATCTGCAGAGGCCGGCAGCAGATGCCGCAGCTCATTTTGCTGCCAGATTTCAAGATGTGCGCACAGACCGAGGTTACAACAGCTGCCTGCGCCAGGAGCTGCCCAGCAGCAGGTCAAAACTCAGTGGATGCCACAGGAGAGGAACCAGTGCCTGGACCCGCACAGCCCTGCACAGGTTTCTTATCTTACAGTATTTCTACACATGCCCTGATTTGAGATAACTCAAGGGAGGAAGGCACCAACTAAATCCTCTCCAGCACCAGCAAAACTTGAGAGAGGGTTTTTTAGGATGCAAACTCCATCAGGTTAAGCCAACTGTCTTCTGTCTGCCTTCTGCTTGCCAGCCAACGTGACACCCAAGCAGCGTATGAACAGGGGCTGTGTCTCACAGTGCAGCTGGTGTGTGGACAGCAGCTCCAGGACCGAACAGCCTATTCCAACTGTTTTCCAGGCTTTGCACGCTGTTTTTGCAGCATGCGCTGGTGCCCGTCAGGAGCAGGGCAGTGCACACATGCCATGCGGAAGATGTCTCCAGGGGAGACATCATCTTCACACAGCAACCTGTCCTAACCAGCAAGACCCATTCCTTTGGACAGCCAGGCTGAAAACTTGCAGAGATCTGCACCCCAGGGTCCTTACCCAGCATCACTTCCACTCCCTGGAAGGCAGACGGGTGGCACAGGGCTGTCCTTGGAGCGGTGCTGCAGAGAGCTTGTGCCATTCCTCCCAGGGGCTCGTGTCTTACAGCATGCCCACCTCCTGGCAGAGGAGAGTCCTTGGAGAAGGCTCCTCAGCAGCTGCAAGGCTGAACAAGCATTTGCAGGACAGCTGGCATTACCATTTGGGTACGGGGCTCCCATGAGTGACATGCCCAGGTCCCAGGAGAGGCTGAAGTGCAATTCTACTCTCAAAAAAAAAAAAAAAAAAAAAAAAAGAGCATCCTAGAGCCCCCACACCTTGAAAGCAGCAGGAAAGTGTCTATACCAACAGGGATCAGCCAGCCTGAGCTCACGGTGGCTTTTATATCACCTATAACCACCTGGGGCAGGGGGAGGTGTTGATGCATTCATCGGGTAGGTGGGAGTCCAGCTCCCTCCGAGGTGCCAATGCTGCAAAGCCTGACTGGAAAGCCAGCGGCACTAAAGTCAGACACAGGTAGGTTTGTGTGACAGTAGAGTGAGGAACGTGGGGCTGTTCTTAGGAGAAAAGGTCGTTTTCTAAGTAGAATGACACTTTAATGCCCTACTGGCCCGGGTAACACCTAGCCACATTGTCAGTCGTCGCTGGGGTCTTTCACGACATACACCCCACTACTACCAAACCCAGGAAAGGGTGACTGCAAATCAGCCTGTGGCCAGGCACCCCTCCAGTAGTCAGGAAAGCTCACTCAGAAAGGTAATTTAACATCACGCATCGAAGCCCCACATCTCCTCACATAAGCACCCAAGAAACAATCAATTCAGGCATCCCCAGCAAGCACGTGTTTTCCTCCAGATACAGGCTGGGTCAGCCTGGCTCTGTGGACACAGAGGGATTGAGAGGAAAGCCCTCTTCCCTGAACTGACAACACTTCAGTGGAGGCCAAGCACTGAAGTCCCCTCAGCTCCAAGGACGGGTGCTCTGGCAGCTGCTCCCACAGCCTGGGTGTACCCAGACACTGGGGGCACCTTCCCACCAGCTGCACTTTGGTTTGCGGATCAAGAAAGGCAGCTTCTCATTCGAAACCATGATCTGGGTTTGCTAAGTGTGCTGCTGCAGAGGAGAGGCAACTTGGAGGATCCTGGGCCGGGGCAGCCTCTCCTGCTCTCAGCACGCTCACACTCGGCTGTGGAATCGCATCCTGTAGAGGCGGTCCCGGATGTACTGCTCGTTGTCCAGAGCCACCTGGCTCAGCCAGATCACCTTGCTCTCAGAGACATCCTCTTTCAGCTTACGCTTCATGAGAGACACAAACCCCGGTTCCTGGCTGGGCTGAGGCCCCCTCAACAACACGTAGCAGGCGTGACGGCTCCGCTCAAACAGCGCGGCTGTAACACAGAGCAGAGGCTTAATGTTGGACACCCTGCCCAGCCTAAGCAAAGGTCTCTGTATTCAGATGACTGGCTACGAGGCCCGACACTGCACCCACAGAGCTCAGGAGGTACCAGTAGATACCAGAAGGCCAGTGTTCGGGAACACTTCCTTGCTGGAGGGCTGGAAGGAGAGGACTTACCATTGAATGCAATTATTTGGTCTGTACTATTGCGGAGCTCCAAGAGGACATTAGTGTAGGAAGGATGGAAGAGATACAGCTTCTGGAGAGCAGCTTTGGATCTCTGTAACCAACAGGACACTGTCAGGACACAGACCCACACGTACCCCAAACAACAGCACCAGGCTCGCCTATTACTTCACGCTTGACAGACTGCATTCAGTGACACTAACCCATGTCTGCCAAACTCATCCTGCCTGATGCCATCAGCGCCAGCGTTGGGATCTTGCTTACTGGCTGGTACCGACCTCCTCTCTACCCATGCTTCCTGCAAATGGCAGGCCTGTCCGCTACGCGCAGGAGACAGATTTTGCCTTAGGGCTGGCTGAGTGAGCAAGGGAAGCACAGTAAGCTCACTTGGTGCTCAGGCATCCTCGCAGACACCAACTGTCACTAACGCTGCCAGCCCTCAGCCCAGCGAGCTCCATCACACAGCTGAGCTATGCACTCAAGGCTGCCAGATACCGCCTTGGAGCACAGAGGGGATATGCACGTGGCCATGGGAGGACACCCGCTGAGGGATCACTGCGTGCAGTACTGCTGCTGAAAGCTCCAGGCCAAGCAGCAGCAATGTCAGAGGTACCGACCCAGCAGCTTCCCACGGCGCTGTGCCAAGGCAGGGCTCCTGGGCAAGCCAGCGACTTTGCTCACTGAGCCGGTAAGTCCTTGTTCTCCACGTAGCTGAGCTGAGGACAACAAAAGCTGGGAATTTCCACTAACAGGGAAGCGGCCAAGGACATCATGAGGATGCCATATAGACCAGACCATGCGCAGAGGTCAGTCTGCTCCTAAGTCAGAAGCACCCCCCACCCAGTGCAGAGGGCTGCAGTATTAGTGCCACAGACAGGGAAAAGGGGGGAGCTCCATCCAGTTCCGGGGCAAGGTCTGGAACACAGCAGCCATTCAGCAGCACTCACTGTTTCATTTCCTGGTATCTGGTATTCCCCCCAGAAGAGGAAGGTGGACCGGTGATCGGCAGTTGAAAGCGTGGCTGGTCCCGGGCTCTCTGCTCTCGAGTTCAGCTTCAGGTCCCACTGGACTGCTCCAGAGCCAGCCTCAACAATCATGACCTAGCAGGGAAGAAAGAAAAGGAACTCGTACCAAAGAGCTCTGCAAGCCGTGGGAAGAAGTCAGTCAGCTGTCTACCCTACATGGCCTATGGGAAGGAGTATCTGCAACATGGCAAGATGAGGTAAAACTTGAAGCTGAGCATCACAGAATTGTTAGGCCTGAGGTGGGCCATGTCAGAGTAGAGTCACAAATTCTGCAGGCTGTATCAGGGGGTTCAAAGCTCTGTCTTTGAAGTCACTTGCTGAGAAGAGAATTAAAGTGTCTTTAAGAATTTGTTGAAAGAGATTCTTTCCCAACCAAAAACTGCTACAACTAGCTGGAGAGAGAGCACATCCTACCAGGCACACCTCAACTCAATGCCTGTTTGGGCTGGGACAGGCAGAGAAAAGGGAAGCTGAAAGGAAGAACTTGCAAACCTTCTTCTTGTTGGGTCCGATTTCACTCTCAAGGACAATACCAAGAACATCGGGTTTGTAGTAACCAAGCAGCGGCTCACTAAGAGAGAGGGAGAGAATGGACAGATCATAACACACCCTGAGAAAGTAGCACCTCAGATGGCTTGGGTCTACCCTGTTCTTTTAGAGCAGCCTGTATCCTCCCACCAGCTCCCCTAGTAAGAGCCTTGACTGCTATAATGTTAGCTTAACCTGGTACCGCTTCCAAATCCTAGCCCAGGCCTAAGAGAGCCATGCTGCAGCAAACACAGAATGAATCAAAGTTTTGGGCTCCTCCATTTGGAAGCGGCACCTGGTACTTGCTAGCAGAGTACACAAAATGCAAAAAGCATGATCCAGATATGAAAATAGAACAGGCTTTTATGTTTTGGATGAAACAATACAATACCATATTGTTACAATACATTGTATACAATACAATATTGAAACAATACAATACAGTGTTATTTCATCCAGCACAGCAATGCTGCTGGGGAACTGAAGATGCCATATGCTACCCACCACAGCTAGCATTACCTCATAATATGGGACACGTTGAGAGTCCACAAGTTCTGAAGATTTTGTCCATTGATCAGCATAGCCATCTCTGACGTTACAATCAAGATGTTCTCTCCTGACCCACCAGGAATTTTTGCCAGGTAGCGAATGTCCCCAGAGCTAAAAAGAACAGAGAAATGACTGGGCTTTCTTGGCTGGAGATGCTGGCTTGTTCTACACAGTAAAAAGTCAGAGGCTCGAGATAAGAAAAGACAAGCTCAGCTGAGAGGCAAAGCACCAGGCTCTGCAGTTGCCACACATTGGATGAACTGTCTGAGGTAGCCTGCACGCAAATTAGAAACCCCAGGCTGCTTTCTGTGAAGCCCTGACGAGGCCATCGACACCAGCCCTCTCACAGAGGCCTGAATATGCTCTTAGGCCAACAGGGACACAGCCAGGAAAGAGCAAAGTCAAAGCAAGCCATCCCGTCAGGAACACCAGTACCCTCCAGTCCACCAACAGCCACGACATAATGCCATACCCGAGAAGGGGTAAGCGGTGTGTTGTGTGGTCGATGTTCTTCTCCCACTGAGGATCTTGCTCAAGGTTGGGAAGCTTCATTTCCATCCCAGTTGCTGCACTGTAGAGATTTTTCAGGGAGTATCCATAGAGAGAGTTTGCTGTGCAAAGAAAGCAAGAACGATGTAGATAAGTTATCCTGCCCTTGCTCTGTACTCTACAAATTTCCAGACCACATCTGAAATGAATCTGACAGATCAACTGTATTTTTAGGGCTTACATCATAGAGCTGTAGTGGTATTTTGACACTCAGGTTTGCTTTAAATGCCTTTATCATCTTATCTGAGTGTTCCACTTGTGATTTAAATGACTACTTAAAACTTTATTTTTTCAAATAAAATTACTATTTAGTGCTAGTCAAGTATGCAAGAAACCTGAATTTAAGCAGAAGGATCCCCTTCTCTTGGCCTTGAATAGCTCTTTCACTAGTTGAAAGCACAGCATAGCTTTTGAGAACTGCAAAATATTCTTTCAGACTACCGCTTAGTAATGACTGATTTCACAGTTACAATCACTCTTTTTGATTAAAATTTCTAAATTTAAATCACAAACAGATTCACACCTGTATAGAAAAGGTAGTAGTAGGAGTCAGGCTTCAGAGCAAGCCTGATATAACGAGCCTTCCCATCCACGTTCAGGCTTCCAGTGGATCCTATCTGTTTGCCATCTTTTCCTGAATGGATGAATGTCTTAATCTGCATAGGAGGAAGAAGGGAGGGAAAACAAAAAACAAAAAAAAACAAGCATTAAAGTTGCATTGCACTGTTACTGCTCAAACTCAAGGTGGTTTCCAAAGCTTCTGAGCAGCTAGTACTGAACAGCAACTGAGCAGGAACAACATAAGCTGAAGATGCAAAGCCTCTCCCTGTTTTGGGAGGAGTGGGTACAGGTTACATGATCCCTCCACTGTGAATACTTTTGCCTAGAAGCAAGTCTGAAAACCATTTCCAGCACAGCCACTTGCCACAAGATTTTACCACCTCTGCCAGCCACCTGTGATCCAGGCTGGGACAGCAAGCCCCATCATCACTAAGGACAGTGAAGATTGATTCCAGCCTAAAGGTGGAGAGGACCTAAAGGCAGAATCAAAGCACCTGATGGAGTAGGGGGAAATTTGGCTTTTCGTAGCACCTGGCATAGCCTGCTGAAAGCACTGTGCTGCTAGACCAGCTAACACAGCTCTGTTTCTCTCCTTGCAGGCCTGAGAAGGGTTGGGAGGACCCACGTTCTAGGCACGCAGGAGCTCTGCTACATATTTTAAGAGCCCTACTCTACTTCTGCTAAAGCTGACAGGAGTCCACGCAGAATTGAAAAGCCAATGGGTTTCTTTATATTCTTTGTGCAGGCACCAGCGCAACAGCATCCATTGTAAACATTTCAGCTGGGAGAACGAAAACTAAAACTAGGATCAGATTTAAATGAATGAGAAACCGTCATGATCTGGGGAGAGCAATGCACACTGGGCAAAAGAGAAACATCAGACCAAGAGAAACTGCATCCACCAGAGATGCCAAGTCAGGCAGGAACCGAGACCCCTTCCTGTTCCTTGAGAGGGAGAAACCGGGAAACAGAAGAAAATCTGCTCTTCTTGAAGTGAATCCGGAGAGTCTGGTGGGAGAAGAAGGGATTGAGCTTGCTGGGGAGAATGAAGGACACAGCTGGAGAGGTAGAGCAACACATCCACCAGCTCTTCCCAACCTCCTGCACTGGGAGGAGACACACACCATCTCTGGATGAACAGCTTCACCTTCCCTCGCAAGCGCTGGTTCAGCAGTTGCCCCAGGACGGTAGCAGCCAATGATATCCATGTAACAAATGAGGATACACAACACAAATAAACAACACCTTACTCACTGCACTGTTTTATAACTCTACGAGCTGCTACAGGCAATGTGTCCTGAAAAAACACCGTTTTTTTCTGGATGCATTTGTGCTGAAGCTCACCGCAGGCAGGGGTCATTCAGACTCGCAGAAAAACAGCCATCTAAACCTCCTGCTATCCAAGCAGACAGACCCTTCCCCACGGACAGCCCAAAGCTCTGCCATTTCAGGAAACAGCAGTATAATCTAATCAGGAAAATTAATGTTCAACCCAAGCCCTTGTTAGCAACAAAGTTAATTCACTTAAGTACTAACCCTCCCTTCCAACGAGACTGTCTTTTTGCAAGCTGCAAAGCTCCATTCGAGCTGCACACATTTTGTGTGTTCTTTCTCAAAAAAAAAAGTGTACTTTTACTTAAGTTGACAGAGCTCTTGCCAAGTCCTCTGGGAAGGAGGGAGGGCGGAGCAGGAGAGTTTCATACCAAGATAGCTAGAAAAGTTAAATGGGAAACAAACTGTAAGGCAGCCTTACAGAACAGAAACTGCATTCAAACATTTCTTGGTGCCTAAGGAAAAAATAAAGTCTTTAGATAACTGGGATAACAAGTAGCAAAAAGCAACAAGGGAAGAAAACAAAAGAGAAATGTAGGAGTAAGAGAGGACAGAATTTCTGATGACTCTGGCAACAACAATGCCTCGGAGAGCAAAACTGAATCTGCTTACAGGGTGCTCTGGTATGAGAGCACAGGGTTCCCACTCCTCTGATCTGACCTGCAGGGAGCCAAAATTTCTGAATGCGTTATGCAGGACAGATTGTGCATGCAGAAGATGCTGCACCACTCAAACACAGATGCAGAACTATTCGTATAAACACACTGTTAAGCTGCATGACATTTCCCCTCTGAGAAAGGGGATAAGCAATACCGGAATAGAGATAAGGCAACAACTGTATCACTAAATGAACCCTAGTTAGAATTAACCAGCACAGTGACACCAGGAAGCAAAGTGGGCAAAGCAGACCATAGGCTCAGATATGAAAGATATCAAAAAGGCCAATAGTTGTACAAAAGCGCTGGCTGCCAGCACTTTAAGTTAAAGTCCCTACACTTTGATGAGACCTAAACCTGCCAGGATTTGTTCAATTCCATTTTTCTGAGTAGAGCCCCAGAAAACTGCAAGCTCATCTTGCCTGGGCTGACTCCACACACAGCCTACAAGCACGTAGTGAGGAGCACAGACTGAAAAGGGGGAGGGAATCCTATCAGGCTGCTTTTTTTTTTTTTTTTTAAGCCATAAAACACTAGCGTTGATTTGGGAGTATATCTCTGCAGGGTGGGAAAGAGCCTACTCCAAACTCGGAGGCTTCTGGGCAGTCCCTCTTAGATGTTGAGAGTGGAATCAAGTAAACATTCCTGCTGTGCCTAGTGGTCTGGCCACAGGGTTTATCATAGCTTTCGAGTGACATACCTTATCTTCTGCGGCAATAAAGATTATCAGGTCCTGAACGCCGTCACTATCCACATCTGGAATCGCTGACAAGGGAGTCAGCACAGTATAATTAGCTCCAAAGTCACTGGACTGTCTCCATTGAACATCCCCTAGAAGACATTGTTATTGGAAAACGTTCACTAACATGCACTTCAGGTTGAAAGGTTTTTAAATGCCCTTCTCCTCAAAGTACTTCGCAGGAGCGAGTCATTTACAGCCCATTAGCACCATAAGCCAATCAAATTTACACTCAACACGGGGTATTTTGTTGTATTTCTGCATTTCGACTAAGTCCCAATATCTAGGATTTCAGCTGATACTGGAAAGTAATCCCAGTTGCCCACACAAATGCATCCTAACATCCCAGGCAAATTCAATCAGCAGGCCACAAAGAACATCTTGCTTCTCCTGGCTGTAGGCTAACAAGCTTCCCAGCATGTTTGTGGCATGGAGAATCCTTTTTTGTGATCTGAAAAAATGACACTGTGTGCTGAAATTTGTGTAGATGCTCCTTTAAGACCATAAAGAAGTTAAATTCTAATCAGAGTATTCCAGCTCCTCCTGCTAAAATGCTTTCCTGGAACTTGACTCCTGCAGATCTTCCCAGTTGACATGGCCGGTCACAATTCAATTATAATCCCTATGCTCTCCCTTCTTTGGAGAAGGGGCACAGCATGTTCAGACAACCTCTTGGGTCTTTCGTGCTTTTTTGGGGTAAATTCAGGTAGCAGGATTTGGGTTTTTTAAACACTGGGGGAAGGGATCTCTTCAACAACTCAAAGTCAGTTTGAGTGGCTTTACTTGGATAAAATCCACCCTGGGCTGCTGGAGATTTTCCAACCACTGACCACATGCAGTGGAATTTGTTGGGGGCAGGGTGGGGGTGATTTATCAGGGTTTTTCTTTTTAAGGGCGACTGAAGGGACTAACTAGGTGCTCACAGAGGAAACGGTTACCCTCCCCTTTAAGCAGTATCACACACCGCAATCATCACTCCAGGAATGCAAAGAAGCATCTGTTCTTTGTCAGGAAGGCGGTTGCACGGCATGCCAAGGAATTTCTATGCTGCCCGCAATAATTTAAGACAGGTTGCATTTCCAGTATGATTCCTCCACAGCTTTCACTGAAACACTGAAAAAGTACTTGGATTTGTTACTATGACAACAGATGTGAACTAGAAGAGTGCCCCTAGGAAATAAGGGGAAGGCAAAGAATCTTACCCCTGCAAAAGGAAGGAGAGCACATAAGTTTTAAATAATTATATCCTGGCTTCCACACAGTCCAAAGCTACGATAGAAAGATCAGGCTGCTGAAATGCGTATTTAAACGCATGTGCCTCTATTCTTTGTTGGTTAGGCAGTGGAAGCAGTTTTTGGAAGAGTGTCTTACTGTTTCAAAAGGAAGTCTGATCTAACAGGAGGGGGTACCAGTGAGGCGGATTCAAAACAAAACATAGGACTTAAGAAGCTTTCATATTCCTAACACAGTCCTCCCGGAGCACGAATGGTGACTCCAGTCCCATCCTGCTCCGTTAACGGAAGACCTGACTACTCTGTCAGACAACCTAGAGTGCTACTGTGCTTCTTTAGAGTCCAAGATTACAGCAAAAGCAGGGCAACATAAGCCAAGATGGAAAGTAGACATGTACCTAGACAGGAAATCTAATCGGGGGTGAAGGGGGTTTTTGTTTGGTCTGGAAGGAATAATAAAAATCGGGACTTAGATGACTGAGTCCAGCTCTTACTTCAAGCAGCTGCAGAGGATGCGAGATTGCTCGCCTCAGACTCGTGGTGGTCCAGCAGCACGCAGAAATGCTGCGCTTCCCCAGCGGGCAGCCGTCGGCAGCCCACAGGCCACCTGAGCCAAAGGCAGCACCTTTAGTATTCGGTCGTGTTTGACTCTTCTCCCAGGTCCTCGCACACTTGTTTAACTAAACAGATGTAAACTCCTGGCATCCACAAGAGTGGATGTGAAGAAGCATTCCCCTTTCTGTTTTCTCTGAACCTATCCCTTTATAAAAGAACCAGGGAGCAATGAAGAACTGAGACAGTAAATCATTCCCTGTTCCTCTTTTCCTATCACTCACAATTTTATAGACACCTCTCTGCCTGTCACATTCTCCACACTGAAGAGTCCTGCTGTAGTCAGTGATTTCTTGCACAGTAGCAATTTCACACATCAGATCATTGTGGCTCCCTTTCTGCTACACCCCTTACGAGACCAGTGAGGACCTGACCTGCTCGCAGGGTTCACAGTGCAGGCTGCTGGCTGGAGGACAAGGTATCAAGAGAAGGTGTCGCAACACACTTATTCCTGGGCTCTTCCTTGGGACTCTGCTTCTGGCTACGGCCGAGATGTAATACTGAGCTACACAGACCTTTGCTTTGACCTGGAACAGCTCATCTTAAGCTTCTGTGTCCCAGTTTGCTTTTAGGATAAACATGCAGGAATGTTAAATATCCTACACAAACAGAAGAACACAATACCTAGAGTTTCTTTCTTGTTTTCTGAGGCCAGTAATTCTGCCAATAAAGAAAGCAAGGTTTAACACAACTTGAATTAATAGAAAAGCGCTAACTTTATAAGCATCTGAAGATCAAAAATACACGCCAGACACTTTCAGATGATAATCTGCTTACCTCTCCCCTTCAGTCTTCCCACGGGCAGAGGCTAAGCAAGCTAAGATCCCTGGAATCTCACCAATTTTCCACGACAGTGAGTGACAGTGAATCATTAACAGTTAAAGATTGTTCTGGCTACTGTTTTCAGCACAATGTGATGAAACTCAGACCTTGCCACCTTAAATACATCTAACAGAACCGGGGAATTTATTCTGATCTGCCCTCCTAACCTCCAGGTAAAGTCAACTGCACTAAGAAACCTCTTTCAACCTAGTTAAAGCCATAACAAAAAGGTAACAAATAAGTCTGCTTCTGGGTTATTCACTTTTCTGTCTGAAGCAGTTTTTTATCTTTTGCTTTTAACTTATCTATGGAGTGCTTTCTTACCGCACTGTTCCTATGACTCGTGGCTTAGCCTGATTCCTTCCCCATATGCTTGTGCTGTTTCTTTATGGTCATCTTTAGCTAAATGTCTTTGGCTCAGGAGCCACACTTCTGTGTTTTGACCTAAAAGCAACTACTCATTACAAGTCTATAAATAGCCTGTTTGAAAGCCTACTGATGAGGGAAAACTGTGCTAAGATATAAAGCAGTCTAGCTATATCCGTGTGTGTGCATGCATGTTTATGTGTATGTCTGTGTTCATTCCATCTATACAGGAAATAAAAAGCAACAGGAACAGTTTTCCTTCATGTTCATTAAAGCTGTACATCTTGCTATCTCTCCCCCAGTTTTTGGAAAAGAGGGGCTGCAGTATCAGACACAGAAGATGGGATCCTAGGCGTGTTTCCAAGGAAGAATGCACATTGTTCATAGCTTTTGCACAAGCAACTGCAAAAATGGAAATGTATTTCAGTCTTCCTCAGAGAGGCAAGTTCAAGGTGTAATCGATGATCACTGCCCTGTCCCTAGAGAAGTACAAGCACTCTTTACTCTCCTCCTCTAGGCAAGATGATGAAGAATCTTTCCATCTGCAGGCACAGACATAAAGAAAGCTTGCCAGGGAAACCATGAAAAATCCTAGGCTAGGGAAATAGACTGGCAAGTTCTTGGAGTTGGTGGTGGTAACTCAAGTACAAACTTATCCCAAGTGCTCTCCTTGATGACTTTTAGATCTTAAATCCCTAGACTGAGAAGCATCTCAGGTTTCTTTCCAACCTGTAAGTGTATAAAGCAACATGCACAGCTAGCAACAGCTTCTCCTATTTCAAAAGCTGTTGAAAAGTTGTTCTTATAATACTGTAACTGGCACGAAGCACAAGAGTCTGGCCTTCGGAACACGCAGGCGGAGAGGACAGGCACTTCTCAAAGGCCCAGCAAATGGCTCTGGCAAGGTTTTCAAGCTGATAAACACCCTGTGCACATCACTCACGTACCAGCACGTCACGCCGATGTTCCTAGCCTCAAAGGTCTGAAGGGCACTAAGTGAGGAAAGCAAGTAACGCCATCCCCTGTATTCCAGCGGGATCCTGCTCGCCACTCACCTGTCTGCTGGTCAACTGCAGTAAGAGACACCGGCTTCCCCACGACTAGGCAACCTGGGCCCTGAGCCCCACCGAGCTGCTTGATGCCACACTCCATCCATTCAACCTCTTCAGCAGCAGGCCTTTCCCAGAGTACGCTGCCATTCGTGCCAGACACAGCAGCGATGAAGGCACACGGAGAAGGCAGACCTGGAGAGAACACATGTCAAAGGGAGCGCTACCTATGTCTACCTTCGGTGCTCTCCACCAGCCCAGTGCTGTGACTTGTCTTCTTCCTCTCCCCACACAGCTAACCCGGTTTTCTCTCCCATTCCCACTGTCTTTCCCCTCGTCCCCATTTCTCCTGTGGCAGAAGCACACAGTGCCTCTAGCTCTGCAGTACAAAGCAGAACCAAAATGATGTGCAACAATCACACATGAGCACCTAACTCAGGACATTTGCCACAGCAGACTCATTCACCAGAACTAAAAAAGAAGAGCCCTCACCACAAGGCCTTCCGTTTCTGAATCAGTTACCTTCATCCAAACAGGATCTGTTGAAGCTGCTGCTGCCATTGCTAGCTTTGAACACAAAGATGACATCTTGCACTTTGTCCTTGTTCACATCTTCTATAGCCAGAAAGTGGTAGGCCACTGTAAAGGAGATCACAAGCTAGATCCTCGTAAAAACGGCCTGAATCAACAACAGGGCTAACTGGAGCAAAACACAAATTCCTAGAGACCTGCTCCCTGCCTCCCTCTGCGACAGTGTCACATCAGGACAAACTGGCTTCTGTACAAAGAACTGCATGTACATGAGTACTAAGGAGCAGAAGTTAATGCCCAAGGCTTTCCTTCATTTGCCATTCCCCAGAGGATTTGTTTTCCCATAGAGCCAAGCATCCAGAATTCAAAAAATGTCAAACAAAGAACTCTGCTCTTGGTGTGGGGTTGCTATTCCCAAAATATAAATAACCCACAGAACATCAAGCTCCAGATAAACCATCTTCCTCCCTCCCAGCTAAAACCAATCTCCTTTAGCTCAAAGTAGCAGAACTTCAGATTTAGGCATTAAAGCACAGAGCTGAGTCCCTGCTGGTGAGCACTATGTCTGCATTCGTAGCAGACATATGTAGCACAACCACTGCACATGAGACTGAAGAAAAGCATTCACAGAAGTGAACACAGAGCTACCAAGGATCAGTACCCAGGTTAAAGAGTCAATTAAAGCAAGCACAAATTTCTGCAATTCATCTCAAAAAGCAAGATGCATTTCCTCTTTACCCTTCCCTTTTAGCCACAGATAATTTAGAAAGTCATACTGATAGACAAAGAATGCCTAACTGTTCCCACACCCAAGCTCAAACTTCAAGGGAATATTTTATAGACCAAACTTCAATAAAGATTTATTTTCAGATAACCTTCCTCACTTTTTCCAAATGAGGCCAGTCTGCTACCTTGTTAGTGCTTCAAGAGCAGCATCTAATTTCTCTGTTAGATCCTGTAAACACCTCCTGGAAGGCCACTTCAATTATGATGGGCCATTGCATATCCAGGTCAGGCATTCACAGTTCTTGCTCCCAAGGGCAGCATCCCTGCAGGCCTGACTCCAGATCACTTTTAGGGAGAGTTCCACAATCAAAATTTATAACACAAAGGAAAAGGACTGTCGGTAAGTATTTCTTCTGCTACAGCAAGCTCACCTGCATTGTCATAGTTTTGGAACCACGTTCGTTCAGAAACAGGCCTCTCTGGGCAAGGAATGACAAACGAGAAAGCGAACACAATTATCAAACACAGAAATAATGAGATGAAGAAGGCAGCAGTGCGCCAGCGGGACAGCTGAGACAGTCGCGATGACTGCTTGCTGCCAACTCTTCTCTCAACAGAGTTTTCATGGTTCTCTTGAGCTTTTACATCCTCATTCTTCAGAGGGTGGATCTCAGCTTCTGAGTCTTTGTTATCCATCACAGCTCATTCATCAGTATTCAGGCACCCTTTTCCCCCTTCACCTACAACATCGGAAAGAGCAGTTAAAATAGATTTTGGAATAGAGCAAAAATGACAAAATATTCTGTCACTACCTGATATTGAAGCTGGAAACATTTAACAGTCGGTAAGGACACGAGTGCATTGTCATACAGCTGCATACAAAGTGACTGTGGTCCTGGAGTTCTCCCCCACGGAGCAAAGGGGAAAGCCTGTGGGATGCAGAAATACCACTGCTGCTTCGGAGGAGGAGGAAATCAGCACTGCTAAGCCTGGAGCATGGACAAAGAAGGCTACAAACTCTCAAGATCTCTATGCTGAAGGGACTGACGTGGTCTGTAGGTCTCTCTCATGAAAGAGACACCAAAAGCTCATTTCGATGAAAAGACTCCTTGCCACTTCCAGTGTATTTCAGTCTGATTCCTGGCTGGATAGGTGAAAGGAAACATCTCACTTTCATATCCTAACACAAAGAAATTCCCTAGCGTATTGAACACAGGAGCTTCCCCACCGGGAAGAGAGAAAGAGAGAAACACCAAAGTATTCCATTTAGGAACAAAGCAAAGGTATTCAACACCATCTCACATGAGAAACCACTTGATATTGTTTTGCAACCCAGTCCCAAAGAAGGCAAGAGCACCATTACTTACCTCCAGGGAGTAAAAAGAGGGCACGACTTGAGACTAAAATTGGCCAAATTGGATTTCATCAGAATGGAAGAGCTAATAACTGCTATTTTAGTTTCTCCTGCTAGAAACCATTATCTCTAATTACTGAAACTGCACTTGGGGAGGACAATTCCCCCTTCCTCCAAATAATGGAATCATTTTTCTTCAGTTTTTCTGATTAGCGTCTTTCTGACACGATAGGCCAGGCTCCTCTCTCCCACTCTGGAGGGCTGTAGCAAGCACAGCAAAGCGCAGAACCTGCATGCAAGGAGGCCCTTATCCAAGAACTTCCTATTGCAGAATGCACAGCCCCAAAACCTTCATCAGTTGGCCCAAAACAAAACAAAACAAAACAAAACCACCCTGCTCCTGGCACTCACATAGGTGATTTCAAAGCAGCAAACTGACAAGCTCTGTCAGAATACCTTGAGCTGCAGCTACAATAACAGGTTTTATTTGGTTGTTAATTTGTTCTGAGAAGGGAAAAAGAAAAAAAAAAGGCAGTCAGGGACAGAAGTCTACAATTCAATGTCCACAGTAATAATAAAAGTCAAATATGTATTTAGTTTTCAGGCCTCTAACAGTGTTCCATTAAAAAAAGGAAGGAAAGAAATAAGGAATACCACATTCCAGTAGCCTTGGGAAAAGCTGCATGACAGTGTGTCATAAGAAGTCATATCGGAGCAAATAAACATGGCAACCAAGCCAACTTTCCATGCCTGCACCCTAACAGTCACATGCCTAGATTATCTGCCTGCACAATCTGCTTCCCCTGTAGAAAGCCGCTTCAAACTCAATCACCAGTACACAATACAGAGGTTGTGCGTTCCAGTCCAGTAACAACAGTACTCCTTGTATCTCCTGTTTTATGCACAAACTCATTTAAGAAGAGATGAGAGTCACCCTTGGGAGGCCAGGTGCCTCCAGGCAGATGCCATACAACCCAAAGTCCCATCTCTCTGGTCTTCAGGGATTCAGCAAGCGCACTGCTGTGCACGGTGCCTGGCCCTGCATCACAAGAGTCCCCACAGAGAACCAAGCAGCAAAGAGCAACCACTAGAAAGCCCCTTACCTGGGGCTGGCTCACACGTGAGCTCCGTTTTGCACTGGACAGCCAAGTTCAGTGAGAGGAATGGAGAGTCCAGCAGGACTTTGCACAGGCATGCAATAAAAGAGCAATTGCTTGCATGTTGAGGGCATCCCACTCCCACCGTGCGGGAGAGCTACAGAGGCCCCTTCTGGGTACAAATCACCAAAGGGCAGCAAAGCTACAGCAATGCAGAAGGTTGAGTGACTCGGACAGTCTGACATGCTGTCAGTCACCTAGCTAACCACATCGTTTATTGGACTTGTAAGGCTGTATTTATGAAGCACTTACTCCAGACTAAGAACACAGGCATTTCTTCTATGACAGTACATCGAGTACAAGATCTCACTCCAGCCAATTTAATTCAAGCTGCACAACACCATGCAAGTTCAATTAAATCGATAATGTAGGAGCCGTGGCTTCTTCCAGAGATCTGCACTCCAAAGACCTCATCTGCCCTTCGTATCAGCCTACCAGCAACAAGAGGCGCAGCTCCATGAGGCTGGGTATTTCAAAACCAACGGCAGCGCTTGATGGAAACTTGACAAGAAAAGTCAGTGGCAGATTCCAAACATAAAAGATGAGGGGAAAAAGCGTTGTGCGTCCAGCCTTCCCACCCCGACCTGGCCACCGTGCCGGTGCGCTGCTTCGTTGTTACAGCGGGGAGCCAGCAGAGCAGCTCTGAGTAGGACAGCCATCAGGAGGAGCTCCCAGTCCTTGAGAAGGTTCAAAGTTCAAGTCCCCAGTCACAGGCTGAGCAAATAATTTACTGCGGTCAGCAACGATAATAATTAATGGAGTCAGCAACAATAATAATTTACTGGAGTCAGCAACGACAGCCTTCACCATCATAGTAGGAGAGAAAGAAAGCAGGAATCGGTTACATGAGCTCACTCCAGGACTTTTCTTGTGATGAGCCAGATGGCTCATGTTGCTCTGACATACCTGTCTTCACCGTGGCAGAGAGACGGCCCTTCTTGCACACTGTGGTAACTACCCGTCTGCAGCACAGGCCGCGACAGGGCAACCCCGACCGGCCTCCCCAAACGGTCACGCTGGAGTATAAAGCTGGGGAACTTCTAGGACAGAGCTGAGTGCTTCCAGCACCTACATTTCTTCCCGAAAACAGTACAGAGCAGCAAACACAATTCTACTCTCCTGGTTCAAAACTGACACCATCTCAACGTTGTACTGAAGGCCTATTTTTACAGCTCATTATAAATCACGCCACCGTCATTTAGAACGGGATGAGAACAATAAAAAACAGTGGTAATTACACTGACAGCCCCAGCAATTCCCCTTCTTTTGCAGGAATGACCCTAGGAGACACTGCTTACAAAGAGCCCTCAATGCCTTTAAAGCAATTCTTTTCTGTTTTCTTTCAGCATTTGAATAACGCCCTTTGCACTCCTGCCAGAGTATATGGAGTGCCAGAACAATGATCAGAGAGGGCAATGGCAGAGACTCAAACATTGCAGGAAATCCCACTGCCGCAGTTGCCAAAGTACATGCTAGCAGCATGTGAAACAGCCTGATCTTTGAACAGCAAAGAAGCCCGGTAATCAGTTTAATCAAGACAAGCAGAAAACGACAGTGTGCATTTTCAGATGATTTTACCCTCCTCCAGCAGCAGACATTTTGTCTCCCTTTCGCAGGAGACACAAAATAATCCACTAACAAGTTCAAAGCGTCCAAACTCCTTGCAGTGAAATACGCAGCAACGGAATCGCCTGTTCCTGCATTATTAACACACACTGCATACACTTGATATTGTAGCTAGCATCAGCTCTCTGCTCAGCAACAGCAGGCCTCACCAAGAGAAGCCGCGGGAGAGAAACTTCCTAAAAAAGGAAATAATAAAAATCCCCACACAACGTACCCAAACGGGCACTGAACGCACACACTCCAGAGAGCGTTCTAGTATGGAAGGGTTTCGCGTCTCATAAAATTTTATTTGCTGGTATATGCTTCCATCCACAACGCAAACCAGGCGGTCTCCAAGCTCTAAAGGCTATTCGTCCCCATCAGTATTAGAAGCTAGGAGCACCCACTGTTCAGCGTGAAGGAGAAACTAAGACTGTCCCTGTCCCACAGTAGCAACAGTGCTTTCAGGACCAACACACGGCTCCTCAGCATAACTCACCTTCACGGGGCACTCGCTTTCCTCTTCTCCCGAAGCTACAACGGAGATTTACAGATTTCCTCTGATCGACCAATCGAACCAGTGAAACTCCTGCAGCAAGCGGTTGACGCCAAACTGCAGCTAAATCTAAAAGACAAGCTATCATTATCGATCAGCTGGAAGTGCTTCAAAGTAAAGAGAACAGCAGAAAATCACCTGTATGAGAACCAGTGAACTGAAACCATTTAAATATCACTGTGACAGAGGGTTTAGCTCATTTTCCATCCATAAGATACTGAACCACAACATTTCTAATTACAGTAATCTCACAAGATGCCGGTTCTTCTGGGAAAATTTCTGGCAATGTATCATACTAGATTTACTGTTCAACATGTTTATATCTTTCATGGAACAGCGAAGTCAGACCAGGACTGGCCATTTTAGAAACCAAACACAGCGTTTGGGTTTTGTTCCTGTTTTTGCTGTTTCAGACCCCTTACAGCTGAAAGGTCTCCTTTTTGTCAGGCAGAAATTTTTGAAGCCATAATCATAGTTTGCAATCAAAAATGGCAAAACAGCTTCCAAATTCCGCTCCGCACAAGACGCAGCGTTCCCTTCACGGCTGTCTTCCCACAAGGAGGCTGCTCAATTTTGATCCAACGCACCACGCGGCACTGCAGCAAACTCCCTGGGCAGCCACCCGCTGCAACACCACCGGGTCAAACTCTTCCCCTTCCTGCAGCCCCGCTTACAAGAGCGTCTAGGCAACAGGAAACATGCACAAAATTTCCCCAAACTCAGGAGATTTTCCTCTCCAGGTGCACTCAGAGTTCACTCCGTTCCTGAGCCTGTAGTTTTGCTGGGTCACTTGCAGCTTGTGACTCTTTCTTGATAGCACGTCACAGCCGCTGGTTTGCAGGGAGAACGGCCCTGAGGAGACCATCCCCTTCTGGCCGCGGGGTGCCCCCCGCTCCTTCCTGCGTCCTTACAGCTTGTTTGTAACAACACGCTTTGTAACGCAGAGCGCACCGCACAGGCGCACAGCCGAAGGCTCAGAGCTGTATTCTGCTGCTGGAGTTGCCTTTTTTTCTCCTCCCCTCACTCTGCCTATTTTGTCTCCATCATCAAACTTCTCTTGAAAACACCAGCTACTTCTTAAACGACACTTAGCCTTCCAGTGCAGACAACTCATGCCAGAGTGCATTCACAGCAAGCGAATTAGAAAACTCTCCAGGATACAAGTAAATGTCATTTCAGAAAATTATATATCTGACATTTTCTAAAAGTCATCTTTTCCAGGGCAGTTTTCACTACAGTCCAGGGTTCAAGTAGAGAGACTTGATCTGTTTAGTTGAGAAAAAAACATGTTCTACTACTCTTTCTACGAGGGCAATAGAAGAGCAAACTCCTCCGAGACGAAGAACAGGATTAAAGCAGCAAAGCTACCCAGGACTGATTACAGGCTAGGGCAAAAATAATTAACAAACAAAACCACGTATCATATATCACCCCAGAACTTCTAAATTGCACTGGATTACTCACCTTTAGCGATTACTGGAGATCCCTTGCATTAACGTTAAAAAGTACTAGTTAGCAATATATTTGTATCTGTAACAGTGACTGTCAGACACATACCCTGTTTATCCACAGGGCTTCCCAGTTTGCATCAAAAGCACAGTGACTTCTCCACACTTCCAGAGAGTTAACACATCAGCAACTCTGGGGAGATCTCCAGTCACAAAAACTCTTTAGAATAAACTGCAGTCATTTCATATAAGTTCATTAAAAAGACCAAAAAGCACATTTTATAAGGTGAGCACTTGTTTGGCACATCGCCGTTTACTGCAAGGGTCACGGACTCCGTGCCGCCCCCCGGTCCTTGCTGCCACGAGCTCGCGAGGCTTACAGCAGCACGAAGCAGTGGTCGTGTTCCACCTGCTGCTGCCTTGACCAGCCCTCCCCAAGAGATCGCTCTTCTCTCCCCCCCGCAAAATTCGAGAGACTGAATTTTTCTGTTTTCTTTTTCCCCCTTCTACTTTTACATCGCAGAAAGATCGCTGACAGGCCCTTCCACCCCCACACCTAGGACCCAGTCGTGCTGAGCCTCCCAACTCCAGCCTCCACACGCAGCCCCTCACAACAGGGCCTGCTTCTGACCTGGCATACAGGAGGGCCGGCTCAAGTTACGCTAGCTGCACATTTGGCTGCCTCTCCCTTTGAAGTCCGTGACTCTCGGTAGCTACCTAAGAAGTTTTCACTTTCCAAAATAAGGGAAAAAGCGTTGAAAGAGAAATAAAATCACAATTTAACATATTAAAATATTTTTCTTTCTGCAAGAAACCCTTTAATTCATGCCTGCAGAGTAAGTTTGCGACTTGCTGGTGAAAAGAGAAACAGGTGTTTGAGACCCCTCTGCAGAAAGAGCATGGAAAGTTTTGTGCTGGGTTCTGTACAGGTGAAGGGGTTTTGTTTTTTGCTGTTGTTTAAGATATAGACCCTCATTTCCAAGTGCTGTGTGTCTCCTTAGGACTCGTATGTGGCCTGTCAGCCACAAAGCATAAACTAACTCAGGTCAAATGGAGGATCAGAGCAACAAGCTACTTCGGCCCAGTCAAAGGCTTTCTAAAAGGCACTAAATTTGTTCCCAGGCTTCTTGACACGGCTTGGAGCAACTTCTCGGGCTGCTTAGCTCAGACAGCAAACCCTCCCCACCGGGGGAACGCGGGGCGGGATGGGGCGCAGCGGGAAGCGTGCAGCAGCTGTGGTCCTTCACGCACAGCGACTGAGCACCACCGCTGCCCCCCGGCACCCGGCTGAAGGCCGCGGCGGCAGAGGCAGGCGCTGGAACGGACCCTCCTGCCAGCGAGCTCCTACTCATCAGCAGCTGCCGGGCGGTGAGGCTAACCGGGGCGCTCACGTCTCGCTTCGGCTGCGGCCTCCCGTTCCAACCCCGCGCGGTTTCTGTCACCGCGGCGCCCGGTTTGGGATCGTTCCTGCTGAGCTACTTCAGGTTTCCTGCGGCAGCACCGGACGCCGCGGCGGCAGCGCAGGCCGCAGAGGCAGTGCCGGTTTCTCCCCCTGCCCAGGCGGGCAGACGCGCAGCGGCCGGACGCTCACACGCGGCGCTGCGGGACCCGCAACGCTGCTGCGTTTAACGCCGGGAGGCGGAGCGCGCCGGGACGGGCCGCGGGAGAGGCGCCTCGCCGTCGGCGCCGGCACCGGGGCGGCTGGAGAGCGACGGGGCCCCGCGGGCTGCCGGGCCCTGGGGAGGGAACGCAGCACCCCGGGAAGCCCGGCCGCGGCGAGCCGCCCGCGGACCACCCTGCCGCCCGCCCCGGCCCGCACACCCCCCCCCCCCCCACCGGGGCCGCCGCCGCCGCACTCACCCCGGCGCCGCTGCAACGCCGCCACTTCCGCCTCCATCCCCGGCGCGGGTGACGACACTTCCGCTCCGCGCAGGAACGCCGCAGCGCTGGGCCCAGCGGCCCGGTTCCCGCCCCCCATCCCGCCCCCCCGGTAAGAACAAGGCAGAGCCGCAGTGCGAGCCACAACACAGATCTTTAATGCGATCAGAGCGCGCGGGAACAGCAGAGGGGGGCGGGGCGCCCCGCGGAGCGCCGCCGCCCCGAGCCCGCGCCCGCCGCCGCCCGGGGGCGTTACAAAACGCTACTTAAAAAGCAGGAGTAGTTGTAAAAACGGAAAGGGAACCGCTAAACATGCACCTAAGACTAACAAACACATCGAGGACAGCGCTGGCACGGCCGGGAGAAAAACAGAATTAAAACCAAAGGAGTTACGCAGGTTCTCAGAGCCTCCGAGAGAGGAACGCGGGGGAACCCCAGCCCCGCACGCTGCCGCGCCGGTATTTACAGACACCGCGCTCCCGCCACGCGGAAGCGTCAGGAGTTACCTGCCCTCATTTCAGATACCTGCCCTCATTTCAGATACCTGCCTCCCTGCGTTAGCGGACAGGCCGGCAGAGCAAGGCCACGCAGCAGCGGCTGGGTCTGCGCCCCGCCAGCTCACAGCTCGGCACACGCTAAGTGCTTCAGTTACACGACAATTCTCACAAAAGATTGATCCTCGGGGTTACCACTGCGACTGGCACAGCAAGAACACCTTCCTCCCCTATCTTAAAATAAATCTAGTTACAAAGAAGCTAGTTACAATATGCAATCCTTCCCACAGTTGTTACTGCGCAGCTGGCTCTCTGCCTGCCAGCTGCAAGCATCAGCAAGAGAAGTGGCACACACCAACACCTGCGCACGCAGTGCCGTCCTGGGCAGCCGCGCTCCTCACACTGCCCTGCCCTCCAGAAGCAGAAGTCTGCTCCGTCTGCAGTAAAAGGTCACCTCTGCCCCTCGACCAGTTTCTGCCTGACTGGCCCTTAAACACGTACACCAACACTTCTTTGCGAGACGGAAAACCCCACCTAGGAAGTTATTTTCCGACCGTGGAGCACACAGTAGATAGACAGACTAGTTGTTGCTGTACTCCTCCATACAAGAAATCAACCCCAGCTTTTCATCTGAGCACAGGCTTTTTAAACCAGGCACCTGTAAAGGTGCTAGGAAGAGACTTGAGCATATCTCAGAAACGTGCCCCAAATGATTTGGTCATCCTTACAAAAGATAAACAATGTCTTCTGAAATGGGGATACTGGGCCAAATTTTGTCTGTCTTCACTTAGCTGGACTAGTGAGGCAATACACAAATGCTGCAGACATAAAATGAGGTTGCTAAGCACTTAAAAAAAAATCTGAATTCCTTTTAACATGTACAAACAGAAGAGAAAAAAACAAATCAAGTTAGAACCAGTGCTACTGATGCTCTCAAACTCCAACTGTGCGAAGGGTCACGGAGATGTTCTGGAAAGGGCATAAGTGTTACAAACATTACAGCAGGTTAGGTTTCCAACCACAGCATTAACTAACTGCCGCATTCATTGGGTCATGACAAACAGTGTGTGAACCACTGGCCTGTATTGAAAACGATCCGTCAGATTTATTTATTCCTACTAAAACAAAATCCTGTTAAACAGTACGTAACTGTGTCTCTACAAACTCACAGCTATCTGCCAAACAATAAAAATTCAAAACTACAAAAGATGAGTTGTATTCAGTAAATATAAATGGGAAATTTAGGCTTTGTGTAGAATGTTTATCAGACTATTTACAGTGCAACACAGATCATTTGAGTTCAGATCTCGCCAGCTTCTCTCTCTTCTGATCTCTTGGAACGAGATTTGCCATTTGTGCTCTCGTGCCGTCTCTCAGAAGAGCTCTTCTCTTTCCTCTCTCTGTCTCGGGACTTTTCTCTTGAAGATCGATCTCTAGAGGATCTGAAGTACAAATTATACCATCACTATAAGCTTCGCAACTAAAAATGTGCAAATATGCATAAAATAGCAAAACCTTTCCTAACAGGGCTGTGACATAATCTTAAGGAAATGTTCCTAGGTGCTGTCATAGCAGGAGTAGTATCACCTGGGATAGAAATGCTGGTCCCTCTACAAGCTTTATGTAACAGATCTCCAAGTTTTGCAGTGCTGAGAGCGTTGCGCAGTCTTTGTCACTCTCTCCTTAGAGTGATCCTTTCATAGCTGCTTCCACAGACCCTTTCTGAGGTGCTCCCTGGGGCCCCTTATTAGTTTACTGGGCCATAATAGAGTGCCTGCAATTTCTTCCTGGTCTATCATTCAGCTCCCATTTGTGTCTTTTAGAGTGTTCTTTGGTTACGTCTGAGCCAGCGGCTTTCCGCTCAAGAACTGCTTTCAAACCACCTATACTCTTTGGATTCCAATGCTTGCTCAGTCCTGGACTTTTGTTACTCTGCGTCTTGACGAGAGTAACATTTGGCAGCATCCTCTGTGCAAAGACAGGATGATCTTTACATTCAGAAGCCAAACCAGGGGCAAATCATTTCACAGCCTATGCAAAGGATAGTTACAGATTTTCATTAGTGCTTCACTGAGTCAGCCCACACAGAATTAATCAGAGGGCTCCTTATTATGTCCAATCTTAAAAGGCAGTTTTCTGTATGATCCATGCCAGCTGTTCAAAACCAGCTTATCATCTGGCAGCCTTCAAAAGGTGTTGGCCTTTTATCATCACTTAACAGCTCTAACCCCTTCAGAACTAGGCAGAAGTCTTGAGAGACCCTGTGCAGCCAGCATATTTTATCCTAGAACTCAGCACACAAGATTTTTCTTTGCAGTTACCAAAAGGGACCTGGCAGGTACCTTAAAGGCTCCAGCTTTCATTCATGTTGATTTTAAAGTTTTGAAATATTGCATACATGACTTATTAAAACCTTACAGCCCTCTGTATCACATCAGCTATTTCATTTTCATTACTTTTGTGTCATTTAACCTGAAGACAACATGAATCTGACCTGATTAACTCTTTTCCCAATCCCACAATTCCTGTTGCCCACAATTCTCCTATGCTGAGATCTACAGATCCCACAACAGTCACTCCATTTCCTTCTAAAAGCTAGACATCAGACCAGCAGGACAATAATGTGAAGTTCATTAATTCCCTAAGTGAAAACAGAAGCTACACTGTTTCAGGAGATTGGGTTTTTCTGTTTGTTCACTTTTTTCTCTCTTTTTTTTTAAAACTGCTCTTCATCTCTCCCCAGTTCTCAGTAATTCTGTGACAGTATGTCGGCTAGCCAATCCCCCTACAATCTCAATGGGCTGATTTGAATGTGTTCAAGGTTTTCGAAGTATTCCCTTACCTGCTCTTTAGTAATAGTTATTACAGGGTCTTCCTCACTTCCTAATTGTCCAAACTTCTTTTCTTTAT
Source organism: Dromaius novaehollandiae (assembly GCF_036370855.1). Classification (NCBI taxonomy): domain Eukaryota; kingdom Metazoa; phylum Chordata; class Aves; order Casuariiformes; family Dromaiidae; genus Dromaius; species Dromaius novaehollandiae. Next base: position 18,970,177 of record NC_088111.1, on the reverse strand, counting down.
TTTTCATGTTCAAGACAGATTTAAAAAAGGACTTTAGTATCTCAGCCATCGGAGAATCAACAGTATTCATACACTCCCCCCAACTGTTAACAGACTCTTTTTTTGCAGACCATTATTCCCCTCCCCTTCATCAAGTATCTTTAAAATCTGTTCTTACCCCTTAGCTAGAAGGGGCACAAGACAGTCCACCAACAACAGTAGGTTTGTTTTCAGCACTGTAGTAGAGTGGTGGTGTCTAGTAAGGTGAGACAGTGCTAAAGCACTCTCCTGTTAACTAAGGGCATTAAAAAGAATACTAGATCTATCTTCAGCAAACACCTGGTGATATACTTGTTCCTGGGCTTAGGAGGGCTGTAAGGAAGCACAATGATTCCTTTCAAGTTTGCTAATACTCATACATATACTTGCTCCATCCTTCCTCCAACACAGAGGCAGTTTTGCTGAGTTTCAGAAGAGACTTCACGCCCTTCTTCAGACCAGAGCACTTGTGTAACATGGGACCTCAGGGACAGGGGAATGACATGCCACCTCCTCCTTTCAGCTTTTTCCCCTCCCCTAAACGGACATTTCTAGAGAACTGTCTGTCTCCTGACCAGCCTTCATCTTACCGTAACAGAAGACTCCCTCCAGTTCCCAACTGCACTCCCTTCCCCATGCCAGTACACTCCCCAGTGCTGAGAGAAAGCAGCTGGGAAGCAGAAGATAACCATAGGAACGTAATGTCCAAAGCACCTCCCAGTCACTTGGCTTATACGGACCTGTGGAGGCTGAGTTAGCACAAGCGGGCCTTTGTGCTGCTGCTTCTACAAGAAAATAAACCAGTGGCTTCTCAAGGTTCAGCACTGCGATTCAGAGGACAACAGTTTGACCTCCTAGACTCTCCTCTTGGGCTGGGACCCCACTGTATGGTTACTGCCCTACTGCTCTCATCGAGGCTGTCTACAGACAGCCACTGGGGAATACTGCTTTGCCTCGGGAGTTGGTACTGGGGCCACTACAGCTCCTAGCTTCAGAAACTGGCCATATTCCTGCTCACGCTAAGCGATCAGAGGAGGCTCACTGTATCGTCAAGGACTCCCCTTTTCAGAAGCACTGTGTGAAAAGCATGCGTACTTGTGTTTTGAGCTCCTGTCTCTGGATCCCCGTCGGTGACCTCTGCTGTGGCTGCGGGAACGGCTCCGGTGGCGTCTGTGTCGCTCTCGGGACCTGGAACGAGACTTCCGCCTTTCACGGGAAGCTGATCTCGAGCGCCTCCGCCTCCTCTCCCGAGACCGCGATCTGAAGAGGACAGAGACCATCTCAGACACAGGAGATATGCCAGCACATCAGATCTGCAAACCTGAGCACGCCTCTCAGACGTTCCAGCGTAACACACATCCAGGGCATCAGCACTCACCCCACAGTCACATCTCTGTCAACACAGAAAACGGATCACCCACAGGATGAACACACCCCCTCTTGGGCCTCATCCTACCAACAAAATGCCGGCAGGTAAATTCAAGCTGCTGAGAAGCTTACTAAAAAGCTCTCACCATTAATGTGAGCACACAGCAATGTCTAGAGTGCAGCTACCAGCTGTGTTTCAGTCCAAGTGAGGCTGCATAAGTAGAAGAAGCCAAGCCAAAATAAATGGCACACAAAATTGCCATAACCTGCATGGCAGTCTGCAAAAAAAGAGTCTCCCCGTCAAGTACTGCATTTTAGAAGCTCATTTGTTTCAACCTGTTCTAAAAAGAAAACAAAGGATGCCAATGTACTTGGAAGACAGCAGAGAGAAACGTTTCCAAGTACACTTTCACATAGAGAATATCGATATTACCAATAAGGCAAGCTCTTCACAGAGATGTGGGAGGTTTCAATTTTAAATCTCTGTATTTTTATATCTGAGACATTATATATGCAATAGATATATCTCAGACATTAAATCTGAGATTTACACTTATTATAAAATGCACCAGGCACGTTCTTTGGTTCACACTCGGGGGCACACAGCACTCCTGCCCCTGTCCTGACTGGGCTGGCCAGCAGCAGGTCTTTCTAGCCCTGCTAGGGACGTTAGAAGTAGCACAGCACCATGAAGTGCCCAAGTGGCACCTCCCATTTCTTTCAGAGAGGATGACAAAGAGAGTGGGGTACTGAATGAGCTGCATTATGAGACCCATGAAAAGCTCCTGTAACTAGACAGAAACACAAATAGGCATTTGGGATAACTGCGGGAGAAGTGCACACTCACCTTCGACGATCTCTATTTCTTGATCCAGACCTAAAAAGGAGTGTTCGAGTGAGAGAGGGCATGATAAAGCTGGTGTTTTTTCAATAAGATAATCCATTCACCCTAGCAGCTTCTCACAGAAATGCCACAATACCCAAAGTAACATGTCAGATAAAAAAAGCTTGCCATAAAAACTTTAAAGCATTGTTAGCTTGATTTTTTTTTTTTTTTAATCAAAAACAAAGAACTTTGTAAAAGCAAGCACTAGTTTCTACAGAGCTTGTTGGGGGAACAATTTCTCAATTCCATGCAGAGTTTCCTGTCAGAAGAGGTCCACAAACCAATCCAGTCTCTGATAACACAACCCAACTACGCACCTTTCCAACCTCAAATTTTACTGTGCACATTCAACATGCACTTTTTACCCCCTGCAGTTTAAGATCAACTCTAACATTTTCAAGGGAGAGTGCCACACTACAGCCAGAAAGATGAGCTGGACAGTTGCCAATTTTCTGATTTTCCTTCCTTCAAGGTAGTTATATGTAAAGAAAGGTTTAAGAAAAATACAGTACTTTCTCACTTTTCTCATGTAGGCATTTAGTAGGCATTACATGGAGGTTTCCACTATTTTTCTCTCTTTGGGAAAGATGAGCTAGAAAAAAAAGCGGGAACACAGAAACAAGAGAAGAACTAAGAGATGCACTGAAAATCTTTCATCCCAGGCTTAGAAAGCAACTTTAGAAGTGGGTCTCATAATGCACTGAGGTCCCACCATACTCTCTCTAGTTTCCATTGCTTCAGAGCTCTGGTATGGCGCTTTTAATTCCATTCACAGAAACATTAGCTTCTGTAAATAGTCTGTAAATAACAAAGTCACAACTCTTTCAACTTCTAAAGCACCATTACTCAGTACCACTTAAAATGTCACTGCATGTGGAAGATACACCTTTTTTTTTTCTCTAGAGGCATTTCAAAGCCAGCATACTTTTAGCAGAAACACACCTCCAAACTTCACGCCCAGTCTGAACGGTCTTTCTGGTTTAATTGAAAAGTGGCCAGTCTCTCCGTTTAGTGAGTTTGAGATCCACGCTCTTAACTGCTCTGATCTCCTCACTGCAGACAGACTCACAGGGGATGCAAAAAGAGCTCTGTGGGTGTAACTAGAGATGCAGCTGAGTGATGCACAGACAAAATTAAATAATAAAAAAAGCACAATAGAAAACCATCTATTTTAATCATATCCTTTTAAAACCATACCTGGATAAGACAAGAGTAAGAGAATCACTGTGCACTGACATTCCTTCACAAGGAAATGGGGTTATTCTATATTACAGAAAGGAAAACAAACATCCATAAAGGAATTCAGCTTACAGGATTGTAAACAAGATAGAGCTGAACTTGGAGCCAAGCAAATGAACCATACACTTGGAGTCAGGTGAATGAACCGTAGGCTGAGGCAACACACAACAAGACCACGTGAAGGCAGAGCTGATAAACCAAGAGAGCAAGGCAATAGCCATGCACCTTTTCATGTAACAGAACCTGAGAGCGCAACCGGATCTCCCGTAGACGCCTCGCAGGCAGCTGAATCTGTATTGGTGACTGCAGTTACTCCAAGTGCTCAATGTTCTTCTATTCCTGATCACTTTATTCTGAACCACTGGGGGGCACATCCACATGAAGCCATTTAACATTCCCTGAAAAGCCTGGTCGGCCTTCCGTGACTCCGATCTGTGCAGGAGGATGCACAATAAACTCCTGATAGTCACTCAATAGTGCTGGACTTCCAAACTCAGAAAGTATCCAAAAAACCAGCACCTTCCTTACTGGCCCAAGTCAGTATACAGCAGGACACAGTACAAGACTGCTGTCCTGCAAGCTCAAAGGCTGAGCATATTTTTCTCTTTTGTCCCTGCATCACAGAGGCTTTCACAGAGGCTTACGTTGACTTTCATAACCCATGCTGTCATCCAACTTACTGCAAAGGAAATCCCTTTGGCAGCTCCACCTCGTCTTGTTTGCTGGTGTACTCAAGAGGCAAACACACCAATTCGGACTTCCAAGCACATCACTGCTCCACAGATTTTCAGTCTCAAAGATCACTGGGGAGCCAGCAGTCACCAGCAACACCAAACAATGCAGGACAGAGGACCCATCTTAACTTACCACTATGGGTGACAACACAGTTCACAATCAATTCCTACTTGGGAGTTGCATCTTATTTGACATATTAATTAAGTTTTGAGAGCTAGAGAGTTTCATAAGCAAATCTACAGGTTTCCATCCTGTCACAGTGCTTATAAACCACCAAAGTCTTCTCAAAGTGATACTCTTTCTCTTACACGATAACACAGTGAAGATGCCGCATATGAAAATATCACAAAAACAGGTATGAAGGAAGCATACCTTGGTTCCTTCAAGTATCAAGTTGTGCTTAAGAGAGGCAGTTTAAGAGCTGGAAGAATCTACTGATCAGTTTTTGATGGAAAAACATCCCGTAAGCAGTGCTGCACAGCACCCGCAGCAGAGGGTGGGAACTGAGAAATCTAGGTTCTAGCCCCAGTTCTGGTATAAAGGGTCCATTGGGAAAACTATTTTCTTTCCCTGAATCAGTTTCCCCTCCAAAATGAGACCTTAGGTGACCTCTTCTGTATAGTACTCCAGGTACTAACCCCCCACCCACCCCCAAACCCAAAACACAAACAAAAAAGAAAAAACCTGTTACAAAGCAGCCAGAACAGAAGAGTATACAGATGGCTCCACATGGAGCCAGGTCAAAGGCTGGCGACATGCGAAACCAGCAAGAACTCGCCCTTTAGGACAACGCAATGCAATGCTTAAAACCTTTCATATTTAAAGCACTGGATATTCAAAACTGGTCTTCAAACACCCTTAGCAGATACATCCATGTGTGGGCTACCTGTGAACACTGCAAGTGGCTCCTTAACTCTTAGGAATTGAGATTTTCAAAAAAATGTATGCCACAGGAGGAAAGCAGCAAGCATTCTGGGGAGACACAGACCAAGTAAGAGATCCAGAGCACTCTTCCTGAAGGCAACTCTGCTGGGTTTGGCGAGTTTCACACAGAAATGAGCTCCAGGAGACAGACATACTAAGTCCAAGTTAGAAGTGGTCACGCTATGCCTCAGAAAGAGTCTGCCATGAAGCAGCTGCATTGGAAGATGCTTCTTGTTTCATTTCACCTTCCTCTCCATAGCAAGTCAGATTTACAAATATGACAACAATACATCAGTCCCTTTCAATTAATTCCTGCACTCATCAGCCAGTTCCACATTCTGCAGGTCCCAAATACAACTACATTGCTGCCAAGGCCAGAAAAATGAGACATTCTACAGAAAATGCTGCAGTTGAGAAAAAAGCTGCAGCACGAACTGACACTTTATACAACCTTGGGTAATCCACATGGAGAAAGAATCCATATAGAACGCCCACATCAGAGAAAGCATAACAATTTGGGGCTTACACCTTCATAGATGCCAAAATCACCAAGCCACAGACTGCAGAAAACCAAGCTTCTTTGATTCTGGTACTTGTTTGCTAGCATTTCCAGAAGTCAGCACCATCGTAGAGCATACTGCAGTTTTGTATCTCATATGCCTCAGACACGGATGGTTGGAAAACGTCTTCAGTAAGACTAAGGGTCAGAAAGTGCTCTCCACAGGCAGCAATTTTTTTTTTTGATGCAAAAGTACAAGATTTTGAGTAGAAACACTTGGGGTAGGACTGGGGAATGCTGTGACAATGAGAGCGGCATTCCTACTCCACCACTTCCTCTACCTACCCTTAGCAAATAACCACCTTCCTCACATCAGGCTCATGTTTAACTGAACTGTTTACACACAAGATTCCTGTTCAAAGTAAAGACAGCAAAGGTTTTTCCAGTTCAGCTGGCAAGAGGTAGAAGAGCTTGTCATCTGAATACCGACACTGCAGCCACTCCCACTATTTAAGGATTATACACATATGAGCAAAAGGTGACACTTAAGGTAATAGCCACAAAAAGCAGCCAATCATTAGGACCCCTCAAAGCAGAACATCATAAGGATGTCCTGGAAAGCACTTACGAAAGTTGTTCCAACAGTACGTCACTGTTAACATAGAAAAGTTTCTGAGCAAGAATCATAGCCTGCATTTTCTGCTCAGAGACTAGCTCCATTTTGCTATCATCTTTGACCAGGAAATTTTTTTCATGACCAGTGCCTTTTGAGCAGAGCTAGCACTCATCCTGAACTTTCCCACTCAGATGCACTGGGTGAAGGCATAAAGGGGACTAGACCAATATAGGCCGGAAGACTGCTAGGAACTCACAGAATCACAGAACGGTTGAGGTTGGAAGGGACCTTTAGAGATCATCTAGTCCAGCCCCCTTGCTCAAGCAGGGTCACCTACAGCAGGTTGCCCAGGACCCTGTCCAGACGGTTTTGGAATATGTCCAAGGATGGAGACTCCACAACCTCTCTGGGCAACCTGTTCCAGTGCTCGGTCACCCTCACAGGAAACAAGCTTTTCCTTATGTTCAGATGGAGCTTCCTGTGTTTCAGTTTGTGCCTGTTGCCTCTCGTCCTGTCGCTGGGCACCACTGAAAGGAGTCTGGCTCAGTCTTCTTTAATACCTCCCCTTCAGGTACGTATACCCATCGGTAAGATCCCTCCTCAGCCTTCTCTTCTCTGAGCTAAATAAACCCAGCTCTTTCAGCCTTTTCTCATGAGAGACGTTCTTGCCAAGAACTCTATGCAGCACTCCAGGTATGGCCTCACCAGGGCCGAGCAGAGAGGAAGGATCATCTCCCTCAACCTGCTGGCAACGCTCTGCCTAATGCGGCCCAGGATACCATTGGCCTTCTTGGCCACAAAGGCGCATCGCTGGCTCATGGCCAACTTGGTGTCCACCAGGATCCCCAGCTCCTTCTCTGCAGAACTGCCTTCCAGCAGGTCAGCCCCCAGCCTGTCCTGGTGCATGGGGTTATTCCTCCCCAGGTGCAGGACTCTGCTCTTCCCTTTACTGAACTTCATGAGGTTCCTCTCTGCCCATCTCTCCAGCCTGTCGAGGTCCCTCCAAATGGCAGCACAGCCCTCTGGTGCATCAGCCACTCCTCCAGTTTTGTAGCATCAGCAAACTTGCTGAAGGTGCGCTCTGTCCCTTCCTCCGGGTCACTGATGAATAAGCTGAACAGGAGTGGACCCACTGTTGACCCCTGGGGTACACCACTAGTTAACGGCCTCCAACTAGACTTTGCACCACTGATCACAACCCTCTGAGCTCTGCCATTCAGCCAGTTTTCAGTCCACCTCACTGTCCGCTCACTAGCCCATACTTCCTCAGTTTGCCTTTGAGGATGTTACGGGGAGACAGTGTCAAAAGCCTTACTGAAGTCAAGGTAGACAATATCCACTGCTCTCCCCTTATCTACCCAGCCAGTCATTCCATCATAGAAGGCCATCAGGTTGTTTAAGCATGATTTGCCCTTTGAGAATCCATGCTGACTATTCCTGATCACATTCTTGTCCTTCATGTGCCTGGAAATGGTATCTAGGATTAGCTGCTCCATAACCTTCCGAGGGATCGAGGTGAGACTCACCGGCCTGTGGTTCCCTGGGTCCTCCTTCTGGCCCTCTTTGAAGATTGGAGTGACATTTGCTTTCTTCCAGTCCTGAGGGACCTCTCCCGACTGCCACAGCCTTACAAAGATGACTCCCATCTTTCAGATACACAATGGAGGCTAACACCACAAACACAGTCATTCTAAGGTAGGGGTTTTGTGCATTTGTTTTCATTTTTTTATTACACATTAAGGTGCTCAAACAGCCTCCAGAGCAGGCCCAAAAGTTGATCCAAACACACACACTGCAACAGATGCTGCTTTCCCCTGGCATTCAGATACAAGAAATCAGGCCACTTCAAAGCCAAATTCACAAACCAGTTATCAGCTTTCACTTACCGCCTTCCCATTCTCTCCTCTCGTTCTCTCTCTTCTCTCCGCCTCAAACGATCCTGGTTTCTTTTCTCTTGCTTTTCTGCCACTGTTTTCTAGGAAAAAGTTCACATCATGTTTCAGCCATACAGTAACAGGTCAGAGATCTGCAAGGAGACTATTCAGGTACTAAGACAAAGAACTATTTCACTGCATTTTATTTGCTAGCCAAAAATCTCTGTCAAGGTTCTCATTTCGCTCAAAACTTCACTAACATACATCAGTGCAGGAAGTATCACTCCCAGCTCTGCTTTGAGTGCTTGTGCTCTCTGAGACTAGCCTGTAAGTTTGAGGCGAGGGACTGTCTCACCACAAGTACACACAACATACAATAAAACAGCGCTCCAGCTTTGTGCCACCAATGCGTTGAGGCGCTGACCTCAACATACCGCCTAATGGACAAGGCACAGGAATCACAACCCTCACTGAAGCAGACAAAAGCTCCCTGTTCACGAGCAAGGCCAGTATCACAATTTCCTTACAAAGTGTTCCAAAAAAATTCTTCTCAACACTTCCCCTACTCAAGACTTCTTCACTGACAGCACTATGAGCCTCTTCACTTAAAGCATTTCTCAAAGGGCTTTTCTGTAGTCAAAAAACCCAACACAGTGACAAATTTCAACCCAAAACAATGAGAAAGAGCATTTGTAGTTACTTGTATTTAAGGCGGAAATCACAGCAGTAGTCTGGTTTGACCAATTCTAACAGTATAATTTCGGTTGCACAGAAATTACAGAACAGAACCCAAGATGAGGTTAGGCAAAGCTCCATTTGAAGTTTCAGGGATTCTGAAATTGGAGCAGAAGTTTCTTGGTCTTATACAGGCAGTCTGCAAAGAATTCTGTATGAACTTAAAAGTGTTGAATGTCTTCAAGACTACAAGGAGAAGGTTTAAAACAGCCAGAATTACCCTCAGCTGATCCAGTTTCTCACGAATCTGAATGAAGCCCAAGTGTAATTTGCCTCCAAAGTGATCAGCAAGACGCCTGTCGTTGTCATGGAGACCAAGATATGCAGAACAGACTTCACATACACGCAGCTTCTGCTGTTGGAAACTGGACGCAGGCATTGAATTTCGGTATTCTTCCTGAAGGGACAAAAAACAGCCAATTGTCAGGAACAGCCCCTTACATAGTCACAACCCTCCAGGAAACACCTACAAGGAATTGTCCTGCTGCTTCCAGAGATCAGAAAAGCATCCTCAAGATAAAGGAGGTGCCACACAAAATGCTTCAGGAGTGCAGCTAGCCTGACAGTCTGTCCCTGCAAGTGACTAGTAATCATAAAATTCAGAGGAAGAAACTCCACAGTCAGTACTCTTCAGTAGATAAAGGCTTCTAAAAGCTTTTCTTTGTCTATCACATTCCACTGCCAACTGCTTGCCAGCACATTGATGAAACTGAAAAAGGGAAGCGCTGGTGAAAGAAAAGCAGTAGGAACTGCCCAGCCGTTTGTCACGCACTAGTCTAGTTCAGTCAGCTATTACAAGTCATAGGAGGATCAAAGCCATACCTCCGCCTCTTTCTTTTTGGCTCGGACCTTCTCCACTTCCATCAGGATCTTTTGAGACTCATCAACATTTCCTTCAGCTCCCAGCTGTTCAGCTTTAGCTAGGAGTTTTCCAATGTCTTCATTCAGCTCATGTACTTTCTCCGCCTAAAGAGAATAGTTTGCTTTAAACAAAACAAAAACTTCCGAAAGCTTGCAGGACAACTTTTTTTTCTTTTTTTTAAATAAAGTTGTTTAACAAGAGCAGTTGTTGGAAGCTGACTAGGAATCTCCAACAGTCAAATGGGTCCCAAGAAAAAGGGACCGGTGGGCCAAGTACAGACAAGGCAGTTGGAGATACGTAGCAAAGGGAGAAACTGGACACAGACCGGACATCATCAGTTCTATTGCAGGCAGCGTGGCACATTCCTGGCTTACAGGACAGAAGAGACTATGCAGAACCAGCTTCATAAACGTTTTATATTGGCCTAGTGACGGAAGCTGCCCTGTAAGCTCGAGACAAGGGAACTCCATGTGCACGCACCAAGGAAAAGACAAGAATCATGGGGTGGATTTACTACTCTAAGCTATTCATGGGGTGGATTTACTACTCTAAGCTATTACACTAACATTGAATAGGGGAGAAAAAAACCTATGCACGTTATAGCCATGCTAAAACAACCTATTTTAGAGTTCATGTCTTACCCCATTATGTCTCCCCTCTCTGTACCAATAAGTTTATCACAAAGATGGCTGAAGTAGCATTACAGGACTATGGCTGGAATTCACAGTCTCCCTGGAGCCTAACTCTCCAATATCAGCAGCTTCAGAGACGACACAGAGCCAGTGCTCTTGCCCAGGCTTTCAGGACAAATATTTAACGAGAGGACAATACCTTTGCAGACACTTCAGCACTAATCTCTTCCTGTGTCTCAGCCAGGCGTTTCTTAGCTAGTTCTGTTCTCCTATCACACTCTGCAATGAAGGATTCCAGGTGATCCATAGCCTGCATTTTTAAAACAAAGAATAGTGATGAAAGGTGCTCCCAGTGCCAGGATCTAACTTTGACATCTCCCTGATGCAATCCCTGTACAATGTACAAACAACCTAACGAAGGGATGTTTTAACAAAAGTACGTGACACTTCGTAGAAAAAGTAAAATTTGCTTGTCATCTGTTCAGAACCTGATCCTTTACTCTGACATGCTGTAGGCTGCTCACATAAAGACTACTTTGCACTGGAACTCCACAGCATGAACTACAGGTGCAAAGACAGAAGCACTGGAATAACATAAAAAGGGAAGATAGAATTGTTCTTCCACTTAATTTGTTCCATCATAGAAAGCCAAATCTGGTAAAAGTGAAACAACAGAGCGGGAGGCCTTTAATGTTATATCTCTTTCTGGGACAGGCCACCAGATTACAGTGGCCTGTTACAGAGCAGTAGGTATGGGACGCAAGGAACGCTGGCGGATCCTCAGAGCCACCTGGACTAATGGGGTTGCAAGGACCATAATTACTTTTACACTTTAAAGTCAGCGCCCAGCCAGCATTTGGGAAGGGGCCACACAGTCTTGTCAGATAACAGGTCATCTGTTTAGCTGAAATGCCCATCGAGTTTTGCTGCTCAGCCAAATAACTTCAAGAGGCAGTTTCCACAAGAGTAAAATTTCTCCAAACTTACGTCCAGCTCAAAAAACAGGTCTCTCTCTTTACTTGCAATCTCATAATCTGCTCGCAATGCCAAGTCATGAATCTTTGTACACTCTCCCAGGTCCATACGCTGTTGAAAAATAAAGAAAAATCAATGCAAGAGCCTCCCATTATAGCAACAAGCCCAGATATTAAACTCTTGCCAGTTCTATCACTTCAAAATAAAGGCTCTTTAGGAAGAAGAGCTTCCTTTCAACCTGTCAGTAACAGAAGTAGCCAGAAGGACATGCTCGCTAGAAGCACCTTCTACATGTTTCTGGAGCAACACTAAAACATCCCAACTACTTTAAGCCCAGTCCCACTTCTGCTCTAGCTCACAACATGGCCTCACAAAGAGCTGGGAGGACACAGCATACTGCAGCAGGAACTCCTTCAGCGGGCACCAACACCAAACACCTCACATGATGGAGCTACAGTACCAGCAAAACATAGAGCTTTGTACCCAAAATGTAAAGCTCACATAGAAAAGCACATCTGTGTCAGGAAGAGCCTGGGTAAAATAGTGAAAGATACCAGACAAATCACAAAATACAGAGGGAATGATTACCATCAAGAGGAAAACAGACTTAAGGGAAAAAGGAGCACAGCCAGAAGAAAAGCACAACTCCATGAGCAGCAACAGCAGACTCAAACAGTCAAACCCTACTATCAGCCCCTTCCCATATTCAGCTGCAGCTGGGGATTTTAAAACCTCACCAGCCCAGCAAAGCTAATTGCTACACATAAACCCACAGGTCTCTCTTCTAGATAGAAGAGACTTCTTGAGAGCATCTCCTTTGCCAGAAAGCCCTGACCTGTTCTCCCATTGCAGTGAACGCTATTTAAATTTGTTGTTTTTTTCCCCAACCTAGTAGTTAATAGCCAAAAGAAATGAATTTAATTATGTTCTTAAAACATGGAAATTGCATTTCTGCATTATCAATATTTAACACAGAGCACTTCTCTTATTCCTTAAATAGAAAAAGAACCTAACATTTTGAAAGCCAAAATAACACCAGGCCTAAATGTGAGCCACAGCAAGCTGGAAGAATGACAATGCACATGGCATCACATGAAATAACACCCCAGCCAGTCATCCTCTTCTCTCCCTGCCACCCCCAGTCCCAAAGAGCCCAAAACTGAACACAGCACCACAGATGACAACACACTACAGAGGGGACTACAGTGAAAGCTAAACACAGCTGAATCAGGATCAACCCACAACCCCTGCAAAACGTCCCAAGCCAGAGCTGGGGGTGCCAGGCACACTCACATGAAGCAGCACACTCACACAACAGCAACGGAAGTGGTTAGTAAGACGCAAAGCAACTAAATCAAGCTCCACCAAGCAATGCTTGTGTTTTAAGTAGTTACCTGTGTTATTAACTTTTCTTTTTCAAACAAAAAAACAATTCAGAATGACTTGCCACTATTTATTCTTCCTCATTTTGCTCAGATTTACCAAAAGCCGGAGGCCTCAGGCAGCAGGCTATAGAAACAGACGCTGCATTCAAGGATAGTCCTGTTTGAGCTCTTATAATAGTGGAAATTTAATGCCTACAAAAAAAACGTTACGGTGTTTTCAGAGGTTAGTGTTCATCTTCAGGCAAGCCTCTTCAAAGGATGCTAGAAGGCTACTGTCATTTCACCACAAAAACAACTTTCCACAACATTAGAGCACGATGTGATTTAAATCTTATTTTTATGGTCATTCTAAGTGAGACTCCTTTCCAGTACAGGGAGAAAGGATGACATTTTGTGAAGCTGCCAGAGATTGTAAACATTCTTCTCTGAAACATTCTTGCAAGCTGAAGCATTAGCCTCATTTCAGAGAGGTAAGGAGCTCCAACCCAAAACTTCAGAAGAATCCAGCATGCTCCATATTCCTCTCCTTGCTCTGTTAAAAGGCAGCCAATCTCCCAACCTCTTCCTCTGGGGAGGATATCCAGGCTCTGTCAGCATACAAACCTCAAGTCTTCTTCCAAGGTCTTTGGGATGATCTAGGCGCGTGCAGATTTTCACAGGTATTGCTAACTCCAGGTAAGAGCACCAGCCCTTCCGTTTTCAAAGGATCCTCTTGCCTCAGGAAGACCTATCATCGCATACTTATGCTTTCCAGCTAAGAGATGATCATGACTTACCCTAGTCAATGCCCATGCCTGGTTCATGACATCGTTATAGGTTACCAGATAGGTACCAGAAGAGCCTGAACAAAGATTTAACCCCCTCACACACATGCACACAAGGTTTAATCACTTAGATATCCACTAATAATTAGTCTAGCTCATAATTGCTGAGCAGTCTAAGTTCTGAGTATCCAAGTCTTAGGAACTTTTCTGCTAAACTGCTAACTCACCAGATCTTTTTCCATGAGGAACACTCTTCAAAAGTAAACAGCGCTGCAGAATTTTGCCCAAATAAAGACGGAAAGCACAGATTCCCATGAAACAATTCTTCAGATTTCAGCTCACTGACATCTTCCAGTAGCAGATACAGTAATTAATTCCTTGCATGCAATTTCCCAGTAATATTCTACCTAAACAGCTTTTAGACTCATCTGTCCGCTCATTAGTGGAGCCAACAAATTTGAGAGGATTACCAGCTGATGCCACATCTGAACGTGCTCCAGTCCTTCCACTGACACAAATATGCCCACCGTCTGTTCTAGAGCTAACTTAATACAGATAAGGAGTCCCCAGATAACAGCACATGGATGTACTAAACACTAACTCATGTTCTTCCAGAATTTTCCACCTTTCCCATGGAGCCAACAAGAGAACCACTGTAGCTTATTTAGCAACAAGTTTAGACAGACAACAAGAGCTAAATAGAATATCTTCACCTGGGAATATTAATGTTGCTAGCTCACCACCAGAGTCTGGAAACAAACCGAGGAGCAATCACAGCAAACAGTCCCTGAGTCAGCAGAGCTGATCAGATGTCTAGGAGATTGTTCCTCCCACAGTAAAACAGTTTTCCATTAAGTCCAAAAAAAAGTTAAAAATTCCACCTCTTTAACAGCATCTGAAAACATGCAGAATGGACACCTTATTGCTCCTCTAATTCAGAATTTTGCCACAATGCTTTATTTCTGGGGCCAAAAACAAACAAAAAAAAACATAAGAGCAAGCCAAACTAAAATTCCAGCTCTTGCGACCAGACACCTCAGCCCACCTACTTGAAGCAAACATCAACATGCCTCCTGCAGCTCTCAGGAGTACCCCAGAACTTCATTTAAAGTCTGGGCTCCTTCTCATACTCTGCATCTGAAGGTCAGTGAACGGGACTCCATCACATTTCACTGAACACAGCTACTCCCAGGATCCAGCTTCCTGCTCTTCTCCAGTCAGCCTCCCACTGCTTAGGAGCATCTGCATACATGAAGGATGCAGCACTAACAGTACCGACAGGGGGAAGGATGAATCACGACAATTACCAGAAGGCTTGGAGTACCTCTTGAAGTTTCCATAAAGATCCAAGGTCGTGATTTCTTCGATACACATCCAGAGGTGGATGCTATGCCATCCAGTTGAGGCCGCTTATCTCAGTCTCTGTTAATAGAGACTAAGTTGCTAGTAAAACTGTCTGAGTTCATAGAGAAAGTTTGAGTATTCCAATTAAGTTTCATTCTGTGCCAGTACCACTGACAGCTGAAATGCTGATTCCATTCCAGAAATCACATGTTCTTTCAATGCAGATCTGTGGCACCAGCACATTTTCTTGTCCCCAGGAACAAGCTGATAGCAGCGCAGAGCTCCACGGCCACTCCAAGGGCGCGTGATCATTTAAGAGATCCAAAAGCTCCCTTACACAGAAGCAGTCTTCCCTCCTGCTCCTGCGTGAGAATTCTGAGAGCAAACTCCATGCTGAGAGCAGAGAGACAACTCACTGCAGACAAGTGACAACAGAAGTAAGAGAAACAGCTGTCTCAGTGGGCTTCTACCTGACCCAGGAGACTTCAAACACATCTGAACACCTTACATTTTCTCTGTGCTTTGATGCTAGAGCCAATGGCCCCACTCACCACTAAATATAACCCCTTCAACTCAGCTTCTACCTTCTCCCTGGAAACATGCCAGAAGAGGAAGAAGGCAGGGCCCAAATTTCATTTGAAAGTGCAGGCTGAAAAGCTGCTGTAAAAAAAAAAAAAAAACACACCCTAACCTACATGATGACCTGCGCAGAGGAGGCAGAGGTGATTTAAGCAGCTTTAAAACTCTGAAGTGTAAGTAAGTAAGGTGATATGGAAGCTGATATAGGGATTTCTGGAAAATACATCTAAGCTCCAAATTTCTGCCCTACATCCCTTATGACAGTTTAAAAATATACAGGCTGGTATTCAACCAATCTTACTCTGGAAAAATAACCATTCAGAAGCTGAAGTTTGAGTGCTCAGAGCCAAGGTAGCTTTTGCTAAAGCTCCTTCTACTAGCACTGCCATACGGTCTTGCTCTAGCAGTGATACAATCTAAAGAAAAACTGCCATCCCTTCCCTTTGCTGGTAACCCATTATGTCAAATCCAGCTCTTGAAATAACAAAAGGAAGGGCTATAAATAACTATGGCATCTTTAAATAATTTGGTTAAATGGATGGACAGTGTAAAATACCACAGTATTTAGTGTCAAAGAGTGAGGCTAAAGATGGATTTCAAGTATCCACATTCATCTCCATCCTGCAATTATGCAACACTGCAACAATTAAAAAAGATGTGCAACCTATTCTTTTGAAAGTCAGACTAGATCTTTCATCTGAGGCGCCTAAATAAGATACTTAATCCACAAGATCATTTTTAAAAGCCCGTGTCACCTTCTGCTCACACAGAGAGCATTTAAGCCAAATTTCTGAAAATTAGCTAGCTCTTTCCCCAGAGGGCGGCAGCAGCTAAGGAAGCAGGGAGACGCAACTGTTTTTAACCAGTCAGGCAGAGTGACCTACTGCTCAGCCCAGCTAATTCTAAAGACAAAGTCAGCCTGAGCTGCAACCTGCCATCGGCACTCCAATGCTTCCTGCAGATAAGCGGTAACAACGAAAAAGCTGCTGCTGAGGCAGTTCCGTCGGGAGAACACCACATGCTCTAAAAGGAGACTGAAAAGCTGTGAGGGTTAAGGATTATTCCAGCCAGTGAGAAAAACCTTGCTAACCTGAAGATGTCATGGTGAACTAGAAAGCCCAGGAGAGCAGGGAGCCAGAAGAAGCTATGATCTCGTGACCTCCTCAAGACAAGGTGCAGGCCCAAAACACCTCAAACTGACAAAAGAGAAATAGTCCTGCAACTTCACAAGGGACTGTGAGAGAAGAATGTTTCAAGATAACTCTGGGAACTCCCAACTACATTGGTTTCATACACAGGTCACAGAAACTGAAGTTACATTTCTGCCTGTTCCTAAAGCGTGGAAAGTTTAATCTCTCCCAAGTGGCATCTCTTAGAAGTTACCTATGATGCATGGATTTGTGCTGAAGTGTTTTACCAGCTTCTGTCATACAATAACTCCTTATTACAAAGAATATACTTACTGTTCCTGCCAGGATATCATGAGGACAGCAATCCAGAAGGTGGCTCTTGCAAACACGATCATCTGTGAACTTCACCCTTTGTCTGGTTTCATCTCCTGAAATTCAGTTGTGGTTTTAAATAAGGAGATATTAGAATACTGGTAAGAGTACTAAGATGTTGGTATGATCATTTCACCTCAATATGCAGATTAAAATACTTGGTGTTCCTGCTCCCCGAGATAACTCGAAAAAGCTTAGAGGGCAACAGGATATTCTGGAACATTTATAATTGGCAACAAATACTATTTTAGCATTTATTCATCCAGTACACCATGTTAAACACAGTGTTGGCGAGCCAAACAGCGTCCACAGCCTGTCATCCATATAAAGAGACAGCACAGCCAGAAGAGAAAAAAGGAGACAGTCTGGCTCATAGCCAAAACTTTTATTTTCTTCACTTTTTTAATGTGACGAAGGGGGCAGGAGATATTGAAACCCATGCTATCAGAGGGCCATGAATCGCAAAACAGGGCTGCGCTTGACACTTTACAGGCAACTGCTATTTGCTGATCTGATAATTAAGACATCGGTCCATTTGGTTTGAAAACCAAATACGCAGCGTGCTTTCCAAGGCCGTGCAAAGATGAATCATGTAGGTCTTGGCCTGGAACATGAAGCGTACTTCCCACCCACTTCCCACCCTCGGAAGACAATTTACACTCAGGAGCCACTTAAACAAGACAATATCAGAAAAGCAAAAAAAAAAAAAAAAAGGAAAAAGAAAAAAAAAAGAAACAAAGTTAGTCAATACACACTGCGAGCTCCAACATATACTATACCCATCTGCATTCTTCAAGACCTCAGCTGCAGAATTTTATGCCCACTGTTGAAAAGTTTTAAAGGAAAAGCTTTCTTGCCCACACCTGCAGTAAGGAAGTCAGGGGAATGATACATAAAAGTAAAGGCAAAGTGGCAATGGTATGTGACAATTTTAAAGCTAATCTGTGTATATGACACAGGTATGTGTAATACTAACGTATGAATATAGTTTAGGATTTGCAAGCATCCAGGAATAATGTTGTGTCTACTGAAAATGGTTTTTTTTTTTTCTTTCTAAGCTACACTTTTAAAGTTACTTGTGAAAAAAAAAGCAAACACTTTTTTTTTTTGTTATAACAGCTTTAAAAATTGGTTGTGACTCACGGCTCGATGAACATGAGGCTTTTCTGCAACTCCCTTGCAGATTGATGTAGGCAGGCAAAGATACACTGAACCTTTATAAATAAAATAGAGGGGCCACAATTGTTCAGTTTGTATGAAATAAAAATATGGGAAGCAATTCAAAAGCAACTCAATACACAAAGAAAGAAAAGCACTTATTCACTTACGAAACAAAGTGCAAAGTACCTGAACAGCCCTGCTAATGTGCCAAAGTGAATTTAAGTATTCAGCAAGCCGCAGAAAGAAGATACAAACCGGAGCAGGAATATATTTTGCGCAGGCTGTAACATTTCTCTGCTTGGGCAACAACTACCACGGCTGGCTCCGAGAGGCACACCTACCTACACGCTCCTGCACGCTCGGTGTCGGCTAGGCACAGAGCTTCCCTGCGAGGTTACGGGCGCGAAACCTCTCCGCGGCGGCCGGGGCTCGGCCCGGCCCGGCGGGCTGCCCTCGCGGCGCCTCCCGGGGCTGGGCCCCGCCGGGCTCTCTCTAGGGCCAGGGCCGGGACGGGCCGCTCCGCCGGGCGGGCCTACCCCTACGCTACCGCCTGCCGAGCTCGCTGGGCCGCCCCGAGGCCCGCGGCCGCTCCGCCGGCCGCCGCGGCCCGCCCCGAGCGGCCGCTCCGCTCCGCTGGCGAGGCCAGGCCAGGCCAGGCCAGGCCGAGGCCCGGGGCCGCCCGGCGCGGCGGCGCGGCCTGAGGAGGCGGCGCGGGCGGGCGGAGGCCGATCGCGCGGCAGGTCCGGACCGGAGGCGGCGGCCGGGCCAGGCCGGGCCCCGCGCGGCTGCGGCGGCTGCCAGGCCGCGGCGTTTCCTGCAGGCCC
Organism: Dromaius novaehollandiae; assembly: GCF_036370855.1. Classification (NCBI taxonomy): domain Eukaryota; kingdom Metazoa; phylum Chordata; class Aves; order Casuariiformes; family Dromaiidae; genus Dromaius; species Dromaius novaehollandiae. The sequence goes on along the minus strand of NC_088111.1, from coordinate 18,951,255 downwards.
CGCCCGCCCCTACTCACCGTCCCGGGCCGTGCCCATGAGCTGGTCCAGCAGGGCCCGCATCTGGGCCTGGGCCGACATGGCGGGCGCGGGGCCGGGCCGCGGGGCGCGGCGGGCGGGCGGCTGCGGGCGCGGTGGCGGCGACGGCGGCTGCGGACGCGGCGGCGGCGCGCGGCGGGCGCTGGGCGGAAGCAGCCCCTCCCGCCCGCGCGCGGCATGCCGGGACGCGTAGTCCGCCGGGGGCGGGGCGCGCGGCGCCGGGCGCGCGCCGCTCCTGCGCGCGCCCAACGGCCACGGCGCCGGCTGAGGGCGGCTGAGGGCGGCTGAGGGCGGTTGGGGCCGGCCCGCCCCTCCGCCCGCAGCGCTGCTCTCGGTGCCGCGGCCGCGCTCTCCCCCGTACTGCAGTCACAGTCCTTCTGGCGCCACAGTGTCATGGCCGCGGTTATGTCGGTGCCACAGCCCCAGTTGCCCCAGTGCCACAGCCATGCTGGCCCCAGTGCAATGGCCGCACGCATCCTGCTGCTGCAGCGGTGCTGCTCCCCACACGGCGGTCACGCTCCTCCCGGTGCCTCGGCCACGCTCGTCCCCATGCCACTGCCATGCTCAGCCCCTGCCTCAGCCCCTGCCTCAGCGTTGTGCCACCGTGGTGACATGGCTGTGGTCCCCACGCCATTGCCCCGCTTTACTGGCGCTCCCATGGGCAGAGCGCCTCAGGCCGTGGGGCAGCGCCGGGCGAGGGGCGCTGCAGGCTGCGGCCGGGCGGCAGGCGGGGAGAGGAGCAGGGGCTGGCAGCTGGGAGGCCCCGGGGCCACGACGTACGCTGGCACCAGTGCCGTGTCCTGGTGCACGAGTGGGACGCCGCCGGCGGCAGCTGCTGAGGCCTGGAGAGGCACCGGCCATGGGGCTGCCCCATGGCCGCTGCACCGGGCACAGCAGGGCCAGCCCGGCAGCCCATCCCGGTGCTGCGGTGCCCCTCCCGGGCAGTGGCAGGCTGTGTCCCCCCGGCGCGGGGCGAGGGGCCGGTGGCACCGGGGTGCCGGCTGCGACAGCTGCCGCGGCGCACAGGGCGGGCGCCGGGCGGGTGACGTCAGGGCAGCAGATCGCAGGGTGCCCCGCTGCTTATCAGCTCCCGCTCGCCGTGTTTGCCCAGCGGGTGCCCGGGCGGGATGGCTGCTGTTGCCGCCCCAGGGTTGCCAATGTGAATGTTTGGAGAAGGGACGAGGCAGCACCGCGGGGGCACACGGCCACGGCCGCACCACCGCCACCACCACTGTCCGGGCCTGCCGGCTGCGGGGCTGCGCCACACCAGCCCGCGGTGGCTGGGACGGTTCGGCCCCGGTCATTGGGGAGGCTCAGCCCAGAGGGGCCGGGGAGGCTCGGCCCGCGGTGGCAGCAACCGCATGGCCTGCGGTGGCCAGGATGGCTTGGTGGGGCCGCAGCAGGAGCTGCAGTCAGCCCCGAGAGCAAGGCAGGATGCTGCGGAGCAGGGCTGGGTTGTCCCCAAACCCGCTCTGAGTTTCCACCCTCCTGAGATCCCCCAGCAAGGGCCGGGACAGGGCGACAGGGGATGAGCATGCAGCCCAGGTCATCCCGTGCCCCGCTGGCCGTCCTGTGTCCCCCCGCTGTCCCACGGGTGCTCTGCTCTCCTGCTGCCGTGTCTGGCACAAGCACAGAAACGGGGTGCAGCCATCGCTTTGGGGCCCAAGCAATCCTCGTTGCTGATACTGGACCCGGCTGGTTCCTCGCTGCCCTCGTGTGCTGCCCCCGTGACGCAGCCACGGGCCACGCAGGGCAGCCCAGCGCCCCGTCCGTGGTGACGACGCTGCCGTCTCTGGCCCGCGGGGCGGCCGGGGGGCCAGGCTGCGGGGCCGCGGGACCCCCGGGAGGGTTTCAGCCTGGGGAGCGGGCGTGCAGCCGGCCCTGCTGCCGCCGCGGCGGCGCCTGTTTGCACAGGCATAGCTCGATAAGCAGTATGTTCTTCAGAAGATCCTACTCCAGGAGTCAAAATAGCATGAAATTTAATTTTACGCCTATTTGACAAAGCTTGATTTCGCCTCCAATCAGCAGGGAGATAAGAGCCCTCGGTACAAGTGTGCAGGCAGTTTGGCAGCTGGGGCTGCCGATTTAATAGGTGAATCTACAGGAACAACACTTGAAAATCCCCTGGCTAGTGAACCATTAAGGTGAGCCCTGCCTTCCGTCCCCGCGCTCCCTCTCTGCGCCGCTCTCCCGTTGCTGGGTGCTAAAGCAAACCCCAGCTCTGTTTACCGAGTCTACTATTACAATACAGCTACCAAATATTTGCCAGCCGTCAGCTCGCCGCTCCGCTATAAATACTTCAGGCCCAGGTGGAGGGACAGCGAGGGGAAGAGAGGCGCGGGAGCCTATGCATGGCCTGTCGGCAGCGCTGAGGTGAGTGCCGAGCCCCGGAGGAGCCGGGGGCGATGCCCGGTGAGGCCGGCGGGCTCAGCTGGGGCGTTTCTGCTTCGCCGCGCCGGCCCCGGTCCCCCCGCTGCAGCCCGAGGCGAGCGTCCCTGCCGGCGTCCCGCAGCACAGCCCAGCGCAGGGAGGTCGGCACCCAGACCCCCGCCCTGCCGTCCCCCCCGGGGCAACCCCCACCACCTCGCATGTGGGGGTGCATGGGGGGCCCAGGGACAGCAGCCATGCCGGGCATCACGCTCAGCCAGGCAGGAGCAGGAGCAGTCCCCAGAGCCGTTGCTGCCCCAAGGGCCTCTCAAAGCTGGGACCTTTGCCGGGGTGCTGGTGGTCCTGGGCTGCCCTGCAGCGTGCGCAGGGTGGGGGCATCTGTGCGCAGATCATCCGTCCCTTAGTACGGAGGGACCTCATCCAGCTTGGCAAGACCCAGCCATGGCTGGAGCCCGCGAGAGTGGTGCAGGGAGGTGGCAGGATTCGCCCCGCTGCAGGGAAACCCTCGGGGCCGTTGCATGGGCAGGGTGTGGGGCTCAGCGCGCTGGGCTAGCACGGCTGCTCGACCCAGTCACCTCCACGCAGCGCCCCGGAGTGAAGGGGAACATCCTCCCGCCCCGTGGCTCCTGCTGCTCGCCCAGCCCCATCCCAGCCCCATCCCAGCCCCACAGCCGGCACCGCGCGGCCCGGGAGGCAAGCAGCGCCGCGCGGGGCCCCTGCCGGTGCTGGCAGCCCTCAGCCCGCCGTCCCTCGCCCACAGGGTGAGTCGGGGCCCCACGTGCACCGCCATGGCTGCGGGCGTCATCCGGCACCTGGCCGAGCTGCGGCTGCCCTCGCCGTTCCCGCATGCCCTGCTGCTGCCCACGCGCCCCGAGCCCGACTTCCCCGACCTCTCTGAGGAGGAGGAGGAGGAGGAGGAGGACGAGGACGAGGAGGAGGAGGAGGAGGAGGAGGAAGAAGAGGAGGAGGCAGCAGAGGGCACCAGCCGCAGCGGGCAGGAGCTCGCCGGCCCCAGCGACGCGGAGACCACGCTGCGGCTCCTCAAGTTTTCGGAGCTCATCAGCTGCGACATCCAGCGGTATTTCGGGCGGAGGGGCCGGGACGAGGACGCCGAAGGCTGGGGCACCGCTGAGGACTGCCGCTCACCCCGCCGCTCCGGCCGGGAGCTGTACTACGCCGAGCTGCTGCGCGCGGCGCAGAGCGGTGAGCCCCAGGAGGAGGTGGCGCGGGCGCCCGGGGGGCCGCGGGGCTGGCAGCCGGCGGGCGGCCCCGGTGGTGCCCCGCCGCTGGGGCCGCTGGCCGAGCTCTTCGAGTACGGCCTGCACCGGTGCCTCCAGCCCCCGGCGGCGGACGGCAAGACGCAGCGGCTGGAGAGGAAGTACGCCCACATCACCCCCATGCACAAGAGGAAGCTGCCACAATCCTTCTGGAGGGAGCCAGGCCCCGGCCCCGCGCTGCACCCCAGCACCCCCGACTTCAGCGACCTCCTGGCCAACTGGACGGCGGAGCCGGCGCCAGAGCTGCCGGGCGCCGGGCGGGAGCTGCCGCCGGAGCCGGGCCGCCCGGGGCTGGAGGCCGAGCACCTGGGCCTGCTGTGACAGCAGCCAGCCCCAGCCTTTGTGCTCGGCCCACGAGAGCTGGCGTCCCGCAGCGCCCCGGCCCTGCCACGCACCGCCCGGTTAATGATAAACCCTGCCCTTTCCGCGTGGGTCCCGGCGCCAGCTGCGAGGGCACCCGCAGCCCCAGAGCTGGCGGGTCGGAGCCGGCGCTGGGACGAGTGAATAAACGGCTCCTCGCAAGGCGCGAGTGCGTGCGGTGTCCTTCGCCGCCCAGACGGCGCCCGGGACAGCGACGGGGCGCTGGGACCCACGGTGCCGGGCGGGTGCCATGGGATGCCCACCACAGTGGACCCAGGGGGCCTGGGGAGCCCCCCGTGCCCCGCGCGCCCTGCAGAGGGGCCGCCAGCTTTATCTGGCAGCAGGAAGCGGAGGGTAGCGAGGCGACCGGCGGAGCCAACAGCCCGTGTTTACTCTGCAGGCCGGAGCCGGTGAATCCCATTGCCTTATCGCAGCAGCGCGAGGGCAAAGGGTAACGCGGGGCCTCATAAACCGTGCGGCTGCCGGCCCTGGAGACGTGCTGCCCGCCCCGGCGAGCTGGGCTGCACAAGGTGGGCACCCACCGCCACCGCCAACCAGGCCGGCTCGCCCCGCTCCCGGGCACAGCACGGAGGCGGCCGCCTCAGCACACCCTCCGTGCGTTACCAGGGCCCGCCTGAGGCATTTCTCCCCTTGGCGGCTTTGCTCTTTGTCAGCCTCGAAAGGGAAAAGCGCTGGGGAGCAGGCAGTGACCCCAGGCCGGGGCACCCCAGCCCCGCAAAGGGGCCGACAGAGGGAGGGGGGCTCCGGCCACGCAGCCCTCCCACCCAGCACAGGACTCATCCGCCCCAGGGGACGCTGGGCCCCAGCGCTGCCCCTGCCCCAGCACTGGGGGCTGCAGCCAGGCCTTCGGGGCGCACGAGGGAGCAGCCCAGGCGGGTCCCCACGAGGCAGGCGGCAGGAGGGGGGCCGGGACCAGCCCTGGCTGGGGGTGATGGATTGAGGGCCCGACAGGCGCAAACACTGGGGAACAATAAAAGCCGTTGTCTGTCTTCTCCCAGGCAAACACAGCCACCCTTATCTGCAGAAACCCCCTCTCGGGGCTGGCTGGGCCCCGGCCCCGCGCGGCCAGGGCAGGCACAGGGACTGGGAACCAGCCCTGCCCGTGTCCGCGGTGCCCGAGTGGGGGGCCTAGAGGGGCAGCCCTGCTTCTTCAGGGCGGCAACGGTGCCAAGCGCAAGAGACGGGCGACAGGGCAGTAAAAGTACAAACAGGCTTTATTTCAGCACGGAAGTAGGAGACCTCGGCGGAGCCCCCCCAGGCTGCAGCTGACGCCGGGCAGCCCCCCGAGCAGGGAGCAGGCTTGCGCCCGGCCCACGGCACAGCGCTTGGGTGCCCACGCTGCCTCCCCAGGATGCCCAGCAGGTGCCATGGCCAGTGCAGGGGGCAGAGGCCCGGGGGCTGCAGGGACATGCTGGGGGTGGGGGTGGGGGGTCAGGTCCAGGCCCCTGTGGCCCTGGCTGCTCTGCCCTGCACTCTCCCCCCAACCCCAGCTCTAGCCCCGCAGCCTGGGGCAAGGGGGAGGGCATGAGGGCTACGGGCCCCGTCCCCCACCAGGGCCCACGGCCCCACGGCAAGGGGGCAGGGCCTGGGCTACAGCAGACAGACTGGAGCAGAGTTCACTCTTGACCCAAACATGGTGGGAGGGGAGACGCAGCAGGAGAGCTGGGCCTCCTCGAGCAGCAGGCAGGGAGGCACAGGCTCCGGGACTGCCACTGCCACGCGGGCGGGAGGCAGCTCTCCCCTCCCTGCCCCACAGGGCGGCCAAGGGGACCAAGAAAGAGCAGAGGCGGCAGCTGCTGTACCACGGGAGCCCTTTTATTGCACAGCAGAGCAGGGCACGGCCCCCGCCTCCCCCCAGAGGGGCAGAGCGCTCTGCCTGGCCCAGCCAGCGGCAGAAGGGGGAGAGGGGGGACAGGACTCTGCTTCGGCCCCAGCGCAGGCAGGGAGCCTGAGCACATCTCCATCTCTCCCCCTTCCAAGCAGCTGCCTGGTGCCACCTCCAGGGAAGCGCCCAGGGAGGGCTGCGATCCCAGACAGCTCAGGCTGGCAGCGGGTGGGTGGAGGGAAGAGCCGATGCTGGAGGAAAGGTGCCCATGGCAGAGAGAGATGGTGTCCAGCTCAGCAGGGCTCTTCAGCTCCCCCAGGGCACGCTCCAGCCTTGACCCAACTTTTGGCATAGCCTGCATCAGGAGCTAACGGAGCCAACAGTGTATTCAGATCCCTCCGGAAGTACAGGAAGGGGAAAGGAGAAGGCCCGGAGAAGAGAAGCCATTAGAAACAGGAAAAGGGCAACACGCAGGAGAGCCAGGGCAGCACGGCCATGCCGGTGCTCCAGGCACCCCGATGCCCATACTGGCCAGCCCAGCCCTATCCTCGCCTCCAGCAAACTAAGGGTCCTGGTCTCAGAGCGGCCGGGGACCAGCACACAGCTCTGCTGGGCAACAGCGCCCCACGTCACGTCTGTGCCAGCGAGAGCTCCTCCAGTCCTTCCTTCCCCAGCCTGTACCTGGCGAGATCCTTGCGGGTGACCATGCCCACCACCTGCGGGGAGAGGGGACAACATAAGGCCCTGCCACAGCAAGCAGGGAGAGCGTGGGGATGACGCTGGTGTCCCCAGCAGGAGCCCAGGCTGCAGAGGGAGAGAAGGTACCTGCACGTGGTGCCCAGCGGCCCCAGGGACTCACCTCGTTGCGATTGTCCACGACCACCAAGTGCCGCAGGCCCAGGGCCCGGAACAGCTTGAACACCCTCGGCAGCGAGGCCTCCTGCAAGGCAGAGCGGGGCCGCGTGGGCTGCGACATCCCCGACTGGCGCGGGCCGGCCTCCGCGGCCCACCCCCAGCCCCAGGGGAGGCCAGATCCCAGCTGGAGCTCGCTGGGAGCCAGCCCAGGCTGGGCCCCTGAGCGTTACCTGGGGCACCGTGTAGGGCGAGGGGTTCATGAACTCGCTCAGATCAATCATGCACTCGCGCTCATCCTGGGAGACGTGGATCGACTGGATAGGGGGGAACCGTGGGTAGGCGTCCCGGAAATCCTTCAGCTTCAGCCGCCGCTGCACCAGGTTCAGGTTGGCCCTTTCCACAAAAACCTGGGGAAGAGAGAGACCATCAGGGAGCTGGCACTGCCAAGCACCTGCGGCGGCCCCAGCCCCGCCGAGCCAAAGGTGCCGCGAGCCTTGTGGCACGTGACAGCTCGCACCAGGGCAATGCCCCGGAGGGCAGGGGCAGAGAGGGAAGGGGACAGGGACACAGGGCAGACCGAGCATCCAAAGAGGAACAGCCCATTTCCTGTTAACTTGGGGCCTTGAGCCCAGCTTGGCCACAGATATCAGAGGGACACAACCGGGACCCTCTGCCAGCTCCTCCTAACCAAGCCAGGCACCAAAGGGCCTGGGAGAGCAGTGGGGCAGGCACACAGCCCAGCAGCTCCCTCCACAGGGCATCACCCACCTTGTGCTTCAGCAGAACGATGAGCTGGGAGCGCAGGATCAAGCCCCGCAGTCCTGCCACCTGTGACAGAGCACCATGCGTGAAACGGGGCTGCAGAGGGGAGGCAAGCCCTGACCAAACACCCCACAGAGCAGCTGCCTGGGTAGTCTCCAGGCTTTGGCTAGCACTGAAGAGCATAGAGGCCTAGCATCTTCATTGCATGGCCTTCACCCAGGAGATCAAGCCACATCTCCTTGGCTATCTATCGGGGCTCCACTGTCATGAGAGGAGATGCAGCAGGTCACCCGCTGCTCACACCCAACCAGCCCCATCACACCCACTCCCTGGTGCCCAGGCAGTTTGGCAGCACACCACACGCGACACCCGTGGGGTGCCACACCAAGGTCAGCCCTGGCATAGCCAACGCCCAGCTGCATCCCCCCAGCGCCTGGCCCACCTGCGTGGCGTCCGGGTTGCTCTCCACCACGGGGAAACCGTTGTGGTTGGAGGAGGTGTCGCTGAGGATGTCCACGACCGTGCCCACCCGTTCAATCCTCCGCAGGCAGGTGACGGGCGTGCTCATGACCTCCCTGGGGGGAAGGGGTGGCGTTAAACACAGCTCCACAATGCCCCCAAACTCACCCTCCCACACGCAGGCCAGAGCTTGGCTGCCGCAGCCCCGACACCTCCTCACCCTGCACAACCCACCAGGGACCCGGGGAGGGAATTCCTGGTGGGCCGCACTCCTGGCTGGGGAAGGGGCTGGCCTGGTGGCACTGTGGGTCAGCGGGCATCCCACTCTCCGCACGTCACCACCTCCGTTTCCAGCTCACGTCCCTGGCGTGGTCAGAGGTGCCCGGTGCCCAGCAAGGGCAGAAGGACACAACCCCCGAAGTCCCCCAGGCCACCTACCTGGCTGTGAGGGAGTGAGACGTCACCGGGGCCTCCCAGTGCAGGAAGGGCACGCTCTGCAGCTGGATGTGCATGTCGTAGAGGCCCTGCAACGCGAGGCCAGGCTGTCAGGAGGCCTGGAGACGCGCCAAGGGGGGACAGCCAGACAGCAGCCCCCCATCGAGAGGGAGCACACTTGTCCTGGCCCCGGGGTGCCAGGTTCTGCACCCACAGCCTCTCCCTCCCTGCCCTGGGCCTCCCAGGCCTCTGCCAACATCCCCAGTCCTGACCCACAGCCTCCTCATGGTCCTGCCATGCCCCAAATCCCCAACCACAGCCTTTCACCCAGCCCCAGGCTCCTGGTGAGCGCAGCCAGCCCTCACCTCCACAAAGTAGTCTCCCACGATCTTTGCTGTCATCAGCACCAGCATGATGGGGAAGCCGTAGGTGACGTTGCCCGTCGCCTCCATCATGATGACCGTGAGACTCAGCGTCATCCGCACTATCCCACCTGGGAGAGGCGCCCGAGGGGTTGGGGGTTGGGGGGGGCAGAGGGACACGGGGCGAGAGGATAGGGGAGTGCCCAAGGCCCCTCCGTCCCGGCGCAGGGATTTGGGATGGCCCGCACTGAGTGGGCAGCAGGTCTGGCTGCTCCGCGGATGCAGCTCACTGCTCTTGGCTTTGCAGGCAGGAACCAGGGCGCTGAGCACCAGCGACCCACACAGCCCCAGGGAAACGGGGCAGACAGGGGACACCCCAGCCCAAACTGGACCTCAGCCCTGCAGCATCTCCAGCTCTGGGAGCCCTGTGCTGGGCCAGGCACCGCTGCGGGCAAGGACTGGCCCTGACGCCTGGCAGCCTCATTAGGAATATGACAGCCAGGTCGAGCTTTAGCAACACAGCACGGGCTGCATCTCAGCTCTGCGCTGGGGAACCAGAGGCCAGTTTTTCCATGCCGTCTTCCTTACAAAACGAGCAGGAGACGGCCAAGACCCCCAGCATGGGGCAACTCACCCAGCTGTGCGGCGGCTCCCATCAGGGCGTACTTCCCGGGGTCGGCCCAGATCTGAGCACAGGAGAGAGAAGGGGCCGAGTAAGCTGCTGGCTCTGGGATACCCGAGATAACGGGGAAAGCGCCCAGCTCCGAACCCCCCATCCAAGGGCACAGGGAGGGCCTGAGGCCTCCTGCACTGCCCAGCAGCTGGCTGACCTCTGTCCAGACAGAGCAAAGCCCACCGTACTGGGCTCTTCACCAGCTCCGCGCCTGCTCTCCGCACACGTGGCTGGCCCCACGGCAAGGGAGGAGGGCTGGGAGCTGTGTCTCCCACCCAGCGCCCCTTCCCACAAAACACTCACTGAGCCCTTCGTCAGGTAAGACAGGGAGATGCCGAACAGCCTCCCCCAGGCAGCGCCGATCAGCAGGGACGGGATGAAGACCCCCGCGGACACCGTGAGGCCGTACGTCCAGCACGCCAGGAAGAAATACATCAGCGTGAACATGCCCAGGGTCATGGGATTGTAAGAGCCTGGGGCGGGGGAGAGAAGAGGGAGTCAGTGCTGATCCGTTGGTGCTCCAGCATCCCAACGGACGCCGAGCCGGGCTGCAGCCAGCCACGCATGGACAACGGACAGCAGCAGCCCCATGATGCTCATTCCCCGAGGGGAAAGTCCTGCTTATGGGGTGCACCTCCCTCCCAACACCTCCCATAACATCTGCCCCAGCAGTTCCAGCCTTCCAAACCGGCCCTTTGGGTTGCTCCTGCCTCTCTCAGGCTTCCACTCACGCTCAGGAGCATCTGGCCTTCTCCTGGCCACGCCATGCTCACGTTTCCCCAGACCTCACAGCAGCTCCAGCGAACGCAGGCCCACGCTGGCAGGGCAGCGGCCCTCAGTCCTGGCCAACAGCTTAACGCCCAACGGGGCTCGACTGCCACCGTGCTGGTCTCACTGGGTGGAGGTGCGTCTGCTCAGCCCCACCAGCCTTTCCCATAGCAGCGCTGGCACCATCCAAATCCCTCCCATCCCACGGAGGCCGGCATCCACCCTCCTGCCATGGCGTGACCCACCGTGACCCGTCCCCTCCCACTCTGGCGTTTCCCAGCTGCCTGCGAGGCAACACAACCAACTTCAAAGTCCCGCGGGACTGCCAGCGTCAGAGGACAGGGTCAGGAGGACAGGGGTGCTGGTGGGCTGGCAGGGGTCTCCCAGGGGTGTCACAGCCAGTTTTGGAGTCAGCTCAGCAGAGCAGGCCCTGCAGACACCCTCCTTGTCCTGCAGCTCCCATGCTGCCAGATGTGCCATCACGCCACCCAAGTGCGGCAAGACCCTGCCACGCCAGGACTCAGCCTACTGCGATTCTAGGCAGTTCAGTCTCTAGTTTGAATGTGTCCTTTGCAACCTCACCTCGACCAAAGCACTGAGCCAGGAAGGGGCTCGAGTCAAGCCCAGCACTGCAGGGAACAGCCCCGGGACATAGGATGGTTGTCACTGCTCCAACTGGCCAAGCTGCAGTTCTGGGCTATGGGTCTATAAATTTAGAGCTGTCCATCTGTTGCCCACATGCAGACTGGCACGAAACAGAGACTGGCGGCCCAGGAGGCAGAGCACGCATTAGCGTCCCACTGGGTCCGAGGAAAATTGAAGCTCGGACTCTACTCCCTGAGGTACTGGAAGCTAAATCTGATTTCTCGAGCAAATCCAAGCCCCAAAATCCACCTCCACAGCCTGCCCAGATGGCAAAGTCGTTTGGGGGCAAGAAGCCCTACTAAGTAAGAAAACATCCAGGCATATTTCCAGGATGGACTTCAGTTGCTCCCATGCAACTCAGAAACCACAGCTCAAGAACAGGCATGAGCAAAACCGCGTCTTCGTCCATGGGCTCTCCCAGGACTGCAGCCCTTGGGCTGAGCTCACAAGTGGTGGCACCCGTCCTTCCTCCCTCCACTGCAGGAAAGGAGTAGAAGTCTCTGTGGACATCACAGGAAGCAACAGCTTTACTGTTAAAAATCAGGTTTCATTCACCACTACAAAATGGAGAAGCCTGACCACCTCCTGTTTGCAACACTGCACAGACCGGCCCGGGAAGGCACTTGGTTTTACAAAGTTAGGAGCCCTCATGGCGATGACGTTGCCACCTTCACTGCCTCCAAGGCAGGGATGAGCACAGAACAGCTTGGGGCCGTAAAGCCGCTGTACCACGTTGAAGTGAGCATTTGCCCCGCTCAGCAGCCCATCTCCAGCAGTGACCAGTCACTGGTAGTAAGGGAGAAGAGCACAAGCAGCAGGATGTGCACCAAGAGGTCTCCTGAAAAGCCACCAAAGGATCTGCCCTCCCTGAATTCACTGAAGGGCTTTTGGACACTTTTGCAGCCTTTGCAATGTCCTGCTGCAGGGGGTTTTGGACACATGGGCCCTCCCGGAGCTCCTCCTGCACATCCAGCTTGCTGCCCCACACCACAGTGGGCACCCCGTCTTGTTCTCATACCACGAGAAATAGCCACCGGTTTCCTGTTCACCCAGCACAGCGCTTTGCCAGACCCCATCACACCCTCACGGGGCCATGCTGACCTTCCCCCGCCTCGTCCCACTGGCAAAGAGCTAAGAGGGAACTGGTCGGCCAGCACGCTCAAGCCCTGCCCCACTCTGCCCAAATCCGAGGACCCACGGACCTGGGGGATCGTGGAAGAGGTTGACGACGCTCTTCTCGGGCGTGTTGAAGAAGGCAGTGGCCATGGAGTTGTACTCTCCATCAGCACAGAAAAGCTGAGGGGGAAGAAAAGAGAAGCGGAGTCAGGCGGCAGAGCCAGGCTGCCCTGTGGCAGGGAAGGCTGCCAGGCTCGGGGCTCGCTGCCAGCCCCGGAGGGAAGGGGACGGGTGCCAGCAAGGAGGTGATTCCTATGCAGCGAGCGTGCCAGCATCACAGCGTTTCCACCCAGATATTTTGCTGTTGAGGTAGAGAAACGCCAAGTGACACCACAACCCAGGTGAGGCTCACGTCTCGGAGCTGGGCGTTACAGGGAGAAGGAGCCCACAGAAAACTCCAGGATCTGGGACGTTCTTGCTGGGTCAAGGCAAGGACATTACCATAAAGGAGGAAAACTGAATGAAATGGGAACAAAAGAGATGTTTTTTTATGCTCCCAGGCCTGGTAGCTTTAGAGATTTCTTTGCAGCACTAAGTAAAATGCCTCCATCAAGGATCAGGGTCTCCCAGCTCTGGGGCAGCCGTTCTCCAGCACCTCCTACCTGCAGGGGATAGGCTACCGAGCTCCCCTGGATGGGCTGGCAGTCTCTGGAGCAGTAAATCATGACGAACCCCACGGCCGCCGTCACCGCTGCGACCAGCATGGCCTCAACCACCTGGAGGCAGGGCCGGTGGATGTACCTGGGGAGCAAGCAGAGATGTGAGCCCGGCTCTGCCGCAGCAGCACTCAGGAACGCAAGGTGATGGGCTGCAAGCAAATCCCACGGGCCTGAGAGAATCAGAGGGACAGGAGAGGGAGAGGAGCTGCCAGCTCTGGGACAAAGTCATTAAAGCTGGTTCTTTGGGAGGCCCGGGGCTCCTCTACCCGCTCTTAGCTGTGCACAAGCCCTGGCTTTGCTGTGAGCCCGGACCGAGGCACGCTGAGGGAGGAAGCCCATGGCACAGGCTGTCCTGGTGTCTGATGAAACCGTTGTGGGGAGCTGGGGGCCAGAGGTCAGCAGTGAGAGCAGCTTTGCCCAGCCAGCTCCAGCTGACCTGTCCTTCTGTCCTGCACAGAGCCGGGAGGGCAGAGACACCCCTGGCGGGACAGGAACGGTTCCTGTACCCAAAGCTGGGTCTCAGGAAGCCCCCATGAGGAGGGGTGTCCTGGAAGCTGCTGCAGGCCCCTCACCAGCTCTGCTGCCATAGGCAATCCCTTCCCAAGACCACGAGGCCATTCCTAGGGTTTAAAAAGCTGGTACCAAGTAGCAGCAGTGCCAGACTGGGATCCGACAGCTTTAGCAGCTCTCAGAGCTCCGGCAATAACATGGAATAGTCAGTCTGGGCAGCGTTTGCACCTTTGGGTCCTCCAGTCACTGAAGGGAGACACTCAGCATGGTCAGAGCAAAGGTAGGATGCTGAGGACCAAAGCCTTGATTGCAGGCAGCAAGAGGCACGTTGCATCTTTCCCTCCCAGTTTCCAAGGACTGCTGTTTCACACGTTATGCACAAGGTTACAGCCTGGCTCTGGCTGGGAACGCCGCTTCCAGGGAGCGCAGAAGGCTCCAGCCAACCCATTTTGACCAGCTGAGTCACCCACAGGCTCCTACCTGATTCGAAACATCGTTAACCAGTAATTCAGGGCATTGAACAGGGCCCCAAGGATCCCACCTGCAAGGGCAAAAGAGCAAAAACTCAGCACGCAGGCAAAAGCTCAGGGACCAAACGGCTGGATTTGCTGAGCAGCTTTACTCTCGACGCCTCCGGACAGGTCCCCACAGCACTTGCACAGCACCGGGGCAGAGGGAGCAGAAAGCAGCCAGCACCCACGGCCCCAGCACCCGGTGGTCCTGAGGCTGAGCGCAGGTGGCTTTCCCAGCGCACAGGGAGTACGTGGCCCCCCCTCTCCCTTTCCGTAAGGGCCAGGACAGCTCAAGACCCCAGCTCTTTTCTCAGGCCTTTTCTAAAAGCAAGGACCAGCCATGACTGCGACACACAGAGGTTAAGGGATCTCAGGATCTGGATCAGGTCCTTGTAAGCCCCAAGCAGCCTCTGCTCTAGAGCTTAATGGATTTCCCACTCTCCTCAAGAAAATGGATCCAAAAGGTGTTTGCATCCAGACAAGGGACAGAGGAAATTATTCAGACTAATTGAATTGAAAGAGCAGAACTTTCTTACCAACTACTCCCATAAATATGAAGATCGGAATTTCCTGGATCGTGTATCCCATTTTCTGGAAGCAAGACAGACACAGGTTTCAGATCTCCTGGCACATTTGCAGCCAGTCACTGTCTGCTCAGGCAGAATAAGCTTGCGCCAGGGAGCAGCCCAGGGAGCTGCCACAACTGCTCCCCCAGGCAGCCCACAGACCTGCGACACCCTCCCAGCACCCAGCCCAGCAGTGGCTGCAGAACCACCTCTGCTTGCACTCGGTGGGGCCGTGATCTAGCCAGACCCCAGGGCCTGCTAGGGCAAAGCCCAGATTGGCCCTTGGGCAATGTTATAAGTGGGACAGATGGCCCCAGCTGCCCTGGGTTTCTTCTACCCCCCAGAAAAGCCCCCCCAGAGGCATTCCTGTGCCATACCTCATTATCAAACCTGCCAAAGTTGATGAGCCCAGGGCTGGAGAGATCCCAAGCATTGCCGTGGTAGACACTCAGGACAGAGTTCAGAGTGAACGTGGAGATCATGGAAGCAAAGAACTAGAAAAAGATGCGGCCCAGGATCACTGCCAGATGCATCTGGCACTGCTTCCCCACCACACGCCCTCCTCCTTACCCCAAGACACCCCTTGAGGGCCTTGGGCAGGCCAGGGCACTCGGGACGTAGCAGGGACAAGGGGCCACGTTCCTTATGGCACCACACCGGCGAGCTTACAGCAACCAGGGGCTCCCTCCTTTCTTTCGTCTCTCCGCTGCTCTGCAGCGTGGCCCAAGGCAGCTCCCTTGGAAAAGGGGTCAGCAGCCTCAGGAACTGAGATCCGGCTCAGCCAGGTCCAAATTCAGCCTGCAGGCGCCAGGACGCAGAGGGGGATTTGGGATGCCCTGTTCCCCAGGATGCATTAGACAGTCACCCGGCTGGGGCAGGGATGGGAAGAGGCACACAGCTGCTGGGGCATCCGATCCCAAGGGCCAGCACGGCCTGCGTTAAACAGATCAGGCCTTCCTGAACGCCACCACAATGCAGAGGCCTTGAAGGGGCAGAGCTCCTGAGGCTCTGGAGGCAGAGGAAAGGGCCAGTCTGCAGACGCAGTCGGGTCAGGACACCAGAGGCCATCAAATGGGACCCAACGAGCTGTGGGGTTCTTGGGCACGGACACCCAGAGCCTCCAGTTTACTGCTTCTGGTTTCCAGCACTTACGATTCTCCACGTCAGGAACTGGTTCCAGAAGGAAGCCCCTTCCTCCAAGCTGAAGAGGACACCCCCTGCAAACACAAGACAGAAGCACCTTTGCAGCGGGTGCAAGCCACAGGCCCTTGGCTCACAGCACTGGCCGAGACAGCTGCAGCCATCCCAACCCGTGCACCCCATGCTGGCCCAGACCTTACAGGCTCCAGCAAAGGGACCAGCAGTCAGCTGAGCCCACCCTGCCATCAGTGATGTACTGATCACAACAAAGCCCCATCACTGTCCCCCTCCATCCCAGGGAGGTGATATTTGACACCAGAGATGGACAAGCCCCCTCTCCAAGACCTGCATCGTGGGGCAGGATAGCTCATAGCAGGGCCAGGCACTTTGCAGGAGGGCCTGCTGGTTGTTGCCCAACAGCCGAGCAACTGCTTCCCTTCCCAGTCCTGGAGCTGTCAGAGGATGGCAGCACACCCGTTTCAGCCACTTGTGCATTCCTGCCACACATGGTCCGACCTCCCGGGCAAGCATTTAATTCAGAAAGTAAGTGTGGGGCTCTCCTGACCCTGCTCCCTCCTCCCAACCTGCCTGGGAAAAAATACCAGCAGTCCCAGACCCCATCAGACACTTTTTTTTTCCCCTATGAAAACGCTCTCCCCATCTGTACTGCAGAGCACCCGCTGTCACCCTCTCAATCGACCCAGGTTCCTGCAGCTCTCTAGGCAGATCCCTGCAGCTGCCCCCGTGCAAGTGGGAGCAACCTGCTGACGGGACCTGCATGCAGGCACTGTTCAGCATCAGAACAACGGAGACACGTACCCACAGGAGCACCAAATGCAGCCGAGACACCAGCAGCAGCTCCAGCTGAGACAAAGTCCCTCTTTTCTGTGTCTCTGCGGAAGTACTCGAAGATCTGAAATGCCAAAGCAAAGGCAGGTTCAGGTTCAGGGCTGGCCAAAGGCACAAGCTCAGAGCAAGAGGCAGGCTGCCAGGCAGAGCTGGATGGGGTCAGTTCCTAGCACCAGAGGTCTCTCAGGGCAGGTGATGAGCTCACGTTGCCACAGGCCTCCGAGGACGTGGGTAGACCGCATATGACCATGCACCACCAGCATGACCCCAAGGAGCGGCCCAGTTTGGGCATTGATGGTGGCACAGGAGGGGATTCAGGTAGCACTGGCAGGAAACCAGAGCTCCCTTTCTCCATCCAAGAACCCTCCCCAAAGAGGTCAGAGCTCCACTGCCCCTAGCCAGGCTCCAGCATCACCGAGCTGGGGTCCCCAGAAAAGCAACCAGGTCACGTGCTCTGCATGAGCTGGCCCAGAGCCAGCATTTCTGAAGCAGCCGCCATCCCGCTCACTGCGGAGCAAGGGTGGTCCTCAGCTTGTCAGGGAGAGCTGCCAGCTGATGCTCACTTACGCTGGCATTGCAACAAGGAGAGCTGGCTACACAGAGGGAAAACTGCTCCACCAAGCCCCCCTGCTCCTAGGTACAGAGCTCTGCCCGCTCCTCCTTTCCTGAGTTCATACGCCTCAGACAGGCCATGATCTTTCAGGTACCATCATCTGGTGGGCCCCGTGCCGCAGCAGAGGTGAAGGCCCTTTGCTGGAGCTTGCAAGAGCAGTTGGAGCCATGCGGTGCTTGACTCCCCACTGGGGAAGTCCAGAGAGGAGAGCCACAGCAGCTGGAGCACCTGCAGCAGCACAGCCCCTCCACTCTTCCAGACCCACCTTGAAGTCTCGTTTCAAGGACGTGGATCTTCCTTGCGAGATCCCAGCAGCAATCACCGCCCCCGAGTGAATCATGGGTCCTTCCTACAGACAGGAAAGTGGAGTCAGACAGGGGGAGGAGGAAGCCCTGGCTTCCCTGGGCTCCATGGGAAGTTTGAATGCTGCTCACTGGGTACAGCCCTGGAGAAGCTGGATGCCAGCTTTCAGCCACCCAGATGCATGCTAGACTTGGCCCAGCTCTGTCTGTACAGACCTGGCCCAAGAGGATTTCCTTCCAGGAAACACAGACCTTGCATTCTTCCCCTACTTCTTCATTCTAGTGGCAGCTCCTGTGGCCACCTCCTGTTCCCACCAGCAGAGAGGGTAGGGGCTTACAAGGGCTGCTTTTCTACAAATTCAGGAGGTTTCTCAAGCAGCTTAAGACCCCAGCAGGCCAGTAAGATCCAAAGCAGGACACCCCAGGTCCCCCATCTAGCATGTAGGGGGAGAGCCACACGGACAGCCGCAGGCTGCTCTCCTGCCCTCGGCCGAGCCACGTGCCAGCTGGCTCAGTGGCACCACGCGCCCAGCAAGTCAGCTTCCCTGCCCCCTGCGACTGCCCGAGCCCGGCCACGCTGCAGCCACCTGGGCCAGCAGAACAGGGAGTGAAACTGGGAAGTCCCTGCAGGGCCACCAGCCTCCCATCCCCGGTGCAGAGCCGGTGACGCAGGCTGCAGCACGTGCGTCCAGCAGCAGGTACAAGCGTGCCAGCAGCGAGCCGGGGAGCCCTTTGCGCTCCTCACCTTCCCAACCGCCAGGCCTCCAACCACGGAGAGGATCACCCCGCAGACTTTGATCACCAGGGTCTGCAAAACAGCAGGAGACACTGGGCACATTGCAAGGGCAGCAGGAACGTCACGTGCTGCCGCATCGGGACACTAGACCATGCACAGGATGGACTGCAGCAGCCACGGGGGCTGCAAACTAGCCAGAAGAACGGCAGCCAGAAACCCCAGGCAACTTCTGATTCTCAGCCCCACATCAATGCCTGTTGTGACAACTGGGCTGGCCAATGTTCCCACCTGCAGTTTTCTTGGCCAGCCCCTGCTCAGGGCAAAAATTCCCCAAAGCTGCTCTTCCAGCCCCTGCCTGGCACTGAGCACAAGGGCTGCAGGCACCAATGCAGCAAATTAAAGGTTTAACTGGGCAGCACAGGAGTGAACAGCTAGAGATGAGGGCAGCCCAGGCCAGCTCCCATCCCTGCCTTAGCAGGAACACGGAAAGCCCCACAGCACAAGGACACAACATGCTCGGTCCACCCAAGCGGCAGCACCCCCAGAACACATGCATCCCACAAGCTCCCACATCTTACCTTCAGCCGGACAACGTGCGGGATCTTCACACCATTGAGATAGCACTTGATCTGGGGAATGCCACTGCCGGCTGCTACAGGCTGGGGGCACAGGGAGACCATTAGTGGCTGCTAAGTACAGGACAGGGCACTGGGGACCAGCTGATCACATTGTCCCCATCCCTCAGCATGGAGCACACCACACACTTCCTCGGGGAGGATCAAAGACGAGGCTAAAGCCTATCTAAAGGCTCCGGAGATAGGCTTGAGGGAGAGGCTCCCACCACGCTTCTGCAGACATGCTTCCCTTAAGGGCAAACACAGCAGGAATAAGGAGCCAGCTGAGTTCCTGTGGGACACCAGTGTGTCCCCACCACTGCTACCCCTACTACGGTGCCAAGGCAAGAAACTCAGCCCTGTAGAAGACTAACACTTGACAGAAGGAAGACTTCTGCAGGAGAGCAAGGTCAGAGCAGCAAGGAAGATGCTGCTGACTCAGAAAATGGCTCCATATAGAGCAATTGTCCACAGCCCAGCCATAATCTGCCTCCAGAGATCATCAGCCAGTTGCAGAGTTCCTCTGGAACGTGTCTCTGAGGCGCTTTACCAGCCTGCTCTCTGCAAATGCTCACGTACACGCAAAGCGGAGAGGCTGAGCCAGGCCCAAGGCTTGCGTAAACAGACACAGTTTGTAAGAGCTGCGCCTACTTCCAAGGCTCCTTTGCCCCAAGCTGCTGGGGCTGCAAATGAAGGGCAGCACGTCCTGCCAGTTCAACACCTGAGGAGAAACTTTACCCCACGGCTGGAGCCATTTCCCTGTCAACACCAAGGAACTGGAGGTACCAAGAGCCGAATCAGCAGAAATGCTATCGGTGTTGCACCTACCTCTACGTTTTCTGAGATGCCTGACAGCACCCAGGGCAGCTCCAATCATGCCCCAAGGGCAGACTGACCCACACAGCTCCATTCTAGGTGCAGCAGGTTGTGCTGCTGGATTCGGACCCATGCTAGGACACGAAGCTGCTCCCCATGCTGTATAAAGAGCTGGGGCAGGAGGCCCAGGGGCACCCCCACGCTGGCCAGCTCTGAACTCTTACCTCTATGAACGCAACGATAACGGAGCCCACCATCACCACGCTGGCATTCAGGGTCGCCCAGAGCAACAAAGAGAAAGACAGGCCCCCTTTCTCTGTGAACTTGTCAATGTCTGAAGAGATGGCTTAAGGAAAGGGTGGCATCAGCTGGGTAACATCCCTCCCACCGCAACAACACGTCACCAAGGTGCTTCTCAGGCTGCGGCAGACACAGCAGATCCTGCATGCACACTACAGCTGGTCTGCCTGGCTAGAGCTGGGGCTGCTGCAAGGGGTCTCTTCTGCTACTGGGGTGCCCAGACACAGGTCAGCACTGCAAAGCCGCCTGTCCCTGGGCAGCGGGACCCGCACTGGTGTCACCGAACCCATGCAGACAAGCACTTCCCCCTCCCCCAGCATCCCTCTTGCAGCCACCAGGAGTTGAGGACACAAGACATCTCTGCAGCAGACCCATAACTTGCAGGTAGTTAGAGGCCGTGGCTTTGTGCTGCCTGCTGCTCTGCACCCCTGGGCTGGAAGGATACTGTCCTTCACCACACGGTACTTCAGCCCAGCCAGGTTCTCCACCACAATGTCGATGAAGCAGGCGACGAGGCCGGTGAGGATCCCGATCATGGCACAGATGACCCAGCGCTTGATTTCCACTGTCCGGAACGCCTGAGAGAGACGGACGACCGTGAGACACTGCTGCCACACAGCCCAGCCCAGCACACACTGTCCCCAGAGTGTCAAGGTCAACTCAAAACCACCTTGCAACCCTCCCCAACATGAGCCTAAGGGAAGGCAGTTCTCAAAGGAGAACTGCCCCAGTAAAACCAGCATAAACTGACCCAAGATTGCAAAGTTTACCTATCTTAAGCCAGCACCCAGTGCCCTTGCCCCTCTGAGGGATCCCTAAAGAGAAGACATGTTTTTCCAGCTCTTCTGACTTCATCAGGTCTCTCTCTCAGCAGACTCTTCTGTTAAGTTCCTCACTGGAGTATTAACTCCCAGAGCCCTCAGGACAAGAGCTCCCCTAGTTCTGTGCAGCTCTGTGCAGCTCCAGAAGTCCCTGCTCAGCGACCCGCCCCATGAAGCTGGGCAATGTCCCCATGTGCACCTGGACTAATTTCCATTTGAACCTTCCACTTTAGCATGCTGGATTCCTGTGGTAGCTGGCCACCCTGCTCCTGAGGTTTTGTTGCTCATTACAAACTGGTTGTTACTGGTAAACCAAGCACAGCCCAGGTGCTGCTTCCAAGCATGATCTCATTGCAGTGCAGAGAAGCCCACCAGCTGCTCAGGAAGCAGCCAGGCAGCAGAGGAACAGCTTCTTGGGGCTTCATCTCAGCAGGGCCATCTTGCCAGGGGGCTTGTCAGGGTCTGTGAGCAACCAGGTCATGGCCAGACTCACCGCATGGTTTATCCTCCTTTCCTCCTCCAGGAACAGCTGGTTTTCACTGTTGTCATAGTCCAGGCTCTAGTTCAGAAAAGGGAGATGCCATTAGTGTCTACTGGAAGGAATATGTCTGGGCTAGAAGAGAGCTCCCTTGATCCTTTCCTTCCAAAATCTCTTCAAGGGCAGGGATCTTTCAGACCACTTCACACCAGCTCGGCAGCTGTAAGCTACCACGCCGGCTACCCCAGCTGTATCGCCTGCCACTTCTCGGAGGGCAGCTCCCAAGGGGCAAGAGGTGGAGCTGAGGGAGAGAACCGGGCACTCACCTCATACTTGAGCGACAGCAGTTTCTCATTGTGGGGGATCTCGTTGGGATACTGCCGAGGGAGCTCTGTCTCCTAGAAGGCAATGATATTTGGGTTAGGAGAGCCAGGCCCAACCTCTAGATGACCCTCTCCTTGCACCAGGGCTGGTCACTTGCTCCAGCGCCGGAGAAGGTCCCTGATTATTTGAAATGTGAAAGACGCTTGCTGGAGGGGCCTCGGTGCCTCGGTCTGCAACACTCAATCACCAGCTTCTGCAGAGCAGCTGTTAAGTGCAAACCACGTCAGTGCACACGTGTTGGCTGGGCACATCAGCCCTTACCACATCCACATCCAGCCTTTCTGGTTTACTGAAGACGCCCTAACACAAGTCACCCTTCACAAGCACATCCCTGACCAAGAACGAGAGGTGGGAAGGCAGGGAGAAGAGAGCCAAGAGGGAGCGCCCCGTGGTCGGAGCTGCCTGCCTGGCCTGGGAGCAAGCTGCCACTGCTCTGGGCAGCCCTGTCCGCCCCCAGACCCCAGGGATCTGCCTCCCACCTCGGCACCACCCATTCCCACTGCAAGTCAGGGGCCCCAAAGAGCACACCACCAGCTCCAAAACCGCGATTGTTCCTACATCTTCACCTTCCTTCGGCTGCGTTACCTCAATTACTTGAAAGAACAACACTGACTGATGGTAAGTGATGACTGACACCAAGGCAGGAGTCCCATAATGCTGGGACCGTGTTAACACTCAGGACAGGCAGGGAGGACCGCAGAGACACAGGCCCCAGTGCAACCTGGCCAGGAACCAGGATGTGGGACGACCTTCCACCAGCCCCATGCTGATGGCAGATTTAAGCTGCCTGGTTTAAGCCTTCGCACGTGCACCCAGCCCCTGGCAGCCTCCTCCCCAGCCCTGGAGCAGGATGCATCACTATGGGCATCGCAGTCACACGTAAGGCAGAGCAAGGGAACGGGCAGACAGAGGTTTTGCACAGTCAGGTACTAAACACTGCCATTTTAATAAGCTGTTGTTCTGGTGTACTTGGAGTTGCTCCATGCTCCCAGCGGAGGGCAACATTTCACCTCTGCAGGAAATTCCTTCAGCCTAAGGCAAGGAGCTATTTCAAGCAGGCCTGCATTTTTGGGCACGAACCAAATTTTGTTTTCCAAGTGTCTTCAATCATGTAAGCTTTTCCTAGCTCCGAATTAGGGCATTTGCCAAGGCAGCAGGAGGGGCCCCAGTGGCACTGGCATAACATGCCTTTCTCCAGGCACCGCGTTACAACTACAGCCAAAGCTGATCCAACCTTTTCTCCAAGACACTGAAGTAAGACATATTTTACCCCGCGTTAAGATTTTCACAAGAAATATTTAATAAAATTCTCCTTCACATCTGTGCTTCCAACAGCTCCAGAACTAAAGCAGGAGCATCTGTGGAGAAAAGATTTCCAGGCATGTGTCGTGGTGGGGAATAACTTGAGCGTTTCCACAGGAACAAGACATCCCAACTGCCACTTGCCCTGTCCTGGCAGGGAGCACAGCCCAGATGTCCCTCTCCAGCCACTGTCACACTACAATCAAGACCTGCACAGGCTCCAGCCTCCTCTCACGTGGTGCGGGGACACACACAGAGGGGTTTGCTAACCGAGCGTGGCTCCTGCACGAACATGAGGCACAGACACCCCTAAAGGAGTCTGTGTGCTTGCCCTGGATGAACATGGCTGGTCCCACCCTTGCCTTCACAGCTGAGCAGGGACAGTAAGCAGCTTTAAGTTAGTCAGGAGGTCACGCTACAGTAAGGAGGACATCACCCGTCATCCCACCCATTTCTGCATTCAAGTGAAACTGCAGACCTTGGGGCAGGACAAGACTCTGGCGTAGGTACAGCACCTAGCGCTGCTGTGCCAGAGGCTGCTGGGATATGGCTAACCAACACGGCAACGACCAAAGTGCCTCGGCACATGTGGAGAGCGCCTGCATCCCAGCGGAGCTCACGGCAGCAATTCCCTAACTGCACTGCAACCCCAGGCCCACATGAACTGTCAGGTACTAGCAGTCACACTCCCTCTCCAAATGGCTCAGCTAAGCACTGCACCAGCCTCTGGACAAGTCCCGGGTTGAAAACTTTCTGCTTGCTGTCATCTAAGTTGCTCAATCAGCAGACAAGTGCAACGTGAGGAACTTCATCAGAACGACCCGAAATATTCCGGGAGGTCCCGCGCCCCGTTGGCGCTGCAGGACTTTCCACTTGGCACTGCTGCAAGAGGAACTTCCCCGCGGTGGCAGACTGCTGCTGCTGGCCTGGAAAAGCACAGGGGACCGCAATGATTTCAGGTCAACAGAACAGCTAAAGGGGAACCCGTGAAGGTCAAGGCAGAGTGGCAGCAGGCTCCCCATACCCAGCCCAGGAGGAAGTGCTGGCCGGCCTCAGCCACCCATGCTCCACCTACGGTGACAACCCCTTTGGGGCTACTGAGGTTGGCCAGATGAAAACAGAGAGGAAGGTGAAAAATAGAGAGGGCAGTGCCCAGCGGAGAAAGCACAGGGAAGAAGGGAGACCAAGCCAGGCTGAGCTTACTCCCCAGATGTGTCTTTGGTAGCCTCTGAGCCTCCTCCTGCTTCAGAGCTCCGACAAGCCCTTCACACCAGAACAACTCCTCCAGGGTTAAACGTGCCCTTGTGCTTCTGGCCACTGCTTCTCTTCTGCTCTCCCCTGCCAGTACAGGGCCCGGCCCAGCCAGATCTCTGGACGATGCCACAACCACTTGGTCACAGTGGGCACAAGCACTCGGCCTTGAACTGGTGGGAGGAAACACCACAGCGCTCTTCTCCAGGATGGCCACGCAGAAGCCCTTGCAGGACAAGCGGGGGATGCGAGGGGAAAGAGCAGCACTTTGTGCCAGTAATGGAAGAAGGCAAGGGGTCTCCTGCGGGCTGACGCTGCTGCCCCGGGAGCGCTTCCCAGGGGTTACTTCACAGCAGGGAAACTCAGCTACTGCTGTGCCTTTCTGTGCCACTCACCAGCTCACGGACGTCCTCATTGAGATCCACATTGCTCAGCTGCCCAATGCGCAAGAAGGAGGAAGGAGTGAACTAAGAAGAGAAGGGAAAACGAGGTCAATTCGTGGATGCACCATGACCACGCGACTCAGCGAGTCTCCGCAGCAGGAAGGAGCAGGAGTGCTTGGCAGCCGGCTGGCAGGCACACGGGTGCTCGTGCTCTCCCACCTCACGCTGAGCTCCGCCGGGCTGCCCTCGGCCAGAGCCCCCAGAGGGGCAGCACGTGGGAACGGCTGCTCCTGGAGGACACACCAAGGAGCCCGTAGAGCTGTGCAGTCTTGTCACAGCCACGTCAACCCAAACGGGACCTGCTACCTCGAGCTCCCCGGGGAGGGTGCATGAGACAGCAGCAATCTACTGGGGGTTGTGCAAGCTGCTGCAATCTCCTAGCCAGCAGAGCCAGCTCACCCCAGCGAAGGCACCAGCCAGCAGCGGCTCGTTTGGGACCAGCAAGTGGAAGCCCTGAGAGCTGGCGACAGTCAACAACAACCTACTGCCTGGGGACACAGCATCTCGGAGCGGCAGCTGCGCAGTCGGCAAAATGACCCATGCCGAGCAGCACGTTTCATGCTCCCTTGGAAAGCAGCTAGCTTAATTCAGAGACAAATGGCTACGCCGCTCCAAAGCGAGCCCAGACTCCTTGGGCTGAGCAGCCTCTGGCTTTGCAACCCTCAAGAGACCAGAGCCAACAGGCGGCTCCCGTACGATGCAAACGAGGGTCGGTCACTTCTCACCTTCCAGCCGTTGCCTTCTACTTCCCTCAGGTGGGATCTTACGCGCACATGTGTGGACATACACACATACACACAGAGCTGCTGTGCTCGGAGGGAGGGTCCAGACTGCTCTCCAAACCCAGCAACACTGGAAGTTGCTCTACAGGCACTCAGACTTTCAGCTTCTGCCCATAACTGCTGGAACGGAGTGGGCTTTGGCAGGAGGGACAAGAGGACACGGGTGCACCATGCCCAGCCCCATCTCCAGAGCTGGAGCACTGGGAACCACAGCTAGTTTGGGAAGCACCTCCAGGCTGGGGAGATGCTTCCTCCACACTGCACAGAGCTGCATCAGTTTATGCCATCTGCACCCTGTCTTGCCCTTGAACCCAGGCAGAGGCCTGCTCTCTACAACTGCCTGCTGGGATGCTGTTCCAATCAACAGGGTCCTCACACCCACTTACTGTAGGGAGCAGGAGAGAGGTGTGGAAAACCGGGGATCCCAGGAGTTTGGGTTTCTGCCTCTCCATCATCTTCCCCCCACCAAGCTTTCCTGCCCTGGCCAGGAGCTGCATGGGGTGTCTGGAGAACAGAGGGAGAAACCACCCCAAACTGAAAAGGGCATCTCTCCAGTCACCAGCACAACCCCAAACCCACTGGGGCTATTCCTCAGCTTGTGACCAGGCCAGCAAATAAGGGATGGCCCACGGCACGTTTTGCTCTGCCATCCCGTCCGCAGGAGCAGTTCGCGGCCAGGGGAGACGAGTGCATCAACGCTTTGATCTCACTCAAATCTCTCGGCACATCCGGGTCCACAACAACGTCTGGGCCGGCTGCCAGCAAAACACACAAGAGGAAGCAGAGCGCGTTGTTCCAGCGCAGCCTCAGAGACACCAGTGCGTTTCCGAGAGGGGGCCAGCACCGTGCCAAGAAAGAACATTTACTGCTGAGCGTCTCGCCGGGGAGACAGGTTCTCCTTTTGCTGGAGAACACTCAGGGTTGTTACTGGCAGCGCAATTGCATAACACAAGAGTTTTTCACTATTTTGGGTACCTCTTTTAGCTCCCGGCCAACAGAGGCCGTAGCCTGGGCTACGATTGAGCCAGGCTTTAGCTAAGCAGGGCCACAAGAAGTCCCACCAAAACCAGCAATCCAGAGTCTCTTGCCAGCAGCTGAGCTGCCGTCAGCCTTTCACTTCCCTCCCCGCCGCCGCTGTGAAACGTGGGGATGCACAAGGGTGTGAAAGCACAGTCACTAAATACAGCTTAAACACCATTTCTCAACGTTAAGATCTTCCCCTCTGGTGCCTCAGCACCTCCACCTGCCCTCTTCTCCAACTGGAGAACAAATGAGCGCCTGCGAGCAACAGCAGGGTCCTGGCACGTGAGGCTGGGAGGTGGTGAGCCGGCAGCTCCCGATCAAGGCCCTGCTGCGCTAATCGCCCACAAATCCTGGCTGGAACATGCAGGCCAGAGCAGCCTGGAGCCGCACACGTCACCGCCGATGAAGAATACCCCTTTGTGCTTGCAGCCTGACCTATTTTCCCATTTCTCCATCTGTTCCAAGTTCTCATTTGCACTCTGACCAGCAGCTGGGTTTTGCCCCAGCTTCTCAAACTCTTGGCAGTGCCCTTCCGTCCCCAGCAGCCTGACCGGCAGCAGGCAGGACCGTCCCCCAGACGCCCCGAGGCCTGGTCTGGCCTGCCCAGCTCGCATGAAAGACAACAGAGCCGCAGGGCTAAGGAGCAACAGCAGATCTTCCCACAGAGGGGCCAAGCACAGGATGTTCTAAGGGAACAGCCCAGCTCCACAAATTTTGGGCATAGTTTTCCTTAGAGCACGCTGACCTTTGGTTCTGGCCCATCCCGGCTCTACAGTCCCCCTCTAAAGGGGCCGGGTTGAGCCTTTGGAAGGGTCGCCCAGGCTTGGCCGGAGAGGAAGCTGTTGGACCGCCCACGAGAAGCTCGGCTCCTCGATTACATGGTCAGATGCTCTTCCCTTTCCCCTTCTCCCCCCCGAGCTCATGCCTTGCTGGAGCTGCAGCATCACATGCACCAAGCTGGCTTAACGTGGCTTATGCCCTCTCACTTCCCATCGTCCCCTCCAGCCCCTCCCCGCTACCGCAAAGCTGGAGATTAACCTGGGGTGAGAATATCTCCTCCCCAAAGCCTGTCTTAACCCCAGGCCGTTAGTCACATGGCGGACGCTGCTCAGCCTGGCAAAGGATGGCAGGAGCCACTCGCAGCACTGATGTGGGCTCCTACGAGCACACATATGCGAAGCTGTCACCTCCACGAGCGGATGGGGGGAGCAAACAGGGTTTACACAGCCAGGAGCAGAAACTGCCCATTTCAGTGCCTTTAGTGCCCAGCTGCTCCGGGCACACGCAGGAGTCCCAGCCAGGCCTCTAGTTTCCAGGGAACGTACAGAGATCATGGTCCTTGCTCTGAAACTCTGGGAGCAGGGATTTTTCAAGAACCTCCCTCCACTTGCTTTTAGGAAGCGAAAAGATTTGAGGGTCCCATTAGATGCTCACATCCAGGCCAAGATCTAAGCAATCAAAGCAATGAATTCACAAACCTGTCATTCATCCTGTCTTCCCTGCTCACGCCTGGGGCCGAACCTCAGGCAGATCCTTCAGCAAGCGATTCCCACGCCAAGACTTCAGAGGAATCCTTCTGCTAGTCCCAGGAGTGAGCCCATCCTCCACAGCCATACAAGACCCCAGATTCCCCTTTCGCAGTCCTCACATGCACCCGAGGGTCTCAAGGAGACCAAACGCGCTGAACGGGCAACGCACCCACCACCCGTCACCGAGCGCAGAAGGAGCCTCCCGGAGCCACGGCACAGCTGCTCTGTCCCCAGCAGGACACAGCCACACACAGAGGAGAGGGAGCAGCATCTAGACCTGAAGCTGAGCTTCGTTATGAAAGCAAGAGATTTTTAATGCGACACAAAGAAGCCCTGCCCCCCTTTTGCCTAAATCCTGGCCTCAGCCCGGCGTTCAGACTGGCTGCGTCTCGTTTATAGCAGAGGGCTGGCTCCCGTCTCACCCAGCACAGAGATCACGTGCCGGGAGAGCAGGGAAACGCTACTGCCATCAGCACCCACCTTTCATAAAAGGGAAAGGGGGGGAAAGTAAAGACAGTAGGATGCCTGGGCACAGTTCAAAGATTTATTTGGCACATGGATAGCACTACCCTCGTTTGGATGCTTTTCAAACTCAGTTTGAGACAGTCACCGTTCCTGGGCATATACAATGTTGGTGCGACTGTAGCACAATTATCTCTGTGCAACATCACACACCGTTGCCAAAACCCAGAGGATGCAGACGCATTAACAGCTCTCTCCAGTCCTGATCCCACCGACGCCATCTAGGAAGCCTCTCCGCCAGGGAGACTCTGGCTAGCTGAAGCTGCCTCTGACAAAGGTGGATGAGCCAGGATGTTACCCAGCCCTTGCACTCGGCTGTTTGCGCAGTAAAGCCAATTCCTTACTAATTGTGAGCTCTGCAAAGAGATGATTCAAGTCTTGATCTGGGCTACTGGTTGGGTGAATACTGCTTAACACCTTTGTTAATGACCTGGATGATGGGACGGACTGCAGCAAGTTCACTGACAATACCAAAACTGGGGGGAACAGTTGATGTGCTGGAGGCCAGGGCTGCTCTTCTGAGGGCCCTCAACAGGCTGCAGAAATGGGCTGCAGGGAACCTCCCTCCGTTCAGTCAAGGCAAACACAAACTCCCACACCCAGGACCCAGCGTCTAGAAAGCAGCTTTGCTGAAAAGGCCTTGTGGAGGGCCTGGTGGACAAGCTGAGGAGGAGTCAGCAGCGCAGGCCTGCAGCGGAGAAGGTCGACCACCTCCTGGGCCGTGTGAGCATGAGTGCTGCCGGCAGGGCCGGGGAGCGATCCTTCCCCTCCCTTCGGCACTTGTGAGAGCACACCTGGACACTGCGCTGCACAGCAAGAGAGCTTCTGCTTGGATATTAGGGAAAAGCTCTCACCTTGAGGGCGGTCATGCACCAAAACAGAGACCCAGAGAAGGCAGGGCATCTCTATCCCTGGAGATACTCAAATCTCCACTGGATGTTGGCCCCGAGCAACCTGATCTAAGGGACCTACTCTTAGTAGGGGCTAGCTAGAAACCTCCAGAGGCCCCTTCTCACCCTGTGAGTGGGCCCAGCAGCTCTCTCCAAGGGCAAGAGCAGACTCTGGATGAATTGCAGTAAGAAAGAGAAATCTAGCTAATGGCTTTCAACACCAGGTTCTGCTCAGACCCCAAAAGGATCATCCCAGTGATCAGACAGTGATGGTTTAGTCTAGGCCCCAGCACTGCTTTGGAGTAATACAAAAGCACACTGGTAGGGGCAGGGACGCCAGTACAGCTGTCAGTGTCCCAGGGCTTCGCTTTATCTGCTTACAGTAAGCCACAAGGCCTAACTTAAGCAACTGGCCAGTATTTAGCAAATTTGATAAGTCACACCACCATGCTTGATACTGCGATGTGCTTTACTTCCACACAGACCAGCAACAAAGCAAGCCCAGTTTGTGGAGCGGCTTCAATCAAGGCTATCTAAAACACCTGCAGAACAAACACGGTCTGTGTACACAGCAAACGCCTAGCGCCTCACACGCTTCGCTCTGAAGAATCATAAACAGGGACAATTTGACTCAACTTCACAGCTGACTTCCACGTGGATGAGCCAACGAGGCTGTTCCTGCAGGAACATCATCACCCACGCCCAGCGGGCACCGTCTAGGGAGCAGCAGCCCTCCCGCACTCCCTGCCTTACCGTCGCCCTGCTACCGCTAACGGGCTCTGGAAGCACGTGGCTTTCCGTTATCGATGAGATGAAGCATGCAGCACAAACCACATCAAGAGCCCATACCGCACCACATTGCGAAAGGAAGGAGAAGAAGGGAAGGAAGGAAGGTTTCCAGCCCCCAGGCCCTTTTGGCCCCCGGCACCTTTCACACGCATGCATGCGCTGCTCAGCCCCAGGTGGGCAGCAGGATGGCTCCAGCCTGCAAGGCTGCATCGCTGGGTGCTTCATCAGCAGAGGAAGCCCCATCCCCAGCGCAATGACGTATGAGGCAGCCAAGCTGCAGGTCTTTCACAGGCTCCTCTCTCCATCAAGTACGGACGGTTGTGATGGGCTTCAAGCCACGCGGCCATCCCGAAGCAATAGCGCAAAACACACCAAATGCCCAGACATCCCTGAAACGCACAACACTCCCCACAGTGACACCAGGGGAGAACCAGACCCCTCATCTCCAGGCCCACATGGGAGGGAGAAAGCATCCAGTCTCTCACCATGGTGTCGTCACACAGCTGTGATTCTGCTACCAGACTCCTGCCGCAGGGCTGTGTGAAAGCAAGGCCTCTCCTTGCCCTTCGATCCGGCAGCCCCTTCCCAACCAGGGGGATCGGCGCACGCCGTGCCCTCCAGTCCCACCTGCCTTTCTCCAGGCTCCTTTTCCCAGGTGTCGCCTTCTCCTCCCGTGCTCCTCTGCGGAGAAGCAGCTCAAGGTTAAAGTTCTGCTCAGCATCGCTACTCCCCCAGATGATGGGGCACGAAGCAGAAACGACCAGACCAGCTCAGGGAAGCTCCTGCCATCGCCCAAGGTCACCTGCTTTCCGAGGAGCTCGGCTCAAGGCCTGGCGCTCCCCACAGCGCTCAGGCAAGGAGGCACATCCCCTCGTGCTGGTACCCACGGGACGCACAGCCTGCACCCCATCAGCCAGCAAGCAGGCCTTCTCCAACAGACTTCTCCTCTCCCCCCCCTCCCCCCTCCCAAGAATATCTAATCACAGTAAACATGAAAACCCAGCCAGCCTCAAAGGCAGCATTTTATTTCCTGTTGCTTGTATTTAAAGAAAACAAAAACTGGCAACACATACAGACTAAAAATAATCCTGTAGCAGCTAACAGATATGAGCCTCCCATCGCAGTTTCACAACTGCTCAGCAGCAGGCCAAGCATCCGTTACCCGGCTCGGAAAATGCCCTGTCTGCACAGCCCTTTCCAGGCACCCTCCAGAACACGAGCGTTACACCAATTTCAAAATCCATTGACAAGGTATCTTGGCACAAATACACAGCACATCCTTCACAGGCAGTGAAGAAGTAATCTCTTCTGAAAAAAAAAACCCTTAAGCTAATGCTGGAACTTGGCTGCTCTTACTAAAATTGTCCACCCACTTTTCAGCTTGAGAATCAATGTGGCACACGCAGGATTCAGGAACGCGGGAGCAGGGGCAGCCCCCGGGTGCAGACGCACGCCACTCTCGCAGTCCCCGTACAGACGGCCTCTCGCTTCTTGGCACAGTCCAGATGGGCCCAGCAGACGCTATAGGGTCCCGACAAGAGGGGAAGGCTCCAGGGCTCAGCTCCGCTCCCGGCAGGCTGGCGAATGCAGCCCCCGAGCAGAGCGAGTCCTCGGCCGCACAGCTGTAGCATCCCCCCCACAACCACGTTTATCCAGACACACTGTCCTCTTTGACCCTCCACCCACAAGTTCTCGACCTCTTGCAGCAGTTAGCTGGGGAACTAAAGACCCAGGTTTCCTTCTTTCATTTTAAGATCACTTTCATTTCCATTAAATGAGCATGTGAGAAAGGGAAGAAACCCCACTGCTGAGATTTTTCTTCTAATACAATGGCCCCGATTTAACAGTCTCCCACAAGCTAAACAGCTCCAGTCTCTCTCAGTTTCTTCACCAAAGGTGTCCTGCCTTCACTCCTCAGCCTCCCAGCCTCGTCCCCTCGAGCTAGCACACCCCGCGGCACTGCTTTCCTTAACCATGCGAGTGGGCTAACAACTATGGCAAGGTTTCCAGCGACCCCATCCCTTCCTTACACGTTTACAGGGCTGTTTGCGATTCTGAATGGCCACAAACATAGCAAAGGGCTCCATGGAGCTATACAGCATTTCGGTTGGAGGACTGTCGCGGTGGAGGAGCAGCTGGGCCGTGCTGGAAGTGATCTAAATGCTCTGGTAGTGATCGCAGCCACTGCCAGGTTGGCGCCACTGCCTGGAAGCAAGTGTTTTCTGTCCAGCTGTCGGTCATTCCCGCTGTGCGTTCGGAGGCACGGCAAAGCAACGGCAAAGCACGCGCTGTCACGCTTTGCTAAGGAAAACGCCACACGGTGCCTCGTCACCAGCGGCACAGGCGGAGCCTGAACCATCTGCACCGCGAAGGGACGCTGTGACAATAAACAGGCAGATCAGGGGGAACAAGTCTCTCGGCGATCACCACGGTCCCTACCGTGGACGGGCTCAGGCACAGCTTCAGAGCCACCAGCAAAATCACCTTCCTAAGGACCCACAGCCAAGAGATCTAGTTAATCCTTACTTTAACATGCTTGCAGCTTTAGACCTGCAAAATTCCCCACGTCTTTAAAGACAACACGTCCTGTAAAGGTATCAGGTCCTGTTGTACAGATTTTAAAGCTTACTTTTACATCAAAACAGTTGCAACAGTGCAGCCAGCTCTTTCCAGTCAGCCATGCCCATCTCCGACAGAGCTGAATTAGAAGCTTCCAGCCTAATGAATTCAGCATTTCCCTCTAATTAATTTGCTGTTCTGACTTGCCCAAGCAATAAAGCAGCACTGAATCGCGCCCAACCAGACATGCACTAATGGCTGCCAAAGGCGGGTGCTGGCAGCTCTCGTCTACGTTCAGTCCTCCCAGAAAACTTCTCACGGGAAATTCAAGAGGGTCGTTTTGAGGCAGCCCATCTCCCACGTGGCGCTCACACAAAAACGCCCTGTGGACCCAGTCTAACGTCCCCTTCCACAGCCAGCCCAAACTACGGCCCCATTCCAGGCGCCACAGGCCAGGCGAGGCCCTCCAGGCCACCGCTTAGCTCCCGTAACGCGCACCAAGCGCCTCTGCGAGAAACACGCCGTGCTTCAGCTAACCGCATTACACCTGGAGAAGAGACAGCTCCACAGAGCGCATAACCAACAACCTCGAGTTACACCGGAGAGGAGTCATAGGATGAAATTAATTGCCCAAAATTAATTTGTAAGGAGAAGTTGGCATCCCTGTACTCACAGCATAGCCCACCCAGGCTTGCCTTTTGCCAGCACAGCTCCTTGCGTACCGCGCTGTACGAGGGCCAGAAGCTGCAAGCCAACCACCCCCACGCCGGGATGCCTTGCACCGCTGCCGGCACAGCCCAGGGCACCCGAGGCACCCACAGAGGGGGGCACACAGCGACACCCCATCGCAGCACCCAGCCGCATGGGGATCACCGGGCGCCGATGCCACACGGCAGCTGCTGTGCCCCAGCACCCCGCAGCGGGGACCTGCTGGATGAATCAGACCCTCGCGCTCCGTTTCTCCCCCCGCGAGCGACCCGGCACGCTGCAGCCTGCCCCGGGCTCTGCGCCGCTTCTCCCCGCGGCGGGAAGCCTGCTCGGCGCCGCAGCTCTGCCTCCGCCAGGCCGCCGCCTCGGGGGCCCGTCACGGGCTCCGGCCTCGCCCCGGGGCTGCTGGGGCAGCGCGGCCCTCGGCCCCCCCAGGCCCCGCCGGGGAGCGCCGCGCCGGGCCCGCCCAGCGGCCGCCGGTTACGCGTTACCGGAGCACCGGCCCCAGCGGCGCTGCCCCCACCTGCCGGGCGCCGCCCGCCCCGGGGCCGGTGCCGTTGAGCAGCGGGGTGGCCTCGCCCGCGCGCCCCTCCTCGTCGTCGTCCTCGTCGTCGCGGTCGCGGCCGGACCAGGACACCTTCTTGGCGACGTTGGCCATGCGGGGCGGCGGCACCAGCACCGCGCGCGCACCTCCGCCGGCCGCTGCCTCACCGGCCGGTCATGTGACCCGCGGGCGCCGCCGTCACGTGAGCGCGCTACGGCGGCCGCCGCGGGCCGCTCCGCCCCGCGGCACCACGGGAGCTGTAGTCCCGCGCGGGGGTGCAGGCGGGGGGCTGCGGCCGGGGCGCCGTTCGGGGCCGGGGCGGGGACCGAGCCGCCAGGCCCTGCTTGTCCCGGCTGCCCGGGGGCCAGGCAGCAGCTCGGGCCCAGAGACAACTGCTGCCCTGGCCGGAGCAGAGACCGGCGCAGTCGTGACATTAGTGACAGCAGCCGAGGCAGCGAAGGGGGCAGAAAGGCTCCCCAGCCGCCTGCGAGCCCTCCCGGGGGTCAGGAGCTGCAGGAGCCTGGGCAGGGGCGGGCAGACCCCACCTGCGAGCGGCGGGAAACCCCCTGCCCGCCCCCGCTGCCCCCGGCGGGACCCCTCCCCACAGAGATTTTGGAGCACAGCAGAAGCCCCAGCCCTTCTCAGCTGCTCGCATGGACCCGACCCCGCTTGGAGGCCTCGGGCCGGGCGCCAGCCAAGCGCCTCTGCTGAGGACTCATCCCCGCCACCCTCGGGCCAAACGCCCCGGGTCAGGTCACGGAGCCATCTGAGGTGTCCGTCTGGCAGCCGGACAGGAGGAAGGACCGCAGCCGAGGGGAAGCGGCGGCTCTGGCTCACTCCCAGTCACGGGCTTTTCCATGCCGCGACTTCCCTGGCTCTGACTCAGCGGCAGGGACACGCTGGGAGCACCTGCCTGTGACTGAGCCCAGGGCACGTCCCGCGCGGTGCTGAGCCGCTCCCGCCAGCGCCCAGCGCTTGCAGCACGTTGGAGGGAGCCGAAGGTGCTCAGCACCGGCACGGAGCCCGGAGCCCGGGAACAGCATCGGGGCTTCGGGAGGAAGCAGCTTGCGGGGAGCGTGTGCAGACCGGCCGCCCCACCACCTCCCTTTTCTCTCTTTTTTTTAACCCTCCAGGGCTATAAATGGCACCACGAAGGGAGAGACCAGACAAAAATGAGGTTTCCTCTGTGCCCAGAGCTGCTTTAATAGGAGCGATGGGGCTGCACGTTCTCCTCGGGGGCGAGACAGGGGGACATCGTGGCTTGGAAGTGACGGCGCAGCCGCAGCGCCAGCCCAGGCTGCCCGAGGGGACCCCGGCCCACGGCACAACAGTGCTTTCGGCCAGCGCCAGGCCGCTCAGCCCCGTCGCTCGCTGCCACGGCCCCCACGGCCAGACCCGCCGAGCCTGGGGAGAGGCAGCGTCAGGAGCTCTCGGCCGGCTCCCTCGGACGCACGGCTCCCCGGAAGACGTGGCGGCACAACGGGACACGCGGGGCTCTGCTTCGACCTTCCCTCCAACGCAGCTCCAGGGCCTGAGCCCCGTGAGAAGGTCCACGCTGACCTGCTCGTGGCTCTGAGGCTCCGGAGGGCGGTGGAGAGCAGCAGCAGACCACGGACGTGGTCGGCTGAGGCTACCTGCTACGAGAGCTTCTGAGCAGGCCATGCCGCTGCGTGGGGATGAAATCCTGCAAGCTGCACAGGGCTCGCAGTGGCCGATACGGAGCGGGGAGACCATGGAAACTGGGTTACGGCCTTGGAGGGGGGCAGTGCCGTATTTGGGATCAGAAGAGCTTTTGGACAAGCAGCTGAGGCCAGTTATGGACAACACAGGTGCGCTAGGACCAGAGCCGGGGCTCCTGCCTCACCTCCGTTGTGCTCTGCCTGCCAAAATCCCTTTTATTTTTGCTCACCTCCTGTACCCGTGCCACGAAAACATGCTGCCATGTGCTGCCATGTGCTGCCAAGCCACTGTTGTGTTCCCCCCGGAGCTGGTGGCAGCTCCTGTCTGCGGTGGCAAGTGCATGGCGAGAAGGGGCACCGGGAGCTACCTCTGACCGCTGCCTGCACGCATCTCCCCCTCGAGCCAGCCCACGACCGCCGTGGGGATACAACCAGCCCCCGGGGTCCCGTTAACACCATCCTGGCCAGCACAGATACGAGGAATTTATAACTCTCTGTGCCCACCCGCATGCCACAGGAGCGGGCCGGGTTTTCACAAGCAGAGCTCGAGGCGGGCACACTCAACCCTGCGTACCCGGCCCGCAGGGAGGCATCGGCCAGCGCGAGTGGGGGGCCGGCGGAAGCCTTAATCAGGCTGGAGGATGCAGCATATTTGTGTCACCTAACAGGGCACCAGCGAGGCTGTGAGGACAAACACGCCTGGCGCTCTGGCACGGGCTGTGCGAGGTCTGCAGCGATAGCGTCTGCAAGCGATAGGATTTGCAAGCAATAGGGTTTGCAAGCGCTTCCCCCATTTTATAATCGAACTAAAGGCAATGGGGTGCCCTGCAGAGCTTTGCCTCGCTGCCAGCACTGGGCTTTGGACCCGGAGGCTCCCGGCGGCTGAGCCGCGGGCTGGCGGGAGGCAGCCTCCCCCGCGGGCTGGGCGCGAGGAAATCCCTGGACATACCCGTTCCCAGCCGCCCGGGGGCCGGCGGCTGCTCCTGCCGGATCCTGGCCTGGCCAGGGAGCGGCTGTCCCGCAGGCCTTCGCCTGTTCCTCCAGTCTCCGGAGCCGCTCGAGGAAGGGCCTCGCGGGCGGCCCCGGCCCCGGTGCCCGCGCCAGGCTGCCCTGCAGGCGGATGGCGGGGAGGAGCAGGAGTGCAGGCAGCATCCTCCGCGGTGGCACAGTCCGAAAAACGGGTCCAGCCCCGTCGCTCCCCTGCCTGCGGCTGGGCCGGGCTCTCGGCCAGCCGGGGCTGCCTGTCCTCCCACCGCCCTGCCCGGGTCCGGCCCCGCTGAGACGAGATTTGCAGGCGCCTCCCGTGTTCCCCGGCAGCCAAGTTTAACAGCTGCAAGCGGCCGCACCACAGGTGCCCATCACCGCCCCGCTGCCCGCGGCGTGTCCCCGGGGTCCTGCTCCCGGCCCACGCGCCAGGGCTGCGCTGCGGGGCTCGAGGCGCAGGGGAGGAGGGGGCCTGGTGCGGGGGCCCCGGCGCGCAGCCCCAGCCGCGCGGAGCCCGCTGGTGGCGGGACGGGCAGGGTGGGCTGGGCAGGGCAGGGCGGCAGGACGCGGCGGGGCGGGCAGGGCCGGGAGGGCGGGGCGGTGCAGACACAGGGACACTGGGGCAGGGCGGGCAGCACGCGGCCGGGCCGGGCCGGGCAGGGCGGGCAGCACGTGCGCGCCGCGGGGCGGGGCGACCGGGGGCGGGGCGGGGCGGGGGGCGTGACTCGGTCGGCGAAGGGGGCGTGGCTTGGCGGGCGGGGGCGTGGCTGTCGGTCGGGGGAGGGAAGGGGCGTGGCTTGGCGGGCGGGGGCGGGGCTGGCGGGCGGGGGCGGGGCGGTGACGCGCCGCCCGGGGGCCGGCGCTCTAGCCTTGACCCGCCCGGAGGAAGATGGCGGCGACCCTCGCCCGCCGGATCGTCCGGCCAGGTGTGGCCCCGCGCCCGCCCCGCCGCCCGGGCGCCACCGCGCCCGCCCCCCGCCGTGGGGCAGGTCCCTCCTTGTGCCCTTGTCCCCGCCCTGGGCTCGGGTGGCCCCGTGCGTCCCCCTGTCCCCCCCGCCGTGGGTCGGAGTGTCCCCCGTGTCCCCCCTCCGTGGCGCAGAGTCGTCCCCTGTGTCCCCCCGCTGTGGGTGGGGTGTCCTCCATGTCCCCCTGCTCCCCCCATGTCCCCCCTCCGTGGGGCAGGGTTTTCCCCTGTGTCCCCCCGCTGTGGGTCGGGGTGTCCTCCATGTCCCCCTGCTCCCCCCATGTCCCCCCTCCGTGGGGCAGGGTTGTCCCTCATGTCCCCCTGCCCCTCCATGTCCCCTCTCCGTGGGGCAGGGTTGTCCCTCATGTCCCCCTGCCCCCCCATGTCCCCTCTCCATGGGGCAGGGTTGTCCCTCATGTCCCCCTGCCCCCCCATGTCCCCCCTCCGTGGGGCAGGGTTTTCCCCTGTGTTCCCCTGCTGTGGGTCGGGGTGTCCCCCGTGTCGCCCTCCCCACCATGTCCTCCCTCCGTGGGGCAGGGTTGTCCCCCGTGTCCCCCTGCCCCCCATGTCCCCCCTCCATGGTGCAGGATTGTGCCCCGCGCCCCCACCACGGCCGCACAGGACAGTTTGGGGGAGCGCAGCCCCGCACGCCGCACGGGGGAGGCCGGTGGCTGGGCCGCGCGCCCGAGGGCGCTGCCCGTGCCCGGCCCCACCTGCCTGCACTCCCCAGGCGTGCTGCCCCTCTGCAGCCGGCCCCCGGCATGGGGCAGAGCCGCCCCGCGGTCCCCCGGCCTCCTGCTCGCCCAGCGCCGTGCCTTCAGCAACAACAAGATCCTGGTGGAGCTGGACGAGGGCTCAGGTATGGCTGGTGGCACCTCCGCCGGCGTTGCCCTCGCCCCATGGCGCGCTGCGGGGCACGGCCGCGGACCTGTAAATCCCCGTGCCCCCTTCCACACCCGCCCCAACGTGGGTCGAGGTGTCCCGCAGCCCAGCTAGGTTATCATGGCACGCGTGGCCTGGGCATGGAAAGCCTCCACAGCCCCAGGCGTTCCAGATGCAGCTGCTCAGGGCCATCAGAGAGAAGTTTGGGGATGGGACTCTCACCAGCCATGGGCACTTGATGTGGTCGGGTGCCATCTGCATGCCACAGGCAAACACCAGCTGAGAGCAAGGCTTGTCTCTGCCACCTTGGCTTGTCCCCCACCGGTGGACTTGACGCCCCCACCCCCTGCCCCTGCATTGCCTCCCTGCCCGGGGACCCGGCGGAGTGGCAGGCGCTCCTTCGGTGAGCAGCTGTTGGGGATTTCAGTGTCCTGGCTGCCAGGAATAGCTGTCACGGGGCCACGTCCCTGCACTGCACAGAGGGGCCTCTCCCAAACGTTTCCCAGGGGCCTGCTTTGGCTGCCAGGCCCCCAGGCCCATCCTCGCACTGTCCCCAGCCTGGGTGAACAGTCCCCAGCCTGTAGTGGCAGCAGCACAGAGCATACGCACTCAGCTCAGGGGCTTTTGAGGGCCGTTTGGGGTAGGGCAGCGCTGTCTGGGAGGGGATAAGGGGACAGAGTCCTTCCCCCATGTCATGTCCAGCCGGGCAGGGTGGAGTGTTGGCCTTGTCTAGCCAGCCCAGCGAGACAGGGACCTCTGGGCCTTGCCACCCCAAAGGAGGCTGGGTTTGGGGACACCCAGCCTGGCCACCACGCTGTGCAGTGGACACCTGGTCCACAGTGAGTGAGCTGTGGCTTGCAGGCAGATCTGCTTAGAGGCAGTGCCTTGCTTTTGGTCCAGCACTGGGGTCTCTTTGGAGAACAGCCAGATCACTAGAACTAAAAAGATACGATCTGGGGTGACTGGGGAAACAGGAAGGTGGATGAAATTCCCTTGGGTAAGACAGGTGTATGTGTGGTGCGTGCCGTGGTGGCGAGGGGTGTCTGACGCCTCCATGTTTGCCATGGCACAGGTGTAGCCACAATGAAGTTTAAGAGCCCTCCCGTCAACAGCATCAGCCTGGACTTCCTCACCGAGTTTTGCATAAGTCTGGAGAAGCTGGAGAACAACCGGGGCTGCCGGGGCGTGATCTTCACATCCGTACGTGTTGCCCTGGGATCGCGGCGCGAGCTGCAGGGCGGCTTGGCAGGCATGGGTGCTGTTCCCTTGCTCGTGCTCAGTCTCCTGGATCTCTGGTCGGAGGCACAGGAAGGCCAGGACACAGCTCTAATGAGCTCCAGAAGCAGGGCCAGGGGAGGCGTGCAAGGGCTGTGCTCTTTCCTCTGTGGCCTTTTCTAGCGCAAGAACTACAACGAAGCACTGTCACTGCTCATTAAAACCAAATCTGTCCATCTACAAACTTGGCAAATCCCTTGAGATCTTTTGAACTGCTCAAAGGGAGGGACTAGGGGAAGCCAGCGCTCGTCTCCAGGCACGATGTGTGCACAAGGCCATGCCGGAGGTGGGACACGGCAGGTTTTGTGCTGCGTAACAGAGGTACCCACAGAGCGGGTCTGATGATGAGAAATCACGTTCCAAGTACTGGATGATCCAGTCCATGTGAATGCCGAGGAGATCGTTTCAGAACCCCCAGAAGACCCTGGTTTAGGTCAACTTTCCCTTTCCTAGGGGTTCCAGGCCGAGTGCTTAGAGGGTTGAAGAATCATCACTGGGCAGTGACTCCCAGTGATGTTTGTATTTCCCTAATTGCAGGCCATCCCCACAGTCTTCTCGTCTGGCCTGGACATCACCGAGATGTGTGGGAAGAGCACGGAGCGCTATGCCGAGTTCTGGAGAGCTGTGCAGGAGTCGTGGCTCAAGCTCTATGGCTCCAACATGGTGACAGTCGCCGCAGTCAATGCAAGTTCTTTAGAGCTGCCGTCCCAGCTGCGGTCTGACGCTTGCTATGGCTTGTTTTGCACTGTGTGGGCAGGCATTGCCAAAAAATCAGGCTTGTCAGTGCTGAAAGAAGTAGTGCGTTGGGATGTCAGGGCGGCATACGTGTCTGTAGGGTTGGGGCACTGACACGTGGGGACTGGGATGTTGCAGGCTCTGCGTAAGCTGTACGCCTTGCACTGGTGTCACTAGCAGCACCTCAGCTGCAGTGGAGAGCTCACCCAGCGCTCGTGTCCCGCTGGCAGGGGCTCATTCTGCTCACACTTGGGCGGTGCTTTGTGCAGCGAGGACCATATCCTGGCGCAAAAACTCGGCTGGAAATCTGTCCTCTAGGCTGGAGGACAAGGAGGAGGGTTGTAGGCCAGTGTTGAAGCCCAGAGAGGTGTCAGAGTACTGGAGAAGCCGTGCAGTTAGGATAGAGGGAGTCCAAAGGATGCGCGTCATGTGCCCACCTTCTGCTTCCTCACTGATGAGTGTTGTAGGAGTTGCCCAGAGTTGCTTGGCTAATGCATCGCCCTGCTAGCCACAGGGAGGAGATAACGTCGGGCTGTGCAGCGCCACAGATGCTGATCCTCAGCCCTTTGCGCAGCGATGCTTCACACCTGGGTTTTGCAATATGCCTTAAGTCTTAAGGCAATATGTCTTAAGTCCTTTGTTCCCTGAGTTTTGTTCCTCCAATTGTGGTTCTTGCCAGCAGGGAACCATCTGAATGCCATTTGAATCTCAGGGTCTGTAGATGTGTAACTGTTACCTACTTGAGGTCTTATTTTAGTTTTTCAATGCAGTGCCACTTTGGCAGCGCCTGGTTCGGTGTCTGTCAGCAGACCCTCTCTGAAGTGGCTATCACAAGGCAGCCAGGTCTCTGACCAGCCCCCTGTGGGCATACTGTGCAGGGCTAGGGAAGCACCAAGTCATGGCAAAGATGCTCTCAAATTGAAGTTTTACGGGTGGGAGGTGTTACGGAGCCCCTGAACAGAACTATTTTTGTGGCATTTAAGCTTACAGACTCATAAGAGAATGCCTGAACAAATCTCCACTGCAGGGTTTGCAGCCCAACTAGAGAGCAGAACTCAATGGGAACAAATCGAGTAGTCAGATTTTCAGGCTGGGAAAAGGCAAGAAACAAAGAGAATTTAAAAAATGAAAGGATAGACTCTGGTAAAGATATCAGAAATCTTCTTTAGTGGCTGGTTTTCTGTTTCTCACAATCTTGCAAATCAGCTGAGCAGGGACTTGGGGGACATCAGCACTGTCCCTGGCAGCTCCATCACCCTCTGTCTTCCCTGTGCTGGAGGAAACAACAAGGCTGCTGGGGGCAGGATGCCAGGAATGTTTGTAGCTAGAAAATGGGGACTGACCTGGACTCACTCTTTCCTTCCCTTCGGCAGGGATCCAGCCCAGCGGGAGGCTGTCTCCTGGCCTTGTCATGTGACTACAGAATCATGGCCGAGAACCCCAAATTCAGCATCGGCCTGAACGAAGCACAGCTGGGCATTGTGGCTCCCTTCTGGTAGGCCAGTGTCTTTCACTTCTAAGCTCACATGCTGAGTTCATCTTCAAGGGGGTTATTAATAAGTTTTAATTGGTCACAGAGATGTAGTTGTATGTCACCATCCCAAGGGCATGATCAGGTAGTTGCAATTACAGGACACAGCCAGCTCAGCACCTCATTTGTCTGTCTTGTCCTGTACATGTCTGAAACCCTTTCAGGTTGCAGAATGATCTCACGTCTTGTTTTGCAGCCTTCACCAGCAACGACCTCAGTTTCTGACTCTGCAGTCTGCTCAGAAGCTAATACCAGGAGATCTCCATGGTCGAGCTCAGTCTGAGAATATACTTTCCTGGGGGTACCAGCTATGTACCTGCAAAATCCCATAGGTGTAGAGAAGACCTCTCAAAGCAGAAGAACAGTTAATATACTGAGATACAGACCCCTTGGCCTTGGCTGCCCTAGGAGCATGTAAATATACTGTAGGAGAGTAGCTTTCACTTTGTGGCAAGTGGGCCCAGCTGGGACCTGTGCAGTCACAGTAAATAGAATAGCTGTCATTGAAAGGGCAGGGGACTCTGTTAAGGGTAACACTAAAAATGGCTTCACTTGCCAGATTTTGCAAAAAGTGCGTTGCTGGCTTTGCCTCGCTGTGGTCATCGCTGCGGTTTGGAGACCCATGCCCGGGAAGTGTGACCTGGGCATCAAAGCAGAGGCTCTGGCCTGAGCAGTGCTCTTAGCTTTGATGTCTGGGTGCAGCTGCTGCTGGGTGTTTCTTTGCCTGACTGTGGCTCTTCCTCTCCTCTCTTCTAGGTTTAAGGACACGTTTGTGAACGTTGTGGGACACCGAGTTGCTGAACGCTCCCTTCAGCTGGGCAGCCTTCACTCTGCGCCTGAAGCCCACAGGATTGGCCTTGTGGACGAGCTGGTGCCGGAGGAGAAGCTGCAGGACAAGGCTGCAGCCGTTATGGCGCAGTGGCTGGCTCTTCCCGGTAAGACAGGCACCTCCTCCCGCAGACTTCTGCTGCCTTTTGAGGCAGTGATCAACACGGAAGGAGGGATCTGACCTATGTGGGGAGGACAGGAACGAAGGCTGGTGCCTGGAAGCTGCATAACAGTTGTCATTTAAACTGAACGTGCCAATGGCTGGGAGGTAGGAAAGCTCAGCAGAGCCGTCCCGGCAGCCTCAGGCTAACAGGGATGTGCTCACCGATGGGCCTGGGCAGGAGGACAGGGTATGCCGGGTGCGCAAGCCGCTTGGCTGCAGTCCACCTCACTCCACCAGCTCTGCTGAGTCAATCTGGAGGTGCACGAATTCAAGGTGGAAGCCCTGCTGGATCTCTGTGTCTGTTGATGGAGATGTTACCCAGCATATAACCTAATCCTGCTTCGCTGGAAGGAGAGGAATATTGTTGCGGAGCTGAGGGAGCAGAGCCGTGTCCTCTGGGAACAGGCGGGGTGTGAGTACCCGGGTGGCTGGCCACCCTGTGTTTCAGAGATTGGATCTGCTCTTGGCACTGTGCTGCCACGGAGCTGGGGATGGGGCATTCGGACAGACAGCAAATACAAACATCAAGTGCTTGTTTGGACTGCTCCGTGACAAGAAACACCTGATTCCTGGGGCAGGGAGAGGGCTCTCCTCTCCACACACCACAGCCAGATCCGAATTATCCCATCCCGTGCCCCGTCCAAAGCTCTGCAGTGAGGTGCAGCTACTCATCAGTCTTTGGCTCTTCCTTCCATAAAAATCTGAATGAAACTGGGCAGAAATGGACAGGTCCCAGGACTGTTCATTAGTGCCCTACCTG
Organism: Dromaius novaehollandiae; assembly: GCF_036370855.1. NCBI lineage: Eukaryota > Metazoa > Chordata > Aves > Casuariiformes > Dromaiidae > Dromaius > Dromaius novaehollandiae. The sequence goes on along the minus strand of NC_088111.1, from coordinate 18,907,770 downwards.
GAAGAGGATCCCTAAACCTCCCTCTGGCCCTTCTGCCCTGGCATAAGACTGAAAACAGTTGGTCCTTGGCCCCTGACAAGGGGTCATGTCTCTGTTCTGCCCTCTCCTGCCTACTAGGA